>NC_090440.1:1392407891-1393042122 GCF_031143425.1 Pleurodeles waltl | reverse complement strand
GTGGCAGTGGATCCCCTGCACATTTGTCTACCACATTGACAGATAGATTACAATAGGTCAGAGCGCTTGACCCAAAAAAAAATGTGCTGTTTTTTTTTTTCAAGCCGTGGTTGTCTCACTACTGTATGAATCATACAATTCTCAAAACAAACTAATGAGCAATACCTCTTTAGGCAGTTGGAGGGGATGTCACTTTCTTCCACAGCAACATGTCACAAGAGAGTTCAAGTTTAATAGCAGCACTAAAAGCAAAAATGACTTTGAGCATGTAAACTGTAAAAGACCAATGCTGCAGCATGTATTAATCAACAGAAGGGTCATTAATCAGAAAATCTTAATTTCAGGATGTTTCCCATCTTAAAGGGCACTTATCAAAGGTTATCATGCACTTCCAACAGTTTTTCTTTGTGTGAAAGGAATATGCTTAGTTAAAAATGACAAATTTAGCAGTATCAATATAGGTCAGAAATCAAAAATTAAATTCAACAATAGGATGATTAGCTGTGCACATGGGTTTACTTTTTCGGGTGCACGTAACCAAGCCAGAATTCTATCTTAGCACCCAACAACAAAGCAGAGAACGCTGTGATCTGCAAGAAAATCGACAATGTAATATTTCTATAGCAACACATCTATTAAAGCCATTTATATACAAATAATCATCCATATATACTTGTGTCTACTACAAAGGTAACGTTTTCAGAAGTTGTTTTTAGGCGAACAGTCAACCTCATTTTACATAATGATAAAAAAAGCACAGGGTGTAGATGAAATTTAAAGCAGTAAAGACAGAGGTGGAAGGTTTTAAAATGTAGTTTTGGGCTAAGCCACTTCATTGTGAACAGCCACAGACCTTACAAGTAGACAAAACCTCTAACAAAGAAGACTACCATAGCCCAAAACACTGCTAGCAGAAAAGAGTTGATCCAAAATGGCTTTTCTATTGAATCCTACTGGCAGTTAAAATGATTCTCACCTGATGCTCTGCATGAATATTGTCCCCAGTAGGCCAGCGGTGCTTGCTGTTATTATAGCCTCCTCCACCGCTTCCTCCTCCTCCAAGTTGTTCACCATGCTGTCTCTGAAAGAAGTAATCCACCATTGCGTCGTCTTGTGAGCGACCTGCTACTCCTATTGATCCAGGGACAGGACTGGAGTGCTGTCCGGCTGCCAGTGCCTGATTCGGAGCTGGCTGTTGCTGTGCCTGAGCCCCTGATCCAGATGACAACACAACAGGCATGTTGGGATTAGCTGTATTGTGAGTTTGGTGTTTCAGGTGGGGGCTGAAGGAGTCCTGCCAGAGCACTGTTTTTCCCTTCAACACACATGCAACGCTCATTCCACCAACACCTATAAAACAAAACAAGTTTAAAAAACGATAAGCAAGTATTTAAGTATTTTATAATTCACATGCCAGGGGATTACACAACACCTACATCATGAGCCAACTAGAAAGCAATGAATTGAAGTCAAGGCAAGGAATTGTGCTCTAATGGTTATGTTTCAGTGCTGAGTACCTGGAGATTAAGGTGTCAATGCATGATCCTGGACATTATTAAACCACTTCATTATTTCTGTATGAGATATTTCCCTACGAATAACCACATACATCGCTGTTATTATACGTAGCATACAAGAAATGCTACTTTCAAGAATAGAATAAAGCAATACTTTACTGAAAAGACCGTGGTCAAACATTCTGTTGATGTTAGTAAACAAAGTAAACCTAGATGCTCACAGCCTTTCCCCTTGTAATGGTTTGCCGAAATTTAAAAGAGTTTGGGAGGAATCCATGCATGAAAAGGACAAGCATAAAACTGTTGGTACTGAACATCTAAGTTAGAATGCATTATTTTTTCACAAACATATGAAAAAGGAGTTGGGTTACAATTCTAATTCACATAAATATCAGATGCCTTGACACAACTATTGTAATTGGTAAAGTGAAACCTCATCAGTATTTACTCTTCTACCCAGGGTAATGCCCACTTATGTAAAGTAAGTCAGCAAGTCATTAGACACATTAATCAAGTCATTAGAGGCACTCTCCATCATCAGACCAACCACTACACCCAGGAGGGTCTGGGTACCTCTACCCTGATTGACCCTTTATGCTTTAGTTTGAAAATGTATTTAGGACACATCTTGGGCTACAACATGGAAAGTGGGAACAGGGTAGAGTTAAACTGTACTCTCAAAGAATCGTATTATGAAAGCTTTCATAAAATGAAATTAAAAAGGCAAACAGCAAAATAGCACATAGTACTTGCTTTGACAGTGCCTTTATTTTCATTGCATCTTTAAGATAATCTACATCTGTAGAACCTGGGCAGAAGAACCCAATGGAAGATATAGCAGTGGATAACAATCTTTTCAAAGTGGAATCAGTATCTACCCTCCAACAGCAACAAGCAAGATTTCTTCCTGAAACTTCACTGTCTATTCACACAATGTAAGCGCATCAGTCTCCTAATCCAGGGGGTGGGGACTGAAACAGGACACCATACCCTACACAGGTCCAGTGACTAAACTTTAGAAACTTTACTGATAAAGTCCTACTGAGATACATGCAAGCACACCACCGCCTGCACCTAAAGACAAGAAAATACACCTTCCTTGTGTCCACGGAACAAAAACAAAAATAGATTACTTCCTAAGCAACAATGACCATGATGATGAAACTTCTACACTGTGTTATTGAAAGAGCTAGCCATGAACACAACTGTCTCTAAAGGTAAAATCTGAAAGAGGACCAACACCACCTATAAACTCCTGAAGGACAAAAAGAAGCCTGAAAATACATTTCAAGTAGATCTACAACGCAATGAACTTTCAATTGACTCACTGCAACTACTCTGGGCTGCAAGAAATATTTCATGCAGGGGTTGATGACCAGAGATGCCATTTTAAAATCAAAAGCTGATAAAGAAAGGTGAATTAACGTTAATAAAATTGACACACTACCAGTCCCGTCTAAGTCACCCCTAGGACAACCTTCTCAGAGATTTGGTCAATAGCAATAGGATTTTAACACACTATACATTTAAAGCAGAAAAAGCTGTGTCCGGCTTAAAAAGCTGACACTATGGACAAGAAGGCTACTTGCCATCCAGCTTAAAGAGTCCAGATCAGCTATTCTTGCGATATATAATGCAGGAGGCAACATGCTAACCAGCCCACATGAGATCAACAATTTAATTATTTCTATGTCCTCTCTATAAAAGTATGGACCCCGAAGAATCACCTGGTCAACCATTTTTTACAGGATCTCCAGAATTTGAAGAGATTGACATTACAAACACCAAGGTAGCAGAGGCCCTAAAGCTCTTACCAATAAGTAAATCAGAGGATGAAGACAGAGTCCCCATTGAATTCTTCAAGTTCACAGGTTCTCTCGTGCTCCCCCCTTCTGCCTTACTGACATTCATCCCAAAACCTGACATTAACCTGCTCGTGTGTGATAACCTATCTCACTTTTCATTGCAACACAAAATCCTAGCAGAAATCCTAACCATTAGGCTTGGACTAATCATCTCAAGTTTGATACTCAAAAATCAAGTGGACTTTGTGACCATCTCAAAACTCTTCTGCACTTGCTCTGGCTGTCACCTACCAATTCAAGGGAGAGTGTTGCTGCCTCCAGTTATGCACAGTAGGCTTTTGACAGAGTGGAGTGTAATTATCTCTTCAGGATCCCAGAATGGATGGGCATTGGCCTAATCCTCATCACCATGGTCAATGCCTTTTCAGCAAACCCTTAGTATTGGTGACCTGCAAATTTATTTATTTATTTATTTATTTTTTAATCCACCCATTTATCATTCAAAGGGGCACAAGACAGGAATGTCCCTTGTCACCACTGCAGTTCCCTCTGGCACCCAAAACATTGTCAATAGCGGTAAAAAAAAAAATTAAAAAAAATAGACCGGCATGAAGAGAATATCTACAGCCGCAGGGGCCCTGACGTGCATGTTATATGCAGATGACATCCTTTACTTCCAAGAAAAATCAATGCTAATATTAATTAGCACAATTATAGTGGTCCACGATTTTTCCAGCTACAATATAACGTGGTCAAAGTGAAACAATGCACACAAACAACAAACTACTCTATTTGTGGTATACCATCCAAGAACGATTCCAACAAGCTCAAGAGGCAAGGTATACTAATGTACAGAGATCTCACTTGCATGATCAAGGATAAAACTATTCTCACAGAGTAAATGCCAACAGGTTTTCAACAGTAGGTAGTGCTTCAACTTTCCATCTGGGGACGGTCCATGCAGTCAGGATAATGGCTCCCAGATTCAACCACGTTTTTACCATGACCCCTTTGAAAATAGCCAGGGCATAGCTCCGAAGCCACAACAACTTTATAAAGCAATATATATGAGAAGGTGCGCAATCCAGAGTGGCTGCAGTCAACTTCATTCCACAACAATTTCAAGAGGTCTCAAACTACTAAATATGGAGCTCTATCATGGATGGTGTACTACTTTAACAAGGAATGGATGTCACTAGAATCATGCACAAAATAACATTATGGGGCCACTAGAAGTCAAGAAACTAATGCCTCCTTACGTCCATTCTGGCCAGCTCAACACGTACCCATAGAAAACTGGGCTCTAATGGCTTCCTACATATACACGGGTGCCTATCCGGGACAACTCTGTCATGCTCACTGCACAGACACCTATCCAGTGGACACAATGGGTTTCAAAGGGCATTCAAGTATTGGATGATTTGTTTGCAGGAGGACAATTTAAAACATTCACCCAACAACTACATGATCCGGCTTGAATCAAAACTAGCCCTGGTGATACCATCTGCTATAGCACTGTATTACACATACATTAAAATAAACTGGACACCCTCATCACACACTCTACAGGTATCTACTAAACTGGAACAGTTACAAAAGGCTAATAAAGGGTCTACAGAACCTTGATCTGCCACTGAAAATTGAGAAGAGAACCTTGCTGCAAGAATGAACAGACGCAGACTGAGCACACCTTATGCAAATATAGGGTGAAGGACAAGGGAGGCTAGACAAATTCCTTTATTACATGGCAGTGGTCACCCCATAAGCTACATAACGCGAATATGAGCGCAAGACCAAATCGCCGGAGGAGTGGTAAGCCTGAAGGAGCATGGAACACTGCCTTTGGTCATGCCCGATTCAACCCTACTGGTCTGCAATGTGGTGAATTGTCAAAGTCTAGTACCCTATCTATACAGCCCTCCATGGCACTGGCCTCAACACGATTCCCAAGGCACAGATGCCTTTCCTGTACATGCTCAAAATGTCTAGATACCTCCTTAGGAACCGCCAAGGTATGCGTCCCAAACAATAAAAGCTCACCATAGCTGAATGACTTGAAGCTATGGCAGTACCAGCAGACCATGAGGCCCCTAAGCAACATAACAATCAATTGCAGATCCGTGGAGAGATATGGATTCCCTTATGCTGACTGAGTAGTCCCTGTAACTGATATGTCTGCAATGTCTAGTACAAACCACTTCAATCCTTCAGTACATTGGCCTATACCCATCTACACATACCCCTTTCATGGTGTATTGATGGTTACAGCAAACCTTAAATCAAAATAGCCAGGCACTGCCCCACTGAGCAATATTGCACAAGTGGCTATATGCAAGCTTTTCATGTCTGTACAATATAAAAGATACAGATGATGCATACAGACCATATTGGAGAGGAATTAAAGGAATTATCTTTATTGGTACTTTTTATACTTTAATATGTCGCAATGGGCATGACTGATTTTTCTTACATGGGCGAGAGAGCCCTTGTTCAACAGAATTGCTGATCTTCGTCTCAACCTCTACCTATTAATGTACCTCTGGCCATTACTTGTCGGTTGCCATAATGTTTTGATGCAGAATGTGTATTTGTTTGTTACTGCTCTGAAACTTTAAGCTTTACTGTGGCAGTGGCAAAGAAATCGAGCCAAGGCTCGCACCACTATAGAAAAACAGAACATGCCACCTCCAGATGCAGGTGCCATTCGTTGACTGGACTGCCAAGCACTGTCAGCTGAGCTCGCCATGCTAGCTTTCAAAGACCCCGCCTGGTGCTAAAAAAACAAAAAAAAAAAAAAAACATGAAAATTTCCTAGCTCTCCCATCAGGATCTGAGACGTAATGCCTTTTGGCACAAGATCCACAACCCCACCCAATCCGTTTGTTACAATACCACATGGTGATTAAGTTGTCCATGGACAACTGAATAATACTCCCTCTTGGATAGTAGAGAGACTTTCAGTGCCAGGTGGTTCGCTTTCATCTCTAACAAACTGATGTGGAGCTACGACTCCACCGGAGACCAGAGACCTTTGATCTCCACCTATCCTAGATTGCCGCCCCAACCCAGAAATGACATCTGTCACCACTGTGAGATCAGAGTGGGGAAGGGAGAGAGGTCTGCCTTTGACCCAATATGCATTCGTCAGCCACTACTGCAGGTCTTTGAAGTTCCCTCTTATATCTAGACCCATTTGGAGAGATTCCGTTGATGCTGCTCCCACTGGGACTTCGGGTCCCACTATAGAGTGTGCATATACCACTGGATACCTTTTTCCAGCAGGAAGCACTGAGGCCCAGAGGCCCCCCGAGTCAGTCTTACCGAAATCCAGGGCAGTGGCTGAAATACCTGTATCACAATCTAAATACCACAGACTCACCCCTCTGGAGTGTGTAGGCCCAAAGCAGCACTGTGTCTAGAATGGCTTTCATAAAAGGAAGCATCCGAGAGGGAGTCGGGTGCAACTTCGGCATGTTAATAAAAAAAACCCTAGCAAATGGAGGTGGTCTGCCCTAGTCTGAAGGAGGGAGATGGATGCATGTGGCGACCTCACCATCAACAGCTGACTGCTGAGGTAGAGGAAGACTGGAACTTCGGACCTCTGCAGACATGTGCAACCATCACCCAAGGCGTGGTGGTGAGACTAAAGGGGAGCACAGTGAACTGGAAGTACTTTTGGCACATTCTAAACCGTTGATAAAGCCTTTTGCCAGGCAGGACGGGCATATGAAAGTAGGTGCCCTGCACGTCCAGTGCTACCAATCCATCTCAGGAATGCAGGGAAAACAGAACCTTAGCCAACGTAAGAATTTTGAACTCCTCTTTCCATAGGAAGTACTTGAGAAGACACTTGTTTAAGCTGGGGCAGAGGCCACCATCCTTCTGGGGCACCAGAAAGTAGCAGGAATAGCAACTATGCCTCTGTTCGGAACGGGCACCCTCTCAACAACCCTTTTGGCCAAGAGGACCTCCACTTCTAGGCAGAGTAAAAGCAAGATTGTCCTCCATCAGCTGTTCTTGGGATGGTGTTACAAAAAAGACAGCATTGCCATAACACAGCCCCAAAGAGAGAGAATTGCAAAGGGAGCACGAGTAGCATTTCTTCAAGTGTCTTGGCAGTCAGAAAATTCTAATTGCCATCTTGGCCTTCAGGGGATAGAAACGAACATTGTTCTGAAAAATGATGCCCAGATTTAGGACTTTGTTCACTGAAGCAAGAGATCTGCTCATCCAACTGTGCCCCTAGGAGTCATTTCACAGGAAAACACTTCCGCGCAATTTCATAACATCTTTGTTAGAATTGACCTTAAAATGACTATCCTGTATCAATTTAATTATTACTGAACAACAATCTGGATCGTGGCAAGTCAACCAAGTTTACAATTAACTCTGTCATCATCAAAACTGAAATACAAAACATTTAATGAGAGGAGCCTGGATATGAGCCAGAGGTCACACAAATTCAGGGCCAGCCTGGAGGGACACCAAACAAAGTCTCCATAACCAGAGCAAAAATGGAGGAGGGTTATTACTCATTCTGCTAAAATAAGGCAAGCCAGCCCAAGAAGAGACAGCCCACCTCAATTTCAGCCAGTCTAGCCAGCAGGATGAGGTAGAAAACTTTGTCTAAAAGTATGGACAGCTCCAAATGATTCAGGACAGCCAGTTCACAGTAACACAAAATGAGACACAGGTCATCAAGAGTTACATTACATATAGACTCAGTCCTATCAGCAGGGCTGAAATTATACAGAGCCAAATCAGGTAAGGTGTTTTGATCAACATAGACAGATGAACTGCTCATTTGCTATGGATTCAACCATTTTACCCCGGAAAAGCATTGGGAAAACCAGCCAAAATATTAAGAACAGGTGGGCCTGCAATTAAGATCATGGGGGGATGGGAGGGGGGGTAGGGGGGGAACATCACCCAAACATTACAACTCACGTAATTAAGATTTCCAAAACGTATACATGCCAACTATTTTGTTTCCTTATTGTCATTATATAATCTTGCAACCTCAATTTCTTCTCAAAATGTGTTACATTGTTTATGAGCTTAAATACACATCATAATGCTTTGGTGACTGTCACAAATTTGTCTAGCGTAAATAGGGTTTTGCTTATCGTTTTATTACAGGTGGGAAACCTGGCCTAAATGAGGTTCTAAGCTTAATGAAAACTATTGGAACTAAAATGTGTGTGCAAAGACCAGTAAATGCCAATTTATTTAATAAATACTTTAGGATGTCAAGATTGCCTTGTTTAGATGAATCCCACACAGTTCTGGAACATGGTTGTACAGTAGAGGTGGTTTGTGATCAGATTTGATAAAGTACTGATGCACCCACACCTCTCTAGCACTCAGTCTCTCTTGGAAGAGTAATACACTACCACAGGAACCCAACTTGTTCGAATGAGCACTTTTCCTCTAAGTGGGAAGGAAAGGTGCATTGATGGACAGGATCCCCACATTATTAGTCTGTAAAGTGCTCTAGGACAGGGGTGCCAAATCTTTAAAAACAATCAATTACATTTTGATCCACTGAAGGTATTAAATCCTTTTCAATGAATGAAACACCTTCCACCGCACTAAAATATCCTATGGTTTCTTTCACTTCAAGTGCCTTCTTTGAGAGGTTAAAGAAAGCTTCTTAGCAACATCTGATTGACTCCAGCATGAAGAACACGCACCGGTTGGGTCAACGTGTGGCCACTGCTTACCAGACCCAAAGTACTGTGTTAACCCAGTCAATGAAATGCATGGGAAGCACTGGGCAGAGTGCAATCTTCTTTCAGCCAACTGGAGTGGAGTAGGTTTAAAGAAAACACACATACCAAATAGTAAGTTAAACATTTGCAATGCAATAGGTCTCGCATATATATATATATATTTTTTAGGTAAAGCTATTGGCATTGTAAATTCATACCTGGACTTTTTTTGCCACATAAATTGGTCAAGTCTGCCTCATATTTTCGTCTTTTTCTGCCATATAATTCCAGTGCCCCAGCATTTAACTAAAGCACTTCCATTTACCTTCTTCCTCCATCTTACTACATATACAATTATCATTGAAGCCTTTATCAGAAATACATTTTTGGCATTAGAGCATAATGCTCAAAACACCATAACAAAAATATAATTTGGGACTGACTGGAGGGTGAAATTGAAGAGGGAGTCAGGAGTAAAGATGAAGAGGACAAGTGGCGTAGTAGCGATGCCATGGGCCTTGGAGAAAAAGGAAAATGGGTGACTGCAATTTCAGTAGCAAAATACAGCAGTAATTAAAGTTCAGTGAGGTCCACAGGTCTCTGGGCCCGGTGACACTATACCTGTTGCTTCATTGATAACTAAGTCTTAAGAGAGAAAGCGGGTGGGGCAGAAAAAGAAGCAAAAGCAATACAACAGACAAAAGGAAAAAAAGAGGGGGGGGGGTCGCAAAAAAAATTAAGAAAGAAAAGGTAGAAAGAATGAGACTTAAAAAAAACAACTAAGAAGAAATAGAGCAAACATGAGAGGAAAAAAGGGAAGAAAGCTAGCAAACAAAAAAAAATAGAAAGGAAAAAAATCATGAAAGAAGTGTGAAAAGAGAGAAAAATGAAAATTCGAGAAAAGGGGAAAAAAATGGTGAGAGAAACAAGCAGCGAAAGAACCAGGGCATGTATGTACTGACATTTTTCAGACACAGAATGGGAAAACCACTTTGACACTTTGGGTCCCGACAAGTTAACTTGTGGCTTCCACACATAGACAGGAAAAAGAGGAATTTAAATTAAAATGTAAATTGACAGATAATGATAAGAAAAACAGCAGAGGAAGGAAGAAAGTTTTTTTTTTTTAAAGTGAAAGGACGCATACCAAATAAAAGAAAAGAGCAAAAAGAAAAGACAAAGAAAGAATGAAGGGAAGATTAAAAAAAAGTGAAAGAATGAACGCCTGTTGAAGAAAAGAGGAATGAAAAAAGTAAAGCAATAACCAAGTGTCTTGCAATTTTGAAAGTAGGTAGCAAAAAGAAGAGGGAAATTAAAAGTTGAAAAAAAATATATATATATATTAAAAAGGGAGATGAGTAGAAATAAACAGTTGAAAGAAAGGGCTAAACTGCTAACGTGTGGATTTTGAGAGCTGGAATGAGAAAAGTGGAGGAGAAAGAAAACTTTAAGAGTAAACAGAGTAAAGGAAAGAACAGAGTGAGATAGGTGAAACAGATCATCCCAATAAAAGATGGCAGCTTAGAATAGATTTAATTGGCTCCCCCATGGCCTCAAACAGAAGTCAGAGTGCGGAACAGCAGGGGGCACTGCGGGACAGCAGGAGGTGCATTAGCATAGCTGAATGTGAACCCCAATACCGTAATATTGGGGCACTTCAGATCAGGATTCGGGGTACAGACAGAGCTGCGTCCCAGCCCTGTGCTAGAATAAAGAAAGGCAGCGGTTGACGAATGAGAAATGGAGCCCCATGTTATTCCTGGTATTGGAATAATGGGGGCGTTGCAGGTTAGGGTTGATGTGCACTGAGAGTTGTATGTGGGCTGCAGCCCTGGAATAGTAACAGGCACACAAGGTCAGAAGTTAGGCATGTTAATGGAGCTATGTGTAGAACCTAGTATTGGCGTGCAAGTGGTTGAGTATTAGCCTGGAGGGGCCCTGGTAAAGCTACAAGTGGGGACCAATATGGGAGTGGCATCGTCTCTGAACCACAGAATCAAGGAATCCTGAAAGGCGTGTGTGAGCCTTAGTACTGAGAAGAAATGTGCACTGAATGTTAGAACTGATGGAGCTGTGGTTATTACCATCAACAGAGGCGTTGGATGTTAGACTTGGGGTGCACCGGCTGAGTTATGTTTTGCTCTTTTGGGTCCAGTATTGGCTTGGCAGCGGGACTGAATATTGGAATTGAGCTGCTGTAATGGAACTGTGTGTGTGAGCGGGGTAGTATAGGAAAGGAAGTGACCTTGCCAGGGTAGAACTGAGGTGCACTGATGGAGCTGCACCCAAGGTTCTAGTACTGGAACAGCAGAGATTAATGACTAAGAACTGAGGTGCTCTGGCAGACGATGTGTGTGGGGTTCTTGCATGACTGAGGGGCTTGGAGTGTGTGAACTGAGGTGTACTGATGGCGATGCGCCCAAGGTCCCAGTACTGGAACAGCAATGTGTACTGACTGTAATTAACTAAGGTGCTCTGGCAGACAGCTTGTGTGAGGTTGTGGCACATGCACGGCTGAGGTGATTGGAGTGTGTGAACTGAGGTGCACTGATGGAGCTGCATCCGAGGTCTCAGTACTGGAGCAGCAGAGTGTACTGACTGCAAGAACAGAGGTGCTCTGGCAGACTGCATGTGTGGGGTTCCTGGCAAAGCGGAGGGCTTGGAGTGTGTGAACTGCTGTGCACTGATGGAGCTGCGAGTGGGATCCCAGTATGGAGCAGAAGTGGGCATAGTCTCCAAGGATTGCAAAGCCCTGGGTGCCTGGGCTATACGCAAGTACAAGCGATCCTCTGCCCTGGCTCTCAGCACACAGACAGGCACACTTGGTAAAGTAAATCTAAGCCAAGGAAGGGTGAGAGCCAGGCAGCTGAGGACCAACAAAGACAAATTGTGACCAAGATAAAAGCCTGATTTATAGCCTTGTTTACAGCTAAGCTCAGAGGAACAATGCTCTGCAAATGAAAAGGGAGGCGTCCCTGGACAGGAGCAGGTTAAAAAAAAAAAAAAAAAACAATGTGTCCCCTGCAAACCAGGTAAACAGGACAATGCATAACTATACAATAGTAGTGGCAGCAACCACAAAACAAGCAAGGTATCATCATCCCAAGAGACTTACGTGGTAGCAACAAAGTGGCCCATTGTGTCAGAACACAAATCAGTCCTTAACAACCTTCCCTGTGTAAACTTTATGCAAATAATCTATGCCCTTCCGCGCGCCATGGAGCTAGCGCTTGAATTCAGTGAGAAAGAAATTAAACATGCTATCCTTCTCCAAAAGCCGTAGATGGTTTTCACTCAGACGTCTATTGTAACCAATTATCGTTATGGCTACCAGCTCTAGCTCACCTATACAACATCTGTGGCACTTTGAGGTGATTCTGACTTTATGGAGGAAATCAATAATTGTTCCAATAAACAAAAAGGGGCCACAGGATATGCTGTGTAATTACAGGCCACGGTCATTGCTTGGAAAAATGTTCGCCAAACTGATCCAGTTGCGCCTGGACCAGTGGCTAGAGGAAAGAGATCTATTATCGTTCCATCAAGCTGGTTTCAGGAGGGGTCAAAGCACAACAGATCAACTCTTTAAGCTGAATATGATTTGCACTAAATAGGTCTCCAGAAAGGACTCCCCACTATACCTGGTCTTTGTGGATCTTCAAACAGCATTTGACAGCGTGAATTGCCAAATATTATGGCAGCTACTGTCGGAAATGGGAATACCAGTAAAGATATTAAGGCTGTTAATCTTACTACATACAGGAAATACCGCCAGGGTCAGATACAGTCCAAGAAAGGACTGTATGGCTGAGATTCCAACCCAGCAAGGTGTAAAAACAAGGTTGTGTCTTCGACCCAACTCTATTCAATTGCTATATAAATGAAGTAGGCCAAAACCTGAGGAATTTAAACTTGGACGTGCCAAAATTAGCTAATAAACCATGCCTATTTTGCTTTTTGCAGATGATGTACTATTGGCAAGAACGGAGATAGCAATGCATCCTCTACTAAAGGGTTTTGAATCATTTTGTGCCTTGAGGAACATGGCGTTTAATGAGGGTAGAACAAAGTTCATGATTCTCAATCAAAAACAGAAGATGCGAGTGACCTTTAGGGTAAATAAAAAGCCTCTGGCCCAAGTGGCGACCTATGATTACCTGGGCAGTAGGCTGGAAGATAAACTGACATGGAATCGGCAAGTTTATAAAAGTAACATCTCCCTGGCCCAACAAGCTGGAGCCGAACTCAGATTTGCAATAGCCACAGGCAGTCAAGCATGCGAGTTCTGCACTGCTTGCGTACAAAACGAAAGCAAGGGCTGCAGCACTATATTGCGCAGGGATTTGGGGATTCAAAAAGACTTTACCAATACAAGTAACTGAAAATAAATTCACACGCTGATTACTTTATCTAGGCAATGGCACACCGATGAATGCGATAAGAATAGACCTGAAAATGAGGAAAATTGAGGACTATATTGCATTGGCTCCAATAAGATACTGATTCGCATTTGAGCAAAATAACTCAAATCATATAAAGATGAATTGATCGACATCATGAATTTACAAAACCATCGGAAACTGCCTTGGTTTAAACACATCTCAACCACCCTGGCTGCAATAGGTCTGGAAGAACTCTGGCTTCATCCAGAAAAAAAAAAAATCAGAAGGCCTAGTTTACCTGCTGTAAAAAAAGGCATATTGGGACCAAAAGACACGGAACATGTGTGAGACACTTAGGGCCTGATTCTAACTTTGGAGGACGGTGTTAAACCGTCCCAAAAGTGGCGGATATACCACCTACCGTATTACGAGTTCCATAGGATATAATGGACTCGTAATACGGTAGGTGGTATATCCGCCACTTTTGGGACGGTTTAACACCGTCCTCCAAAGTTAGAATCAGGCCCTTAGTCCTTTGTTTAAGGGCTACATTTTATTTAATCAAGAACTCAAACCAGATGTTTTTATAGACAGAATCTACCCGGAGGAAAAGAAGCGCTCTTTATTTTAAATTTTGTATGGGCACACTACAGGTGACCGCGGTGACCAATGAATGTCAGCCTGCCCCCCCCCCCCCTTGGGGAGATTAGATTGCTGCCCATGCCTTCAAGGCAGTCAAGAAACATTATCTCACTTCCTTTTATTATGTCACTTTACACTTGTACTTGGTAAACTGTATTTACGCCCACTTTTTAAAACGTACAGAGTCAGGAAGTGTAAAGAAGCTGAAGTGTTATGTATGCGTTCAGATGAAAAACACATTGTGATGATGGTTTCAACATACATCCTGGAGGCATGGAAGTTACGATTATCAATGCACCTTCAGCTGTTGGCACGAGAATAACTGCTTGCGGTGTTCTATAGGTGTCACCAGCCTGGGGAAATTGGTGCAGGACGAGGTAAAGCAGGGATAGTTTCTGGTATGTTATCAAACTGGAGGATCGTACTGAATGGTCCCGAATGACCAGTGCCAGGAAAAGTAATTTAACCTTCAGATTCATCATGACACCATAGAACTGTTTAGTGTGTTATGTAAATAATCTATGGCGCGATTGGTCAGCCATAGATATAAAGCATCTACACGTTAACTTAGGGTAAACTGGGTGCAGCGCTGTGGTGCATGTCGAAGCACCGACGCGGAGTGTAGTTCTTATTGATATGTTTGTACTTTATGTGATTTTTTAAATGTGTTACGTAGGGTTGGTATTTGTAAGTGTGTAATTATTATGGCCGGATAGGCTGACAACAATAAATGATAAAAATAGTAGTCCTTGCTCCCACACAGAAGAAGGGACAAAGAGGGATGACTGACCACTAGCAAGCAAGGATTTTTAAATGAAACAAACTAACAAATGAAATAGCTGGAACCCCACAGAAATATACAAGAGGTTGTACGCTTACACTTGATCTAAAAATGAAGAACTTGGCATTGATGACTGAAGTTTACCAGGCTTTCACTGTTGTGCCACTTCTCTTAAATGTCTACCCGACTCCTCAACTGAACTCATCACTCCCTTTTAGCATCACCACCTATAAATAAACCTCAAGCATGTCAAGCCAAAGCATTAATTTATGGAAAATGGAACAAAGTCCACCCATACACTTTGTGACCTAAAATGCTTTACACCTCCCCACCCCTTCTAAATCATCATTTAAGGAATATAGGCATGATTATTCTATTTCCACCCTACTTTGAAAACGTTCATCTACTTGCATTTATCTCGTAAGCAGATGCAGCACTTAACTAATATACACTACAGTATAAAAAAAATGCATTTACCCAGTATTTCCAAAACGTTTCAATGTAGCATAAACATATACTCCAGCTTGATTAGTCAACTTGTTGAGAACGGAATCACTTATGTGTCATTCTGAAACTTTCAATACATTTACATACCCAGTCTGCTTTGCACTCACCTCACAGAACCAAATTCAGCTAGAAACTATAGCCTAAAAACATTACCCTATCCTAGCTACCTTTGTTAACCCTTCGGATAACGCTGTAAAGGAACAAAGGAGCAAATCAAGTGGCAATAGCAACACAGGCCTGTAGTCCAGGGACAGAAAGGAAATGAAGTCTCCAAAGCAATGAAACTACAAAAACAGCTTGGAGGTCTGGCTTATTACAACAGTTAATCAGAGGTTGTTGTCCAGAAGTCCATTCGCATTTGGTGCTCTGCAGTGCAGACTTGGCGCCCACAGTAACACTAAAACAGACTACATAAGAACAGATACATTCCGATTTTTTTTTTTTTTAAAGACGTAGCAATGTAAGTGATTCTAGGCAAACAGCTAATGAGCAGACCCCAAGACTTGAACCCAGTTCCACAATCTGCAGCTCTCGCAGCTAGGCAAAATTCTCCTTCCTTTTAGAAAAATAAAAATAAGCTTGAATGTGTTGCCCCTGCCTTTTTGCTGTAAAGGTGCTTTCTGCTCTGAAGCTACCAAGAAAAATGAACACTCGCACCTTAATCTTTTATTTTAGAGAAAAGGCAGTCATATTTGTTATCCAGTGGGTTCCTCAAGCCCCTGGACCTAGTGCTGATACACCTGCTTCACTAATAATAGGTATTGCCTTGCAAGGTGGGCTGTTTTCTCTGCCGTTTGTTACAAATATAGGTTCCCATCTTGCAACATCCTTCTCACGGTCATGTCTCTTACGTCCAAACTAAGGTGTCTACTCTGCTTGCATTTTCCTCTTCCACAGGCCCTTACTCCAAGGCCGAACACAACCCTGGCACAGCAATTCTGCACTGGTGCTTCATGCAAGCAAATGAAGATAATAAAACATAATTATAGATTTGCTCTATTTGTTACATAATCCATCACCTGCAGCGTAATCTCTAGATTTCAACAAAAAAAAATGTTTCAGGCTCAAACAGATCAAAAGTTACTAAAAACATAGCAACATGTTGTCACACAGTAGATGGTCCTTTGCAAACAGTGACTGGTCATCTTTCTGTTGCCGATTGTTATATTTTGGTGTCAAATCGATATTAATGAAACCTATGCCTAGAGAGTGCTAAAAAATGTGAAAAAAATGGGAAAATAGTGAAGTAATACTAACACAAAATGTGCCACGTTATGCCTCATAATTTTCCTTTTGTCAGTGCATTATTTAGTCAATCATGCCACATGATTTGGTCTTCAAGTGCCACAATATTTCAGTGATGCTGGTTTTAGTTCGCCCTTTATGCCCTTCAATCCTGTGCAGTTGGTTAAGTACTAAATTAAGGCTGCTTGGGAGCTAGGATATATCTTTAACTGTTGGGGTCACTTACAGCTCAACAGTGACAAAGATTTATTTTTCTTGGGAGGAGATATAAGGGTTCACCAGTTGAGTTCTGGTGTGTGTACATTATTGGACACTTATAAAGATGCTTCTAGATATAGCCTGAATACCTATTACTAAAATTATATAGATATAATGATTCACATATGCACAGATCTCTTTGCGACAGCCTGTGACCCTGCAGCTCTATAAAATTACAAGTCATTATTCCCCACCACAACAACCAGGATTCAATTATTTGACTTTCTGGTCGTGCACGGACATCTGCAGCGACTGCTGTAGCTAGCTGAGGTTTCTTAATGTTAAAAAAGTTAATTTTCCAAAGATTAGTTTACCTTGCATTGATTTCTCGGACTCAGTGTTAAATCCCTGTGTAAAAAGACGGGCTGATCCACGCTTCCACTGAAAATGGTAAATGGCGCAGGTATCAGATATGAATAAAGGTGAGAAATTTAAATATACTACACATGCCCATTTACCCATTAATAGAGAACAATATAATAAAACCTGCACTATAGGAACAACCATGTCAACTGTAAGGACCAAAAAATATAAGTATTAGCTAAGCCAACAGCTCTTCCCTTTGAAACGCTTCAGCGGATCTTTTGGCTTTGCCATTACTTCATGCAGATGCCGAGCAGCACTGACAAAAACAAGCATGTTTCAATGCAACGGGTCTTGCATTTGCTCGAGTTAGAGCTATTAGCGTTGTAAACTCCTATCCGGATTTTTCTTGCAACATGAATTGAAAGAAGAAAAAAAAAAAAACAACAAGCGCGCTCGCACTATGTAAAACGCGGCGTAATTGCGCTGCGTGGAAAATAAAAAGATAAAGTAGTCCGGAAACCATGCTGAAAACATGGAGCCTCGTATGTTTTCAGTAGTTGGCCGGTGCGCCTGAGGAGGGCTAAACACCTGAAAAGGCGAGACGTATGCATACCTTTCACTAATGAAATAAACTGGATTTTAAAAGGCAAGCCCACAAACCAATGAAAGTGGTGGTCGTGGTTAGAAGCTCAGAGAGATTACAACAGGGAAGGAGCGCTTGTGAGCTCGACCCTAATAAAGCCAAACTCTAGCCCAGTGTGATGGCATAGGAAAGCATGTTTAACCATGCAAGACCATTTAAGCAAGAGGGTACAGTGGTTATGTTTTCTGTTTACTTTTTATTTGGCCAGCACAAGCGTGATGAAGTATATTCATTTATGTTTCACTCAGGACGCTGTGACAACCACTTTTTTTAATTTACTTTTATGTTCTATGATGGCAGATGCACATCTTTGAATAGGACTTTTTTTTAAAGTGTCAAAGCACATATTAGAATGCCAAGGAAGGAATGGAGAATCAAGCTGAAGAGCTTGGAGAAGGTTAGGGAAGGATGCAGTGCTGTGCCAAACACAGAATGCAGGGCAGGTAAGTGAGGTGGGACGCAGCAGAGAAAAATAAAATGTTCTTTGAAGCAGTGCTGATAAAAACAAACAAAAAGAAAGCATTTGCAATGCAATAGGTCTCGCATATTTAGAACAAGTTAACTGGAATCTTTTGACAACATCAACCACGAGCAAAAAGAAAACGCGAATGGAAACTGAGAAAAGACAACTTGGCAAAATAAAAGAAAGTTAGGTTTAAAAAATAAAGCTTTGCAATTTTGGTTGCCCTGCTGGGCACGTTTTTTGCCAGTCACAAGCCTTCTGCTTGCGGGCTGTAGAAGTTAGAAGAACAAATAGTACCAAGATCACGTCAGGAGCAGCGGACTGGCAGTAATTAAGTTGAATCAATTAGTGCTTGATACCTGCTCCACACCGAGAAACGGAAGTGATGCAAGGCGCGCCTTAAATTACAAGGCTGTAAAGAGTGCCACGCAAACTAACAAATAGTGAGTGACACGTGGGCTCCAAGCCTTTTACTGAACACAACAGTCTTGTAAGCAAGACGCATGCGCTAGTGCATGCACTCCCAGGCTCTACCCGAACAAATAAAAACAAGCATTTGCGATACAATAAGTCTCACATTTTCTTAAGTTAGAGCTACTGACAGTGTAAATTCTGAACTGGACATTTCTTGCCAAAGAAATTGTTCAATCCTGCCTCATAACTTCGTCTTTTCCTGCTATGTTTTGGTGGTCACTGGTGGCTACTGTCATCAGAAATAACAAGCCTTTTACAAGAAGATGACAGCACTACCTCAAGTTGCGTACACGTCTGAAAAGAAATTGGAAAATAAGGCTGGAAAAGTATTTTTCTTTTTATGTTAACAGAATGAAATGTCTTGCAAGCATTTTTGCCTTGCATTTCAACAAAGCTCTAATGAAGTTAATAGCAGAGCAGCCCGAGAAGATTTATGGCCGCAATAAAGGAGATAAGCAATGCCTTGTGTGCAGATGTCAGAGGGCTAGCAGGTAGGGGGGCCTGGAGAGAGTCTCCAGATGAGGCTCTGCAGGTTTCACATCATAGCTTCACAGTTTAGCTACATTGTACCAGAAAGGGCATATTGTGGCTTTCGTGAGCAATGGGCTAAACGTTTAGGCACCAGGTGTTTCTTTTGTAAAATAAACTTATTTCAGGAGCCAGAGGTAAACAAGGACAGCACTGGAATAAAGCCAAAACAAATATCAGCGAAATTGAAGGAACAGAGTGAAGCAATAAAAACGCAGGCAGCTACCAGCCTAAAAACACTCCAGTAAAAAGTGAGCAACCAAGAAAGGACAAAAGTAGTCAGAAAAGCAACAGATAAAGAAACCAAAGTGGAATAATACAGTAATTGGTCACTTCTCTGAAACAGAAATATGGAGGGAGAAAAACTTAGAACTGACCACTTGCGAGCAAGAACTTTTAAGGACATTGCAACCAACAAATTAAAATCGCTTTAAGCCAAAAGAAGTATACTACTAAAAGTATATACGAGGTCGACCGCTTATGTTCGACCCAAAAAAGCAGTTCAAGGATACGAGACTTTGAAGCAAAAGTGTCAACCAATCAGAAGGATAGTGAAGAAGCTATGATCCAGGGGAACGACAACCACAATCAGAGGTATAAAAGTCAATGGATAAAAAACACAAGCAAATTAGACTACTAAACAAGAAATTCAACCAATTCTAAACATTGGCAATGACTAACCCAAATCATAAATACTGGTATTAAAGACAATGGGTCTTTCAACGACAGGCAAACACCCTGTCTCAAAGGAATAACTAAACAATGAGACAGAAAGGTGGGCAGAAACCTGCCTGAAAAATCAAGAAGAGTTTTTACACAGCAGTTATAAATCACTAAAAATGCAGCATTCGAGAGCATTACAAAGAGGGAGATCATAACCAGGTCATAGAATAAATACAGACATTTCCATTGACTGCCAAGGCTCTCCTACACAAAATAGTGGCAATATTGTTTGCCCCAAAAAGAACCATGTGCAATTAGAAAATTAGGTAAATACTAGAGCACTACTAAAATATAGAACCAAATAAAGATAATGTTTCAAATGGGCTACTAAAAATGGCTTTATAGAGAAATTTGCCCGACTGCAACAGTATACCACAATTGACATAGGAACAAGTAAATGTGCACTGCAAACAAACAAGGCCTGATTTACAAACATTTTGCCTAGTGATTCACACTTACAGCTCCAAAAACGATTGATTTAGGGTCTAGACTATTCAATAGGGAAGCAAGCAGCCTCCAGGCCCTAAACTGTTCTTATGATAGCAGAAAATCCACCAATTTGGTAGATTTTTTACACATCACATCAGCTGATTTTGGGGATGTGGTTAACACCCACAAAGCTGTAACTTTCTGGGCCGTCACAACCAATTTGCATGCAGGACTTATCACCCAGTAGTGAGCGTATTTTCTGAGGGTGTAAGGCAAAACGTTAATTCCAATCGAAGAAAAGGTTGCAGGGTGGGGGGGGGGGGGGGGGGGGCGCCTAGGCAGCAGTGACATGCTCATGTTTGCCTTTCTGGATCCAGCAGATTAACACTGTGGACAATAGGTGCAAATGAAGGGAGCAGTAAGCCTTGAAATCAGCAACTTTCACTGATTTCTGAAATGTACTGTTGGAAATTTCATAAACGGGAAACCTGACAAAAATCTAAGTAAATCAAATATATACATCTACAATAACTGGCTTACTACTGAATTTATTTTTCCATGCAAATTGGGGGCCAAAAAACCTATAACAACTTCGACAAGCAGAAAATAAAAACTGCACGGAAAAACTGTGTTCAGAATGTGTTCTGAAGTTGCAATCTGTAAAGTGCCCAAAGTCAGAATGATTTTGCATGTTTTTTGGAACACATCTTAATTCAGACTTTCTGAAACAACTAGTTCTCTGAGAACTATTATCATTTTAGAATGTTACTGTAGTCAGCAGCAAGAAAAAAAAAAAAAAAAAAAAAAAACACATCGCAAGCCTACAAGCCAAAGAGAAAATAAAACAGAGGATCAATGGGTGTTTTTTTTCAATGGACAGTTGTGTAAAATATACATATCATAAAATCGGTATTGCACTAATTAAATAGTAGTGTGACATGCCTTGTCAATAATCACAAATTGCACCTAGTATTCATTGTGGTCTGCATCTCAAAAATAGTTTCTGGGGAACAGACTCCGCAGGTGGTATCACAGAAGGCTATTTAAACCACCCAATTGGTCAAGCGGATTTAGATAGAGCAATGAGTTACCCTAGAGGGCATCCAGGCGATTGAAGGTCATGATGGTTCAGGTGACTCAGTCAAACAGCCAAGTCTTGCGTGCTCTCTGGAACTGCAGTAGCTGCAGGAGACTGATTCAGGATTTCGCCATAAGGTAGGAGAAGGAGCGTCCCCTGCTGTTGCTTCGGTTGGTGTGGGGGGTGCGGAGAGAGCGCGAGAGAGAGAGACAGCGGTCATCTTGGACTTTATGGTCAGTTTGTGGCCCACGATTATGCTGTGGTTTCTGGCATCTTCAGTCGGCTTGGGTGAAGGACCTAATTTCTTCCAATGGCCACCAACAGTCTTTTGGGGGGGGGGAAATGTTGCCAAAGATCAGCACTTCTGTTTTGTCTGTGCTGAGTTTCAGGCAGTTGGTGACACTCGCCATGCACGTGTGGAAGTTGGTTCTTGTGCTGGCAGGATCTTCTGAGAGCTATAGGACGAGCTGGGTGTCATCTGCATAAGATATGATGTTTAGTCCATGGGATCGTACAATTATGGCCAAGGAGGGTCATGTAAGTGTTGAAGAGGGTGGGGCTGAAGGAGAATCCTTGAGGGACACCAAAGATTACGTCATTGGGGTCAGAGGTTGATGGAGGTAGGCGGACCTTTTGCATTCTTCTAGTGAGGAATGAGGCAATCCACTTAAGGGCATTTCTTTGGATACTGATGTGATGCAATGTTCTGACCAGGGTGTGATGGGACACAGTACAAAAGGCTGCTGAGAGGTCAAGGAGGATCAGAGCCACTGTTTCAACCCGGTCAAGGAGGGCTCCGATGTCATCAATATATAGGTTACTCATATTTTACCTGTATACATTGCTATACATGTACATACACAGACAATATCCTCCAAAAGCCACTCCCCCTGCAGAACTCCTTTGTGACATGTGCCTCTTGCTGTGCAAGTGGCTTGCACGTGAAAATATCCATCACCTTCGGCTCGCCACAAGAACGAAAAGGAGTACTCTACGAGTTAGTATTCAGTTTTATTAAAGTCCTTCAGCATGACACGTTCCTGCTCCAATTCCTTTTTCAAATGCTGGCCTCATTATGCACTCGCATACACATCTTTAAATAATCATCCTTGTTAATGAAAACGTCATAGATGAGTAAAGACTTTAGTATCTCCCTATTTTACTGCATTTAGAGCACCATCATAATAAAATTAATTAATTATTTATTTATTGCAACTTTTGTAGCCACAGACATTCTCTTACTGAGTATTTCAACTGGCAAGCTCATTTTTTACCATTATTTCTTCAAGTGTCATAAATGCATTAAAATACAGAGATACTAAAGTCCTTTCTCACTTACGACTATTTCATTAACAAGAATAATTATTTAAAGATGTGTAAGCGAGTGCATGATCGATAAAGAATTTTCCAGCTCTTGCCTACGTACATGGAGCTACACAAATAATTGATGTATGGAAACTAGTTTGTTTCTGGCTTGAGTAATCCACATAGCGCCTCGTCGGTGCTTCCTACATTATTTCTTGGTCCTCAGGATGACCTGTTGGTAATTCACCTACTGCTGGGGTTGAAACGTCGACAAAAAGGACGTCAACATTTTTTTTTGTGGACTGTTTGCAAATACTTAGTAGAGGATTTACGACACTCAAGCAATGGGTGTTGCATTATGAAAATCACAGATTTTTTGACAGACACATGTTTTTGTATATATATATATGTAAATAACACTGATGTACTTTATGTTCACTTATTCACTTTTCGCTGTGCTGTCACTTTGTAGGAGCGCTTCATTCTCAGTGGATGTTTATCGTAATTGTTGATGTTCTGATTTAAGTTGTTCTTGATGTGCAATATTTTACCTTGCAAAATCCTTACAAAAGAATGTAATTGTTATAGTCAAAATAAGAATGTTCCATATACAATGAATCTATACCTTACACTCTGAGACGGAGTACTTTTGCTGTGGAAGTCGAGCCTAATACTTCCCTCGCACTGACCAATTTTTGTGTTCATAAACCAAAGAGGTATGCACAAGTGTGTTTGATAAAGCGAAAAGAAAGGATTAGCATACCATGTTTTGAGAACAACCATCCCTCGCCTACAAACAAGTCACTGCATCACACTTACCAAGACCTTGATGTATTTACAAGCTGGATTACTGCAATCAAGCAAATATTATGGGCAAGATTCTCTGTTCAAAACAAGGAGACCTCAGGATCTGGTAAACTCAAGAGGAAATAAAGGAAACACTCAAGATTTAAAACTATTATTTAATTCATGGGTACTCGCAAACGTTTTCCCAGGGGCCACAAAATTTGGTCTGCGATGTGACCGAGGGCTGCACTGATGCCAACTGGATGGCAGTGTATTTGTGGTAAGGTGGGCGTAGGGGAAGGGAAGCTTGATCATCAAGTATCTGAACTGCACAATGTGAAACCAAATATTTGGGATTAATCCCCGGATCTTTACTTAACCAAATTGTGTGAGATCCCAGGCAATTGTTTTGTTTCACTTTCCCTCCTTTTCTTCATTATCACGTATGAGGATCTCAAAATACATGACTTCAGAATGTGTGCTGTAAAAGAAACCTCCTGTGTTTGATTTAATAAAAGATATAATGTTGTTTGTTTAACAATCCTATATCACCCAAAGAGTGCGCAAAACAACTAACTTGCCTCTTAGTTCACTATTGGCTATTGTTACTGAGCATATGGTTGGTTCAAGCATACTAAACAAGGAGAGAGGTGAGAGGTTCACACCCCTTCACATGTCCTTGCCAAAGATGAACTAATACACACAAAAAGGTGTGGAGGAGGAAGGCTTGATTGTAGCGGACACACGCGCTTGAGTCTTAACCCTAACACTATCCATAGTTCCATCGGCAATCTTGTATTAGTGACAATATCGAGGAGTTTCTCCTTTTTTGAAGAGTTGGTCTCACACACTTGGTTGTGTCAGGCTTCATCACAGACCACCTCTCCCCACCCTGGTAGGACAATGCCAGCAAGGCAGACTCTACCTCTTAGTTAGGACCTACCAGAGGGAGTTCTTAGATAAATCTTTCTGAATACTGACATCCAAGTCACTAAAAACACCTAGCGGACTCCCAGTGATTTTATCTTTAATAAGGGTATCCACTGGTATGGCTAAAAGCAAAGGTCGACAGTAGGCATAAGCATGATGACTCTGCTGATAATTAAGACAGCCAACATGTTTCTGCCTGCACACTGAGCGTGTACTGGCCTGGGATAGGTGTCAAGTAGGTGCACTCGAGCAATGCTCCCTTTGATGAATGTGACACTACAATGGGCATCGATCATGTCCCAGATCTGACGCCATCAACCCATTATAATAGGGCTTTAGATTACTATTAGCACTCAGGTAGGACTTGAGTGTGGTCTTTTCTGCCTCTCCCCCTCCGCAAAACAGTGTAGGTGAGATTCCACTATGATACAAATATGGATCCATTGCCCTGATGAATGGCCCAGACCAGTACAAGCTCATTGTGTGGGCAGAAACATGTTGGTTACCTCAATGAAACATGACACAACCAAGTCTGTGAGACCACCTTCCAAAAAGGAGGAACTCCTGATATTCTCACTAATACAAGATTGCAGATAAAACTATTAATGGCGTTAGGGTTAAGACTCAAGTGTGCATACCCTCTACAATGAAGCCTTCTCCTTCCACACCTCGTGTGTAATAGTTCAAACATACCCAAAGACCGTATCTTCGCCGGGAGAGCAAACACTGCTTCGAGCTTGTTTATTGTGTACAGTTAATTAAAACCACTACATGTCCATTTAAACAGCTAGTGTTGTATAACACAATCAAATTTAACTGAAACTAACAAGTAGGACAGTACTGATGCACAATGAAACTTGCATGGGGGTCAGGGTGTGACATTGGTCAACTATGCTCCTAATCAGTGGCTTTCAAACTTAGTATGAAACTTTCCACATACGTCACAAGCGAATATGTAACACAGACATAAAAATATCCGACTATACCCCAGCAAAATATCTTCCATAGGCTAGACAAACCTTTGGAAAGCACTGAAATGTAGAAAGAGTTAATTATGGAAATGTGCTTCACAAATAAGCAAGAGATTGCCTATACCAGAAATAAAACAACATGGCAAGAAAATAAGGAGGAGGAGGAGAAGAAGAAGGAGATGGTGACGGAGAAGGAGACTCGCTACAATAATACTGTTTTAACTTCCCCCACGTTATAGTATTTTAAAATGGTCATGTGTTATATGTGTGGGGGGCGATTTAACAAACCGGATATCAACAAAACGAAACCGATATCGCCCGCCTGCACTGTAATTTCAACGTTTACAAGGAAATCGATAGATAAAACCAAGCACCGTGGGCTCTAAAACGTAGGGCCCAGACAGCAAATGTCATCGATAATGGGTTTCACATTAAACTGAAAGCGATTTACGAGCAGTTTCATAAACATACCACTTCTAGGCATGGCCATATTTTAAACGAGACCTAACCCGACAGCGACCTACTAGTTTTCCACACCAGCCATCCACGTGAGAAATTAATGCTTCTAAAATAAGTGAATGGAAAAGTGATCTTAATACAAAGTCAAATTACACAAATTAAAGAGAGTGGAGTAAGGGTCGGATCCCTCGCCTGTGAGATGCATCAAATAAAATACATATTATCGTGTCTGACTCACTCTGAACGTAACTTCTAGAAGCGAGTGGCGAGTGAGGTATCAACCTACATTTGCGACTGACTGGCTGTCTAAAATCTGACGTGAATTTAACAAATCATCAACGCATGCCGGTAAATGCTTCTCAAATTCTCAAGAGAATGAAGCAGTAAGGCATCTTCAAAATATGAAGTATTAAATGTCATAAAGTTCCCTCGATTCTATGGTCGCATTCAACAAAACGCTCCTAAAAACTCAGATGAAAAGTTGGTGAATACCCCACGTGAAGGTGGCAAACCAATTTCAGGTTATAATTTAAGTCTGGAATACCCAGAAAAATAAAACATGAATCCGTTTCTATACTCTAGCTCGTTTTCCTTTGCATTTTTGTCATCCACTAACGCCAAGCAAAAGGAAAAAAAACGAACAGTATTCAGAAGGCAAGAAAGCTATTTTGTACAGTTCTAAAACGAGCTACACTCGTACAAGTCTATGATACGGTTCATCGAAACCATCATATCTGAAACACAATCAGTATTTTAATTAACTGACATTCTCAGTCACAACTAGCACCTTAAGAAGACATGCAGCGGGAAGCGAGTATGCGGGAAAGCCCTCAAATACACAAAAATCAGAGAGCAATGACAAAGTTTAAGAGGGGTAAACTGGGGTGAAGAGGTGCAACTTTCAACTCCATAATAAAAGTGTATCAATGTGATCCGTGACAGCCTAAATGGAATATCAGTCCTAAAGAATGACAGTTCGAACTTGCAAAAGAGACCGTCAAATACCAAAAACAAAAGAGATAGCTGTTTTACAACCATGCACACTTTAAAAAGATGAACACCTACAGAGCTTGATAAAAACAAAAGAAAAAAAACTAAGCCCGAAGCACCTGAATACTTGAAGTAAACAGGCCGTGTGTAATCCGACTGCAAGGGTTTAGACAGTGTTGACACCTACACTGCACACACAAGGCTTTGATATAGTTATAGATCTCTAACATAAAGCGTTAAACGCACTACATTTAAGCAATGGATGCACATAACAATCAAACAGTGGGAAACAACGGTCAAGAAGCTACAAGACAGACTTAGTTAGACACGGCAGTATTGTATAAAGAAGTAGATGGATTTCTATAAATAAACGCACACAAATGTGCGTGTATAAGACATATACACTCAGAAGCATTAACTCATGTAAACAAACAGGTGTAGAATAAAAGAACACAGAAAGTCTACTGACAATGATGTTTCATACAGATGTACTGTCACACTTCTTCTAAATGCAATACCTGCTCGTATAAGAATACATACTTAATCCATTTACGCATAAGATACAGTAAGTGTTACAACGCCCACCAGAATTATCACCTGAAAATGGTACAAAGAGCTTGCACAGGAGTAAGACAGAAAGCTTTAGCTGACATGAGGAAGAGTCAGACAGGAGTAATATAAGGCGATCTGAGCAGAATTACTGAAAATAAACACACAACTTAGGTCCAGTAGAAAAAAGCAGGAACCCTCAACCGGTACCGGAATAGGACTTATTGGGGGGGTAGGGGTGAGAGAAACAATACGAAGAGCAAACCTAAAGGCAACCGTGGCACCTAGGGGGCTGCATTACATTGCCCTGCCCCCTTTCCCCGCGGCTTCCAGCTCCCTGGTCTACTAACAATAGGGGCCTGGCTTCCTGGCCAAAGGGGGGGGGGGGGGGGGAGTTGCGCCTCCACCGTCTCCTCCCCTTTTTCCGGTAGTACACCGAAGCAGCATGAGGGGCAGAATAGACAGCTGGTACACAGGACACTGGTCGAACACCCTCCAGAGTGAATACTCACTGGTGGAGTGGTAGGATGAATCTGGATGTCGGAGAGGGCCCGTCTGCCTCTCTGCCTTTCACTCCGACAACATGGCGGCGCGCTGGGGGCCGAGCAGTGGCGGAGCGCGCACTGCATGCTGGGAGCGTCATGGCGGCTGCGGCCAAAGCGGGGGCTAGGGCAGCTGGGCGTCACCTTGGCAACAGAGGCGCATGTCAGGTGGGGAGCGGAAGTTGCGCAGCTCCTACCTCACTGACAGCAGAGGAACAGCTGTGGATTCGTGATCCAGTTGTGAGGGTCGCGACAGTTCCCGTTTCGCGCCCTCTTCTCATAGTGACGCATCTGGAAGATTTTTTTTTTTTTTAAAGCTGGAAAACGACTTAGATAAGTACTCTCCAGTCACGGGTAGTAGACAACTGGTCTCCAAGACTTTGGCGCCCCGCAGGTTTTCTTTGTAGCTATTGTTTATGAGTTAAAGCCCTATATAGTTATAACAGACGAATTATGTATTAATTAAAAAGAAATACATTTAGATGTTGGGTTCCGGGGTTGCTTTACAAAATACGATGCTTGTCGAATTTTACTCGTTAAGTTCCGCACCTATTGATCCTGGTCTCAGATGTTGTATTCTACAGTTTCTGCCGTTAGGAAAATGCTCTGTGGCATTTGCAGTTGTCAGCAGATAAGATAACGGTGTTTTTGGCGCCACACTAACATGGTCCAACTTGCAACCGTGGTAAGGCCACCTGGGGCCTTATCACACATTCGGCACATTTCCTTGTTATGGTGCGCCCGTCACAAACAAGGAAAATGCGCCATACTAGCATGAATGCGTTGCCCCAAGGGCATTTCTATAACAGACCCCCAGGATGGATCTGGTCGAAGTGAGCCTGAAATCACGCAATTATATGAAATACAGAGAGTGATACGTTTGCAAACCATAAAGATTTATTAGTAAGATTGCAATTTTAATCAATTAGTCATAAATCGAGATCCACCTGGATGCAGCGTACATGAATATAATCCCAAAATAATTCAATTAAGTGAAGGCAAGCGTTTCATTATTACACGCAGTGAATGCAGATTAGTTGGTCTTGTTTCCATAAAGGGAGTGCTAACTGACATTAAAGGTAGGACGGAGAATTCAAAAGTAGCAAATGTCAGCAAAAATAGCATTGAAAGAAGAACCAAATAAAGATTCAGATTAGGATGAGAAATCATATGCTAGCTCTAGACAACATCTCTAATACAACGAGCATTGGTTTCACCAGAAGGACAGTAATGTCCACCTATAAAGATGGACAGGGACAAGTAATCTCACTAACTAACTTCACACAGCACTAGAAGCTCATCAAAAACTATACTTTGTGCAGGTTCCCATCGGGGAACCTAATGTTCTCTCTGATCGGTGTCGGCCTTGTTTTCGCAGATAATACACTGCCAACTTCAACCTTCACAATATCTCACAAAGGAATATTCACCTCCTCACATCCTAGAGGTGCTGGAATTCCCTGTGCAAACAAGTCGGCTGTGCTACATCCTTCAAAATGGAAGCTGCCAAAGAATACATTTACTAACTGGGAGCACAATGACTGTTGTCTCTCAAACTGAATGAGTGCTAAGCACAGCAAACAGAAATACAACATTTATTTCAAAATTGAGTGAGGCAGATATGACCACTAATGTCAACTTAAAAAAAAAACTATAGTAAAACAAAATCATGTAAATTATGTTTTTCTCTCCATCTAAGTGTAAAATGCTGAGTGTACAAATATATGCAATACTTATGCATGTTGCAGGTTGACATTATTAAGCAAAATTAAACGATGGCCACCCTAAGCCACCAATGCCACACTTTAATGGCTCTCAGATCGATCACACAAACATCTACTATTTCCCTTCATAACACTTTTCAGAACCGTCTGTTGTTCTGTGCTGCTTACGTCTAGTCCCCTCCAACTCCTTCAATTCATAATAAACAAAACACTATCTCTTCCGTTTGTATATCTTCTGTCTTTCTCTTCACTCCTTCACCGTCAACAGGTTTCCTTCCACCTTTCTCATCTGAACCTTTCCTCTTCCTTATCGACTTGAATCCTTTTATCATCGGAAACAAACAAATCATACAAATCGCAGCAATTAATATAGCACCTTAAAGCCCACTTCATAGCCTGCTAAGCCATGCACTTGCCACAAAAAAACCTTTCCCAATGGCTTCCCATGCACGTCTCTTCCAGTAGCTTCAAGTGTTTTGATAAATCAGTAATATTTTCTAAGTACCCTTTGATCTTCTTGCTGTTATCTAACACAGAAGTGAAATAATGTTGAATCATCACCCTCATGCACATAATGCTCCTGTTGTGTCAGTTACCGGCTGGTAAACCAAAGTTGACAACTTTTTTATTTTCACATCATTCAAAATCACACCTACAGAAAGAATCATGGCACCAACATTGTTACCCACTATTTGTGATGTACTGCAAACAGATCTTACATGCTCAACCTGTGCGTTGCCTTGTAAATTATCTACATGATATACATTCGGAAACACTGAGCACATAGAACAACTGTCTGCTCAATTTGAGGGTAACTGTAAATAAACATTTGTCCCACATATGTATTAGACATCAGGAACCACATTTTCCCTACCAAATAAAATTAACCCATGCTTAATTTCTTCTGCTTCTACACCAGACTTCTCCAACGAGCAACTTGTGAGCTACTGGTAGCTTTCCAGCTGCCGGTAAGTAGCTTTCTTGTATGCAGCCCAGCCTACTAAATTAGACACTTTGGCTTGGTTGAAATAATAAATGTATACCAACATTGAAATGCATGTATTCTATGAAAAAATGGTTGACTTTGTAAAATATATTTAATGTTGTTATTTGTGATATTAATCATGGGGTGTTAGAGAGATATCTTATTGATATTTTTTAGCTTGGTACCAGGAGCATTACAGCAATGGTTGTAATATATTACCCATGTAAAGCTATTTCAAATTGGCAAAGCATGTTTACATTGCTTGTGGCAACCTTTTCTGAGATAGTAAGGTAATCACTGTTGGTAGTTTTGCATGGGGTGGCCACTAATGTTATCTTGTCTGATATGCTCAATATTATAACAGTCAAAACAGTAGCTTAGGATGATATTCATTCAACATAAGTAGCTCTTATTAAGGAAAAGTTGGATATCGCTGTTCTGCACATTTGTTCTACCCTATCTCTTGTGAATTTTTAACCTATCATTTGGATCTTAGAAAACATAATGCTCCCTCCTTTAACATATCCAGAGTCAACATCGAATGTACCCCTGCAATCTTCAACTCATGTCCTTCCTTCTCATCTGTCGCTGAGGCCCTTGCAATCTGTTTTCTTCTCCACTTCCAGTTCTTTCATAAAATCCTTGTCCTCTCGGGCTCAGCTCAGAGTCTGTGCTTACAGCTCCTTCACTTTGGGTCACTACTGTTACTCATGGCTCGATCACCACAAACCCTGCCATTGTCTCTGGTTGTCTCTAAGACACTTGAGTGCACTTTTTGCCTTCTCCCTCAGGGCTCTCTAGTTGAGCTGAGTTTGGCACATCAGTAGTGATTGTCACCACTTCTCCGGCATGTCTCACTTTCCAGTTATGGGAGGCATGTATCCAGTTCGAAGGTCTCCTCATTTAACAGCAGTGTTCATGACCAAAATTACCTGGTAGAGGACATGCCATCTGGGATCCAGGCACAACTTCCTTTTATGCTTCTTCACCAAGACCCAGTCACCAGGACTGAGATCATGGCAGTTGTCCTGTCTTGGAAGGGGAGTCGCCAATTCAACCTGGTGAGAAACAGAATGCACCACATCAGTTAGGCCTTTGCAGTAGTCAAGAAACATATAATCTGTAATATTTGCAAGTGCAGTCACAGGCACACGACGTAGTCTAATGCTCTGCGTGTGAGAATCTCCTGGGGGGTGGGGGGAGCAGTCCTGTCCTCTGATCCAAAATCCTTCTCAGACTCATCACCACCAATAGAAGAGCATCAGGCCACTTCAAAGATGTGGATATGCACATCTTGGCCAGACAGGATTTCAACGCTTTGTTTACTTGCTCCACAATCCCTGAAGCCACAGGGTGGTAGCTAGAGTGAAACCATAGGTCCACCTGCAGGGCTACGCACAAATGCTTAATCGCTTCATTTTTGAAGTGGCTGACACAATCTGATTCAAGAGAAACTGGAATCCCAAAACAGGTGTTTACCTTTCTGAGCAGCAGTTTGGCCCCAGTAAGACTGTAATTTCTCTTATTCAGGTAGTCGTCCACCCAACGGGAAAGGAGACAAGCCACTGTCAAAATGTAATAGAACCCTACTGCACACATGCATCTCAACAGAGTCAAGCTGCATTCAGTCAAAAGGACCACCTGACCGCCCTTCATGACTGGCAAGAACTGGAGTTTCTCTGCCTGTGCTAAGCTGTTGACAAGAAGTACCCTATGACACCACTCAGTTGCAACTACACGGAACATATGATTGAACTAATATATATAGAAGAAACAAACCATAGAGTTTTGACCTATGTAGGTGGCACCATGGAAGTGGCATGCCATCGGGGGGAGGGGACAACATGCTGTCAGATAATACTGGACGACCATCAGCAGAAACTCAAATCTCAAACTAATTCTTAGCGCATACTGCTCTGACCCATCCCTACTGCTTACACTCTGGCGCTTTCACCTGCACTTCTTCCCACATATCAGAAATGGTCAACAGAAGGATCATTGCAGTGTCAGATTCAGATTAATTTGAAAAATCCCCATTGAAGGTGCAAGACCCAGGAGCGCAATATGTGGTATTTTTCTCCTTGTACCCAGCAGTAGCAAAGTAATTTCCACTCTTGTGTGCTGCACTCTTCACAATGGCTACGTCAGCCGACCTTTGCAATTACTACAATAGTTCCATATAATAATGCCCATTGTGGATGGGGGGGCCACACGAGGTCATGAAATCCTGCTCAGATCACAACTGCCTGAAATAGTGGAGCATGCCAAACTCATATTGATTATCAGTGTAGATGGTGACTCTTAAATTGTCAGAGACACAGTACGCTTTAGTAAGAGCAGTCTGTTCCACCAGCTAAGCAGAGGTTACATTGCGCAAATAGGAGGCTTGCACTACTTCTTATAAAGTGCAAACAGCATAGGCTGCTTTCAAAATCAATCTTTCATCTCCCAAAAAAGAGCTGTCCACAAACAACATATAATCAGCCTCTTCCAGAGGAGCATTCCAGGTATTGGGTCTTGGCTTGGTAAACAACTCAGTGACTCCCAGACAGTCATGGTCCAACCCATCATAATTTTCATCACCTGCAGGCAGTGGTAACAGTGTAGCAGGATCAAGACATGAGCATCTTTTCAACATAAAATTTACTGCTGCAAGGATTGTCCACTCATACTTGGTCAGTCTACTATTGTTCATATGTTGGGATCCTGTGCGGGTAAGCAAATGTACATGGAATGGAGAACTGTTAGAAATGGGGTCTCTAGTTGGCAGTCAGTTTGCACCCAATGCAGGTATGGCCCCTCACTCTGGTCAGGATAAGCGAGAGACCCAGCTCAAATAACCCCTGCTCTCACCCCCTTGGTAACTTGGCACGAGTAGTCAGTCTTATCTCAGAAGCAATGTGTAAAGCATTTGCAAATAACACACAGTAATACAGTGAAAACACAAAAAAGGACACACACCAGTTTTAGAAACATAGCCAATATTTATCTGTGTAAAACAAGACCAAAACGAGAAAAATCCAACATACAATAATAAAGATATGAATTTTGCAAGAATTAACTTAAAAATTCAGCTCCTTGAAGTCAGTAGCACTGTCTGGGGCTATCAAGCCCCAGTTCAGGCCCGCTGCGGCGTTGCAGGCCAGCTACGGGTTTCGGGAAGACCCGCAAACAGTATCTTGAAAACGGAAGGCGTCGTGATCCTCGTAATGAGATCCAGAGTGCAGCGTCAAGGCATCATTTCCAGAGGTGGGTGCGGGGGTCGTCGGGCCCTTGAAATCCCACATGTTGCAGATCGAACTCCAGGCTGATGACGAAGTCAGGAGCGCTGGCGTTGATGGCGTTGGGTATGCAGTGCAAAATGTGACATGTAGTGTGCCCACAGATCAAGGTGCAGGTGGCAGCTCAGTGACAGCGTCCTGCGGCATCGGTGAGACCAGGGCTGTGGTGTGAACTGGGGAAGTGCGATGTGCAGTGTCTCCAGGTCACGGTACAGGTAGCGTCTTCGTTGTTTCTGAAGCTCTGTCGTCGGTAGGCCAAAGGCGGCCATGCGGCACCCATGGGTCACAGTGTAGACAGGGGCATCTGTTGGCGATGCTAGTATCAATGGCGCTGGCATCGGTGAACTGGGGCTGCGGGACTGGACGGTGCTTCATTTACCTCACAAGGGGTGTCCTCAGGCCACAGTGCAGGCAGTGGTGTCGGTGTCAGCGTGGAGCGTCAGCGATGTCAAGGCTGCAATGTGAGCTAGGCGATGCAGAGTGCGTGACCCACAGGTCACGGTGCTAGCAGCGGCTCAGTGAAGGCATCAGGTGGTCGCGTATGTGAGACCAGGGTTGCGGTGCGAAGCTGGGCACGGTTTCGTGCAGCAGCGTCAGGTCGCAGTTGTTCGAAGGTGCCACTGTTGGCATGGTTACCCCCTCACCTTTTGCCTAGTGTTAATGCTAACTTTGAATGAAAGTGGGCTGGGACCCTGCTAATTTTGTATCCACAATTGGCACAACCCTGTCACACAGTTAAGTCCCTTGTAAAAGGTACCCCAAGGGCCCTGTGGCCAGGGTAGGTCTCAAAGGGCTTACAGCCCTAAGGCAGGGTGCATTATACCACAGGTGAGGGCCTAATCCATTCTTAGACATTGTAAGTGCAGTGTAGCCATATTGAGTATATGGTCTGGGAGTTTGTCATTACGAACTCCACAGCTCCATAATGGCTTCACTCAATACTGGGAAGTTTGTATCAAGCTTCTCAACACACAAAACCCACACTGATGCAGGTGTGGGATTTATTGAAAAATACACACAGAGGGCATCTTAGAGATGCATCCTGTATGCTAACCAAACTGCTAGTGTGGGACTGACCGGTCTGAGCCAGCCTGCCACTTTCAGACAAGTTTCTGACCACATGGGGTGAATTCCTTTGTGCACTCTGTGGTCAGGAACAAAGCCTGTCCTACAAGAAGGACTGTTAAGCTGAGACCTTCAGCAGAGAAGAAGGAAGACGACAACTGCTTTGGCCCCAGCCCTACCGGCCTATCTGCGACCTGCAAAGGACCAACAAGGTGCCCAGCGGGACCAGCGACCTCTGCCCACTCCAGAGGACTACCCTGCACCCAAAAGGACCAAGAACTCCTGAGGACAGCTGCTCTGTCTAAAGAAACTTAGGGCCATATGTACGAACACATTTTCCCATTGACACAGAATGGGAAAAACCCTTTGCTACATCTAGCCCTTAGAACCAAGGACTCCCAACTCACTCCAGATGCATGAGTCCTGACCCCTGTGCACCCGAGACCCACGGCCCGTGTCCAGGTGGTCCAACTAGCAAGAGAGGTCCCCAGGCGATTGTGAGCAAGTGTCCACCCTAGGTTGACCCCTCCACAATGATGCCTGCAAAGAGAATCCCGAGGACCCACCTGACGAAGATATCTGACGCCTAAGAACACACTGCACCCGCAACCCCCAGGCCTTGGAGAAACCAACCCCCAGTGCCTCAATGTTCAACAGGCGGCCCTCCTCCCTGTCTGACTGGTGATGTGCCCCAGACACCCCCCTGGCCTGCGCCTCAGCCTCTGAGTGACCCCCGGAGTCTCCTCATTGACCAGCATTGGAAACCCAACGTCCTGTTTGCACCCTGCACCCAGCCACCCGTGTGCCGCTGAGGGTGTGTGTTAGGTGTCTGCTTGTGACCCCTCCAGTGCTCTTCCAATCCCCCCTGCTCTGCCCTCGAGTCACGGTGCTTACCTGCTGGCTGACCTAATTCAGAGTACCCCCATGTTAAAATTGCTTAGCTTTGACCTCTGCACCCAGCCGGCCCAAGTTACTGGTGGTGGGTGTTTAGGGTTAACTTAAACTCCAACTGGTGGACTTCCTAAAACCCGTAGACTGAAAATGTAAGTTTTGTATTTACCTGTAATATGATCTAACATTTCTTCCCCCCAGGAGCTGTTTCTTAATATTGCACTATGGGGGGGTGTGGCTTCGGGCGTCAAGATGGCGGTCGCACTCTGAGAGTGCTCTGAACCCCTCCGTCATCCGCCAGAAGAAGCCGGCAACATCCTGCTTGAAATGCTTGAAATACCCATCTGATATATCTGATGGGCTCCCTGATCCCTTCAGACCAGCCTCGAGCCCGAAAAAGAATACGGTGAGGTGAAACGGGGACTCATGGAGACACCCGTCCCTGCAGCCAAGATGGTGGCGTGATGCAGTGCTCCCAGCTGTGTGATGGGCCGCGGGAGGCGCTGCGCAGACACCAAGAATCACCGCTGATCCTGCCTGCGGTTTGTCCTGGGCCTGAGCGCTGAGGTCTCCGAACGGCCGCGGAAGAGCGGCGGCGAAGCTGGAGGAAAGGAAGCCCCTCGCTCCAATGTGTGCCTCCCCCCTGCCTCTGGGGGCTGACCGAGCGGGAAGAGGAGCGGACAGCTTTGGGCCCACGGCCGGGCCCTGTGCGTGTGGCTGCCTCTGTGCCGGAGCGGCCGGAGGTGAGACGGCGCCCTGCCCGGCCGCATTCTCGGAGCGCCCTGGGCGCGCGCGGCCTTCCGGAGGTGGCCTGGTTGCTGGGACACGGCTCAGGGGATGACCGCAGGACTCCCCCGGAGGTGCTGGCTGCCGAGTGGGGCGGTGGCCCAGAGGTCATGCTGCGGGGCTCCGGCAGGCGAACGGCCCCAGCTCTGGCCAGCGGAGGCCGGTGCCCCTGAGATTTGAGGGACTTGCTCCTGATTGGACTCGGCCGGGCGGTGCCCCCCTGGAATCTTGGTGCTGGGCCTGGCGGGCCGGAGGCCCCATCACCGCTGGGTCCGACTGGCTGCACCTGGGTGTCGGTGGAACCGGCTTGTTGCTGGAGTTCGCCAGTGACACCCGTCTGTGAGGGCCTGAGGTGTGTGCCCCCGCTGGACTGGAGGAACACCCCTTCCTGGGAAGTGTGCAAGTGAGACCTGGGGGCGCGGGTGATAGTAAAATGCGGGAAATCAGATCTGCAGTCCATGAGATGAGGAGAGAAGGTGCCATACCCGGAAGCAACCATGGGGAAAGATAGAGCGAATAAGCAGCCACCTCCCTCCCAACAAAAGATCGACCAATTCACTACAGCAGCTGCTCCCCGGAGTGATGGGGACACAATCGCCGGGGGCCCCGCGCCAGATGGAGTCAACACTATCCTTCAAACGATCCAATCTTCTCAACTGGCCGTGGAGACCAAAATAGGGGAGGTCAGAGAAGATATGGGCCTTATCAGACAAATCTTAGAAATGCGGTGGGTCGGATCACGGAGGTAGAAGGCCGAGTCTCGCAGGCTGAAGACGACATGGCTGACCTAAGAACCAAGGTGGCCCAGCTGCAGTCCCGAACAGGAGAACTTCACCATCACACCAAAGATGCTGAAAATCGCTCCAGGCGCAATAATCTGTGCATCATAGGATTCCCTAAGGTGCAGAGGAGAATAAGGCTGCCGAATTTCTGGAGCATTGGTTTAAGTCCTGGATGCCGACACAGGCCCTCTCGGCTGTGTTCGCGGTTGAGCGCGCTCACAGGGCCCTGGCGCCACGGCCCCCCCCAGGCAGTCCCAGGAGCCCGATGATAGCGCGTCTCCTGAATTTTAAGGATCGGGATAACATCCTGAGAGAGGCCAGGAACACGGCCGACCTTCACTGGGAGAACAACAAAATCCTAGTATTCCCAGACTACACTTGAGAGGTCCAGTCACGTCGCCGATCATATAAGCTCGTAAAACAAAAACTTAGGGCCATGCAACTTTCCTACATTCTCCTTTTCCCGGCACGTTTAAAGGTCTTGATGGCCAGAAAGTCCTACTTTTTTTAAACCCCCGGAGGAGGCGTGGGACTGGCTGACTGAGGAGAGTGTTGGGCCACGAAGAGGCCCCACCGGGCTGGCTGGGGGCTCCCCCGGGGGTGGACCGCCCACCCGGGCGGGGCAGCAGAGGGGCCGGAGGCGTACCCGCTCCAGACGCGGGGGCCGAGGGGCCCTGATGACCCTAAAGGAAAGGGTGAGAGTCGAGGCTCTGATCCAGAGACAGAGGGAGTCCCTGGAGGGGCCATGGGAGCCCGAGACCCGGTACGGGCAACAGACGGTGACCGCTTGAGCCAGCCCCGACGCTTGGCTGATGCAGGTTACTTAACCTAACCCATGACCGACGGATCTTGAGAGACCCACACAGAATCGGCAGGTGTGGTTCGGAGCGAGGCCAACTTGACAGCTTGGTGCCCCCGAACACAGCTAAAACGTACTATTCTTTCCTACTTTGACTTCTGCTCATCGATTGTACATTATCCAATTTGCATGGAGGGGTCCACCACTCCACTCCAACGACAGCTCATCTGGCTGTTTTGTGTTCGCTTTTGTTGGGTAGTTGGGCAACAGATGCTTCCAGGGTAGAAGTATGGGATGGGGGTGGTTGGGGGGGTTGTAAATTTCCTTATTGATTCAGTTGGGATGGTATTCGTAAGTTTCCATTTCGGGTTTGGGTTTTTGTTTTGTTGCTTAAGGCGGTCACCTTGGCGCCCACTGACAGGCATTCAGTGAATCTACACACCTCTTCCCCTGACGCGTTGCCCACACTGACGCAAGTCTTATCGTGGAATGTGAATGGCCTCCTATTTAAGATCAAGAGGTCTGCAGTGTTCAGTACTCTTCGTAGATATGCCCTTCCGGTGGTCGTACTACAAGAAACGCATCTCCTTGGGACTAAATGTCCCATGCTCGCAAAGGGGGGTATGGCAGAGTTTACCACAGAGGTTTCTCCAAGGGCTCCAGGGGTGTGGCCATTCTTCTGCACTGTTCACTGCCCATGGTAATTACAACCTCACGATCTTTTGCACAGGGTAGATACATTACAGTGTCCGGGTCACTTCATGGGATGCCGATCAGCCTTGTATCTGTATATGCCCCCCGACAGGGTTTGAAGCCTTTCTGCACTTGCTCTGCCAGGTTCTGACCGGACTCCCTAACGGAGCTACGTTAATAGGGGGGGATTTCAACGCCGTCCTAGACCCCAGATTGGATGTATCCGGTAATGTCACTGCCACCAGCTCTGGTCTGGCCTCGACCCTGAAGGGCTGGACCGAAAGTCTGGGCTTGTGTGAGGTGTGGAGATCCTGGCATCCTAGGACGCAGCAGTACACTCACACCTCAGCAGCCACACGGAACCCACGCATGTGTTGACCTAATGTTCATGCCGTCGTTGGACATAATCGGTGTGACAGGGGCAGAAATCCTGCCCCAAGGGGTCTCTGACCATGCACCAGTTCAGATGCGGATGGGCGGTACCGATCCTTCTCAGCGCCCGCTGTGGCGCCTGAACGCTTGGTATTTGCAGGCCGGCGACTATACCCTAGCGATCAGAGATCACCTTACACAATATTTTGAACAAAACGTGGGTTCGGTCTGGTCCCCAGGCACTGTTTGGCCACATGTAAGGCCACCCTCAGAGGACAAGCCAAGCATCTTCTCCGTATTCGCAAGCAGGCCCTCAACCTCAAAGAGTCAGAGCTGGAAGCCCGCGCACTGCGCTTGGAACGCTCACACTCAAACTCTGCTTTGGCTTCTTGCCTGAGGCAGTTAATTGGGGTACGAGAGGAGATTAAACACCTGGTGCTGGAGTCCGCAAAGCACATCTGGAGGGCGTCTGCCGCCCGGGTGTATGGCTGGGGGGATAAAAACAGGAAGCTCTTACATTGGCTGGCAACTAGACCCCTAGCCGACAGGGTGATCCCCGAAATAGTAGACGACTCAGGAACCCTTTCCAAAACACCCATTGAAATCGCACAATGTTTTGCCTCCTACTATGCACGACTTTACGCGGAGCACCCTAGGCCACAGGCGGAGAGAGATTCCCCCCTCCTAGACGAAATTACCCTGCCTAGAGTTTCCCAGTCGGTAAGGGAACACCTTGACGAGACTATCAACCTGGCAGAAATCACTGAGGCGGTAGCCAACCTATCCTCCGATAAGACTCCGGGCCCAGACGGGTTCCCAGCAGAGCTCTACAGTAAATGTGGAGATATTCTTAGCCCCCACCTTCTAGACATGTATGAAGAAGCAGAAAGAAATGGACGCTTCCCCACAAGGATTGACCAAGCCACAATTGAGGTGATCCCTAAGACCCAACCCCCATCACAAAACTGCTCAGCGTATAGGCCTATCTCCCTCCTGAATACTGAAATCAAGGTGATGTCCTCGATCCTTGCCGCAAGGCTGAAAAAAGCACTCCCTTCACTGGTACACCCTGACCAATGTGGCTTCATGTCCTCCCGAAGTACTAGGCACTGTATTAGATGCCTGCATCTAGCCCTAGCGCACCGGGGTGCACTGACTCAGTTCCCCCTGGCACTGCTCTTACTCGACTTCAAAAAAGCCTTCGATACAGTGGACTGGTCTTACCTCATCCGTGTATTGCAAGGCTATGGACTTGGGCCCAAATTCTGTGGCCTCGTGAAACTACTCTACTCTAACCCAACCGCTAGGGTACAGGTAAACGGTGTGGTCTCCGATTCCTTCCCGATCAACCGAGGTACTCTCCAGGGATGCCCGCTGTCTCCGCTGCTCTTTGCACTGGTAATTGAGCCATTGGCGAAGTTGCTGCGTGAGGACCCTCTGATCACGGGGTGGACTTGGCCTGTGCGACTGGAAGACCGTGTGGCGCACTACGCAGACGATGTTCTACACTATATCGCCGACCCAGCTACTAGCGGCCCGCGTGTCCTGCAGATCCTTAACCTCATCTCGGAGGCATCAGGCCTTACTCTAAACCCTCATAAATCCCTATTGGTCCCTCTGCACCCTTCTAGAGAATGTACTGAGTGGCAACACAACATCCCTATGCGTAGGAACAGTTTTAAATACCTGGGCGTATTTATTGCACTTATCCCGGAATTAGCCTGGGAACTCAATGTCACACCTCTCACAAAGAAAATCAAAGTTGATCTACAACGATGGCGGTCCCTACCACTTAACCTATTAGGGAGAATAGCACTTTACAAGATGATAATCCTTCCCAGGCTCCTTTATTCACTACAGAATTTCCCATACCAAGTCCCTAAAACGTGGTTCAGAGAAATGGATTTGACGGCACGCCAATTTCTTTGGGACGGCACCCGTCCTAGACTCTCCCTCTCCACCTGCCAACGGGACATATATGATGGGGGTTAGGGATGTCCAACATCACCTCTACTATACTGCAATGCATCTGCTCGTAATCAAATACTGGGTGGGGGTGGCTGGACCGACCCTGCCTACCGATTGGAGCTTCACTCACTGAGCTATCATGGAGTTTTTGAGGCCCTCTATGGTGGCCCGGAAGTGACAAGAGTTATCATACTGGGGTGGCGCGAGGCCCAAAAGATGTCGGGTTGGTGGGGATGCCTCACCCAGCAGACTCCGCTCTGGCATGGGAAACTTCTCGCAGACGTCGCAGGACTGGAGGGATTTCAGAGGTGGGACAACATAGGGATCTCCACACTGGGGGATGTCGGGGAGAGGACACACCTGAGGTCTTTCATGGAGCTACAGGTACTCTTCTTGTTACACAGGACACAGTTCCACAAATACCTTCAGCTTCGCCATGCTTTATCCATACACATGCGGGACGGAGACTGTGTCCCTGAGTGTAGCCCTATGGAAGCGAAGGTGTTGATGGGTAAGCTGGGCAGGGGCGGAATCTCTCAGTTATAACGTTCCTTGCTGGTCAACACTACCAGTCCCCTAGAGGGGCTCCGCCGGAAATGGGAGTCCTGGGTGGGACCAGTGGAGGAAGAGGACTGGTCGGAGGCACTGATGGCCCCCCGGGCATTAACAATGGCCACACGATTCCGGTTACTTTAGACCCTATACCTACATATGGCATACCTCACTCCTGCTAGATTTTATAAAGCTGGCCTTCGAGCCACGGCTGAGTGTCCCAGATGCTCTGGCCCAGACTGCGACTTTTTCCACATGGTCTGGGCTTCCCAGTGATAGCGATTTATTGGGAGGCGATCCTGGGGGAAGATGTTGAAGTATCCCCATTACCACTTCTGTTGGGGGTCATGGGAGAACTGGGCTTGAGGAGAGCAGACAAGATTTTCTTGGGAGTGGTATGCTTGGTGGTCAAGAGAGACATAATGGCAGAGTGGAAAGCGGGAGTGACACCAGCTTTGAGTAAATGGAGGTGAGGAGTGGATTGGTGCGCACAGCGTGAAAAACTGGTGTTTGAAGCCAGAGGATGCCCCAACAAGTACACCAAAGTTTGGGGAAAGTGGGATGACCCAGCAGGCTCCTAGGGGGGGAGTGGTGTGACTGGAAAAGATGTTATCCTCCTGTGGCTAAAACAAGGGGCTTTTGACTTTCATTGTTGGCTGTATAAATTGATCCTATGTTGCCCAGATGTGGTCCAACTCTGACCGTCTGCAATCACCAGTTAGTGTTTTGTAATGTGTTTTTGTTTTCCCTTTTTCGCTTTTGTTTTCATTTCCGTGTTCTTCAAAAATCAATAAATCTCTTTATAAAAAAAAAATATTGCACTGTGTCCATTTTTAAAAGAGATTATTGCCAATAATTCAAAAACTGTATTTCTTATCTATTTCAAATAAAATACTGTTGAAACCTGTGTGAAATACGAAACTTTTAAGGTACTTACCTGCAGCTTGAATCTTGTGGTTCTAAAAATAAATTAAGAAAATATATTTTTGCTATATAAGAATAATTGGTCTGAAGTTAAGTCATTGAGTGTGTGCTTCTTCTATTGTCTGTGTGTGTACAACAAATGCTTTGCACTACCCTCTGATAAGCCTAACTGCTCGACCACACTACCACCAAAGAGAGCATTAGTGTCATCTACTTTAGCCTCTATTAAGACTCTGGGGAACCCCTGGACTCAGTGCACACTATATCTCACTTTGATATAGTGTATACAGAGCCAGATTCCTACATTGGTGGATCAGCGGTGGGGTCTAAGACATTGCATTTGCTGGACTACTAAGCCAGTACCCGATCACACGACTAAATTCAAAAATTGCCTTTAGAAAACGGATTTTTGAATTTGACTATTTTTTCTAAATTTTTCAAAGTCCTGCTAGGGCCTTGGTTACGTCCCCTTAGCAACTCTTTTTAAGTTTAAAAGTTATTTTTAAGTTAGGATTTAGTTACTAAAAGTAGTTTTTAGTTTCTAAAAAATAATCACAACTTTTAGTAAGATAATGAGCAGCTCAGAGGACATGGTTGTGGAATTCATCCTCACCCCTTACCTCCATCTAAGGGTGGCAGAGTTAAGGTCCCTCTGTAAGCTGAAAAAGATTAGAACAGGTTCCAACCCTACCAAGGTCAAGCTCCAGGAGCTCTTGGCAGAGTACACCAGGGACCATCCTACTAAGGAGGAAGAACTCTACTCAGACAGGGAAGATCTTTGAGATGAGGAGGATAACCTCCTCCCTCCTCACCTAACTAGGGAGGCCAGGGTCCCCACACCCCTGTCTCCATAGATACTACTCTCTGGATCTGGATCTTCCACAGGGGAATCCAGCTCCTCCAGGAACATTGAAGGCAGCCTCAATGAAGAGGACACCCTTTTAGCATGGGCGTCCAAAAGGTTAGCTTTGGAGCAACAACTCCTAGCTATAGAAAGGGCGATAGCAGAAATGGGCTGAGCACCCATTAATGGTGGCAGCAATATAAATAGGGTCAGAGAGAATACTGACATCCTAAAAATCCCCTAAGGGATTGTCTCAAAATATGAAGAAGGTGTTGGTATCACCAAGTGGTTCACAGCTTTTGAGAGGGCTTATGCAACAAGAAAGTTAAACAGATCTCACTGGGGAGCTCTCCGTTGGAAACTGATCACTGGTAAGTGTAGGGATAGACTCCTCACACTCTCTGGTAAAGATGCAAATTCCTATGTACACATGAAGGCTATCCTGATTGAGGGCTTTGGATTCTCCACTGAGGAGTATAGAATTAGGTTCAGGGGGGCTCACAAAACCTCGAGCCAAACCTGGGTTGATTTTGTTGAGGACTCAGTGAAAACACTAGATGGTTGGATAACTGGCAGTGGAGTGCATAACTATGATGGGCTTTATAATTTATGAAGGAACACCTGTTAAGTAACTGCTTCACTGACAAGTTGCATCAACATCTGGTAGACCTAGATCCAATTTCTCCCCAAGAATTAGGAAAGAAGGTAGACCATTGGCTCAAGACTAGGGTGACCAAGACTTCCACAGGGGGTGACCAAATAAAAAGGGTCACAAAGCCTCTCCTGGAGAAGGGAGGTGAGACACAAGGACAAAAACAAAGAGTCTTCACAATGCCCCCCAAAAACCTGCTCAGGAGGGGTGGGCCCAAGCTTCTTTATAGTCCACAAATGGGTACAAGGGTAAAAACTTTGATCACAAAAAGGCCTGGTGTCACAATTGTAACCAGCATGGACACCAAACTGAAGATATGGCCTGTCCCAAGAAAAATCCCACTAGCACTACTCCAGTTAGTACTGGAATAATCAGTCTCTAGGTGGGATCAACAGTGTGCCCAGAGCAAATCTGGGTTCACACTGAAGCTACGCTAGTCTCTCAGGGTGGGTTGGATAAAGCCACACTGGTTGCCTGGCACCTCACATGCAAAAATACAGACAGCAGCTCTTGATCAATGGGACAAAGGTAGAAGCCCTGAGGGATACAGGTGCCAGTCTCACCATGGTGACAGAAAAACTGATTTCCCCGGGACAGTATTTGGCTGCACAAACATATCCAGTCACCAATGCTAACAATGTAACTAAGGTCCATCCCATGGCCATGGTGACTTTAGAATGGGGAGGGGTTACTGGCCTGAACCAGGTAGTGGTCTCTTCTGCAATCCCAGAGGAACTTTTGCTAGGGAATGATCTGGAGTCCTCGGCATGGGCTGAGGTAGAGCTCACAACCCAGGCAGCCACCCTGGGAATCCCTGAACTGGGGGACCAGCCTCTGAACAGAAAAATAAACAAGACCTCTCTTCCCAGGAAGATGTCTTATCCCCTTAGGGAACTGACTCCATGGAGCTAGAGCCTTATCAGGTAGAGCTCTTGGACCCAGGGGGGACCCACAAGGGAATAGCTGTGCCAGGGACAAAAGACTTGTCCCACTCTTCAAAGACTGAGATAACAAGCTGCTGAACAGGAGAAGGGAGATGTCAGAGGCTCCCACAGGGTCTTTTGAAAGGGTTGGAGTGGACATTTATTGTGGGTCCACTTGAACCCCCCACAGCCTCAAGGAATCAGTACATACTAGTAGTAGTGGATCATGCTACCTGATACCCTGAAGCAATTCCCTTTAGGCCAATTACTGCCCCTGCAGTAGCCAAAGCCTTAATTTGTATTTTCACCAGAGTCAGTTTCCCTTAGGAGGTGGTTTCTTACAGAAGTACAAACTTCATGCCAGCTTACCTAAAACACATGTGGAATGAGTGTGGGGGTGACTTACAAATTCACTACACCATGCCATCCACAAACCAATGGACTTGTTGAGAGATTCATCAAGACTTTGAAGGGCATGATCATGGGGCTCCCTGAAAAACTCAAAAGGAGATAGGATGTCCTCCTGCCATGCCTCCTTTTTTCCTACAGAGAGGTGCCTCAGAAGGTAGTAGGGGTTTCCCCCTTTGAACTTCGGTTTGGCCATACTGTAAGGAGACCACTGGCACTTGTTAAAGAAGGCTGGGAGAGACCTCTCCATGAGCCTAAGCAAGATGTGACGGATTATGTGCTTCGCCTCTGCTCCAGGATGGCTGAGTACATGAAAAAGGCATCCAAAAACCTTGAGGCGAGCCAACAACTCCAGAAGTTGTGGTATGACCAAAAGGCTGCAATGGTTGAATTCCAGCCAGGGCAGAAAGTCTGGGTTCTGGAGCCCGTGGCTCCCAGGGCATTTCAGGACAGATGGAGTGGCCCTTACCCAGTCCTAGAAAAGAAGAGTCGGGTCACTTAGTAGACCAGGGCACTATCATAACACGCAAGAGGGTGATCCACGTTAACCGCCTGAAGCTCTATAACAACACGGCAGACATAACCATGCTGATGGTTACTGATGAGGATCAGGAAGCAGAGAGTGAAACCTCTCCCTGATCTCCTCTCAGCTGACCCTGAGGATGGGTCAGTGGATGGAGTTGTCTATTCAGACACCCTCTCTGCTCAACAGCAAGCTGACTGCAGGCAAGTCCTACAGCAGTATGCTGAGCTCTTCTCTTTGACCCCTGGTCAGACACACCTGTGTACCCATGGGATGGACACAGGAGACAGTTTACCTATCAAAACCAAAATTTATAGACAATCTGACCAAGTCAAAGAGAGCATCAAAGTGGAAGTCCACAAGATGCTGCAGTTAGGGGTAATCGAGCACTCTGACAGTCCCTGGGCTAACCCAGTGGTCTTGGTCCCCACACCAACGATGGCAAGAGAGAGATGAGGTTCTGTGTGGACTATAGAGGACTCAACTCTGTCCCAAAGACAGATGCACACCCCATACCCAGAGCAGATGAATTAATTGACAAGTTAGGTGCTGCCAAATTTCTGAGTACCTTTGACTTAACTGCAGGGCACTGGCAAATTAGGATGGCACCTGGAGCCAGAGAAAAGACAGCATTCTCTACCCCTGATAGGCATTATCATTTTACTGTTATGCCCTTTGACATAAAGAATGCTCCTGCTACCTTCCAAAGGTTGGTGAATCAAATGCTTGCTGGTTTTGAGTCCTTTAGTACAGCATATCTAGATGATACTGCTGTCTTTAGCTCCTGCTGGCTGGATCACCTGGTCCACTTGGGTAAGGTTTTGCAGGCCTTGCAAACATCAGGCCTCTCTATTTAAGCATCTATGTGCCAAATAGGGCAGGGCGCAGTGGTATAAGTGGGCCACCTTGTAGGTAGAGGGCAAGTGCAACCCTTACAACCCAAGATCCAGACAATTCTGGACTGGGAAGCTCCAAAAACCCAGACTCAAGTCAGGGCATTCCTTGGCTTGACTGGGTACTACAGGAGGTTAGTGAAGGGATATAGGTCCTTTGTGACTCCCCTCACTGAACTGACCTCAAAGAAGATGCCAAAGAAGGTAAACTGGACTCTTGATTGTCAAAAGGCCTTTGACACCCTGAAAGAAGCAATGTGCTCATCACCAGTTCTTAAAGCTCCAGGTTATTCTAGGAAGTTCATTGCCCAGACAGATGCCTCTGAACATGGGATAGGAGCAGTCCTGTCCCAAAGCAATGATGATGGCCTTGACCAGCCTGTTGCTTTCATTAGCAGAAGGGATCCTGCTAACCAGGCCCCAGCCCCAGTGTTCTTTCCCTAAAACTGTACCTTTGTATGAACAATTGGCACAACCCTGGCACACAATTAAGTCCCTTGTAAAAGTTACCCAGGGTACCAAGGGCCCTGTGGCCAGGGAAGGTCTCTAAGGACTGTAGCATGTATTTATGCCACCCTAGAGGATCCCTAACCAATCACATACACACTGCCTTGCAGCTTGTGTTGCTGATGAGGAGAAAAAGACAAAGTTGACATGGCATCCCTCTCAGGGTGTCATGCACACAACTGATTGCCTGTGGCATAGGTAAGTCACCCCTCTAGCAGGCCTTACATCCCTAAGGCACGGTGCACTATACCGCAGGTGAGGGCATAGCTGCATGCACAATATGCCCCTACAGTGTCTAAGTCCATTCTTACACATTGTAAGTACAGTGTAGCCATGTTGAGTATATGGTCTGGGAGTTTGTCATTATGAACTCCACAGCTCCATAATGGCTTCAATGAATACTGGGAAGTTTGGTATCAAACGTCTGATCACAATAAACCCACACTGATGCCAGTGTGGGAGTTATTGAAAAATGCACACAGAGGGCATCTTAGAGATGCCTCCTGTATGTTAGGCAAACTCCTAGTGTAGGACTGACTGGTCTGTACCAGCCTGCCACTTTCAGACAAGTTTCTGACCACATAGGTTGAGTGCCTTTGTGCACGCTGTGGTCAGAAACAAAGCCTGTCCTGCTTCACACCTCCCTACTACAGGAACTGTAACACTTAGTGGTTAGGCTTGAAGGCTCAAGCCTCATGTTACAGTGCCCCAGGGCACTCCAGCTAGTGGAGATGCCCCCTCCCCACCCCCAGACATAGCCCCACTTTTGGCGGCAAGTCCTGCGGAAAAATTAAGGAAAACAGGGAGGTGTGATCCCCCCCAGCCAGGACCACCCCTAAGGTATCCGGAGCTGAGGTGACCCTCTCCCTGCAGAATCCTCCATCTTGGTTTGGAGGACAGAGACAAGTAGGATTAGGTTTGTGCCCCCCTCCGCAAAGGGAGTGGCCACAAGGAGAGTGTAGCCACTGCCATTGGCTACTGCCCTCTGACCCCTCAAATGCCCCTAAATCTAGGATTTAAGGGCCTCCCTGAACCCAGCCCACCAAATTCCTGGCGACCTACAAGAAGGACTGCTAAGCTGAAACCCCCAGCAGAGAAGAAGTAAGACGACAACTGCTTTGGCCCCGGCCCTACTGGCCTGTCTCCTGCTTCAAAGAACCTGCAAAAGACCAGCGATGCGTCCAGCGGTACCAGTCCAGAGGACTGCCCTTTACCCAAAAGGACCAAGAACTCCAGAGGACAGTGGCTCTGACTAAAGAATCCTACAACCAAGGATTTCCACTGCATTCCAGATGCGTGAGTCCTGACCCCTGTGCACTCAACGCCCACGGCCTGTGTCCAAGTGGTCCAATCAGCAGGAGTGGGTCCCTAGGCGATTGTGAGCAAGTGCCCACCCTGGGTTGACCTCTCTACCCCTCCACGACGCCACCTGCAGAGTGAATCCTGAGGACACCCCAGACTGTGAAGCTCCAGACGAAGATTTTCGACACATAAGAACACACTGCACTCGCAGCCCCCAGGCCTTGGAGAAACTGACCCCCAGTGCCTCAACGTTCAGCAGACGGCCCCCCTCTCTGTCTGACCGGTAGTGTGCCTGGGGTCTCCTCATAAACCAGCATTGGAAACCCAACATCCTTTTTGCACCCTGCACCCGGGTGCCCCTGTGCCGCTGAGCATGTGTGTTTGGTGCCTTCTTGTGACCCCTTGAGCGCTGGGCTGCCCTCTGAGTCGCGGGTACTTACCTGCTGGCTGACCTAATTCCGACTACCCTCTGTCTCCAGAGGAGCCCACATTAAAATTGCACAACTTTGACCTCTGCACCTGGCCAGCGCCATGTTGCTGGTGGTGGGTGTTTGGGGTTAACTTGAACTCCAACCAATGGACTTCTTAAAACCCCAAGACTAAAACTGTACGTGTTGTTGACCACTGACATCGTATTGCACCACTTTGCACCTTGCTTAGCTGTCCAGTGTTCACCAGTTACAGACTCTATTTTGTATTCAGTTTAGCCTTAGCTTCATTCTGCTTATTGACTTTATCATAGTATTAGACACTGTCATGTGAAAGGCTGCCCATAATTTTCCATGTTGTAAACTAATCATGCTGTCTTGTTTTCGTATAAATTCCCACCAAGGGTTTTGGCTGATAAGAATGTACTCAGGCTGCAGGGAACAGCCTTGCTTTGACTTGACATCTTGGGATTGCGGCCAAATCCCGTGTTATTTTTAAAGTATACCTAAACTAGCCAGCATGTTTGAATACTTTTTGCACCAGCAGGAGGGGTTTTTCCATAAAGCTCCTTCTTCGTTTTTTTAAGATATAAAAGACACCCAGATCGACAGTAGGAGATACAGAGACCTCAATCAGGATTCAGACGTCAGATGCCTGATATATATTTCCCATGAGGGTAAAGTTCTCTCTTTCTCTCAGTCGAACAGGGTCATCAGCTTGCTGGCAGGAAAAAGATGAAGCACCTGACAGGCCCTACGGTGATGATTTTTATTAATTTTTTGCTTTGCATTATAATATAGATAAATATATTTGCTGTGTATATTGCAGTGGAGAATCATTCATGTATGTTTTCATTTCACTGCTGTGACCATTTTTAAACGTGTGCTTTCAACATGCTAATCTCCTTTTAGGAACCTTGCGTAGTGAAATAATAAATGTCTTCTTTGGACTAAGAAGTGCATTACAGAGATTTTTTGTCAGTGCATGAGTATTTAATCTCAGTCATTAGTGAAAAGCAAAACAGTTGTACTTACCATTCCTTCCCCCAGGAATTGTTTCTTAAAATTGCAGTTTGTATTACCAGGTTCAGCACTGGGCTCTCTTACCGGCGAACAGAGCATTAATTGATAGGCCTCTTACGCCATTTGAGAAATGGCTGTTCCTAAAGAAGGACGATAAAAGAGTCATCTCAGAACTTTACCGGCTTCTGCAGGGGGAGGAGCGCCCGCCTAAGTCAAAGGGACAGCTGAGATGGGAGAGGGAGCTGGAGAGAGAATTTACAGATGAGGAATGGGACAGTATATTCTATAGAATACACCACACAGCATATAATACAGCAGGGACAGAGACATCATATAAAGTTGTGTCATACTGGTATTATACCCCAGCACGGATACATGCATGAGATCATAATAAGTCGGATCTTTGCTGAAGGGGGTGTGGTGCTACAGGCACACTTGTGCATCTGCTTTGGCATTGCCCCAAGCTACATCGTTACTGGGAAAACATTATAGACGATATTGATACAGCGTTTCAGGTTGAGGTTCCAAGATTCCCACCGTATATTCCATTGGGGCTACCCAACCCCCTTACCTTCCCTTTAAGATCTCTAAGGGGGAGACAAATAGCTCTGGCACTTAATGCATCGCTGCAGCTGATACTAGCTCTCTGGGGTACAGATAGGGTTCCGACGGGTGGCTCATGGCTACAGAAGCTGTGGTTTATTCTTGCCATGGAGAAACTCATGCTAGCTTCTCAGCAGCGGATAGGTGATTTAAGTGAGATCTGGAAGCCGTTCCTTCGGATCCTTTACACAGAATTTGCTGAGTTGAAATGCCCGACTTACTTGAGAGTTCTGCGGCTGGTTTGAATTCCCGGTTGGTGTGCTCTGGGGTTCCTGGGGGGGCTGAGTTTGGATGAGGCAGGGGATAGAGGAGTGGAGGGACAGGAGGATGACATGATCTCTTGGGGGGAGGCAGTGTTGTTGTGTTTTTATTTATATGTTTGTGTGGTTCTCATCTGTGGGACTCATAGCCTGAAAAACTATGGGGCATTGCCAGTCGGCTAATGGTTCTGCAGCTAGAGGGTTGGCTGGGAGGTCCCTTTGGGCATGGCATTTGGATTTAGGGGAGGGAGCTTTGCCTGCAGAGTCAGAACTGTTGCTGGGCTGATACATTTTATTTTATGTCCCACGGTGAGCTGTATTTTGTATGTTTATATCTTCAAAATAATAAACAGATTTGATCCATAAAATTGCAGTTTCTCCATTTTTAAAACAGATTATTGCCAATAATTAAAAAAATGTATTACTTGCTTACTAAAGTACTGTTGATACCTGCGTGAAATACGAAACTTTTAAGGTACTTACCTGCAACTTGAATCTTGTGGTTTAAAAATATATTAAGAAAATATAATTTTGCTATATAAACACAATTGGTCTGAAGTTAAGTCATTTAGGGGGTCATTACAACATTGGCGGTAAAAGCCGCTTACCGCCGTGCAGAAGACCGCCAATACACCGCCGCGGAATTCCGCCACAGCTATTATGACCCACATCTCGGAATCCGCCGAAATTCAGACACCCACACAAGTCCGCCACACCAAAGGTCAGTGATCAACTGGCGAAAACAAAACCTCCACCGTCACGCCAACAGAAACACGCCCATGCTATTACGACCCACGAATCCACGTGGCGGTCTTTCAAACGCGGTATTCCATTGGCGGTACACACCGCAGCGCTCAAAATACACACACATCTCCAAAACACCGCGACATTGGACAATTCAAAATACACACACCTGATACACATACAAACAACACTCCCACACACCCAACACAATATAAAACACACACCCACCTCACCCACAAACCCCTACGACCAAAAATTAGAGACGAAGGCGACAGAGAGAGAGCACAGCAATAGAGAACCTCACCACACAGAGGCACAAAACACCATCACCCACACAACATCCACGCACAAAATTCCACACACCACAACACATCACCACACTCATTACTACATACACCACCCCACACATCACCTACACCACCCCATGGCACGCCAAAGACACCCCAGGTTTTCCGAGGAGGAGCTCAGGGTCATGGTGGAGTAAATCGTACGGGTAGAGCCACAGCTATTTGGATCACAGGTTCAGCACACCTCCATAGCCAGGAAGATGGAGCTATGGCGAAGAATCGTCGACAGAGTAAACGCAGTGGGACAGCACCCAAGAAATCTGGAGGACATCAGGAAGAGATGGAACGACCTACGGGGGAAGGTGCATTCAGTGGTCTCCAGGCACAACTTCACGATTCAGCGGACTGGCGGCGGACCCCCACCTCCTCCCCCACAACTAACAACATGGGAGGAGCAGGTCTTGACCATTATGCATCCTGAGGGCCTCGGAGGAGTCGGTGGAGGAATGGACACTGGTAAGTCAAATCTTAACTATCATATCCCCCACCCTACCTGCATGCTATCACACACCCCCACCCTCACCCCCTCCCCTATCACTCCAACTCCTCACTAATGTACTTATAACACAAACCACCCATCCCAACACCAAGCCCTGCATGACACAACTAAGCATGGACACCCATCACTAAAGCATGCCCACTGCACATACCCATAACACCCCCCAACCATCATCACACAAGCCCCCACCTAGGAATGCTTGCACTGGGGTACACGCACACCCACCCATTGCACACCATGACACACACACATGCAATAATCATGCTTTTATACCCCTGCAGGACCACAACGTAACGTCACCACACAGGAGGGTCCAGACATGTCCACTCCACCCCCAGAAGAGGCCCACAGTGATGACAGCAGCTTTGCCCAACTGGATCCAGATGACTCGCCCGGACCATCGTGGGCCTCGGGACAGTCGGTTCCCCTCGCACAGGCACAGCCCAACACTGACCTTCCACCCTCTGGTAACACCAGCACAGCACCCACCCAGCGGGCCCATACCTCCGTCCCCAGGACACGTCAATCAGCTGTGTGTCCACCACTACAGGGAACCCAGGATAACCCACCACCCCAACAACAAGGGGGACGGAGGCACAGGAACACAGGGGAACTGGGAGGGCTGCCGTGCGACAGGGGGCGGACAGGCCAAGGGAACCCACTCTCCACGAGGCCCTCTCCTCCATCATGGGAGCATACCACCACTCCCAGGAGACGATGGCTACGGTACTGGCCAAGTTTCAGGAGACCCAGCGCATGCAGGACGAACAGTATTTGGGGTTCAGGGAGGAGCTCAGAACCATCAGCACCGCCCTGGCGACCATCGTAGGGGTGCTGAAGGACATACAAAAGACCATGAGGGACACCGTGGCACTCCAAGGGGCCCCTGACACTAGCATGGATGATGAACTGCCCACCACCTCCGCCGGCGCTAGTGGACAGGATGCCCCGCCACAGGACCACCACAACAGCACCCCACCCCCTGCAGACCGAGAACCACCCCGCAAGCGGTCCCTGAGATCCAGGAACGGGACAGAGCAGGATGGCAAGACCCCGCCAGGAAATGAGACCACCCTGATTGTCCTCCCACTGTCCCACTTTGTTACCCTGTCCAGATTGGAACTGCCCCAGCTCCACTTCCTATGCCCATATGGGCAATGCACCTGTAAGACTAATAGACTGGACTCTGCCATGGACATTCCTCCACCATCACCCATCACAATTTTGCCACCCCCTCCAATAATTAGCACTTCAATAAACACCCTTGAACCACAAAACAATCTGGAGTCAGTCTGTGATTTTGAAAATGTATATTAGCTATGACAGTGACAAAATCCGTTCTCAATAGTAATGCCAACATACCTATGTCACACATCACAAGTCCATGAAGGATGCAAGCAGATGACACACGTTGGTAACCACACCTGTGAAACCGTTATGGAAATGTATCACTCAGTTAGCAGATACTACTTCAAATTGACAGGCAGGATAGAGGTAGAAGTGTGAAAGTGAATGTATTAGTAAAAAAATTGTTCTCACCTGTGTGTCACTGGAAATATTGCTGTATGACAGAGTCCCTGTTATCAATGTCTTCTTCTTCTGCTTCCTCCTCATCACTGTCCACAGGCTCCACAGCTGCCACAACACCGTCATCTGGACCATCCTCCTGCAGAAAAGGCACCTGGCGTCGCAAAGCAAGATTGTGAAGCATCGAGCAGGGGATGATGATCTGGCACACCTTCCTTGCTGAGTAGAATAGGGATCCACCTGTCATATGGAGGCACCTGAACCTGGCCTTCAGGAGGCCGAAGGTGCGTTCGATCACCCTCCTAGTCCGCCCATGGGCCTCATTGTAGCGTTCCTCTGCCCTGGTCCTAGGATTCCTCACTGGGGTCAATAGCCAGGACAGGTTGGGGTAACCAGAGTCCCCTAATTGCCACACACGGTGCCTCTGGAGTTGACCCATCACATACGGGATGCTGCTATTCCGCAGGATGTAGGCGTCATGCACTGAGCCAGGGAACATAGCATTTACCTGCGAGATGTACTGGTCTGCCAAACATACCATCTATACATTCATGGAATGATAACTCTTCCGGTTCCTGTACACCTGTTCACTCCTGTGGGGGGGGGACCACAGCCACATGGGTCCCATCAATGGCACCTATGATGTTAGGGACATGTCCCAGGGCATAGAAGTCACCTTTAACTGTCGCCAAATCCTCCACCTGAGGGAAAACGATGTAGCTCCTCACGTGTTTCAGCAGGGCAGACAACACTCTGGACAACACGTTGGAAAACATAGGCTGGGACATCCCTGATGCCATGGCCACTGTTGTCTGAAATGACCCACTTGCTAGGAAATAGACCACTGATAGCACCTGCACTTGAGGGGGGATTCCTGTGGGATGGCGGATTGGTGACATCAGGTCTGGCTCCAACTGGGTACACAGTTCCTGGATTGTGGCACGGTCAAACCTGTAGGTGATGATTAAATGTCGCTCCTCCATTGTTAACAGGTCCACCAGCGGTCGGTACACCGGAGGATTCCGCCATCTCCTCACATGTCCCAGCTGACGGTGCCTAGGAAGGACAACAGCGACCACAGAGTCAACAAATTCTGAGGTATGTACCCACAGCTACACAGGACACAACACTAAATACAATATCCTTCCTGTATGTGTGTTGAGTGTAGGCCTAGGTATGTGTGACGCAGTTGTAAATGAAGCCATGTGGGCCCCTGAAATGGTGGCTGCCTGACCTCTAAAGTGGGACAATGGGATGTGAGGTAACTGCGCTGGTGTTGTACACCGTTGCGGTAGGCGGTCAAAGACCGCGGCGCAATGCTGCATTGGTTAACATTGGACCCTATGGGTCCCAGGAGCCAATGATGAAGTGCGCCAGCGGTGATGATACGCACCGCCGCGGACGTCACCGCAGCGGACGTGACCGCCATTTTCTATCTGTTCAATCACTTGACACCTGATCTTCGACAGGAGAGGACCTACACTGCAAGTGCTGCTGTGACCTCGGTCTGGAAGAGACAATGGCTTGTGCATCTGGGGAAAGGACCCCTGCCTTCACTGCACAGGAGTTGGAGAAGCTCGTGGAGGGGGTCCTCCCCCAGTACATGCTACTCTACGGTCCTCCAGACCAACAGGTAAGTACACAGTGAGCACGTTGTATGGGCTATGCCTGGGTGGAGAGGGCTGGATGTCAGTAGGAAGGGGGCAGAGACCTGCGAGCATGTAGAAGTGTGATTGCATGTGCCACATGACAAGGGCAGGGATGTGGGTCACTCACTTCAACGGTGCTGTTGCTAATGACTTCTCTTCTTCCCCTGTACACGTCATGTAGGTCAGCGCCCACCAGAAGAAGGTTATTTGGGGTGCCATCGCCAAGGACGTCCGGACCCTGGGGGTCCACCAGAGACGGAGCACCCACTGCCATAAAAGATGGGAGGACATTCGCCGCTAGAGCAAGAAGACGGCGGAGGCTCAGCTGGGGATGGCCTCCCAATGTGGGAGGGGTGCCGGTCGCACCATGACCCCCCTGATGTTCCGGATCCTGGCGGTGGCCTACCCTGAGTTGGATGGGCGCATGAGGGCATCACAGCAGACACAAGGGGGTGAGTACACTCACATTCTCATGACTTTGCGCGCAGTGGCGGTGTCTGGGTGGGGGAAGAGGGCTGTGGGTTTCCCTAGGCCAGGGCGAGTTCCGTAGGCTAGGCCCCTCTGGAATCCAGGTTATGTGCCACTCCACCCCACCTCTGTAGAGTGCCAAGTACAGGTATACATGCCCCTGTGTCATCTACATGGGTAGATGACACTCATAGCCATGTAGGCCATATCCCAGGAATTGCATCTGTAGAGGCCAAGAGCACGGCATAGTGCAGTGGGCTGCTGGGTCTGTATTGTCCGCCAACGGTAGCGGTAAGCCATGCACTCAACCTGTCTTTCTTCTGTTTCCCCACCCCTTTTTTGTGGTCTCCCTGTTCTGTTGTGCAACAGCATCATCAGGAGGAGGTACAGTGGCACCGGAGCACGATGGGTCTGCGTCCCACATGGCCATGGCGGGCCACACCACGGACACAGAATACACCAGTGGGACGGAGGGCGAGGGTAGCTTCACGTCGGTCACCGGATCAGCAAACAGCGACACGGACTCGTCCTCCGATGGGAGCTCCCTTGTGGTGGCGGCACCATCTGTGCCCCCCACTTCTACAGGTACAGCCGCCACCCCCCCTACCAGCACCACCCTCCCAGCAGCCCCTCAGCCTTCGCTCCATGCCCGCTCACCCAGGAGGGTGGACATCACCTTCGCCCCAGGCACCTCAGCCCCTGCCCCTGTCACCCCTGCTGCCCTCAGTGAGGAGGCCATTGACCTCCTCAGGTCACTCACTGTTGGGCAGTCTACCATTGTGAATGCCATCCAGGGTGTAGAAAGGGAGCTGCAACACACTAATGCATTCCTGGAGGGCATTCATTCTGGTCAGGCTGCCCATCATCGAACCCTGCAATCTCTGGCCTCAGCACTGATGGCAGCCATTGTCCCTGTGTCTAGCCTTCCCCCTCCAACTTCCTCCATCCAGACCCAATCCCCTGTACCCCAGCCTATCCCAAGCACACCATCAGACCAGCCTGCACACACGTCAACACACAACGGCAGCTCAGGCAAACATAAGCACCACACATTCCACAGGCACTCACACAAGCATCACCCACATACAGACACAGCAACATCCACTGCCTCCACTGTGTCCCCCTCCTCGTCGTCTCCCTCCTCCCTCCCAGTGTCGTCTACACTCTCACCTGCATGCACTACCACTACAGCCACTAGGACTCGCACCAGAACACCCAGCACCACACCCCGCTCACCTGCACTCACCACCCCCACTACCATTTACACGTCCCCTGTGTCCTCTCCCAGTGTGTCTGTGACGCTCCCTCCCAAAGTACACAAACGCGGACCCCCACACACCCAACATCCATCCACCTCACGACAGCCTCCAGAACCTGCACCTGCACCCAAATCATCTAAAGTAACACCTCCTACAACCACCTCCTCTTCCTCCACTCCCAGACCCGCTCCAGCTACCCATCCCAGTGTTCGTCACAAACTTTTCCTGAGCAACCTTGACCTCTGTCCCATCACCCCCACCCCTCCAATTCATAGGTCCCGTACTAGCACCTCAGCCCAAAAAAAAAGTCCGGTACCAGTGGTGCGTGTTAGAGGTATGTGGAGTGCACGGCCACCAGGGCAGCCAGTGTGACACGGAGCCAAAGCACTGCCAGTCCACCCCCTGTAAAGCACCAGAAGTTGGACAGTGCCCAACGGGAGAGGGTGAAGACTCCTGCCGGCAAAGCCGCCCACAAGGGTCCCGGGGGGAGTGTCGAGTCAGCTGTGACCCCTCTCAAGGTGGTGAAGGGGCAGAAGAAGTCTCCAAAGTCTGGGAAGAGCAGCGCGGCGGAGAAGGCCGCCATCCTCCCCGCTGGCCAGGACGCCACCGACAGCCCCATCGTCACTGGTCCGGAGACCACCGCCAGAGTCAGTGCCCTGGAGGGCAGCACTATCGTCACTGGTCCGGAGACCACCGCCAGAGTCAGTGCCCTGAAGGGCAGCACTATCGTCACTGGTCCGGAGACCACTGCCAGCGTCAGTGCCCTGGAGGGCCCCGGCACCCACAGCCCCGCTGGACACTGAGGGACCATCATGCCACACACCGCTGCACAGGTCACAGACAGCAAAGTCAAGCACCGCTGAACAGGGCAAAGACCGCCATGGCAAGCACCGCTGAACAGGGCAAGCACCGCTGAACAGGTCAGAAACGGCAAAGTCAAGCACCGCTGAACAGGGCAAAGACCGCCATGGCAAGCACTGCTGAACAGGGCAAGCACCTCTGAACAGGTCAGAAACGGCAAAGTCAAGCATCGCTGAACAGGGCAAAGACCGCCATGGCAAGCACTGCTGAACAGGTCAGAAACAGCAAAGTCATGCACCGCTGAACAGGGCAAAGACGGCCATGGCAAGCACCGCTGAACAGGGCAAGCACCGCTAAACAGGTCAGAAACGGCAAACTCAAGCACCACTGAACAGGGCAAAGACCGCCATGGCAAGCATCGTTAGCCCATGTGCGGCTGGGACAGTGACGGAACTGGGACCGTCACGAGCAACGTGATGCACTCTGGGCACCAGTCCCCCTCCAGAACCAGTGGAGAACTGCATCCACTACCTGAATCCTTCACAGGATGAAGCACTCTGGGCACCAGTCCCCCTCCAGAACCAGTGGAGAACTGCATCCACTACCTGAATCCTTCACAGGATGAAGCACTCTGGGCACCAGTCCCCCTCCAGAACCAGTGGAGAACTGCATCCACTTGAGAGACTGTGGCTTTGCACTCCCCAGGATGTAACAGTGGGCAACCCACCCACTGTAGAGACTTGAGAGACTGTGTCTTTGCACTCCCCAGGATGTAACAGTGGGCAACCCACCCACTGTAGAGACTTGAGAGACTGTGGCTTTGCACTCCCTAGGATGTAACAGTGGGCAACCCATCCACTGTGGAGACTTGAGCGACTGTGGCTTTGCACTCCCCAGGATGGTACAGTGAGAAAACCACCCACTGTAGAGACTTGAGAGACTGTGGCTTTGCACTCCCCAGGATACATCAATGGGCATGGAGCCCTGTCGTGGATCTGGCTTTGCACTCATCCGGCTGAGGTGTCCCCCTTCCCTTCCCCCCGAGGTGCCTGTTGTATTACTATCTGATGCCCCTGCAGTGTTCTCTCAGTTTGTGGACAGGTATCTAGTGTGGGCCTCGCCCATGCATTTTGGGCCCAGTGGTCCACGGACATTGAATTGTGCATACCTGCACTAGTAATCGTGATGTATATATTTGGAATGTGTATATATTTCTGTATATATGAGCTTACTGTATTTTTATTCATTACAATAGTTATACAGATTCCCTTTTGTCTTTGCATTCTTCCGGGGGAGGGGGGGGGTTGTGGGTTGTTACTGTGATGTTTGGATATGCATTAATTTAATGTGTGTGTTGTAGTGGGTGAGGTTCGGGGTGGGGGTGGGGGTGTTGCGTTTGTGTCCCCCTGACTTTTGCCTCCCCCCTCCGCTATGTCGTAGGTGCAGTACTCTCCGTTGTCTTCGGCGCCGCAGTTGCTGATGTTCGTAGAAGAGCAGGTAGACAAGCGCAGGGAGTATTTGGAGTTCGGGCTCCATGGTGCCCTCCTTCCTCGTGGCGTGTATTAAGGTGAGCGTTTTCCAATTGCAAAAGCTGTTTCCGCCGTGTTTTTATCCACGGTGAATCCGCCCCGGAAAAGGTGGCGGATTGGCCTGTTGTAATAGTGTGGGTGGTACATTGTCTCCCGCCTGTCTGTTGGCGGTGACCGCCACGCTGCTTGTCTGTACCGACGTGGCGGTCGGAGTGTTAAAGTGGCTGTCCATGTTGGCGGTTTCCGCCACAGTCATAATTCCCTTTTTTTCTCCGCCGGCCTGTTTGTGGTATTACTGCATCTTTAACACCGTCCGCCAGGGTTGTAATGACCCCCTTAGTGTGTGCTTCTTCTGTTGTCTGTGTGTGTACAACAAATGCTCTGCACTACCCTCTGATAAGCCTAACTGATCAACCACACTACCACAAAAGAGAGCATTAGTATTATCTACTTTAGCCTCTGTAAAGCCTCTGGGGAACCCCTTGACTCTGTGCACACAATATCTCACTTTGATATAAAGTATGCAGAGCCAACTTCCTACAGCAGTGCAATCATCGGCAGCGTTGAGGGCATTGCAGTGGTTTTTCTTCTGTTGCAACCCAAAACACACAGTTCCCAGTGCTGTAGACAGATGAAACTGAAGTCTTTGATATCCCTTAGACTTCCAACAGGAAGCAAGCTCTACTCCAAGCTCTTGAAGAAACTTCACAAGCAGGATACACAGCAAAGTCCAGCCTTTGCCCTTTTTAAGGAAGAAGCAGCAACTGTAGGCCAACCCAGCAAATCACACACAGGTAAGGGGCAGTACTCCTCCTCCAGCTCTTCTGCTCTTCTCCCTGGAAGAGGTGCCTTCTGATCCAGAAGCGTTCAAAAAGTCTGGGGTTTTACGTCCACTACTCATACCAGTTCTGGCCTTAGAAGTAGGCAAAGGAAAGTCTCTGTTTTTCACAAGATCCTTCCTTGCTCAGGCCCGGCTCCAGGCACATTCCTGGGGGCTAGAGAGTGCATTGTGTGAGGACAGTCACAGCCATTTCAGGTACAGGTGTCAGCTCCTCCCTCCCCACTCTAGTCCAGGAGACTCATCTGGGTATGCAGGATACACCCCAGCTCCATTTGTGTCACTGTCTAGAGGGAATTCACAAACAGCCAACTGTCAGTCTGACCCAGACATGGATTTCACAGGCAGGCAGAGGCACAGAATGGTTAAGCAAGAACATGCCCAATTTCTAAAAGTGGCATTTTCAAACAGAGAATCTAAAAAATAACTCTACCAAAAGATGTGTTTTTAAATTGTGAGTTCAGAGACCCCAAACTCCATATCTCTCTCTCTGCACCCAATGGGAAACTGCTCTTAAAATATATTTAAAGGCAGTCCCCATGTTAACCTACGGGAGGGATAGGCCTTTCAGTAGTGAAAACCACCGCAGTATTTCACTATCAGGACATGTACATGCCCCACTTTTTTAAATACACTGCTCCCTGCCCATGGGGATACCTAGGGCCTACCTTAGGGGTGCTTTACATGTAGTAAAAGGGAAGGGCTGGGCCTGGCAAGTGGGTACACTTGCCAGGTCGATTTGGCAGTGCCATACTGCACACACAGTTTACAGGGCTACACATGTGGGTGGCACAATCAGTTCTGCAGGCCCACAAGTAGCATTTGATTTGCAGGCCCTGGGCACACATAGGGCCTGATTACAACTTTGTCGGAGGGGGTTAATCTGCCTCAAATGTGATGGATATCCCACCCACTGTATTACGAGTTCCATAGGATATAATGGACTCGTAATAGGGGGGGCGGGATATCCGTCACATTTGGGACGGATTAACCCCCTCCGCCAAAGTTGTAATCAGGCCTATAGTGCCCTTTACTAGGGATATACTAGTGAATCAAATATGCCAATCATGGATAAACCAATCACCAGTACAATTTACACAGAGAGCATATGCACTTTAGCACTGATTAGAGGTTGTTGAGTGTCCAGAGTCCTAAAACCAACACAGATTGGTCAGAAAAAATAGGAGGAAGGGGGCAAAATGTTTGGGGATGACCCTGCAAAAAGGGCCAGGTCCAACAGGAACCATAACAGTAAGAGGCTACCCCATCACATTGGCATCATATTGTTGAATTCGGACACCAGCTGTGGCCACTGCCTTTAGGCAACCAGGTAACACTACAGCCACGGGATCAAGAGTGGCTTAAAAATAAGAAGAACACAAAGATACCAGACAGTTCACCTACAATTCCTTTTTTTTTTTATACTTAATTTTGTTCTTTTCTTTGTCAAACAACAATTCAGAGCGGGAACTCACAACCAAAACTAAAATAAAACAGCAGAGGAGGCAGGAATATACAGGTAACTATTTATGTAGGACAAGTGGAGAAGTGTGGCACAATTGTTAGAGCGACAGACCCTGATGCAGAGATCGGGCCTGGGACCAGGGTTCAATTCCTGCCTCTGCGGGTCTTGGGCTCAATTCCCTTGGACCAGATAATTCTCACCTTGGTGCCTGTTAGACCTGGCAGCTTTTTGGCATGTCTCCCCTGTCTTTTTGCCTTCTGACCTCCTAGTTTTGGACTCTGTTTTTGCTGGTTCCAGTGTTGTCACCAGGCATCCTTGCCTGCACCGTGTCCTGTGGACACCGCTCGTGAGGGTCACGAAGCACCGTCCCATCCTGCACTGCTGGCTTCGGCTTACCGACGACAGTGCTTCCGCAACGCCGCTGCCGCTGCCTGCGCCGTGATCTGTGGACACCGCACATCGCACTGCCCCGCTTCACACCGCAGCCCTGGTCTCACCGACGCAGCTGGACGCCGTCATCGAGCCGTTGCCTGCACCGTGACCTGTGGGCACCGCACGTTGCATTGTCCCACTTCGCAACGCAGCCCCGACGCTATCCCCGCCAGCGCACCTGATTTCATCAGCTCGGAGTTCGATCCCCGAGGTGCGTGACTTCAAGGGCCCGACGACTCCTGCACAACTCCGGAACCGACGCCGCTCTCCGGAGCTCACTGCGAGGGTCACGACGCCCTGCGAATCCAAGGTACTGTTTGTGGGTCTTCCTGACACCGCGGGTGGCCCGCGACGCCGAGGCCAGCCTGAACTTTTGGTTTTGTTGTTCATGACACCGTGATAGCACCAAGTGGAGTTATCGACTACAAGGAACTGTATTGTTAACCACATCTTGCAGCATTCATATGTTTATTACTGTAAGTTGGATTTTGATCGTATTTGGTCTTGTTTTATATAGATAAATATTGGCTATTTTTCTAAAACTGGTGTGGTGTCCTTTTATAGTGTTTTCACTTATTACTGTGTGTTATGTGCAAATGCTTTACAAATTGCTTCTGAGATAAGCCTGACTGCTCGTGCCAAGCTACCAAGGGGGTGGGCAGGGGCTATCTGAGCGGGTATCTCCCTTATCCTGACTAGAGTGAGGGTCCCTACTTGGACAGGGTGCAAACCGACTGCCAACTGGAGACCCCATTTCTAACATTGGTTGTCAGCGGTGAGGATAGGACTTGCATTTGCACTTGACCTACAGTGATTGGTGTACACTACTACCATATCGCAGACCATTACGTGCAACATACAATTTGTTTTGTTTTTGATTTCCTTCTCTTTGACCTATTTTTGATCTTGAGTTCAAGTGAACCACACGACATCATGTCTCAATCAAGAGCATCTTCAGTTGCATCCCAGGATTTGGTTTTTGAGGAGGATAGGTTGGAAACCTATTCCATGAAGGAACTGAAGGCAGTTTGTAAAAACCTCAAAGTTCAGATCAGAGGCCTCACCAAAAAGGAGGAGCTACAGAAGGCGCTGAGGGCCTGGGTAGCAGCCAGAACTGCCAGTGGGCAGTCTGAGGATCCAAATGGAGAGTCTACACAAATTCTAGGGAAGATGCACTGAGGGTGCAGGAGCTGCCGGGGGGGAGTTACCCCCTGTGCCAAGCAGCAGTGGTGGATCAAAAGGACTGACTCCAGAGGAGCTGGAGGACAGGAGAGAAGCCAGGAGGCACCAGATTGAGTTGGAGAGATTAAAAATGGAGGCTCAGAGGGAGCAGCGAGCCATGGAGGAAAGAAAGATGCTTTTGGACCATGAGCTTATAGTGAAAGAGCTGGATGTGAGGAGCAGGTCCAGCCAGGATGGTGGCAGCAATTCCTCAGTGCAGTCAGATAGAATTGTGCACATTCCTAAAAACGTAGGGAGAAAGTACAAGAAGGGAAATGACATACAGAGGTGGTTTCAGGGATATGAGGCCTCCATTCACATGAATGGGGTCCCTGAGAAGAATTGGGGAGCAGGATTGTGGAACCACTTCACAGAGGAGGGGAGGGACACTTTACTAGCTTTGGGTAAGGGGTACAACCTCACCTACGCTGACATGAAGGAGGCCCTTCTCACTCGGTATGGTCTCACTCCTGACAAGTACAGGGATCATTTTAGGCAGAGTAAGAAAACTGAGTCCCAGACCTGGTTAGAGTGTGTAGATTCGTTTTGCAGAGCACTGGATGGTTGGGTGAAGGGCAGTAATGTGACTGATTTTCAGGGGCTGTACAAATTAATTGCGTGGGAGCACTTGTCTAGTCTGTGTTTTGCAGAGCTGCGCCAGCACTTGACTGATAGCAGGCTGACTGACCCCAGGGAGCTTGCTATGGAGGCGGACCGCTGGTTGAGTACCAGAGTCCACAAAAAGGTATATGGGGGAGATTCTGCCAAAGGTGGGCAGGGTTCCCAGCAGCAGAGTGGGGGGGACAAGGGTAAACAAAAGGAGTCTTCCAAAGGTCCCCAATCTAGTAACCCGTGTAGGAAATCCCACTCCCCCCAGGAGATAAGAAACCATGGGCCTCTGCAGGAAAGCCTGCAGAGGCAGGGCACCGTAAGTGCTTTGCTTGTGACCAGGAGGGTCACATGAAGGGAGATCCCAAGTGTCCCAAGTGGACACCACCACCCAGCGGTGGGCAGACCAAGGGGTTGGCCAGTGTAGTGCTTGGGGAGGATGTGGTCCCAGGGGAGTGTGGGTATCCCACAGAAATTATCTTTGTCTCACTAGGGGACAGTGAGATGGTCCAGAGAAACCTAATGCCTGATAACACTAAAAAATACAGGAAGTGGGTGACCATCAATGGGCAGAGGGTAGAGGCTCTCAGAGACACTGGAGCCAGTGTGACTACGGTCCGGTGTCACCTGGTGTCTGAAGAGCACATAGGGCCTGATTCCGACCCCGGCGGTCAAGGACCGCCGGGGCCGGGGTTGGCGGCAGCACCGCCAACAGGCTGGCGGTGCTCCCCAGGGTATTCTGACCGCGGTGGTTCAGCCGCGGCCAGAAAGGGAAAACCGGCGGTCTCCCGCCGGTTTTCCACTGCCCTGTAGAATCCTCCATGGCGGCGCAGCTTGCTGCGCCGCCATGGGGATTCTGACCCCCATACCGCCATCCTGTTCCTGGCGGCTTCGGCCGCCAGGAACAGGATGGCGGTATGGGGTGTTGTGGGGCCCCTGGGGGCCCCTGCAGTGCCCATGCCAATGGCATGCTTAGCAGACACTGAAATTCGCGACGGGTGCTACTGCACCCGTCGCACATCCTCCACTCCGCCGGCTCCATTCGGAGCCGGCATCCTCATGGAGGGGTGTTTCCCACTGGGCTGGCGGGCGGCCTTTTGGCGGTCGCCCGCCAGCCCAGTGGGAAACCCAGAATACCCCCGGTATTCTGGTGGTTCCCTCCAGGTGGGCGGCTCCCGCCGCCCGCCGGGGTCAGAATGACCCCCATAGTCCCTGGTGTATTCCACCAAGTAGTTGCAGTGGACAGCTCAGAGCGCCAATGTAAGGTAGCGCAGGTTCCCTTTGAGTGGGGAGGGGTCTCAGGTTCCTTGAGGGTAGCTGTGAGTCCCACTATGCCAGTTGACTGTCTGCTGGGCAACGACCTGGAGACTTCCGTCTGGAAGGAGGTGGAGCTCAGGTCGCACTTGGGGATGTTGGGGTTGCCAGAGTGGGCATGCGTGACCACTCAGTCCATGGCAGCCAATCAGGGTGATCAGACAGACCTGGAGCCTGAAACAGTGGCCCAGGTGACTGCCACAAGAAAGGGCAAGGGGTGTGGGAAACCCGCCCCAGAAGTTCCCACGGTCCGGGAGGAGGATGAACTCGAGGGGGAAGCCCCAGCACCTACAGGAGAACAAGTGGCTGAACTGAGAGAGCTACCTGAGCTGACCAATTGCCAGCAAGAGGGGGGTCCCACCAGGGAGGAGTTCTACACAGAGCAGAAGGTGTGCCCTACTCTCATGGGTCTTAGGCAGCAGGCCGAAGACCAGGCATCTGGTGCTGAGCCCAAGGATCACCTGATATACTGGGACAATGATCTCCTGTACAGCGAGCCTAAGGTTGCTGAACCTGGGTCAGCCCGTGTGCTGGTGGTACCCCAGCGCTTCAGAGCCTTCCTACTGGGTTTGGCTCATGATGTGCCTCTGGCAGGACATTTGGGGCAAGGCAAGATCTTTGACAGGCTTGTCACCCACTTTAATTGGCCCCAGATGAGAAAACATTCTGATGCATTCTGCAGATCCTGTCAGACTTGCCAAGCAAGCGGCAAAAGTGGAGGGAAATGTAAGGCCCCCCTCCAACCCGTTCCTGTCGTGAGCACACCTTTTGAGCGTGTGGGAAATGACATAGTGGGGCCTGTGGACCCCAAGACAGCCCTAGGCAACAGGTTCATCCTGGTCTTGGTGGACCATGCCACCCGGTACCCTGAAGCTATCCCTCTGAGGACAGTGACAGCGCCTGTTGTGGCCAGGGCACTGATGGGGATCTTTACCCGAGTGGGTTTCCCCAAGGAGGTGGTATCTGACCGGGGTACCAACTTTATGTCCATGTACATAAAGGCCATGTGGAAGGAATGTGGAGTGAACTACAAATTCACCACCCCTTACCACCCCCAAAGTAATAGGTTGGTTGAGAGATTCAACCGAACCCTGAAAGGCATGATTGGTGGTCTGTCAGACTCCATGATGCTTAAGTGGCACATCCTATTACCATTACTTCTCTTTGCCTACCGGGAAGTACCACAGAGGGGGGTTGGCTTTAGCCCCTTTGAACTGTTGTATGAGCACCCAGTCAGAGGACCTCTGAGTCTGGTGAAAGAGGGCTGGGAGCAAGCTCCTAGAAAGCCACCCCAGGATGTATTTAGTTACATTCTTGCCTTCTGAAACCAGACCGCCCGCTTCAGGAAGCTCGCACAAGAGAACCTTGAGGCAAGCAAGGAGGACATGAAATGCTGGTACGACCAGAATACCACTCTGTTGAGTTTCAGCCTGGCCAAAAAGTGTGGGTCATGGCCCGTGGAGCCTTGTGCTCTACAAGACAGGTGGGCAGGGCCATTTGAGGTGAAGGAGCGCAAGAGTGACGTCACCTACTTGGTGGACTTGCAGACTCCTAGGAACCCCTTGAGGGTTCTACATGTGAACCGCCTCAAACCTCACTTTGAGAGGTCCGAGTAAACCATGCTTCTGGCTACAGATGATGGGACAGAAGAGGAGAGTGAACCTCTCCCTGACCTCCTGTCTAGCAAGGAGCAGGATGGGTCAGTAGAAGGCGTGGTTCTCTCCCCTTTTCTGACTCTAGAATAGCAGAGTGAGTGTCGCCAGTTACTGGAACACTTTGCCACTCTGTTCTCACTCACTCCACGGGTCACCCATCTATGCATGCATGATGTGGACACTGGGGACAGCCTGCCTGTGAAAAACAAGGTTTACAGGTTGGCTGACAGAGTGAAGGCCAGCATCAAGGAGGAGGTTTCCAAGATGTTGGCTCTAGGGGTGATTGAGCGCTCCAGCAGCCCTTGGTCCAGTCCAGTGGTTCTGGTACACAAGCCTGCTGCACCTGGTGCCACACCAGAACTTCGGTTCTGTGTGGACTACTGGGAGCTCAATACCATCACCAAAACAGACGCCCACCCCATCCCCTGAGCTGATGAGCTCATAGACCGGTTGGGGGCAGCCAAGTTCCTCAGCACGTTTGATTTAACATCTGGGTACTGGCAGATTGCCCTAACTGAAGGGGCCAAGGAGAGGTCAGCGTTCTCAAGACCAGAGGGACACTTCCCGTTCCGTGTCATGCCCTTCGGGTTGAAGAACACCCCTGCCACCTTCCAGAGGTTGGTCAATCAGGTCCTGTCAGGGCTTGAAAACTTCAGTGCCGTCTTACCTTGACGACATTGCTGTTTTGAGCTCCAGTTGGGAGGACCACCTGCACCACCTCTGGGAAGTGTTGAAGGCACTGCAAGCTGCAGGCCTCACTATCAAGGCCAGTAAGTGCTAGATAGGGCAGGGGTCGGTGGTGTACTTAGGACAACAGGTAGGAAGTGGCCGTGTGGCACCCCTACAACCCAAAATTGATGCCATTTGGGCTTGGGCACCCCCAAGACCCAGACAGAGGTGAGAGCCTTCTTAGGCCTCACCGGGTACTACAGGAGGTTTGTCAAGGGATATGGCACCATTGTTGCCCCCTTGACAGAACTGACTTCTAAGATGCAGCCTAGACAGGTGATCTGGACTGAGGCGTGCCAGACCGCGTTTGACACCCTGAAGGAGGCCATGTGCACGGCGCTTGTGCTACTGGCCCCTGACATCTCCAAGGAGTTTGTGGTACAGAGAGATGCTTTGGAGCATTTTGTGGAGCAGTACTTTCACAGCTAAACGAAGAGGGCCTAGACCAACCTGTAGTCTTCCTTAGCAGGAGACTACTCCCCAGGGAACAGAGGTGGAGTGCAATTGAAAGGGAAGCTTTTGCTGTGGTCTGGGCAGTGAAGAAGCTAAGACCCTACTTGTTTGGGTCTCACTTCCGGATTCAGACTTACCACAGGCCCCTCAGATGGTTAATGCAGATGAGGGGTGAGAACCCAAAACTGTTGAGGTGGTCCATTTCCCTACAGGGGATGGACTTTACGGTGGAACACCGCCCTGGCACAGAACACGTCAACGCTGATGGTCTGTCCAGGTTCTTCCGCCTTAGTGAGGAGGACTCCCCAGGGGTTGGGTAGTTCCCCCTACTCTCAGCTGGAGGGGACATGTGTTAGACCTGGCAGCTTTTTTGGCGTGTCTCCCCTGTCTTTTTGCCTTCTGACCTCCTAGTTTTGGACTCTGTTTTTGCTGGTTTACTGTCTCTGCGCACTTCACCACCGCTAATCAGTGCTAAAGTGCAAGTGCTCCCCATATAAATTGTACTGTGGACTGGTTTATCCATAATTGGCATATTTGATTTGCTAGTAAGTCCCTAGTAAAGTGCACTAGAGGTGCCCAGGGCCTATAAATCAAATGCTACTAGTGGGCCTGCAGCACTGGTTGTGCCACCCACATAAGTAGCTCTATATTCATGTCTCAGACCTGCCACTGCAGTGTCTGTGTGTGCAGTTTTGACTGTAACTTCGACTTGGCAAGTGTACCCACTTTCCAGGCCTAAACCTTCCCTTTTTTTTACATGTAAGACACCCGTAAGGTAGGCCCTAGGTAGCCCCCAGGGCAGGGTGCAGTGTATGGTTAAGGTAGGACATATAGTAATGTGTTTTATATGTCCTGACAGTGAAATATTGCTAAATTCGTTTTTCACTGATGCAAGGCCTGTCCCTCTCATAGGTTAACATGGGGGCTACCTATAATTCTGATTAAAGTGTAGATTCCCTTTGGGAGCGGATGGACATGTGGAGTTTGGGGTCTCTGAGCTCACAATTTAAAAATACATCTTTTAGCAAAGTTGAATTTAAGATTGTGCGTTTGAAAATGCCACTTTTAGAAAGTAGGCATTTTCTTGCTTAATCCATTCTGTGACTCTGCCTGTTTGTGGATTCCCTGTCTGGGTCAGTTTGACAGTTGGGCTGTTCACACCTCTCCTCTAGACAGTGACACAAAGGGGGCTGGGGTGTAGCCTGCATATCTTGATTAGCCATCTGTGCTGGAGGGGAGGAGTGGTCACTCACACCTGAAAGGACTGTGCCTGCCCTCACACAATGCTGTCTCCGATCCCCTGGTGAGTGTCTGGGGCCTGGCCTGGACAAGGAAGGATCTTGCAAACACTTGAGACTTTGCTTTGAAGTTTGCAAACTTCAAAGGCAGAACTGGGTATAAGAAGCAGACCCAAAACCCCAGACTTTTAGAATCTTTCTGGAATCAAGAGGAACCTCTGCCCAGGAGAAGAGCTGAAGGAGGAGTACTGTCCCTTTGCTGTGTTGCTTTGCTGGACTGGCCTGCAGTTGCTGCTTCTGCCTGAAAAGAGTGCAAAGGGTGAACTTTGCTGTGTGTCCTGCTTGAGAAAATTCTCCAAGGGCTTGGAGTAGAGCTTGCCTCCTGTTGGAAGTCTCAGGGACACCAACGACTTCAGTTTCCTCGACCTGCAGCACTGGGAACTGTGGGGGTTATTACAACTTTGGAGGAGGTGTTAATCCGTCCCAAAAGTGACGGTAAAGTGACGGATATAACACCAGCCGTATTACGAGTCCATTATATCCTATGGAACTCGTAATACGGCTGGTGGTATATCCGTCACTTTACCGTCACTTTTGGGACATATTAACACCTCCTCCAAAGTTGTAATAACCCCCTGTGTGTTTTGTGCTGTTCAAGAGGAGAAACCACTGCGACGCCACCAACGATGCCACTGGCCTGCACCGTGACCTGCCGACGCCGCACAGAGTCGCATTGCCCGCTTCGCAATGCGACCCTGGTCTCACCAACGCCGTCATCGGACGACTTCACCGAGCCGCTGCTCGCACCGCGACCTGAGGGCCCCACACTCCAGCGTCACCTGCTCACACCGCAGCCTTGGCATCCCCGACGACGTTGCTCCTGCTGACACCGGCGCCGCTGCCTGCACCGTGGCCTGTGGACACTGCTCGTGAGGAGCACGAAGCACCGTTCCGTCCTGTGCCGCAGCCCCGGTCCACCAACACCAGCACCATCGGCTCCAGTGTCGTCACCAGGCATCCTTGCCTGCACCGTGGCCTGTGGACACCGCTCGTGAGGGTCACGAAGCACAATCCCGCACCGCTGGCTTGGGCTTACCGACGACAGTGCTTCCGCAACGCCGCTGCCTGCACCGTGACCTGTGGACACCGCACATCGCACTGCCCCGCTTCACACCGCAGCCCTGGTCTCACCGACGCAGCTGGACGGCGTCACCGAGCCGTTGCCTGCACCGTGACCTGTGGGCACCGCACGTCGCATTGTCCCGCTTCACACCGCAGCCTCAACGCCATCCCCGCCAGCGCACCTGATTTCATCAGCCCGGAGTTCGATCCCCGAGGTGCGTGACTTCAAGGGCCCGATGACTCCTGCACTGACTCCGTAACCGACGCCGGCGACGCCGCTCTCCGGAGCTCACCGCGAGGGTCACGACGCCCTGCGAATCCAAGGTACTGTTTGTGGGTCTTCCCAACACCGCCGCTGGCCCGCGACGCCGAGGCCAGCCTGAACTTTTGGTTTTGTTGTTCACAACGCCGTGATAGCCCCAGGTGGAGTTATTGACTTCAAGGAACTGTATTGTTAAGTACATCATGCAGCATTCATATTTTTATTACTGTATGTTGGATTTTGATCGTATTTGGTCTTGTTTTATATAGATAAATATTGGCTATTTTTCTAAAACTGGTGTGGTGTCCTTTTGTAGTGTTTTCACTTATTACTGTGTGTTATGTGCAAATGCTTTACACATTGCTTCTGAGATAAGCCTGACTGCTCGTGCCAAGCTACCAAGAGGGTGGGCAGGGGTTATCTGAGCGGGTATCTCCCTTATCCTGACTAGAGTGAGGGTCCCTACTTGGACAGGGTGCAAACCGACTGCCAACTGGAGACCCCATTTCTAACATTGGTTGTCAGCGGTGAGGATAGGACTTGCATTTGCACTTGACCTACAGTGATTGGTGTACACTACTACCATATCGCAGACCATTACGTGCCACATACAATTTTGTTTGTTTTTGATTTCCTTCTCTTTGACCTATTTTTGATCTTGAGTTCAAGTGAACCACACAACATCATGTCTCAATCAAGAGCATCTTCAGTTGCATCGCAGGATTTGGTTTTTGAGGAGGATAGGTTGGAAACCTATTCCATGAAGGAACTGAAGGCAGTTTGTAAAAACCTCAAAGTTCAGATCAGAGGCTTCACCAAAAAGGAGGAGCTACAGAAGGCGCTGAGGGCCTGGGTAGCAGCCAGAACTGCCAGTGGGCAGTCTGAGGATCCAAATGGAGAGTCTACTGACACAAATTCTAGGGAAGATGCACTGAGGGTGCAGGAGCTGCCAGGGGGGGAGTTACCCCCTGTGCCAAGCAGCAGTGGTGGATCAAAAGGACTGACTCCAGAGGAGCTGGAGGACAGGAGAGAAGCCAGGAGGCACCAGATTGAGTTGGAGAGATTAAAAATGGAGGCTCAGAGGGAGCAGCAAGCCATGGGGGAAAGAAAGACGCTTTTGGACAATGAGCTTAAAGTTAAAGAGCTGGATGTGAGGAGCAGGTCCAGCCAGGATGGTGGCAGCAATTCCTCAGTGCAGTCAGACAGAATTGTGCACATTCCTAAAAACGTAGGGAGAAAGTACAAGAAGGGAGATGACATACAGAGGTGGTTTCAGGGATATGAGGCCTCCATCCACATGAATGGGGTCCCTGAGAAGAATTGGGGAGCAGGATTGTGGAACCACTTCACAGAGGAGGGGAGGGACTCTTTACTAGCTTTGGGTAAGGGGTACAACCTCATCTACACTGACATGAAGGAGGCCCTTCTCACTCGGTATGGTCTCACTCCTGACAAGTACAGGGATCATTTTAGGCAAAGTAAGAAAACTGAGTCCCAGACCTGGTTAGAGTGTGTAGATTCGTTTTGCAGAGCACTGGATGGTTGGGTGAAGGGCAGTAATGTGACTGATTTTCAGGGGCTGTACAACTTAATTGCGTGGGAGCACTTGTCTAGTCTGTGTTTTGTAGAGCTGCGCCAGCACTTGACTGATAGCAGGCTGACTGACCCCAGGAAGCTTGCTACGGAGGCGGACCGCTGGTTGAGTACCAGAGTCCACAAAAAGGTATATGGGGGAGATTCTGCCAAAGGTGGGCAGGGTTCCCAGCAGCAGAGTGGGGGGGACAAGGGTAAACAAAAGGAGTCTTCCAAAGGGCCCTAATCTAGTAACCCGGGCAAGAAATCCCACCCCCCAGGAGATAAGAAACCATGGGCCTCTGTAGGAAAGTCAAGGATGTGTAAGTGCTTTGCTTGTGACCAGGAGGGTCACATGAAGGGAGAGCCCAAGTGTCCCAAGTGGACACCACCACCCAGCGGTGGGCAGACCAAGGGGTTGGCCAGTGTAGGGCTTGGGGAGGAGGTGGTCCCAGGGGGGTGTGGGGATCCCACAGAAATTATCCTTGTCTCACTAGGGGACGGTGAGATGGTCCAGAGAAACCTAATGCCTGATAACACTAAAAAATACAGGCAGTGGGTGACCATCAATGGGCAGAGGGTAGAGGCTCTCAGAGATACTGGAGCCAGTGTGACCATGGTCCGGTGTCACCTGGTGTCTGAAGAGCACATAGTCCCTGGTGTATTCCACCAAGTAGTTGCAGTGGACAGCTCAGAGCGCCATTGTAAGGTGGCGCAGGTTCCCTTTGAGTGGGGAGGGGTCTCAGGTTCCTTGAGGGTAGCTGTGAGTCCCACCATGCCAGTTGACTGTCTGCTGGGCAACGACCTGGAGACTTCCGCCTGGAAGGAGGTGGAGCTCAGGTCGCACTTGGGGATGTTGGGGTTGCCAGAGTGGGCATGCCTGACCACTCGGTCCATGGCAGCTAATCAGGGTGATCAGACAGACCTGGAGCCTGAAACAGTGGCCCAGGTGGCTGCCACGAGAAAGGGCAAGGGGTGTGGGAAACCCGCCCCAGAAGTTCCCACGGTCTGGGAGGAGGATGACCTCGAGGGGGAAGCCCCGGCACCTACAGGGGAACAAGTGGCTGATCTGGGAGACCTACCTGAGCTGACCCATTGGCAGCAAGAGGGGGGTCCCACCAGGGAGGAGTTCTGCACAGAGCAGAAGGTGTGCCCTACTCTCATGGGTCTTAGGCAGCAGGCCGAAGACCAGGCAGCTTGTGCTGAGCCCAAGGATCACCTGATATACTGGGACAATGATCTCCTGTAAAGCGAGCCTAAGGTTGCTGAACCTGGGGTAACCCGTGTGCTGGTGGTACCCCAGCGCTTCAGAGCCTTCCTACTGGGTTAAGCTCATGATGTGCCTCTGGCAGGACATTTGGGGCAAGGCAAGATCTTTGACAGGCTTGTCACCCACGTTCATTGGCCCCAGATGAGAAAACATTCTGATGCATTCTGCAGATCCTGTCAGACTTGCCAAGCAAGCGGCAAAAGTGGAGGGAAATGTAAGGCCCCCCTCCAACCCGTTCCTGTCGTGAGCACCCCTTTTGAGCGGGTGGACATTGACATAGTGGGGCCTGTGGACCCCAAGACAGCCCTAGGCAACAGGTTCACCAACCCTTGCCACCCCCAAAGTAATGGGTTGGTTGAGAAATTCAACCGAACCCTGAAAGGCATGATTGGTGGTCTGTCAGACTCCATGAGGCATAAGTGGGACATCCTATTACCAAGCCTTATCTTTGCTTACCGGGAAGTACCACAGAAGGGGGTTGGCTTTAGCCCCTTTGAACTGTTGTATGGGCACCCGGCCAGAGGACCTCTGAGTCTGGTGAAAGAGGGCTGGGAGCAAGCTGCTAGGAAGCCACCCCAGGATGTATTTAGTTACATGCTGGCCTTCCGAAACCAGACCGCCCGCTTCAGGAAGCTCGCACAAGAGAACCTTGAGGCAAGCCAGGAGGACATGAAACGCTGGTACGACCAGAATACCACTCTGGTTGAGTTTCAGCCTGGCCAAAAAGTGTGGGTCATGGCCCCCGTAGAGCCTTGTGCTCTACAAGACAGGTGGTCAGGGCCATTTGAGGTGAAGGAGCGCAAGAGTGACGTCACCTATTTGGTGGACTTGCAGACTCCTAGGAACCCCTTGAGGGTTCTACATGTGAACCGCCTCAAACCTCACTTTGAGAGGTCCGAGTTAACCATGCTTCTGGCTACAGATGATGGGACAGAAGAGGAAAGTGAACCTCTCCCTGACCTCCTGTCTAGCAAGGAGCAGGATGGGTCAGTAGAAGGCGTGGTCCTCTCCCCTTTTCTGACTCTAGAATAGGAGAGTGAGTGTCGCCAGTTACTGGAACACTTTGCCACTCTGTTCTCACTCACACCAGGGTTCACCCATCTATGCATGCATGATGTGGACACTGGGGACAGCCTGCCTGTGAAAAACAAGGTTTACAGGTTGGGTGACAGAGTGAAGGCCAGCATCAAGGAGGAGGTTTCCAAGATGTTGGCTCTAGGGGTGATTGAGTGAGGGTCCCTACTTGGACAGGGTGCAAACCGACTGCCAACTGGAGACCCCATTTCTAACAGTGCCTAATCTAATTAATGGCTCCCACTAAGTAACTCTGGATAATAGCTTGCTTAATCTCCACAATGGCCCTGACAGCGCTTGGATGCCTGGCTTCACCCAGGGGGTTGCCGAGGAGCGGGCACCTCACAGGGAAAAACCAGGAGGGGTTCCACAGCGGTATGCATACAGCGCATTGAGACCCTAATGGGTGAGTAGTGCGCTATACAAGTGCAAAGTTTTACATGGCACCAAGATGTAACGTCAAGATGGCTGGAATATGTTACTAACTGGGATGACACCACAGTACAGAGGAGATGCTTAAGTCATGTTGATGGATCTGCCGCATCTCCAGGGGTTATGGGGGGGAGGGTATAGGTTGTAGGTCTTTAGCCATCACCCCCAAACCTTAAAAACTTTGAATGGGCACCCTCTACTCTTATATGTGACCTTCTCAGCTGCTATATATAGGTCCATCCCCTTCTTCCATTCTATCAAGGTAGGGACCTCCAGTGGTGTGCCACATCCTGCTTGGCCACCACAAGCCCCAGGTTATGGAAGAGAAGTTGCTTCCTGGGAATGTCCACATCACCTGGGACATGCAGTAAAATGTATGTGGGTTTGAGAGGGATGCTTTCCCCCACTACGTTACTGAGCTTTCCTCACCACCTGTGACCAGTTTTCTGAATAGCTGGGAAACCCCATATAGTATTGATTAATGTACCCTTTGCTTAACCGCGGTGTGCACAATCCAGGGATGCTCACCTTCCCATGCAGTGAAGGTGGTCTCTCTCATAGTAGTCTTGATGCATTTTTTTTAGCTGGATCAGGCGCATTCTGGACTTTATGGCCACCTCTCGGGTTCAAGAGGACCACCTCCCAGTCCACGGCCTCCAACTCCCCCAGATTCCCCCCTCACCTGTCTCTCTGCTTAGCCAGTGTGTCCGGAATATTGTTGTTCAATGTCTTGTCGGTGAGGGAGTTAGCCTTAGATTCTAGCTCTTCTACAGGGCATATTCAGGTACATCTAAGTCCCCCAATTTCTCTGCTTGGCAAGTGTGTCTCAGCTGTGTGTATTTTAAATACATTTCTTCTTCATGGAATACTCCTTTTGCAGAGACGAAAAGGGCATCAAGTTGCCCTCTTCCAAAAGATCTTGTATCCAGGAGATTCCAAGTAGATCCCATGCTCTGAAACCTATGAGTTTTCCATCTCATGCATCCACGTTCCTTCTCAGACCGGCATGGCCCATGTTACCCTTCCTTCCCAGCTTATGCACCTAGTAGCTTTCTTCCAGGCATCCAGTGCCACCCGTATTGCTGGTAGCAGCTGTTGAGCGCCCTTCCCACTGTAGAGATGTGCAAGTACGACTGGCTGGCGAACTGTGTTCGCTCTAGTCTGTAAGTGGTGTGATTATGTGGTACAAACAACCAGCCCTTTTTGGCCACCATGTGGGCAGCCGGGTAGTAGGCCTTTATGTCTGTGAGAGCAATCCCACCACTGTAAGGGTTACGCTGATGGGTTGCAAGCGCTCTCCTGGGGTGTCCACCACACCAGAGCAGGTTTCTCAAGTCGCCCTCTAACTTGACAAATGTTGCAGATGGGATTGGGTAGTATATGTTCTGCAGGGCACAGAGTAGTTTGGGGAGTGCAGTCATTTTAAAGATAGCCACCCTTCCAGCAGGGTAACAGGCAGCGTACGCTTCTGCTTGGAAATTCACCACCACCCGTCCCAAATTCCTGGTCAGACACAGCTCTCTGTGAGGAGTGACATAAATGCCCAAGTACTAGGAATCATCGGTTTCCACTTGGAGCATCCGAGGAAGAACGATCAAAGCAGCGACTTGCCCCAGTTGATATGGTAACCAGAGTGAGCCCCATAAGTCTAGAACATCTGAATGACAGCCAGGATCATGGTTGACAGCCCAGTGACATAGAGGAATATATCATCCGCATAAAGTAAGACTTTCATCACCCCAGTTAGTGCCGTAGATTTTGAATCCACAGAGACAGGCGTGTATCATAGCGGCCAAGGGCTCGTGGTGAGGGCAAAAAACAAGGAGGACTTGGGGCATCCCTGTCGGGTGTCCAGTCCTATTCGGAAGGCACACAAGATAATGCGCTTCATCCTCACTACTGCAGTGGGGTCTTGGTAGAGTAGTAAAATCCATTGTGTATGTTTCTCAGCATCTAGTGAAAGAAGGGCTAGTAGATTACTTCAAATGCCTTTTGGGCTGCTAGACGTGAATTCCAACTGGTGTTTGTGTATAAGCGGACTATCACCGCTAAGAGTCTGATGGCCAGAATTGTGGCCAGCACCTTCATTTCGATCTTTAATAGAGAGGTAGGGCGGTAGGAGCCACAGCTGGTCTCTGGCATGCCCTTCTTGTGGATCACGGCAATGGTAGCGCTTTGTAAATCCGGTGGGAGCTCACCCTTGTCCCGGGCCACTTTGAAGAAGTCAAGCATATATGGATCCGGCAACCCTGAGTATCACTTGAAGAATTCAGCAAGGAGGCCATTTGACCCTGGCGTCTTACCTGGTTTCAATGTTGTGATGGCAGGCTGATCCTCCTGAAGTGTGAGTTCCTCTTCTAGCATCCATCTTCGGCAGGCCCCACTGGCATGTCTACTATAACTAAGGAGTCTGTAGTATGTTTTATGTCTGCCAACGATCGAGCCCTATAAAACGAGGCATAAAACTGTGCAAAGGCCTCCGCAATTTCCTTATCCGTTGAGTGGGGAGCCCCTCTCTCATCAATAATACAACGCACACAGTGTCTCTATACCTCCCCTCTACTTAGCCAGGCAAGCAACTTACTCTCTTTATCCTCTGCATCATGCAGGCAGTGTTGCATGGCTAATTGTTGTTTTTTAACCTCCCCCTGTGCCAGGTCCCGATATTCCCTCCAGAGCACCTCTAAAGTGCAAAAGATTTATGGATCTGTTAGGGCACCAAGGGACTCCTCAAGGTCTTTGAGTAGACACTCATTCTCTTCTATCTCTGGCATTGCTTTTAATTTCTTGCGTGCCAAGATGTTCTGCCCTCTATTCCTCAGGACTGTCTTATAGGCCCCCCCAAAGCACTATTGGCGAGTCTATAGTCCCCTTGTTTTCCTTGAAGTTCAATTATGAGTCGATCTGTATCTCCTAGGAAACCTCCACATCCCTAATATCCCATGTGTTAAGTTTCCAGCCTGCACCATGGGAAGGGCACTTCCTGCCCACTGTAATTCAGAGAGGTGAATGGTCTGAGAGGCCTAGTGCCAAGAGGTCTGCTCTGTCCACCCCAGTCAACTCACCCATAGGGGCGAAGACATAGTGGATTGCGGAAAAGACCTTATGCATCCCTGAGAAATAGGAATAGTCCCTGTCCCGCGGATGCTACCGCGTCCACAAGTCAGAGAGACCCAGGGAGTGTTCGAATCGTGCCAAGCGAGTGACTCTCGAGTGGGCTATATCTGCTCCTGAGTGCTCCAAGCCAGGGGCCATTACGTCTATAAAGTCACCTCCTACTATGCGGAAGGGGGAGTTGGCCTCCAGGGATATGGCTGCTACCTGCTCCATTATGAGTGCCTGGAGACGGGGGAGGGGTACATAAACGCTGATCAGAGTAATTGATGTCCTCTTCCAGAGTCCTTGTACCTCCACATATCTCCTGTTATGGTTTACCCAGGTTCCAGCCACCGGAAACAGGGGATTTTTGTAATCAATATGGCAACACCCCTGGATCCTTAGGTGAACCCCGTAGTGAGGACGTCATTGGCGTTCATCCTGGCCCAGGTCTTATTACCCCACCGGAGTGGCACATAATGCAGCTACTTGGCATGCCACCACCAGATTAGGATATATACAATTTTCTTTAGAGTGAATCCGTCAAAGTCTCTATGCCTCCCAATGCCTGCCCACGTCAGCTGCTAAGGTCCAACAGTCATAGTGCATCTAAAATTCTAACCAGATGTGGTAATTGTCTAGATTGGACTGTTTTCTCACTCCAAGATGCCAATTAGAGTGCCTCCAACACTCAGAGATGCACATTTGGGGCAACAACCACTCACCGTACTCCTGCAGACAGATTTTTACAGGTCAAGAGGGGAGTGAAAGTTAGACCCCTGAGACTTAGTGGATTGGGAGACTAGGAAACTAGTGGTAGAGACCACAGCCCAATATTTTCAGGAAAAATCAGCAACTGCTGTTTCCTAGGTCACACTATGGGAAGCTAACATGCCTGTTCTGAAGGGATTCCTTATTGCAGTGGTTCTTAACATGTTGACTTCGGTGGACCCTACATAATCATTACTGGAACCCAGCCATCCCCAGAGGAATCCAGGGACCCCTTGCTGAGTCATTGAGTCACTGATGACCAAGCCAGAATACACACACTGAAAAGAGTCTAAAAAGAATCTCTGGAATGCTCCTTAGTCTAAAGAAGACATTTATTAAATCACTTCGCAAGGCTCATGAAGGAAGGTCAGTACAACCGAACGTGCACATTTAAAATGTGCAACAAGCAACAATAAAGTGAGAACATGTAGAAAGAATCTTCAATCTATAAACAGCAAATATATACATGCAAAGATACAAATACCTATATTTGTGTGTGTGTGTGTGTATATATATATATATATACACACATGCAAAGCAAATAATTAGTAAAAAAAAAAAAAGTCATCACCATGAGGCACAGTTGCTCCTTCATCTTTCTCCTGCCACCAAGTCGTTGACCCTGGTTCGACTGCAACGAGAAAGAGAGATCTACCGTCACGGGAAATATATCAGTCATTCGACATCTCAATCCTGATTGAGTTCTCTGAATCTCCCACCGTCGACCTGGGTCTCTTCCATACCTTAAACAAGCCATGAAGGAGATTTCTAGAAAACCCCTCTCGCTCCGTGAAAAGTGTTATAGAATTCTGGCTACTTTAGGTCAGTTTTTAAAGAAACATGTTGGAGATGGCCAAGTGTCCAAGGTGTCCCTCCCAAAACTAAACCGTTCCCTGCTGTACCATAAACATCATTCTAGTACAAATGTCTTATCCAGGTGACTGGTTGACACCTGTCCGGTATAAGTCAATAAGGACGCTCAATGAAGGACCACACGCCAATTATAAATACAATTTAGCTTTACTAGAATTTCAGGTAAATGTAGGCATTTAGCACATTAACAATAGTGGAATAAGAATAGCAATGAAAAGCATCTATTTATATATAAGTACACTACAAAGAGCATCTATGCATATATATAAGCAAAGAGTTCATTGACAGATATAAGTTTTGATTAACTGTATACCAAAATGCATCACACTACGATGTTCAGGAAGCAAAATATAAATGAGATGAATACTTCAGATAAGCTTTGATTTACTGCACACCAAAATGCATGTTTCAATTAGTGCAGCAGGCTCACACTACGATGTTCAGGAAGCAAAATATAAACGAGCTGAGTACTTCAGATAAGCTTTGATTTACTGCACACCAAAATGCATGTTTCAGTTCCTGCAGCAGGCTCACACTACGATGTTTAGAAAGCAAAATATAAACGAGCTGAATACTTCAGGTTATAAACACAGTGCAAGCATAAATAATCAATCATAATAATAGAGCAGAGAAACAAAGGCCTTTCATCCCTGTGTGGAACTTAACTTAGTCCACGAAATGCTGGGAAGCCCTCTACCGCCTGCTTGGACCTCTCTCCCCCACAAGCATCACGGTCAGCAAAACAGGGAGGCAGCGCTGGGCCATGGCAGCTTTCACAACTCCATCTGTGAGCTTCAAGTCCCTCACCCACACTTCAGTGCTTAAATAACTCGAAGCTTGGATTCTATCTCTTTCTGGCATTTTCTAGCTATGTTATCAGCACTTGGTTGCTCTGCCCTTCCCCAGCCTTTGTTTTCATTCCATCTTCTCCCTGTACTCTCGTTCTCAAGGTTGAGACGGAGTCTTCTACACAAACAAGCTTGAAACTTTTCCACGTTGTTCGGGGGGTTTCAGCAGGCATCACGCTCATCTACACTGCTCAAGCTAATTAACCCTTCGCGTCACAATGTCTTCCGCACCTTTCCCTATACCGATCAACATACTTATCTTGCTGACTGACTGACTCCTCCACATTACATCCTAGCCTTTGGTGGTAAAGAACACGCAGATACGCAGAATAGAAAACACGTTGTATAACATATTTTGTATGGAAAAATACTTACACCTTTAACCTGGCGGTGAAGCTAAGGCTAAGCTGAATACAAAATGGAGTCTGTAACTTGTGACCGCTAATGTGACGGTGGACAGCTAAGCCAAGTGCAAAGTGGTGCGACACTAAGTCAGTGGTCAAAACACAAATATCACTACACTCTGCCGTTTGAACAATGGCTCATATACCCTCTAGGTTTAAAATCAACTTTCTTTGGTCTAAACATTGCATGCAAATTAGGAATATATTGTACAACGCGACATAATGATATAATAAGAGCTAATACCACAAAAAGTCAACCCAAATCTTTGTGTAACTGTCCAGAACCACTGAGAAGTTTATGTTTTCTTTTCTAAACACAATTGAATGCATCTTCCAATGTCACGATAATTGCAGGACATGTAGTAACACACGTCACAGGCAGTAATGTTGTATGTAATTATCTGAGTGAGATTGTTCCACTTCTTATCGGTTTCCTGGCAGTCCCTGCAATACTCCTAGAGACTGAAGTAGGTTTCCACATCATGTTCTTGCACATCTTTATCCTGGTTAGTGGCATTGAACATTTCTAGCAAAATGCTTGTTGGTGTTGGTATGGCGATTAAACAGGTAGACAAAACATCCACCGTGCTTCTCATGACGCCCATGCAGAAGTCAGATCTGTTAAGCACGGTCTACGCCAAATGAATCCAAATATTGTAATTCAGATGTAGTAGAGGTGTTGCGCGATGTGATCGATCAATCAGGTTGAAGTTGTGGGTGTTGGGTACCCCCCGACCCCACACGTACACGCCCAAAAGACCACATGGCACACTCACGGTAAAGGCAAGCTGTAGTATGATCTGTAAAAAAACAAGTATGATAATTCTCAAAAAATAACATTTATCAGCTGGAATATGTTCCCATTTTTCCTTTCCTGGTTTCATGATCAGCAGGACATTATTGAGGCCCTTTGCTATAATTTCTGCAGGTTCTGGAGCGCCATTTGGGGATTCCACCCACACTTTAGCACTAGGTTTTTTGTCAGTTGAACCAAAACCTCCCTCCCCACGTACAGTAAGAAGGACTTGGGCAGTCCCCTTCCTCACCAATCCTCCATACACTGGAATTATAACAAGTTCGGCAATTCTGTCTCCAATCTGTATGAATAAATCAGCTACTCCACTATTCAACAGAATAGCTTTGATTTCTCCTTGGTAATCGGCATCAATCACTCCCCCTAAAACCTGAATACCTTTGAGGGCCAACCCAGATCTGGAAGCAATCAATCCGAAATGCTCCGGGGGAATCTGTACTCCAACACCTATCTTACACAGTACCATGTCTCATGGTTTCAGTCTGTAAGCTTGTAAAGCATGTAAGTCAAGACCTGCAGATTCGGGTGTGGCTCTGTAAGAAGCTCAAGCTCCAGGTTTTATTTCCCAGTACGTGATGGTATTGGTGGCCACATGTGGTTGGATTTGCAAAGCTGGAGTTAAAATTCACATCAGGGATGTTTCAGCATTTGGTAATGGTCTGTTATTCAGAATCTGGAGGGCTTCATTTGAATGCTCTCACCAGTTTTTCAAAGTTCCATCAGATAATTTTCGCAATTGGGCTTTCAATAAGCCATTCATTCTCTTGATTAGTCCTGAGGCTTGTTGATAATAAGGGATATGATAAATCCACTCAATATTGTGCTTAGAACAGTAGCCCTGCACCAATTTGCCTTTGAAGTGTAACCCATTGTCACTCTGGACCTGGAGTGGTACTCCATAGTATACCATTAACAAGTCCAGAGTTCTGATGGTGTTGTGCTGAGTGGCACGTTTACAAGGGACAGCAATCAGGTACCCAGAGTAAGTGTCCACTATGGTGCAGGCGTATTGACACCCGCGACTAATCGGTAGTGGTCCAATGTAATCAATATGCCATATATGTCCTGGCAACTTTCCTCTCCCCAATTGACCTTTGACTGTTTGCGGGACAGATCTATGTTGCGTGTTCTTACAAATATGACATTGCAAAATCACAGTTTTTATCAAATGTAGGGGAATGGGCATCCTTCTAATCTCTGCCCACCTGTAAGGGCTTTTTCTCCCAGGTGTCCATATTTCTGGTGCGCCCATTTAGCTAACCCACCAAGTCAGAATCCTGTGTTGCCACTTCTGTCTCTGAGATTTTGGCTTTGCCGTCTGCAAGGGAATTGAACCAGCATTCTAATGAGTCAGTGGGACAATGAGCATCCACATGGTAAACTGTAACTGTACTTTGTTCTAGCATTTCCCAAATTTCATGCCACAATACTTTACCCACACCTCCTTTGAGTGGATAAACCAGTTATGTGCTTGCCATGTGGGAAGCCAAGTGGCTAACTCATTTGCAGTGGACCAAGAATCAGTGTAAATACAACAAGTTCCAGGCAGCTCTTGCTTTAGAGCCTGATACACAGCGTACAACTCTGCATATTGGCTACTTTTCCCTTCTCCTGTTGTGGTCAACAACGTTTTGGTAACTGGATTATCTAACACCGCTTACCAATGTCATTTGGTACCCACATATTTGGATGAACCATCAGTAAACCATACATGCTTCTTATCCTCAGGGGACAAGGATTCAAATGGCACACTCCATCTCACTGGTGACTCTTTTACCTGTGGTACCTCCTGCACCCTCTCCTCATCCTGTACAGGGGCTTGTGACACCTGTTCATGTAGGGCTGCAGCGCCTGCAAGTCCTACTCTGGCTCTGTCTTATATGTACCGTTCCCAGCGTATGATACTAGCCTCAGGTGCATTTCCCATATGGTGAGATTTAGGTGAACTTGTCACCCACTGCATGATTGGTATTTCAGGTCTCAGAATTACATTATGACCTAGTGTAATTTGCTCAGTATCCACCCACTAGAGCATAATAACAGGCCAAAAGCTGTTTTTCAAAAGGAGTACAGCGCTCCCCAGAGTCAGGTAGTTTTCTAGTCCAAAACAGCAGGGGCACCCTCATCCTTCCTTGTTTTTGCCATATATTCCAATTTGCATATTGTCCCTGAACAGTTACATGTAACTTAATGTCTCCGTCCTGCACTGGCCACAAGTCTAAAGCCTGTTGAATTGCTTCCTTTGCCAAATCAAAAGCACACTGCTGCTCTTCACCCCATTCACACTCCTGTTTCTTCCTTGCCACTTTGTATTGAGGGGCCAAAATTTGACTCAAATGAGGGATGTGCTGTCTCCAAAAACCAAACAATCCAATAAATCTCTGTGTCCCCTGCTTAGTGCAGGGTGTGGCAAACTCGATAATCTTTTGCTTTTGCTTTGCTTGTGGTAACACCTGTCTGTGTCCCTGATTTCACTGAGTGCCTAGAAACTTCACATTTTGAGATGGTCCTTGTGTCTTATCTGTGTTAATCATCAACCCCTTACTCTGCAAGAGTTCCACCACTCTCTCCAACTGAATCTGCACCTGTTCTTCTGTCTCTCCCTGAATCATCACATCATCAATGTAATGGGTCAATTGCACACCTGGAATGACAGATACTTCATCTAGGCTCTCTGCCACCAGCCAGTGACAGATAGTGGGACTATGTATGTACCCCATTGGCAAAGATAACATAGGAAACTGTCTACCATCTTGTGAAAATGAGAATTGTTCCTCATATTCTGGCACCAAGGGTATAGAGAAGAATGCATTGGCGATATCAATGGTGTCCCTTTATGTTTCTGTATCCGTTCAATCAAGGTGATGGTGTCTGGGGCTGCGGCTCTCAAAGGGGGTGTATGTTTATTCAGCTTGCGGTAATCAATTGTCATTCTGTACCGCCCGTCAGGTCGTTTAACTGTCCAGAGGGGATTGTTCCATTCAGTAGTGGTTAGAGCTATCACACCAGCCTCAGTCATGTCTATTATTGTTTCACTTATTTCATCATGCCCTCCTGGAATACGGTACTGTTTCAAATAAATTACTTTAGTTGCCAGGGGCACCGTCACTGGAGGAAAACGACCTACTCTCATGGCCACCACTGATATGTATCTTTTTGTTCCAAATTGATAACCATCATCTAGATACAAAGTAATTGCTTTCAAAATGTCAATTTCCAGTATGTATTCTAAAAGAGGCACAATCAACACAGTATATTCTCTTTTTGGTGTTCTTCCTTTTTTTTCATTTGTACTGTAGTTTGCACAGCGGGTCTGCCTTTCCCCCAACCCTGTGATGGTGTAATGCGGTCCGTTAAACATCTTAAGGTTTCCATAAATCAAATAGGCCTCCGTCCCGGTGTCAACTAAGGCTCAAACGTTTTGCACATTTTTGTGTTTCCAATGCATTTCTAAATTGACATGAGGTCTGTTATTGCGACAAGCCCAACTTTGTATCGGAGCTTGGCCAGTTTCCTAGTCTGATTTAAACCTGTCAAACTTTGCCCAAGTGAGGTCTGGATATATGCTTTCATACTTGCGAGCAGGCTGACCTCTGTCCCTGTTCCCAAAAGTTAACCAGTCACTGTCCAGATTTTCCTCCCTCTCTCATGAGGAAACATTTCTCTCCCTTTCTTTTCCTTTCCCTGATAACTGTGACTGGCTCTGCGTTTCACGCTTGTTATCTTGCTTGTTTATTTTTCTGCTGCCTTCCTTTGATTCCAAACCCCTTTTACGGTACATCTCCCACAAGATTTTGGTATTTATCCCATCAATCTGCTATTTCCTGACACCATATTTTAGTAATGCCGTAAACATGTCTCTCCAGGACTCATTGTTGTCATCTGTGCAACCCTCAGATCTTGACGATTTCTCAGGTTTATCCCATTGTCCTAAATCCCCTAAATCTCGGACAGCCTGTAGCACGTTTTTTAAAGCCTGCTGTGTCTGATTAATTAGGCGAGTCATGATTACTTGTTTGTAGGCTGGCGGAGCAAGGCGAATAATTCTGTTATACACTGAGACAGCGAGTGGTCCATCTAACAGATGGTGTGCATTTTTCAGGAAAATGGCAGTTTTCATACTTTCCTCTTTAAGTCTCTACATTGCATCTCTTAAGGTGTACCAGGGCTTATCCCCAGGCAGCCAATCTGATTCTGTAGGGTAATTATGATTGCTCCCCTCAGAGGCTAACTGCAGCAGAGTAATTTGGTGTGGACCCTGAAAACTTCTAAACTGTTCTTGTATGATAGGGTCAATGCAGATAGTGCAAAATTTAGAAGAGTCCCTTATATCAAGCATCACGCCCGAAGCGCCACAATCGAACAATCGCACCGTCCAGGTAAGTACTGACTCTCGCGCCAGTTGCTTAAATCTATCTATGATATAATTGACGTCTTGCTGTGTGTAATCTTGTAAGGAATTAATTTCAATCCCTGAAAGATTTTGTGGTGAGTGCTGCAATTTTTGTCTAAATATTGGCTGTGCACGCACTACATTCTGCTCCTCTAGGTTCCACTGTCCCCCACCTTTTTTACTCTCCTCATCACTAGAGTTTGAAAGATCACTGCTGGTCCAAATATTAGTATCCCAAGGCAAATCTGTGCACCAGTCCAAACCAGCATTAGCAATGACTAAATTAACCTTTTTCTGATTTATCCTTCCTCTACGTTTACGACATGTGTTTTGAGCTACTTTGATTGCAGCACGTTCTGCGATGGTTTGATACGTGTCTGCCTTATCTTGCAATAATTTATTCTGATAAGACAACATATTTGCAGGATTTTTTGAGTCAACAAGCTGCTTTTCTAACTGTTCATTCACCCTTTCTAACTGTTTACATTTTTCATGCCTTTTTGATACAAAAGTATCCACCCCCGTCTGCCAAGAACTGAAAGATCATTCCCTATAACCGGTACTTTTCTTAAGCAAAACAAAATATCTGCCGGTTGTGCTTCATTCAAACATTCATCCCAACTCTCCGATAAACCAGCCAAGTGTGAAAATTAATTAGCTAATACATCATAGGGTGCACTGCACCATTCAGGAATTTGAAAAATACCCTGTTCACACACATCTGTAGAAGCAAATGCTTTAGGTTTCTTGCTAAACATATTTTAACTTTTTAAACGCACACTTTCAACTTATAACACCTTACCCTCGGCCAACCTACGCCAAAGTGTTTTGCTTTACTGCTGACCGAGCCAGAATACACACACTGAAAAGAGTCTAAAAGAATCTCTGGAATGCTTCTTAGTCTAATGAAGACATTTATTAAATCACTTTGCAAGGCTCGTGAAGGAAGGTCAGTACAACCGAAAGTGCACCTTTAAAATGTGCAACAATATAGTGAGAACATATACAAAGAATCTTCAATCTATAAACAGCAAATATATACATGCAAAGATAGAAATACCTATATTAGTGAGTGTGTGTGTGTGTGTGTGTGTGTGTGTGTACGTTACGTGATCAAGGCTATGGCTGAAACGCGTTGTTCTGGGAGGAAGCATTGGTGAATAAAAGTTTTTTGGACCTCCATTTGGTGTCCGGGAACTTTCTGCATGTAACAGGAGGATTGGTGGCAATATATATATATATATATATATATATATATATATATATATATATATATATTCATACACATTGCAAAGCAAGTAATTAGTAAAAATTAATCACCATGGGGCACAGTTAATCCTTCATCTTTCTCCTGCCAGCAAGTCGTTGACCCCGGTTCGACTGCAACTAGAAAGAGAGATCTACCCTCACGGGAAATATATCAGGCATTTGACGTCTCAATCCTGGTTGAGGACTCTGAATATTCCACCGTCAACCATGGTCTCTTATATACCTTAAACAAGCCAGGAAGGAGATTTCTAGAAAACCCCTCCCATTCCGTGAAAAGTGATAAAAAATGCTGGCTACCATAGGTCAGTTTTGAAGGAAACACGTTGGAAATGCCCAAGTTCCCAAGGTGTCCCTCCCAAAACTAAACCGTTCTGGGCTGTACAATAAACATCATTCTAGTGCATCCTTATCTTGCTGACTGACTCCTCCCCGTTATGTCCTAGCCCTTGGTGAGGAAGAACACGCAGAGTAGAAAACACGTTGCATAATATGTGTTGTACGGAAAAATACTTGCACCTTTAACGTGGCAGTGAAGCTAAGGCTAAGCTGAATACAAATTGGAGTCTGTAACTTGTGATGGTGGACAGCTAAGCCAAGTGCAAAGTGGTGCGACACGGAGCCAGTGGTCAAAACACAAATATCATTACACCCTGGCCTAAGCATTTTCAATCAACACACAAAAAGTACAGAAACTATCATTCATCAAACAATTACACAAATGATTAAATATTTTATTTAATTCACAAACAAATATAATCAAATCTAGTTTTAATCTTAATGGGGAGTTTGGAGGTTTTCTAAATTGAATTGAGGCCACCCATCGTCCATACCATAGTCTGTTTGATTCACTTTCACTGCTTCCATGAATCAATCTGAGAATACTAGCTTAATTTTTAGCCCAAGTTTTCAGTTCCTTTACATACAGAGAGCATTTTAAAATGTTCAACTTTGGGGCGTGGCCAAGGCGTCAAGATGGCGGTCGCTCTTTCGTAGTGCTCGGGACCCCTCCATCATACGCCTTAGTCAGCGTCCGTCTAAGTCCACAGTGGTAGCGGAACGAGATCCAGGGTGGTTTGTCTGCTGCCCCTGGGGCGGTTGTGCTGTAAATTAAAGCCCCAGGAATAGAGCTAGCTTTGGGAGCAAACGGAGTGGGCCGCTCTCAAAATGGTGGGCGGGCGCCACAGATGGGGAGTGCAGCCGGCGACTGGACTGGGCCCTACGGCCCCAGCGGGCATAGAGGGGGGAGCGACCACCCGCCAGCGACCGCATGAAGGAGGAGTTAGGAGGCGACCTGAATGGTGATTGTAGGCAGCTGGTGAGGAGCGGCAGCAGGAGGCGGTGGGGCAGTGGACCCGAGTGGTGCCGTGGGCCGGGAGAAGTGAGAGCAGGTGCAAGGGTGCCCGGCCCCCTTTGAAGTGTCCCTGGGAGCCGGGAAAGCAGCAGAGTGTGCGGCCTCCCTCATCAGCTAGCAAAGGAGATCTGGGCAGTGGTGGGCGCTGTGCGGCAGGAGAAAGGGGGCTATGCAGTGGTCCCCGGGGAGTGCGACCTGGGCCTCCCCCGGGCCCCCCCTTAAAGATGTGATCGCAGCGGTCAGTGGCGGTACCGAAGAAGAGAAAGACATCGAGCAAGACGGAGTGTGGTGCATTGTCCCCCCCCCCCCTTTCCGGCCACTGGGACAGTGCTGGGACTGCATAACAGTAACCGGCGCCAAGCAGCGGAAGACAAAGGTGAGGAGGCTGCGCGGCTGAGTAGTGGTGAAGGGTGCAGTAGTGGACCAGGTCTTTCCTCCTCCCCCCTCCTTCCTTTGAGGTGGCTCCGGGGCCCGGCAGCATTGAGGAGCAAATTGGAAGCGGCGGGACGCCTAGAGATTCGGGTCAGAAGTGACTGGAAAATACATCACTGAAAAAGGAACCTAGACCTCGAGACTGAGGACGGGCGGTCCTCCGGCCACTGGTGACAGGTTGCCGCAGATTGGAGAGTGTTGTGGCTCTGAGGACTAGCTGTGGGTCTATGAGTTTTGCAGTAGTTGCTGCTACCCAGGGGTGAGGTAGTACTTGGACGCAAGCCCCCTTGTGAGAAGAGCTGCATAGTGAGACTTGATCTGCGAGCGGCAGCTCTGCATGACCTGAGATCCAATAACAAAGATTCCAGCTGATAACTCTGTGGAAAACACAGACCGGGAATGGGTCAGACAATATCTGTGACAGCAAAAGCCGCAATGGGTAAAGACAAACCGACACGGTCTTCCACAGCGCAAACACGCATAGAACAATTTGCTACGGGCCCCAATGTAACTTATGCCGGAGATCTGGTGCCAAGCAGCGGCGCCAGGAGACCAGCAGCCACTGGCGACCTGGCACCCATTCTTCAAGCTATCCAAACATCCCGGACAGCTGTAGAGGCCAAGATCGGAGAGGTCAGGGTGGATGTGGCACTAGAGCGCCAAGATCTCCGCAACGCAACTGCTCGGATCCCAGAAGAGGAATCGAGAATATCCATAGTGGAAGTTGAACTGACTGCCTTGAAAACACAAGTGTCCACACTATCAGGCTGTACATCAGAGCTATATCGTAGAGCAGGGGACGCTGAAAATAGGTCTAGGTACAATAATCTTCATACTGTGGGCCTTTCCGGAGAATACTGCGGCCTCCTCTCTGGCCTCTTTTTTGGAAGATTGGTTCTGATCCTAGATGCCTGGAGACTGCATCACACCATGGTTTGCTATAGAGCAAACCCACAGAGCTCTGCAGGCCAGACCACCGCTGTGCTTCCCACCAAGGCCAGTGATACTCCGCCTCTTCAATCTTAAGGACAGAGACATAGTACTGCAGGAGGCACACTCCAAGGGGGAATCTATACTGTGACGGAGTAAGGGTCCTTGTGTTCCCAGACTACATGAGAGAAGTTCAGTTGCAGCGCCGCTCCTACACAGACGTGAAGCAGAAACTGAGAGCGATGGACATACCCCACCATCTTCTCTTACCTGCAAAGCTCCGAGTGGTGCATAATAATAAGACTCATTTATTTTAGGACCGCAGTGTCGACGTTGACATTGCTAACCGAGGATGTGCCATTGGGTCCCCCCGGTGGTGGCCATGGCAAGCTCAAGACAGACTACCAACGGACAATTGGTAGAATCAGCCACCAGGCCCCCGACTACTAATGCGCTTCAGTAGGCACAGGTCGCAGCGGGGCTTGCGCTCCGGCTCCCTCCTTGGAGCCCCCATCAGAGAATCTATCAGAGCAATTGGCAAACAAAGGTCCAAAGGCAAACGAAGGGGGGCCGCGGGCGGAGGGGCCGACGCCTGTACGCCTGGAGACGGCTGATGACTATGATCTGTCCCGAAGCCCAGTGCTATAGACCCGCATATATGGGGAGGGAGGGAAGGGCAAGTAAAGCCCACAATGAAGCCTATGCTGCAGTATGGCTGCCTACTATCCAATGCTTTTTAATCTGACGAAATGGAGGGGTCCACCACTGCTCAACCGATTGGGGTTTACAACTCACTGTGTTAGGGAGTGAGATGTTCTATAAGGGCGACAGATGCTTGTTGGGGGAAGTATGGGGTGGGGTGGGAGTTGGGGAGTATGGGAGTTAAGGCCTTGTAAGGAGACGCTTGTTATTGTTATTTGAATTAACTGTTTGTTTGCTGTTACTTGCGACTGCTCAGGGAGGTGGGTCAATGCTACTGCAGGACAGAGAGTACGTGACACACCAAGGCACTATACTTACACAAAAAGGGGAGGACCCAGAGGGTACCCAAGTAGACTTAGGAAACAGAGCTGTGATGGACATACACCCGAAGACAGATTGGACCAATACAGATTATCTCATGGAACGTTAATGGTCTTTTAGATAAGATCAAACGCGCAGTCGTGCTTGCATATGTCTACCGACATCGACCTGACATGCTTGTGCTGCAAGAAACTCATCTCTTAGGAGACCGATGCTCCTTTCTGGCCCGCAAGGGTTTTGACAGAGCATATCATGCGGGGTTCGTGCGCGGCTCACGGGGTGTAGCGATACTGCTCCACTGCTCATTTCCTATGGCGGTTATCCAAGTGTGGAGGGTTCCACAGGGCGATATGTAGCTCTTACCAGGAAAGTAGAGGGCCTCACGATCAATGTTATTAGCGTCTATGCCCCGCCGGCGGCAGTACGTGGGACTCTTAATGATCTGACCAACTTGCTTCTGGATCTGCCTCCGGGAGTCACCTTGTTATGGCACCCGCAACGCCAACACTTTACACACACCTCGGCGGCCCACCAAACGCAATCTAGAATTGACTTTGTCTTCTTACCACCCACAGATTGCTGCCTCCTCACACACATTGAAATTCTACCATGTGGTATCTCTGACCATGCGCCCCTCTGGCTTGTTATGGGACCCGCTCGGCATTGATGCGCCCTATGTGGCGACTGAATGAGGGGTACCTGCATCACAAGCCTTATGTTAAATTGCTGCAACAGGCAATTCGCCCTCAACAGGGATTCGGTGACGTTGTCCGGGGTCCTATGGGCCGCGGGTAAGGCAGTACAAAGGGGGATGGCCAGGAGCCTTGTCCACTCCAGGGAGCGCTCCCAGACATCCTGCATTGTTCAGCTGGAGGCCCAATGAGATGGTGGATAGGCAACTCTCTGGAAGCGGCTAAGCTCCTTTGGTGAACGACTAATGCTAGGGTATATGGATGGAGGGACAAAACTGGGAAGCTTCTATACTGGCTGGCTTCCCATCAGCAATCCTCAGAATAATTCCCGAAGTTTTTAACGCACAGGGGGAACCTGTCTCCAAGCTCCAAGAAGTGGCGGACACTTCGCGTCATATTACAAAGTACTATACCTATACTAAGCCTCAGCGATGATTGATCCGGATCATGCCTGCCAACTTTTGTTGGACATTTTCCTCCCAGCATTGCCCCCGGCAGAAGTGCTAATGCTTGGCAAATCTCACACAGGGGAGGAGATCTGAGAAGCCATCTCCACACTGGGGAAGGGTAGGACCCCTGGGCCCGATGGGTTTCCGTCAGAGTACTATAAGGTGTTCCGGGACGACCTGGTGCCATACCTCTCAGCTTTGTATGCAGAAGTGGACTATCGGACCTCTTTCCCAGTCAGGTTAGATGTAGCCAATATTGTGGTACTCCCCAAAACTCAGCAGCTGTTGCAACAATGTGCCAACTACAAGCCAATATCTTTAATTAATAGCGAAGTAAACATTTATGCCACGATTCTTGTCTCCCGTCTTAAGAGGGTGCTACTGCTGCTGATTCACCTGGACCAGTGTGGATTCATGGCCAACCGGAGCACGCAACACTGTATACGTCGGCTGCATGTGGCCCTCGCTAAACGCCACAAGTTGCCCCAGGAACCTTGCCCTCCTATTTATTGACTTTGAAAAGGCCTTCAACACTGTTGATTGGAGGTTTCTCTTCCTGGTGCTCCAGCGTGCAGGCTTTGGGCCGAGATTTCGCCGACTGGTCCAGGCCTTGTCTGCTAACCCCACGGCCTGCGTGCAGGTCAATGGTACCCTGTCCTGGGCTTTTTCTATCCACCAGGGAACACGCCAGGGCTGCCCCCTGTCCTCTCTCCTTTTTGCCCTGACCATTGAGCCTTTGGCGTAACTGATCAGGATGGAGCCACTGTATCGCAGTTGGAACTGGGGGCTCTCCTCTGAGGACGAGTGACCCTATACGCTGATGATGTTCTGCTTTATATGGAGGAACCCAGCGCGACTTGTCCAAGGAGTTTTCATCTTCTGCACTGCTAAAAGGAGGCATCGGGGCTTAAAATGAATCGTGCCAAATCGGTGTTGGTGCCCCTAACGATATCACAAGACTGTTTTGATTGGCAGGAAGTGGTGCCCATACATTGGCTGAGTTTTAAGTACCTTGGTATATGGGTGGCTCTGCTTCCGGAACTCACATGGGCCCTAAACATGGCCCCCCTACTATTCCGAACCAAGATGGCAAACACTGCTGTTGAATGTCCTGGGCCGTGTGGCCCTATACAAAATGATGGTACTGCCACGATTTTTCTATGTGCTCCAAAATATTCAATTTTTGATCCCACGTCCCTTGTTCCAGGCCCTGGAGAGAGCCACCACCTTATTCCTTTGGCGTGACGCGAGACACTGGGTGGCCATAAAATACTGCCAGAGGGGGGGTTTATGACGGGGGACTGGGAATGGCTAATCCATACCTGTACTACTTGGCGACACAACTCCTGGTGGTACACGACTGGTTTAATGGGAGATGGGCAGACCCGGCCTATCAGCTACAGTTAGAGTCACTGAGATTTCCTCATATTCTAGACTTCCTTTATGGCTCACTGCTCCCACGAGACCTAGAGCCGGTAACTAGAGTGGTCTTTCTCGCTTGGCGAGCGGCCCTGCAGCGTACCCGATGGAACAATGTTATTACCCAGCAGACTCCACTGTGGCACGGCAAGTGGCTGAGTGAGTCTGCGGCACTGGAGGGGTTCGCGAAGTGGGACCTTGTGGGCGTTTCACACTTAGGAGATGTATGGAGGGGGGACGCCATGAAATCCTTTCAAAACTTACAGGCTGACTTTCAACCGCCCTGTACGCAATTCTTTAGATATCTCCAGCTCTAGCATGTCCTGGGCAAGCACTTATCCCACACCGACTCGGTGCCAGAATTCAGCCCACTAGAGTCTAAGCTGCTCATGGGTAACTTGGGGAAGAAAGGTGTATCCCAAATTTATAAAATGTTAATTAATAATGCTCCAGGCAACCTAAACCAAATTAGGAACAAATGGGAGGACTGGTTGGGACCCATTGAAGAGACTGACTGGGTGGAGGTGCTTATGGCGCCTAGAGCATTGGCGGTGTCGGCGAGGCTTCGTGTGGTGCAGTTATATTTTTTGTGCGGGGCTTAGCTATCTTCTGACAGACTGCATCGGTTGGGACTTCGCCCCTCCACTCAGTGTCTGTGGTTTACACGGGATTGGGCAGATTTATTTCATATTGTTTGGTCATGTCCATTGATACAGGCATGTTGGGATAAGATAAACTGTGAGTTGAATGTTGTGCTGGGACCGGAACAACAGTTGTCTCCACGATTGTTTTTACTGGGCATGATGGAGGAACTGGAGGGCACAAGATCAGACCGAACATTTGTTGGTATGGCTTTGCTGGTGGACAGAGACATTGCAGCTGCGTGGAACTCTCCCACAGGGCCGTCCCTCCAGAAATGGAGGCACGGAGTGGACTGGTGTGCTAACCAGGAAAAGTTAGGTTATGAGTTGAAGGGTTGTCCCCATAAACACGGGAAGATGCAGGGGAAATGGCTGGGCCTTCTCCCATGAACTCAATATATATGTGTGCTTTCTTGTGGTATAGCAAGGTGTGGATATGTGATCTGATTCAAAGAGTCCATCACTGTAAATGGAATTTGAAGCTGGTTGCACCTGAACTTACCTGTGCTGGATGCCTCGTTTTCCTTTTTGTTCTCCTCTTTCTTTTCTTCCACAAAACCAATAAAAATTTGTTTATAAAAAAAAAGAGTTAAACTTTACATTTTGCTTCTCTATTTAAATAAACGTTATTAATCTGTTAATAATATTTAATTTTCTAAGCAGTCATGGGCCCCCTGAATAAGCTTCACAGACCCCCAGTGGACCCCGGACCACAGGTTGAGTACCACCGCATTATTGCACACATTGCTGATAAACAAAAAGAGAGGGACTAAGAGGCGGCAGCGCTTGAGTCACAGTTGGCTCAGTGGGAGGTTGAATATGTACACAACCCCACCCGAAACTGAGCAGGCCAGATTGAGATGGGGAGGAAAGAGCTGTGGCACTTACATCATCAAAAACAAGGGCAATCTACAGGGCAAAGCAAGGTACGCTATATGAAGTGGGAACAAGACGGTCAGGCAGTTGGCAGGGGTTTCCAGAAAGGAAGAAGACCAAAGATGGAAATTGAGGGGAAAGCAGGAACCAGGGCGGTGGCATTGGAGGACATAGCACAAGCCTTTGCGGCACATTTGGAGAACCTATGCTGGGCTGGGGGGGGGAGGGGGCAGCCTATGGGCACCTGAAGGCTTTGTGGCTGGGGTGCCGGCACCCATGTTGCAGGGAGACCTGAACAAATCCCTAGATGCAGAACTGTCCTCTTCTGGCTGAGGCAGTGAGTCAAATGAAAAGTGGGAAGTCTCCGGGGCCAAATGCCTCCCACCCCCAAGAATTGTTCAAGTATACAAAAGCACAAATAACAAGACCGCACAGGTCCATATACACCAGAACTCAGATGGAGGGAGCCAATTCCAAGACCTACAAAGAACAACAATTGTGTTAATCCATAAACAAAGGAAAGCCAGAGAGGCCTTTCCCTCCTATTGAGCCATATCTCTCCTTAATTTGGAGATGAAAATTCTAGCGAAAGCCCTTGCTAATAACCTCCTACAGCAGACTAACACACTGGGGGCCCTTGACCACTGGGGCTTAATGCCCTACAGGGCAACTAGGCACAACCTCCGTAGGCTTGTGGGATGCCTGGCCAGGTGCGACCGGATTCCTGAGTCGACACTCCTTCTCTCCTTAGACACAAAGAAGGTATTTGAATCCGTGGACTGGCCATTTCTCCTTGCTATCCTGCAAAGAATGGGGATTGGTAAGAGGTTTTCGTCTTGGGTGGGCCTATTGTACAAAGACGCAGTGGCCAGACTCAACATGAAAGGAGTTTTCTCCAGAGAGTTCTCTCTGGGCAGAGGCACCAATTAAGAGTGCTTTCTATCTCCGCTCTACTGTTTGCGCTGGCAACCGAACCCCCGACATGCTGGTTGCGAACTTATGTGCTACCTTGTTGGTTAAAGTAGGACCCCAATTGGTAAGATGCCATGTCCTGATACTCGGATGACATAGTGCTCTATCTGGCTAACCCAGATTAATTGGTCCAGAGGGTATTGGAAATCTTGGAGGTGGCTGGTTCCTTCTCATGTCATTAACGCCACTAGTCGGTTGTCAATGTACTGAATCAGAACTGAGTTACAAGACATCTTTAGGCTTTCCAGATTCTTTTTCAAGATGTGTGAAGATCAAGGGGCTATTTGTATACCCTTGAAGAACTCGGCACCATGCCAGTATTTGGTTTCTGAACTGGAACACAAAGAGGAACTGGCTGTCTTCAAGCAATGGGACACAATAGAACTTTTGGCACAGATCAAAAACGATGAACCACCCAGCATCGCAAGGGATCTGGAACAATATTGTAGATGGGTTTGGTACCACAGGACAACATGGGACAACAATATTACTTATCTTTCACAAATCCTGTATGACCTATCACTTCTTATTTGATTTCTTTATCCCCATGATCGGGGAGTTACAAGGACTCCCTAAAATCTCCTTTAAATTGCCCTTCCCCAACATGGATTCAATCACTGGGATGATTCCAGCCACAGCCTCTGGTTAGAGGTTGTAAAGGGGCGTTCGAAGGAACTCCTCACTTTGTTTAATTGGGATCTTTACAAGGTCAGCACATTTAATCAGCTTTATATATTTGCCATGGAAATCCCATACTTCCTCTTTCACAGAAAAAATCAAGTTGGGTGAAAAAGGTTAAGGGTTAACCATGCCATGTGAGGCATTTTGCTACACAACCCCCACCCAAACGAAAGAGGATGAGACTAACCTTTCCCAAGAGAGTCTTCATTTTCTAAGTGGAAGAACCTAGAAAGGCCATCTACACTGACAGGGGCAGTCCCAGGCCTGTGCTACACTACAAAGTCCATTCCCTGTAGGGATATGGACCACCTCAACAGTTTAGGGTTCTCTACTTTCATTTGCAGAAGCAATCTGAGAGGTCTGTAGTCAGTTTGAACTGTGAAGTGAGTACCAAATAGGTATGGTCTCAGCTTCTTCAGGGACCAAACCACAGCAAAGGCCTCCCTCTCAATTGCACTCCAACGCTTCTCCCTGGGGAGTAACCTCCTGCTAAAAAAAGCAACAGGCTGGTCAAGGCCCTCATTATTGGTTTGGGATAGAACTGCTCCTATCCCATGCTCAGAGGCATCAGTATGCACAATGAACTGCTTTGAATAAACTGGAACTTTCAAAACTGGTGCTGAGCACATAGCTTCTTTCAGGGTGTCAAATGCCTTTTGACAGTCCAAGGTCCACTTAACTTTTCTGGGCATTTTCATGGAGGTAAGTTCTGTGAGGGATGTCACTATGGATCCATATCCCTTCATAAACCTCCTGTAGTAGCCAGTCAAGCCACGGAATGCCCTAACAAGAGTTTGGGTTTTTGGAGCTTCCCAGTCTAGAATAGTCTGGATCTTGGGTTGGAGTGGATGAACTTGGCCTCCACCTACAAGGTGTCCCAAGTAAACCACTGTACCCTGCCCTATCTGACAGTTAGATGCCCTGATAGAGAGGCCTGCTGCTTGCAGGGCCTGCAAAACCTCTTTAGGTAGACCAGGTGATCCTGCCAGTTGGTGCTAAAGACAGCAATATCATCTAGATATGCTGCACTAAAGGACTCCAAGCCAGCAAGGACTTGAGTCATCAACCTTTGGAAGGTGGCCGGGGCATTCTTTAAGCCAAAGGGCATAACAGTAAACTGATAATGCTCATCAGGTATAGAGAATGCTGTATTTTCTTTTGCTCCAGGTGCCATTTTGAATTGCCAGTACCCTGCTGTGAAGTCAAAGGTACTTAAGAATTTGGCTGCACCTAACTTGTCAATTAACCCATCTGCTCTTGGTATGGGGTGAGCAACTGTCTCGAGGACAGAGTTGAGCCCTCTGTAGTCCACACAAAACCTCATCTCTCTCTTTCCATCTTTGGTGTGAGGTTTGGGGACCAAGACCACTGGGCCAGCCCAGGGACTGTCAGAGTGCTCTATCACTCCCAATTCCAGCATCTTGTGGACTTCCACTTTGATGCTTTCCTTGACTTGGTCAGACTGTCTGAATATTTTATTCGTGACAGGTAAACTGTCTCTTGTGTCCACATCATGGGTACACAGGTGTGTCTGACCAGGGGTCAAAGAAAAGAGCTCAGCAAACCGCTGGAGGACCTTCCTGCAGTCAGCTTGCTGTTGACCAGAGAGGGTGTCTTAGTAGACAACTCCATCTACTGAGCCATCTTTAGGGTCAGTTGAAAGGAGGTCAGGGAGAGGTTCACTCTCTGCTTCCTGATCCTCATCAGTAACCATCAGCATGTTTACATCTGCCCTATCATGGTAGAGCTTAAGGCGGTTAACATGGATCACCCTCTTGGGTGTCCTGCTAATGCCCACGTCCACTACGTAAGTGACCTGGCTCTTTTTCTCTAGCCCTGGGTCAGGGCCACTCCATCTATCTTGAAGTGCCCTGGGAGCCACAGGCTTTCTGCCCTGGCTGAAACTCAACCACAGCAGCCTGTTGGTCATACCACAACTTTTGGAGTTGTTGGCTGGCCTCAAGGTTTTTGCTTGCCTTTTCCATGTACTCTGCCATCCTAGAGCGGAGGCCTAGTATATAGTCCACTTCATCTTGCTTAGGTTCATGGAGAGGTCTCTCCCAGCCTTCTTTCACAAGTGCCAGTGGTCCCCTTACAGACTGGCCAAACAGAAGCTCAAAGGGGGAAACCCACCTCCCTTCTGTGGCACCTCTCTGTAGGCGAAAAGCAGGCATGGCAAGAGGACATCCCATCTCCTTTTGAGTTTTTCCGAGAGCCCCATGATCATGCCCTTCAATGTCTTGTTAAACCTTTCTACAAGACCATTGATTTGTGGATGGTATGGTATGGTGAACTTGAAAGTCACCCCACACTCATTCCACATATGTTTAAGGTATGCTGACATGAAGTTGGTACCTCTGTCAGAAACCACCTCCTTAGGAAATCCCACTCTGGTAAAGATACAAATGAGTGCTTTGGCTACTGCAGGGACAGTAGTGGACCTAAGGGGAATTGCTTCAGGGTACCTAGTAGCATGATCCACTACTACTAGGATATACTGATTCCCTGAGGCTGTGGGAGGTTCAAGTGGACCCACTAAGTCCACTCCCCCTCGCTCAAAGGGGACCCCGACCACTGGAAGTAGAATGAGGGGGGCCTTTGGATGGCCACTTGTCTTACCACTGGCTTGACAGATGACACAGGAGCTGCAAAACTCCTTAACCTTCTGGGACATATTGGGCCAATAGAAATGGTTGACTAATCTCTCCCAAGTCTTGGTTTGTTCCAAATGCCCAGCAAGGGGAATGTCATGGGCTAAGGTCAGAATGAACTCTCTAAACTCCTGAGGCACTACCACTTTCCTAGTGGCACCAGGGTTGGGATCTCTTGCCTCAGTGTAAAGGAGTCCATCTTCCCAATAGACCCTGTGGGTTCCATTGATTTTGCCTTTTTCTTGCTCAGCTGCTTGTATATGGTACCCAAGTATCCAAGGCATAGGGTTCCAGGGGAGCCCTGTAGGCTGCAGCATATATTTTGCCACCCATAGGGAGCCCATGCAAAGGCTTCTACAGGACTGCCATTGCAGCCTGTGTGAAAAGGTGCAAGCACCCTTTCACTGCCATTTACACTGCACCAGGTAACTTATAAGTCACCCTTCTAGCAGGCCCTCCAGCCCTGAGGGCAGGGTGCAAAGTACCTGTATGTGAGGGCTTCCCTGCACTAGCAGAGGTGCCCCCATGACCTTCAGGACCATTTTCCCAGACTTTGTGAGTGTGCGGACGCCATTTTACGCGTGTACTGGACATGTCACTACCTATGTCCAGCTACATAATGGTAACTTCGAACATAGGCATGTTTGGTATCAAACATGTTGGAATCATATCCAAGGCTTTTACAAGCATTGGTTTTCTGATTCCATGTACTCTGGGGGCTCCTTAGAGGATGCTGAGTATTGCCTTTTCAGCTTTTTGAGGTTTTACAGGCAGCCCCAGCTGCTGCCACCTCCAGAGACAGGTTTCTGCCCTCCTTAGAAGACAGAACAAAGGATTTCCTTTGGGAGAGTGATGTTACATCCATTTCCTTTGGAAACAGGTGTTACAGGTTTGGGAGGGGTAGCCTCCCCATGCCGCTGAAAAGGCTTTGAAGGGCAGATTTGGTGCCCTCCTTGCATCAACCAGTCTACACCACTTCAAGGACCCAAAGTCCCTGCTCTGACGTGAAACTGGACAAAGGAAAGGGGAGTGACCACTCCCCTGTCTATCACCACCCCAGTGGTGGTGCTCAGAGCTCCTCCAGAGGGTCCCTGGGTTTTGCCATCTTGAATTCAAGGTTGGCAGGGAACTCTGGGAGCATCTGAGCGGCCAGTGCCAGCAGGTGACGTCAGAACCCTCCCCTGATAGGTGCATACCTGGGTTGCTGAATAATCCCCCTTTCAGGGCTATTTAGGGTCTCTCCTTTATGTGATTCCTCAGATTCGGATTGCAAAACTCCAGCAGGAATCCTCTGCATCCACCACTTCGACTTCTTACTGAAGAAACTGTATCTGGACCCTCAAGGAACTCTAAAAGCTGCAACAAAGAAGCAAGATGCCTTCTGCAACATTGTATCTCCGGCTCCTGCCACCAACTGCAACTGTTTCCCTGTTGTGCATCCTCTGAAGACAGACTGTCTTCAGCATGCATTAGAAGAGCGAAGAAATCTCCCTTGGGATGAAGGAGTCACTTCTGCAGGCACCAACTGCCATGACGACTGGTTGCATGGATCCATTCCCCTGTTGAGCTGCATGGATCCTGCATCACGGTGGTTGACTGAAGTAGCCCAGACGGTCTTCTATTCCAACTGTCCAACTTTGGTGGAGGTAAGAGCTTGCCTTCCCACGAAAAACATTACACCCATGACCAGCTTGTTTTGCAGCTGCCAAGGCTTTTTGGCATTCTTCCTCCAAGTCCTTCATATATCTTGAAGCTCCAGCCTCCAGCACTCTATCCTGCGACGCACAGCTTCCTGAGTGGTTCTCCAGCAGCGTGGGAGCCTTTGCATAGTTCTGCATGGGCCTCTTCTGCAACTTTCTTGTCCCCATGCTTTGGGACTCCTGTGTGTGCTGCCTGGTCTTCTGTGGGCTCTCGGAGTTGCAGAGAGCCCCCTCTGACTCCCCCTCCTGGGTAGAGTCCACCTGGTCCTTCCAGGTCCCGGGCAGTGCCATTTTCCGCTAACCACAAGCTTTGCGTGTGCCAATGCTTAGAGGTGGACTCCGACAACACAAACCAGACTGCAATCCTCCATCCGGCGTGGAACATCACTTGCACTCTCCACTAACCCGACTTTGCCTTCTTGGGTGCAGTGCTGACTTTTGTTCTTTACTGGTGGTTCTCCTTTTGCACATTCATCCGGGTTGACAAGGGATCCTGCTCTTCTTGGACTCTTCTGTACTTCTTGGAGTTGGTCCCCTTCTTCCACAGGTCATCTTGTCCAGGAACCCACTGTTGGTGTTGTGCAGTCTCTTCTGGGTTTTGCATAATTCTTCTTCTCGTTTCTGGTTGTGTTCTGGGAAAGTTACAGTGATTTACTCCTGAATTCCTGGTCACTTGGGTGGGTTCTGATACTTACCTTTGGGGTTTTCTGGTACTCCCAGCTCCCCTCTATACACTACACTTGCCTAGATGGGAGACCAACTTTCACATTCCACTTTCTTAGTATAAGGTTTGTGCTCCCCCTAAGCCCATTTCTAACTATTGTGATTTTCATTAATTGCACTGTTTTCTAATTGTTTGTATGCCTATTTCTGCATACTAGTGTATATAATTTGTGTATTACTTACCTCCTAAGGGAGTATAGTCTCTATGGTATTTTTGGCATTTGTGTCACTAAAATAAAGCACCTTTATTTTTGTAACACTGAGTATTTTATTTCATGTGTGTGAGTACTGGGTGACTACAGTGGTATTGCATGAGCTTTGCATGTCTCCTAGGTAGGCCTTGGCTGCTCATCCACAGCTACCTCTAGAGAGCCTGGCTTCTAGACACTGCCTACACTTCACTAATAAGGGATAACTGGACCTGATATAAGGTGTAAGTACCATAGGTACCAAGTACACCCAAGGCCAGCCTCCTACATTGGTGGTAAAGTGGTGGGATAAGTACTTGCAGCTGCCTTATCACTCTGTCACCTGGTGCTTTCCACAGTGTTAGACTTTTCATCCTTGGCGTGGTCTCCCTTAACTTTTTGCCTCTGTTTCCCAGGTTGTTGAGGTGTGCTGTTTTTTCTACTCTGGGCACTTTACCACTGCTAACCAGTGCTAAAGTGCAAGTGCTCCTTTACAAAATGTATATGTAATTGGCTTATCCATTATTGCCATATTTGATTTACTAGTAAGTCCCTAGTAAAGTGCACTAGAGGTGCCCAGGGCCTATATATCAAATGTTACTAGTGGGCCTGCAGCACTGGTTGTGCCACCCACATGAGTAGCCCTGTAATCATGTGTCAGACCTGCCACTGCAGTGTCTGTGTCTGCAGTTTTGAAAGTAAACTCGACTTGGCAAGTGTACCCACTTGCCAGCCCTAAACCTCCCCTTTTTGTACATGTAAGACACCCCTAAGGTAGGCCCTAGGTAGCCCCAAGGGCAGGGTGCAGTGTATGGTTAAGGTAGGACATATAGGCCCTCATTACAACCCTGGCGGTTAAAGACCGCCAGGGCTGTTTTGTCGAGTTGCCGCCCGCCAAAGTTATAATGAGGGCCATAGTAATGTGTTTTAAATGTCCTGACAGTAAAATATTGCTAAATTCATTTTTCACTGTTGCATGGCCTGTCCCTCTCATAGGTTAACATGGGGGTTACCTTTAAATATGATTAAAGTGTAGATTCCCTTTGGGAGCGGATAGACATGTGGAGTTTGGGGTCTCTGAGCTCACAATTTAGAAATACATCTTTTAGTAATGTTGATTTTAAGATTGTGTGTTTGAAAATGCCACTTTTAGAAAGTGGGCAGTTTCTGGCTAAACCATTTCTGTGACTCTGCCTGTTTGTGGATTCCCTGTCTGGATCAGTTTGACAGTTGGGCTGGTTGCACCTCTCACTAGATAGTGACACAAAGGGAGCGGCGTAGTCTAAATTTCCTGATGAGCCATCTGTGCTGCGAGGGAGGGGAGGAGTGGTCACTCACACCTGAAAGGGCTGTGCCTGCCCTCACACAATGCAGTCCCCAACCTCCTGGTGAGTGTCTGGGCCTGGCCTGGGCAAAGCAGGATTTCACAATCAAGAGAGACTTTGCTTTGAAGTAGGCCTACTTCAAAGGAGAAAATGGGTATGAGAAGGGCACCCAAAACCACAGACTTTAGAAACACTTCTGGAAACCAAGAGAAACCTCTGCCTGAAGAAGAGCTGAAGAGCTGAGGAAGAAGAGCTGCCATGCTTGTGACTGTGCTTTGTGGAGCTATCCTGCAGTTGCTGCTTCTGCCTGTGCTAGAGGACAAAGACTGGACTTTGTGTTGCCTTCATTCTTGTGATGATCTCCAAGGGCTTGATTTTAGAGCTTGCCTCCTGTTATTTGAAGTCTCAGGGACAGCAAAGACTTCTCTCTGCCAGCACCTGGAGTCTCTGGAGAAACTCCTACTCAGCCAAGTGGTGCCCATCCAGTTACTGGGTCCCTGAATGGAGAAGGTGGCACCCCAAGAGTAAGAAATCCACACACAGGACGCCGTGCGGGGAAAAGATGGACGTGACTCTGCTCTGCGGCTGAAAAACGACGCACAGCATCGCTGACGGAGGCTGGTGAGACCACAACCCATGCTGTGTAGTTTTTGGATCATCGTGCGGCTGCATTTCTGACACAAACACTGCTGGGCAGTGTAAAAACGACACAAGGCCTGCCCGGACCCGAGAGTGCTGACCAGATCGATGCATCGCTCTCCTGCGGAGAGAAGAAACGACGCATGCCGACCCGACTAAAGGAGAAACAATGCAAGGTCTCGCTCGTGAGTGATATTGACGCATCGCAAGCCCTTTTTAACACACACTCACCCATGCATTGTTATTTTTGATGCACCAAAGGTACATTTTCACACTAACAGTGTTAGGCCCTGATTACGATCATTGCGGGCTGAACCGCCATATAAAGAACAAAGTGTCGACCGCCAGCGGTAGCTGTCACCCACCGCCATGCTCCCGCCGCCAGGCGGGAGGTCACTTACTTAGTTGACTTTGACACTCCAAGACGTCCTCTCAGAGTACTTCATGTGAACCACGTAAAGACCTACTATGACAGGGCTGACTTAACCCTGCCCATGGCCACTGATTAAGGACAGGAAGAAGAGAGTGACCCTCTCACTGACCTCTTTTCTAATTCTGCAGCTGATGGTTCAGTTGAGGGGGTTGTCTTAGCAGATTGCCTCTCTTAGGGCCAGATGTAGGTAGGTAAAAATTAGCGAATCGGAAATTGCGAGTCGTTGCGACTCGCAATTTCCGACTCGCTAAATGCAATGCAAGAAGAAAACGCGGCGACAATTTGCGACTCGCAAATGAAGTCGCACCGCAGATAGCGAGTCCGCTGTTTGCGAGGTCGCTTTTTGCGACCGCGCAAAAAACGGACACGCAATTTGCGTGTGGGTGTCGCAAATTGCGACTGTGCCGCAAATTGAATGCAGGTGCTGCAGAATACTCTGGAAAACACTTCCTGGCACATGATGATGACATCACAGCCAGGAAGTTTACAAATACACCTGGGAGGAGGGAGGACCACACCCATTTTCAACAGCTACACTGCAAACACACAGAACAGCAGCTACCATGGCAGAGACCCCAAGGAAGCGAAAACTCAAGTTTGCAGAAAAAGAGCTGGAGGTGTTGACCGAGGAGTGTTGTCAGCACCATGACAAACTATTTGGAAGGGCAGCCCTCACCGTGCCAGACTCTGAGAAAAGGAGACTATGGATGGACATCCAGGAAAAAGTTAACTCCCTGGGTGTCAGCCACCGGAGCATCGATGAACTAAAGAAAAGGTGGTACGACCTGCGCTCCCGGACCAAGGAGAGGGTAGCAGAGCGGCTCCGGGAGATGAGGGGCACCGAAGGGGGACCGTCAACATTACCACCACCCACACCCCTGGAGGAAAGGGTAGAGAAGACCCTTGAGCCTGAGGCAGTATGCAGCATGGGAGAGCTGGACACATCTGAGCCGGACCATCAACCGGTGAGTACCATGAGACATGCATGTACCCTCATTAATGCCATACCCCCACCCACCTTGTACACAGGACCAGGCACAACCAAATTAGCTCCATTTCAGGTTAGCAATCACCAGAATGGTGCATTATGGGCAATGTAGTCAAGTAGGCAGTTGATAGGCAACAGTTTATTAGGAAGTTAATAAAAGATAGTAGATACTGACAGTGTGTTCCCTATGTCCCACAGGTCTCCCACAAGACACCCCCACCAGCCAAAGCAGCCAGGGGCCACTGGTCAGCCAGCAGCCAACAGAGGGATCTGGATCAGCCACCACTGCGACTTGCACCACCAACACCCTGTCCCCTCACGAGACACCAGTTGGCATATTGGTGTGTGAGCCTGCACCAGGTCCCAGCCAAAGTGCCACGGTAGACGTCACAGAGCCTCCACCGCGTCGCAGGCGACGTAGGAATACATCTTCACAGCGGCAGGCAGAGTCAGGGGATGCCTCCATTTCACGTACTGAGGCCGCACTCCTACGGGGTCAGCGCCTGCAGACACAAAAGATCAGGAGGATTACAGGGGCATTGCGGCGCATTGAGCGCAATCAAGCCAACAGCACGCAGCTTGTACATTCTGAGTTGCAACAGATAAGTACACACATGGGCGACCTTGCACTCTCCATGCGTCAACTGGTGGCTGGACTGCTAACGCAGACAGAGAGTGCACGGCGTCGGGACAGGCAGCTGCTGAACCGCCTAGACAGAATGTCAGCATCCATTGTAAGGCTGGCCGTGAACACCACAGGTCTTTCTAGCCGCACGGTCAGCCTCCAAGTGGACATGGGCCACTTTGCCAGTGACGTGGCACGTGGACTAGGCCGTCTCAGCCACGCTGTTGACTTAATGGAGGCACGGCAGGTGGCCAGGGGAAGAGGCGACACGCCGCAAGATAGTGAGGAGGGCTCCACCGTCAGAAGTGTCTCTGCCGGTGACACCAGGGTGCTTCGCAGTGGAAACGCAAGGCAGGGCACTGCTGACCCCCCAAGTACCAGCCATGCTGGCCGAGGCCGGCGTAGGGTTTGAGCTCCACACAGTCCTGGGGTTGGGGCACATGAAGTCAATGTGTCCCATGCCAGGTGGACTTTTACAGCCCCTGACCTGTTCAAAATGTATATAGTTTTTTTGTTTGCACTAATTAAATCACTTGTTCTTTCCACTTAACCCATGGACTCATTGTGTGTGACATTAGTGAGTATGGTCACAGTTAGCACGTACCTTCCAAAGTATTGGTTTGCAATGTGTTCCCGTCTCAGCCTGCCTTGATTTGCTATGCTCCTATCCCCATGATGGCGATTTGGTAGCTCTTGCTCTTCATCCTCAGATTCAGGGTCATCAGGGGTGAGAGGTCGCCCACGTCTGGTGGCAATGTTCTGCAGGATAGCGCATGCAACAACAATCTTGAAAGCTGTTATTGGGGTATACTGGAGGGCACCTCCACTTCTGTGGAGGCATCTGAGTCCAAAGGTCCGTTCAATAATATTCCTGGTCCTCTTATGTGCACTGTTGTATCGCCTCTCTGTCTCATTGCTGGGTGTTAAGTACTGGGTAAGAATCCATGGTCGGAGTGCATATGCACTGTCACCTGTTTGGCAAAAAAAGTACATTGTTAGCTGGGCATGGATTGTTTCCACATTGACCTGTGTGTATGTCTGCAAGGTGTTTTCAGCTCTACCTAGGAGGTATCCGTCTCCAAACTCCCCAAGTTCTAGGCGTTGGTGTATCCCACTGTGCCTAAAAATGTAGGAGTCATGAGTACTCCCTGGAAATTTGGCAACCATGTCAGTGATGACATAATGGGCGTCACATACCACCTGGATGTTGAGTGAGTGGGTACACTTCCTATTGCGGAACAGATATTCAAGATTTGCAGGAGGGCATATTTGTATGTGTGTCCCGTCTACACTCCCTATGACATGGGGGAAGTTGGCAATCCTGTAGAATTCCAACTTGGTGCTGTTGATTTATGCCTCATTCCTGGGTAGGTATATGTATCTGGACATGTGTGTGAGTAAGGCGTCTAGGAATGCCCTAAAGAACAGTGAGAGTGAACTTTGGGATACCCCACCTGCCACAGCAATGACCCCCTGATAGCTACCCGAGGCCAAGAGGTGCAGTGAGCATAGCACTTGCACATGCGTAGGGATGGCGCAGCCGCGCACAGTCTGACGTTGTAGCTGTGGTTTGAGTAATTCTATTAAATCTAGTATAGCTGCACTGCTGAGTCTATATTTGTCATAAATCTCCTCTGTTTGTTGGAAAAGTGTCTGCCTGGTTCTGTATATCTTCTCCTGTCTCTGGCTCCTCCTCCTCCTCTGCTGTGCAGCGTGGGCTCTCCTCCTCATTCCTATCACATAGATCTCTGCCATCTTGAGTAACCCAGATGCTTTTTGGGTCTCCTTTTATACTTTGGTAATGGTTACCACCTGCTCTGAGTTAGTGGTAAATTGGACGTGCAAAATGGGCTTTTTGCGACTAGTCGCAATTTGCGAGTTGCTATTGCATATGGTTTGTGACTCGCAAATTGCGACTTCCTATTTGCGGGTCGCAAAATAGGGTCGCAAATTTTGCGAGTGGGTAATGGCTCGGGTCGCATTTTGCGAGTCGGAAATGGGATTTTTGCATCCCATTTCCGATTTTGCGGGGTCGCAAATTGCGATTCGGGCCTTTTGCGACTCGCAAATGTTTCCTACATCTGGCCCTAAGTCTCAAAGTGAAGATTGCAGAAATCTCCTATACAGTTCTCAGAACTGTTTTCCCTTACACTTGTGCAAACCACGTGGTGTGAACACACCACTGATACAGGAGACAGCCTTCCTGTTAAGAGTAAAATCTACTGGCAACCTGATCATGTAAGGGATTGCATCAAAGCAGAAGTGCAGAAGATGCTTGACCTAGGAGTGATTGAGCACTCAGATAGCCCCTGGGCTAGCCCAGTGGTGCTGGTCCCAACGCCACACTCTCAGAATGCGAAAAGAGAGATGAGATTTTGTGTTGACTATAGGGGGCTCAATACAGTAACCAACACAGATGCTCATCCAATCTCCTGGGCAAATACACTCATAGATATACTGGCATCTGCCAAGTATCTTAGCACTTTTGACCTTACTGCAGGCTATCAGCAGATTAAGTTGTCAGAAGATGCTAAACCTAAAACAGCATTTTCCACCATTGGAGGGCACTACCAATTCACAGTAATATCCTTTGGTTTGAAAACTGCACCTGACACTTTTCAGAGGTTGGTGAATACATTCCTCCAAGGTCTGGAAGCCTTTGGTGCAGCATACCTTGATGATATAGCTGTCTTTAGCTCCAACTGGGATGACCACCTGGTCAACCTATGGAAAGTTTTGGAGGCTCTGCAAAAAGCAGGCGTTACTATCAAGGCTTCAAAGTGCCAGAAAGGGCAGGGGAAGGTGGTTTATCTAGGACACCTAGTAGGTGGGTAACAGATTCAGCCACTACAGGGGAAGATTCATACTATTTTAGATTGGACTTCCCCTACCATGCAGACCCAGGTCAGAGCCTTTTCTAGGTCTCACTGGGTGTTACAGGAGGTTCATTAAGGACTATGGCTCCATTGTTGCCTCTCTTAATGAACTGACCTCCAAGAAAAAGCCTAAGAAGGTATTATGACAGCCAGCTGTCAAAAAGCTTTTGAGGAACTTAAACAGGCCGTGTGCTCTGCACCTGGTCTAAAAAGCCCAACCTACTCCAAAATGTTCTTAGTTCAGACTGATGCTTCAGAGGTGGGGGTGTTGGCAATTCTTTCACAACTTAATGCAGATGGCCATGATCAACTAGTAGCTTTTATCAGGAGAAGGTTGACTCCCAGAGAAAAGTATTGGTCAGCCATGGAGGGGGAGGCCTTTGTTGTGGTCTGGGCCTTGAAGAAGGTGAGGCCATACCTCTTTGGTACTCACTTCATTGTTCAGACACACCACAAACCTCTCTTATGGCTTAAGCAGATGAAAGGAGAAACCCCGATATTGTTGAGGTGGTCCATTTCCCTACAAGGCATGGACTTTACAGTGGAACATAGATCTAGGAGTAACTACACCAACGCAGATGGACTCTCCAGATATTTCCACTTAGACAATGAAGACTCATCTGGGCAAGGTTAGACTTATTGTCCCTCATTTGGGGCGGGGTGTAGGAAAGTACCTTCTTTCTTGGCATGGTTACTCCCATTTTCTGTATTATGTCAGTGTGCTTGACTGTGTTCACTGGAATCCCGCTAACCAGGACCCCAGTGATTATGCTCCCTCTCCCAAAACTCTGTATTTCACTCACAATTGCCATACTGGTGCCCCCTTAAAAGTCCCTAGTATATGGTACCTAGGTACACAGGGCATTGGGGCTCCAGGGGATCCCTATGGGCTGCAGCATATATTTTGCCACCCATAGGGAGCCCATGCAAAAGCTTCTGGAGGACTGCCATTTCAGTCTACGTGAAAAGGTGCAAGCACCCATTTACTGCCATTTACACTGCACCAGGTCACTTATTAGTCACCTCTATAGCAGGCCCCCCAGCCCTGAGGGCAGGGTGCAAAGTACCTTTGTGTGATGGCACCCCTGCACTAGCACAGGTGCCCCCACGACCTCCAGTATCATTTTTCGAGACTTTGTGAGTGCGGGGACGCCATTTTACACGTGTACTGGACATAGATCACTACCTATGTCCAGCTACATAATGGTAACTCCAAACGTAGGCATGTTTGGTATCAAACATGTTGGAATCATACCCCAAGGCTTTTACAAGCATTGGTTGTATGATTCCATGCACTCTGAGGGCACCTTAGAGGACTCCCAGTATTGCCATTTCAGCCTTCTGAGGTTTTCCAGGCAGCCCCAGTTGCTGCCACCTCATAAACTGGTTTCTGCCCTCCTGTTGCTTGAAAAGCGTGAGTCCAGGAAGGCAGAACAAAGGATTTCCTTTGGGAGAGGGGTGTTACACCCGCTCCCTTTGGAAATAGGTGTTACAGGCTTGGGAGGGGTAGCCTCTCCAAGTCACTGGAAATGCTTTGAAGGGCACATTTGGTGCCTTCCTTGCATAGACCAGTCAACACCGGTTCAGGGACCCAAAGTCCCTGCTCTGGCGCGAAACTGGATAAAGGTAAGGGGCGTGATCACTCCCTTGTCCATCACCACCCCAGGGGTGGTGCTCAGAGCTCCTCCAGAGGGTCCCTGGGTTTTGCCATATTGGATTCCAGGTTGGCAGGGAACTCTGGGAGCATTTGAGTGGCCAGTGCCAGCAGGTGGCGTCAGAGCCCTCCCCTGGTAGGTGCTTACCTGGTTAGCTGACCAATCCCCATTTCAGGGCTATTTAGGGTCTCTCCTTTGGGTGGTTCCTCAGATTCAGATTGCAAGACTCCAGCAGGAATCCTCTGCATCCTCCACTTCGACTTCTCACTGAAGAAACTGCATCTGGACCCTCTAGGAACTCTACTAGCTGCAACAAAGAAGCAAAACACCTTCTGAAACATTGTATCTCTGGCTTCTGCCAGCAACTGCAACTGTTTCCCGGTTGTGCATCCTCTGAAGACAGCCCGTCTTCAGCCTGCATCACAAGAGTGAAGGAATCTCCCTTGGGGTGAAGGAGTCACTCCCCTGCTTCTGCAGGCACCAACTGCAACGACGACCAGCTGCGTGGATCCCCTCTACTGCTGAGCTGCGTGGATCCTGCATCACAGGTAGTGGACTGAATTGGTCCAGATGGTCCTCTCTTCCAATTGTCCAACTTTGGAGGGGGTAAGAGCTTGCCTCCCATGCAAGAGAGTGCCCCCGTGCACCGCATATTTTGCAGCTGCCAAGGCTTGTTGTCATCCTTCCTCCAAGTCCTTCATGTAGCTTGAAGCTCCGGCCCCCAGCACTCTATTGTGCAATGCACAGCTTCCTGAGTTGCGCTCCAGCGGTGTGGGAGCCTTTGTTGTAGTGCTGCGTGGGCCTCTTCTGCAACTTTCTTGTTCCCGTGCTGTGGAACTCCTGTGTGCGCTGCCTGGTCCTCTGTGGGTTCTTGGAGTTGCTGAGAGCCCCATCTGACTCCTTCTCCTCGGTCGAGTCCACCTGGTTCTCCTTGTCCCAGGCAGCACCATTTTCCGCTAACCGCGAGCTTTGCGTATGCCAAGGCTTGTTGACAGACTCCGATGACGCAAACCCGACTGCAATCCTCCATCCAGCGTGGGACGTCTTGCACCCTCCATGAACCTGACTTCTTCTTTTTGGGTGCAGTTCTGACTTTTCTTCTTCACCGGTAGTTCTCCTTTCGCCCCTTCAGCCGGGTTAGCAGGGGCTCCTGCTCTTCCTTGACTCTTCTGTGCTTCTTGGACTTGTTCCCCTTCTTCCACAGGTTTTCTTGTCCAGGAATCCACTGTTGGTGTCTAGCAGTCTCTTCTGGGTTTTGCATAATTCTTCTCATTTCTGTGTTTGTTCTGGGAAAGTTACAGTGATTTACTCCTGCTTTCCTGGTCACTGGAGTGGGTTCTGATACTTACCTTTGGGGTTTTCTAGTACTCCCAGCTGCCCTCTACACACTACACTTGCCTAGGTGGGAGACTTACTTTCACATTCCACTTAGTATATGGTTTGTGCTCCCCCTAAGCCCATTTTTAACTATTATGATTTTCATTAATTGCACTGTTTTCTAATTGTTTTTATGCCTATTTCTGCATATTAGTGTATATAATTTGTGTATTACCTCCTAAGGGAGTATAGTCTCTATGGTATTTTTGGCATTTATGTCACCAAAATAAAGTACCTTTTTTTTTTAACTTCTTTCATGTGCGTGAGTTCTGTGTGACTACAGTTGTATTGCATGAGCTTTGCATGTCTCCTAGATAAGCCTTGGCTGATCATCCATACTACCGCTAAAGAGCCTGGCTTCTAGACATTACCTACACTTCACTAATAAGGGATAACTGGACCTGGTATAAGGTGTAAGTACCATATGTACCCACTACACATCAGGCCAGCTTATTGCACCTGCACAACAGTAAACATAAACACCCTGGCCCATCAGGGAAACTTATAAACTGTGGTCCCATATGGATCGAACATTTGTAAGTAGAACTCTCTGGGACCTAACATGAACGCTAAAGGAATACAGACCCACAGGAGATTATATCAGTACCCACCAATTACCACGCTGACAGTATGTGACACACTCACAAGTGGCTACATCTACGCATTCACGCCGCTTCCCGAAAATGGTCCCGTGAACAAACAGAGAGAGGGAGAGTTATTAATCATATCAGATATATTCCATGGCACAGAAGTCTTATATTTTAAGACATGCAAACAATGGTTTCACCTAGATGAAAATGATTGTTATTACTACACTCAGTTGTGACGCTGGATGATGAACCCAGTTGTCAGGGAGGATACCAACAGAGACTAAATCCTGATGGAAAAATGTATGAAGACAACTTGTGGTATGAAGGGAAACATTTCTGCTCTATCCTGTCTACCATTAGAGGGTGCTGCTCTTCCCCTCCACCTATGTAAAATGAGATGAGGAAAGATACTAGGGAAGGAAATAGTGGAGATCGAGTGGAAGCAACCTTGGCAAGATATCTTGTGAAATTCTAGTAACATCCTGGGGAGAAAGGCATGCTATAAAACTGCCTTTAACTGGTAACTATGTCCAGCCAAGCTACACACATTTTTTCTGCAAATGCTCTGTGCCGCAGGGACTCTAAACTTCAAGAGATGGTTAAACAGTTAGGTTGGGATTCTCCTCACATTTAACCATTTTGGGCTGAAATTTGGTTGCTAAGGAAACAACTATAGAAGAACCTCGTATACCACCTTTATACTGGGCTTTCAAGGTCCCCTCTTAGCAAAACCAATCTAAGCTCTTTGCCTTTTAATTTTGAACTGCTAGGGTTCATCAAAAGCATGTTACCCATGTACTAGAGGAACAGAATGGCAATGCCAAGATTGTCAAAGGCACTTGGTGATCAGACTTTGATGAAAAATGGGGCCTGCTACTGTCATATCTTTTCGAAGGAGTCTCAACTGTTTCTTCTTGGCCAAGACTGCGATCCTTGAAGCTATTCACCTATTGAATTTCATCATTCACTCCATTTTTCTTAGTTATAATGAACACAAGGGTGCGATTGCGTATAACAGAGAAACTCTGAAGGCTTTGATGACAATTATTGTTTTGTATTTTCCTCCTACAAGTGGACTTTACACATACACTACTATGACTGACACACTGCCTTATCCAGTTCTTTGAGTTTAACATTAATCAAGGGAAAGGGAGACTGGTGGGTGAAAAATAAGATCTGCTAGCTCCCTGCAGCTGTTATCTTTCCACGATATAGCCATGCAAAACACGTAAGACATGTCTGCAGGAAACTATTTATTTTGCAATATATTGTTTGATGGAAAATTGAAAAAAACCAACACAATTTAAAAAAAGACCCATCATAAGTTGTACTCTTTGTTCTACTGGCCAGGAATACACCAAGATGTATGGAGGTTCTGTGACCTGTACTATTTGCCATTTGAGTGGTTAGTCAGAAGGTAAGAACAAGGCACCACAAGTACCACTGCCAGGAGTAAATGCACCATTCGGCAAGAGAGCATTGATAGTGTTGGACCATTTGACCCCCGCTCAGCATCAGGGTAGAATTATATCTTGGCTGGGGTTGATCATGTTGCCAGGTACCCAGAGGTAATACCTCTGAGAGGCACAACTGCTAAGGTAGTACCCAGGGCACTCTTAGAGGTAGTTTCACAGCTTACATTTCCAACCAGGGAACACACCATCTCTTCTTAAATGAGAGAAATATAGGAGCAAGCTGATGTGGCCTACCACTTCTCCATAGCATGCTACTCGCATTCAACAATCTATTAGCACCCACAGTCCAATGGACTGGTGGAATGGCTTAACATGACTCTTAAGAGCATGATGGGACTTTTGCCAGTAAACCTCATGAGAACTGGGATCTTCTCTTGCCATGCTGCTTGTTCACCAACAGGGAGTTGCCACCAGCAGGAGTTGGGTTTAATTGATTTGCACTTCTGTTTGGACACTCTGGTCTGGTCCACTCACTTTAGTTAGACGCGGTGGGGAAGGAACTTCCAAGTTACCCTTGAAAGATGCAGTGGACTACCTGAGTGGCCTCAGAAAGTTGATGGTTCAGTATATGAAACAGAAGAAGGACATATTCAGATAAGCCAAGAGCTGATGAAGGAGTGGTATGACTAGAAGGTAAGACAGACTGTGTACTAGGAGGGTTACAAAGTATTGTGCTGAAGCCCATTTATCTGAGAGCTTTAGAGGACCTGTGGTTTTGGCCATAAAAGATGTCCCAGAAGATTTATGACATGAAGTACTTGGTCAACATAAGTATCAGAAGCGAACCACAGATGTTCTCTCTTATAGATCGACTTAAGTCGTACTTCTAAAGTTAATTAGCTGTGAACATTCTAGCAATGACAGAGGAGGTACAATATAGTAAGCAACACTCTGACCCACTGCTCAGTGTTGAGAAGTATGAATCTGTAGGAGGGATACAACTTGCCTGGATCCAACTCCTAAGCAGCAAGAAGAATAAAGGAAGGTAACGGGTAGTTGTTATTGGTAGATTGAATTGGAACCTAGTGTCAAGAAGACCACATTCTCAATGTCAGACAAGATGTGTCAGGTTAGTGCCTCGTCTTTTGGGCTCAACAATGCTTTTCAACACCTAGATAGCTATGTTCTAACAGGGCTTGAAGAGTTGTATGTGGCCTGTTGTCATCTTAAGCAATTTGTTGGAGGACCACCCGAGGCACCTGTAACAGGTGTTCATTGGCATACAGTGGGCAAAACTGAAAATTACAACAACCAAGTGCCAGATGGGGTAGACTCTGTGATCTTCCTAGGGCATCGGAAGGGCAATGGGAAGATCTGCCCATTGGATGCCAAGATCCAGTCAGTGTTGGAGTGGGGGACTCCGGCCACCCATGTGAGAACCTTTCTTAGCTCCACAGATTATTACAGAGATTTTGGGGCTAACTATGGGTTCATAATTTTCCCTTGACAACATAGACATCAAAGAAGCACCCTAAGTAAGTTATTTAGACTGCAAAGTATTAGAAGGCCTTCCTTCAAACATAAAAAAACAGCATTGTGCAATGTTACTGTTTTGAAGACAGTTGATTACTGTCAATTCTTTATTGAACATACTTGAGCCTCAGACAACAGAGTTGGAACCGTACTGGCTCAACTCAATGACAAGGGTAGAGAGAGTTTAGAGGCATTCATAGTTGAAGCCTGCTTCCTGGTGGACAGCACTAGGCTGAAACAGAGAAGTAATGCTTTACAACAGTGTGGGCTCTGAGAAGGTTCTGGCACCATGTTTTAGATCCAGACAAATCCCAAACTATTCTAGTGGCTTTTGGTAATGAATAGTATAAACTACAACTTTTGAGATGGTCCAGTGCTTCCCAAACTTTTTAACACCAAGACACAATTGTTAGAACAACAAACCTTTGTGTCCCACCTAGCTTTAATGGACACATGGCAGGGGTGATTTATTAATGTACTAGCAAACATCCTTTCAAAATGTTGTGAATTACCAAAATATCATACTCTTTTCAATGTTTGATGTTCCTCTCTAAAAGTAATTATTTGTAAATGCCACAACCTTGACCATGCCCCTCAATATGTCTTTATCAGACTATGGCCAAGATATTGATCTACCTGATGATGAACTGCACTGTAGCTGGAACGCTTTTGAGAGTGGGGTGGTGGCATGTGGCATCTGCTCACTAAACCCATAAGGCTTCTGGAAAAATCTTGGTGTTGATACCAGTATTTTAGTTGTTTGAAAATCCCCTTGTGCAGCAGAGTATTGAGCAAAACCTCATATCCACTTTTGTGTTACAAAGTGGCCCAGTGATGCATTTAGAACTCCATGGGCCTGTTTTACAAAGGTAAACTTAGACTAAAAGTCTAAGGGCCCGATTCACAAAGGTAAACTTAGACGTAAAGTCTAACTTGAGACTAAGGCCCATATTTATACTTTTTAGCACCACATTTGTGTAGTTTTTTTTACGCAAAATCGGCACAAACTTACAAAATACAATTGTATTTTGTAAGTTTGCGCTGCTTTTGTGTAAAAAAATGACACAAATGTGGCGCTAAAAAAGTATAAATATGTGCCTAAAAGTCTAACTTTACTACAAGTAAAGTTAGACTTTAGTTCTAAACTTAGACATTTGGTCTAAGTTTACCTCTGTGAATCGGCCACCATATGTATATTGTTAGACCTGATATCTGTAGGGTGGTCTTCCCCAAACCTTTTGCCTGCCTCCCTCCATTTTCTTGAACTTGTTTTTGCTGGCTTTAGGGCTCTATGTTATTTACCACTGCTGACAAGTGCTAAAGTGCTTCTGCTCTCTCTCCTAAACATGCTAATATTGGCTCCTACCCAATTTACATATTTAATTTACTTATACCTCCCTAGTAAAGTACACTACATGTACCTAGGGCCTGTTAATTCAATTTTACTAATGGGCCTGCAGCTCTGAATGTGCCACCAACACAAATAGCCCTTTAACCATGTCTCCGGCCTGCCATTGCAAGACCTGCATGTGCTGTTTAGTGCCACCTTGCCTTGGCATTTAAAACCCCTTGCCAAGCCTTAAACACCATTTTTATTACATATAAGTCACCCCTAAGGTAGGTCCTTGGTAGCCCATAGGGCAGGGTGCCATATAAGTAGAAGACAGGACATGTACTTTTAACTTTTACGTATCCTGATAATGAAATTCTCCCAAAGTCGGTTTTTCATAACTGTGAGTCGGATTTAACATTATTATTTTAGAAATGCTAATCTTAAAAAGTAGGCATTTCTCTGCTCTTACTGCTCTGTGTGCTTTACTGTCTGACTCCAACACATATCTGGTCTGGGCTGGGTGACTGGTACATTTGTGCATTCCATCCAGACAGCTACAAACATAGGACACTCAACTGCATCTGCAGTCATCTGCATACTGATGGGTTTCCCTGGGCAGGAAGGATGGGAGGGGCCCACACTTACACTTCAAAGGGTAGTGGCCTGACCCCACACAAAGGACTGATTACCCCTCATACATGGCCATGCAGGTAGGACTGAGCTGAAAGTGAACTAGTGCACCTCAAAGACACTCTTTGAAGTATCTCCCACATCACAATCACTTTTGGTTATAAGTACTGGGTCTCTGATCCCCTACAATCAGACACTTCTGGATCTTTAGCTGAACCTCTATCAGAAGGACTGCCATGCTGCTCAAAGGACTCAACTGGACTGCTTTTCTGGAAGGACTGCTTTTCTGCTTGTTTCCCTGCTTCCTGCTGCTCTCTGACAGTGGTGGAAGGACTCTGCCTTTCCTCCACAAGTGATCTCCAAGGGCTTTCCCCTATTCTCCTGCAATCTCAGGGAAATCAAAGACTACCTACAACTCTCCTGGTGCTGCTGGACTCTGCTTTCTCTGAGACTCACTCTTGCCTGAGGTGCCCCCTCCAAGCTCTGGGCCTCAGAGGTGGCTTCTGTAGCTGATTCATGCAAAAAATGATGCATTGGCCAGCTTGCGGAAATATTTCACCACATCGATCCTTCGGTGCTGACGCAGAGGCTGTTCAATGACAGCAGATTCACAGCCTGTGAGGTTTAAGAATGGCGCCCTGTACATTGATGGCTCGTCGCATTCACATCAATGGAGCGCAACGTTGATGCAGTGATCTGACTGTGTGAAAAATAAAGATGCATTGGGCTCTTGATGTCGATGCTTTGTCAGTCAAAGGTACTGTTTCAGCAGACCCTGGGTGGGTTCTGTAGCTGGCTTACTCTTCCTCGTGGTTGGCCTGAACTTTTGTTTTGTACCGGTCCCTTGCGAGTATCCTTTTGTCCGCTTGTGACTTCTAGACATTACTTTGGACTTAATTTTTTTAAATTCATATCTCAACGATTACTGGTTGGATTGTTGTCGTTTTGGCCTCAGATAAATATTATCTATTTTTCTAACTTAGTGTGGAGTTTTCTGTGGTGTTTTCATTGTATTACTGTATTAGTTATTGCACAAATGCTTTACACATTGCCTTCTAAGTTAAACCACCTGCCTGCTCTGTGCCAAGCTACCAGTGGGTGAGCACAAGATAATTTAGGCTCTGTTGTGACTTACTCTAACTAGGATTGTGGTCCCTATTTGGACAGGGTGCATACCTCTGCCAACCAGAGACCCAATTTCTGACATCTCTCTCTCTCTCTCTCTCTCTGTATATATATATATATATATAGTTTTATTATCAGTCAAAAGCACTGTCGAAGGGCACTGGAGTGCTTTTTATGAGCACTAGATTACATTATATAAGGTCAGATTCATTTTACTTTAGGCACAGGAGAGTAAGGGCCTGATTACGACCTTGACAGATGGGATACTCTGTCACAAACGTGACGGATATCCTGCCTGCCGTTTTACAAGTTTCATAGGATATAATGGAACTTGTAATATGGCGGGCAGGATCTCCCTCACGTTTGTGACAGAGTATCCCATCCACGAAGGTTGTAATCAGGCCCTAAGTGATTTGCCAAGAGCAAATGCCGGGAGTCAAACCTGCTTCTCCGGATACAAAGTCAGCTCTCTGGCTCTTAGGTCACATCCATGTGTATCAATGTATGTGTGAATGTCATACACAAGTGGGATGATTGTGTTCGATCTCGTATAGTGAGCACATTCTCTGTTGAAATGGCTTTTTGAAGTAAAGAGTCACCATCAAAAATACTGGAAGAAAGGTTTACCCTGGGTCTCACTTGGGAATACTTGCAACAGTTTGTTTGAAAACTAAGCATAGGGATATACTTCAATGTCTTTGCACCAGTGGTGTTGGAACAGTTTTCAGAGTGGGGATGCTGACATCAATGATACATCACTAAATCAAAGTTATAGGGATTGTGAGAAATCCTAGCTTCACATAAAGTGTAGCAAACATATTCATAAGGAAAGTTGTAAGGTTGTAGTAAGCAGCTGGTGCATTTTGGAGCACGCTATGAAAATAAATATTAATGAAGCATTCAGCGGGTGCACATTGTCATTTACAAACAACACACTTTTCATTGAAATGACCACTGGATTTGCACAGACTTGCAGTTTTACTGATATTAGTGCATAGCACACAAATATTAATGTATGAAATGTGGGTTTCAGTGAACATTTATTATTTGTGAATCATCAAATAAAAATGTCTTCATTTGTTTTGATCCCATTAGTATGCTTGTTTCCATCACACTTCAGAACTACAAAAAAGTGCTTTCCTAACTGCAGATATATTGTGAAATATGTGTACAGATAATTTACATTTACAAGTATTTAAATTGTGTTGTGTTTTACAAATAAGTGACATCCTACAGCATTTCCTTTCCCACTCCATGTACCCCATCAAGATTATCACATAGATCTGTTTAAAAACTCCTCCCAATTTGCCGTCACAGAGAAAAAGTAAACATCAAACTCCATGTTAAAAGAATAAGCCGTAATTTGTCGTAAGACATAACCTGGCTGTTGGACTTGGCCCTTTTTGCAGGGACATCCCCAATCTTTTTGCCTCCTTCCTCCTAATGTTTCTGACCTGTTTTTGTTGGCTTTAGGACTCTGGGCACTTTACCACTGCTAACCAGTGCTAAAGTGCATATGCTCTTTGTGTAAATTGTATTGTTGATTGTTTTTTCCATGATTGGCATATTTGATTTACTAGTAAGTCCCTAGTAAAGTGCACTAGAGGTGCCTGCTACTAGTGGGCCTGCAGCGCTGATTGTAGCACCCACATGAGTAGCCCTGTAAACATGGCTCAGACCTGCCACTCCAGTGTCTTTGTGTGCAGATTAAACTGCCAATTCGACTTGGCAAGTGTACCCTCTTGCCAGGCCTAAACCTTCCCTTTTTATACCTGTAAGGCACTCCTAAGGTAAGCCCTAGGTAGCCCCCTGGGCAGGGTGCAGTGTATGTTAAAGGTAGGACATGTACTTATGTGTTTTACATGTCCTAACAGTGAAATACTGCCAAATTCGTTTTTCACTTTTGCAAGGCCTATCCCTCTCCTAGGTTAACATGGGAGCTGCCTTTAAAAATCATTAAAGCGCAGATTCCCTTTGAGAGCAGAGAGAAATGTGGAGTTTAGGGTCTCTGAGCTCACAATTTTAAAATACATCTTTTAGTGAAGTTGGTTTTTAGATTGTGTGTTTTAAAATGTCACTTTTAGAAAGTGGGCATTTTCTTGCTTAAACTATTCTGTGACTCTGCCTGTTTGTGGATTCCCTGTCTGGGTCAGTTTGACAGTTGGGCTGTTTGCACCTCTATCTAGACAGTGACACAAAGGAAGCTGGGGTGTAGCCTACATATCCTGATGAGCCATCTGTGCTGGGAGGAAGGGGAGGAGTGGTCACTCACACCTGAAGGGGCTGTGCCTGCCCTCACACAATGCAGTCATCAACCACCTGGTGTGTGTCTGGGGCCTGGCCTGGGCAAGGTAGGATCTTGAAAACAACAGAGACTTCTGTTTGAAGTAGGCCTACTTCAAAGGCAGAGACTTCTCTTTAAAGTAGGCCTACTTCAAAGGCAGAAAGAAGTATAAGAAGAGCACCCAAAACCCCTGAAAATCAGATCACTTCTGGAATCAAGAGCAACTTCTGCCAACGAGAAGAGCTGAGGAGAAGTGCTGCCCCTCCTTGTGACTGTGCTTTGTTGGGATATCCTGCAGTTGCTGCTTCTGCCTGTGAAATGGGACAAAGACTGGGCTTTGTTGTGCATCCTGCTTGAGAAGAATCTCCAAGGGCTTGAACTGAGATTGTTTCCTGTTGTTGAAGTCTCAGGGCCATCAAAGACTTCTCCTGCCAGCACCTGGCCTCTGTGCTGAAACTCCTGCCCTGCCAAGTGGTGCCCTATCCAGTTCCTGGGACCTTGAAAGGTGAAGATGGCAAGCAAGAACTGAAAATCGACATACAGACGAGGTGCAGGGAAATTTTCGATGTACCTTCTGTGACGTGGCTGATAAACGACGCAATGCTGGCTTCGAGGCTGAAATCAATGCTCCACCTGCATCGCGGCTGGAAGATGGACGCAACGCAGCTGGAGAAACACAGCGCAACACCCGCTAACGGAGGCTGATAACGACGCAACCTCAACGCAGCGTGGTTTTCTGATACCGTGCAACTGGATTTTCCATGCATCGTCTCTGGGCGTCCAAGTCAACCCAACTCTGCGTGGCGGTGCCCCGTCCGGAAATCGACGCATCGCTCTCTTGTGGGAGAAAAACGATGCATCGCCGACCTGACCGGCGAATGAAACAACGCACGGCCTCACTTGTGAGTAAGGAATCAACACATTGCTACCCTTATCAGACGCACGTTCGCCTGTGTGGCTTATTATTTACGCTAACCAGGTAATTTGTGTAACAACGGCATTCTCTCTGTTTCCTAAGGATTAAGACTCTCATTCTTTTGAAAATTCATAACTTGACTTGTGTATGTTGGATTTTTGTCATTTTGAGCTTGTTTTGTTTAGTCAAATATTACCTATTTTTTGTAAATCTGTGTTGTGTCATTTTGTAGTGCTTTTACTGAGTTACTGTGTGTGTTGGTACAAATAATTTATACATTGCTCCTGAAGTTAAGCCTGCCTGCTTTTGCCAAGCTACCAAGGGGATGAGCGGGGGTTAACCAAGGGTGATTCTCCTTTACCCTGACTAGAGTGAGGGTCCTTGTTTGGATAGGGGTAACCTGACTGCCAACCAAAGACCCCTGTAGCCTGGCGCTGGAACACCCGGCTACCCAAGACGGCGGCCTCCTGACCAACCAGGACCCCGAGGGCACCGCGGGGTCAGAACCGAAAGACACGCCCCTCGGGAATCCGGATATCCGTATTCCCATCACAGAAATGACAACAGCGTGTCCATGGAGGGCGGAAGAGGACGCGAGGAACCAGGAAGAAGAAGACGATGCGGGAGATCCGAAGAGAGAGACTGACGCAAGAGGAGAAGAAAAGACGGAGTCGGAGACTGGAGAAACAAGAGAGCGTCAAGGAGAAGAACCTCACGCAGAGCAGAGCTACCTGGGGCAGCTGACTCCTGAAGACAGGCCCGAAGAAGGGAAAAGGAACCTAGAAATGCCAAGACACCGCCACATCCCTGGAAGGGCGTGGCTCCAGCAGGTACGGTCCTGTTTCCACAACAGGATGAACGCTTTGCTGGGGAAAGAGGGGGGTGGCTGTGAAGAGAAGGTCACAGAGGTGGGTTCTTGAGACAGCCCTGTTGCAGTATGAGATGAAACGCTGGGAAGCAAACATATCAGATATCTCTGGGGGGAGAGAGACTACTCTGAGGAGGAGGGCAGCGGCCCTGAGAGGAGAACGGAAAGAGAGAAATGGCTCCTAACTCAAGAGTAGAGGCTGAGAGAGCTAGATGAAGAGCTTGAGAGGACTGAGGCGGAGAGAGCCTTAGCCCTGAGAAAAGAAATGTTTGCACTACGAGCTGAGCTGTGAAGAGCTGAGGCTGGAAACCAGGAGGGCTGAGTCCAGTTCAGATGGTGGCAGCAAAAATCTTATGTCCAGTGCTGATGAAGAAGTGCACATGCCTGGAGACTTGGTGCCCAACTTGAAGGAGAGCGTTTACACACACCAGGAGGTTCAGGGGTATGAGGTAGCTTCAGTGGTGCGAAGGGTCCCTGAGGTGGTTTGGGGGACTGGCACAGGGGTCATATTCCTTGTAGTGGGAGGGACACTCTACTGGCTCTAGGTGAGAGTCACAGGAAGAGGGGTTCACCCCAGTTAGAAGTCTTGGTTATGGAGTGTGGAGACATCCCAGAAGAGTGTGGGTTGAGTGTCAGGGACAGTCAGGTACTGTCTCGCCAGTCTCAGGAGGGTGATGTGGGGTACTTTTTCAAGGCTGAGTCACTGGATGGTTGGGTGAAGGTTAGTTTGGTTAATTCATGTGAGGGGCTGTGTGATGTAATTGCTGGAGAGCATATGTCTAGTCCTTGTTTTCCAGAGCTACACCAGCACCAGGTGGAGTGTGAGTTCTCTGACCCCAGTGAACTTGCACTGGAGGCAGACCTCTGGGTGAGTTCCAAACAGTCTGAAGAGGCATTTGGGGTGCTCCAGAGGGGAGTGGTCTAGGTATTTCCCAACCAGGTGAGGTGGGAAAGTCTTGCAGTTTCCCAGTTGATCCCTCACCCGTCCCAGTGTAGTGGGATGGGTGAGGGCTCCCCTGTCCTGTCTCAGAGGAGAGGGAATGGGAGTGGACAGAGTCCCAGGGCGCCCAAGATCCAGTCACAGGTCCTGGAGGATTCCATGAGTGGACACCGGGAGGGGAGCATAGCCTGTACCATCGGGCCATCTGCAGAGGGAGACCCCAGAATGTCAGAAGAACTTGGGGGAGGGGCGGCTGTAGTCAACGTCCCACCAGTTCTGGTGTCTGGCAGTATCACTCCTAGTGAGGGGGTGCAGATGTCCAGACAGAGGGTTGAGAAGAGGATGCGGGCCCCAGTGGAGAACCTGGAGAGTCAAGAGTTAGTCCTGAGGTCAGAGCCCCCCAGGAATGACCTTGGTGATACCATTACTGGGCTGGGGGAACCAGGCTCTGTCTGGTGGACAAAGGTCAGGAGACCACCGTCAGCCAGACTCATGTGGTCCTTAAGGAAGGTGTTTCCCTTGTGGTGGGTAGGTGTGCTCCCCAGGAAGTACTGGCGTGCAAGGCAGTGGTCCAGCCTGAGAGTGGTGACTCTAGGTTGGATGGTCAGGTTCAGGGGGTAAGCTCTGACCTGATTGGGGTGGTAGGTGTGCTCCCCAGGAAGTTCTGGATTTCCAGGCGATGGTCCAATCTGAGGGTACAGACCCTAGATTGGAGGATCCGGTGCAGAGTGTAAGGAGGATCAGGTGCAGAGGGTAAACTCTGATCTGATGGGGGGGCGGTTGGCCCAATCACCCCACCTGGTGTGACTTCTAGGGGTACTCTGCATGGTGGTGGGGTGCAAAACCCTGGGAGTAGGGGTAGGGGAGGGAGAGACTTACCCATGACCCCAGTTCGATCCAAGGGTAAAGACCCTGGTTTGAAGGGCCAGGTTCAGTGCGTCCCCCCTCACCTGGCGGGAGGGGCTTCTGCTAACAGTGCCGCTACTGGGGAGGGTACAGAGCCCCAGAGGGAAGGAGCAGTGTCAGGCTGTCATACCAGACCTGGTGGAAGGGAGATTGGTCAAAGGGTGCCAGGCTCCTGGGGCTACTGCCCCCCACTCTCCACAGTCACGGTGTTTGGAGAGTCTTGAAAGGTCTGTGGCCTGGCTCTCATCCCTGACAGGTGTCATTGGCCACTGTGGCTTGCTGTCCTGGTGGACAGAGTTGCCCTTGGGGGGGTGTAAGGAAATGCCTCCTTGGCATGGTTACCCCCTGACTTTTTGCCTTTGCTGATGCTGAGTTATGATTTGAAAGTGTCCTGGGACCCTGCTAACCAGGCCCCAGCACCAGTGTTCTTTCCCTAAACTGTACTTTTGTCTCCACAATTGGCACAACCCTGGCACTCAGGTAAGTCCCTAGTAACTGGTATCACTGGTACCAAGGGTCCTGATGCCAGGGAAGGTCTCTAAGGGCTGCAGCATGTCTTATGCCACCCTGGGGACCCCTCACTCAGCACATGCACACTGCTTCACAGCTTGTGTGGGCTAGTGGGGAGAAAATGACTAAGTTGACATGGCACTCCCCTCAGAGTGCCATGCCAACCTCACACTGCCTGTGGCATAGGTAAGTCACCCCTCTAGCAGGCCTTACAGCCCTAAGGCAGGGTGCACTATACCACAGGTGAGGCATATGTGCATGAGCACTGTGCCCCTACAGTGTCTAAGCAAAACCTTAGACATTGTAAGTGCAGGGTAGCCATAAGAGTATATGGTCTGGGAGTCTGTCAAACACGAACTCCACAGCACCATAATGGCTACACTGAAAACTGGGAAGTTTTGTATCAAACTTCTCAGCACAATAAATGCACATTGATGCCAGTGTGCAATTTATTGTAAAATACACCCAGAGGGCATCTTAGAGATGCCCCCTGAAAACATACCCGACTTCCAGTGAGGGCTGACTAGTTTTTGCCAGCCTGCCACACACCAGACATGTTGCTGGCCACATGGGGAGAGTGCCTTTGTCACTCTGTGGCCAGGAACAAAGCCTGTACTGGGTGGAGGTGCTTCTCACCTGCCCCTGCAGAAATTGTAACACCTGGCGGTGAGCCTCAAAGACTCACCCCCTTTGTTACAGCGCCACAGGGCATCCCAGCTAGTGGAGATGCCCGCCCCTCTGGCCACTGCTCCCACTTTTGGCGGCAAGGCTGGAGGAGATAAGGAGGAGTCACCTCCCAGGCAGGACAGCCCCTAAGGTGTCCTGAGCTGAGGTGACTCTTACTTTTAGGAAATCCTCCATCTTGTGGATGGAGGATTCCCCCAATAGGATTAGGGATGTGCCCCCCTCCCCACAGGGAGGAGGCACAAAGAGGATGTAGCCACCCTCAAGGACAGTAGCCTTTGGCTACTGCCCTCCCAGACCTAAACACACCCCTAAATTCAGTATTTAGGGGCCCCCAGAACCGAGGAAGAGAGATTCCTGCAACCTAAAGAAGAAGAAGGACTGCTGACCTGAAGCCCTGCAGTGAAGACGGAGAAGACAACTGATTTGGCCCCAGCCCCACCGGCCTGTTTCCCTACTTCGACGAAAACTGCAACAGCGACGCATCCAACAGGTACCAGCGACCTCTGAAGCCTCAGAGGACTGCCCTGCATCCAAAGGACCAAGAAGCTCCCGAGAACAGCGGCCCTGTTCAACAAACTGCAACTTTCTGCAACAAAGAAGCAACTTTAAAGACCCCCACGTTTCCCGCCGGAAGGGTGAGACTTTCCACTCTGCACCCGACGCCCCCGGCTCGACCTGCGGAAAACAAACACCTCAGGGAGGACTCCCCAGCGACTGCGAGCCCGTGAGTAGCCAGAGTTTACCCCCCTGATCCCCAACAGCAACGCCTGCAGAGGAAATCCAGAGGTTCCCCCTGACCGTGACTGCCTGTAACAAGGGGACCCAACGCCTGGAACCAACACTGCACCCGCAGCCCCCAGGACCTGAAGGAACCGAACTCCAGTGCAGGAGCAACCCCCAGGCGACCCTCTGCCTAGCCCAGGTGGTGGCTACCCCAAGGAGCCCCCCCTGTGCCTGCCTGCATCGTTGAAGAGACCCCTGGGTCTCCCCATTGCTTTCTACACAAAACCCGACGCCTGTTTGCACACTGCACCCAGCCGCCCCTGTGCCGCTGAGGGTGTACTTTCTGTGCCTGCTTGTGTCCCCCCCAGTGCCCTACAAAACCCCCCTGGTGTGCCCTCCGAGGACGCGGGTACTTACCTGCTGGCAGACTGGAACCGGGGCACCCCTGTTTCCATTGAAGCCTATGTTTTTTGGGCACCTCTTTGACCTCTGCACCTGACCGGCCCTGAGCTGCTGGTGTGGTAACTTTGGGGTTGCCTTGAACCCCCAACGGTGGGCTATCTCAGACCCAACTTTGAACCCTGAAAGTGTTTTACTTACCTATGAACTTAACATTTACTTACCTCCCCCAGGAACTGTTGATTTTTGCACTGTGTCCACTTTTAAAATAGCTTATTGCCATTTTCGTCAAAACTGTACATGCTATTGTGATTATTCAAAGTTCCTAGAATACCTGAGTGACATACCTTTAATTTGAAGTATTACTTGTAAATCTTGAACCTGTGGTTCTTAAAATAAACTAAGAAAATATATTTTTCTATATAAAAACCTATTGGCCTGGAGTAAATCTTTGAGTGTGTGTTCCTCATTTATTGCCTGTGTGTGTACAACAAATGCTTAACACTACCCTCTGAAAAGCCTACTGCTCGACCACACTACCACAAAATAGAGCATTAGAATTATCTCTTTTTGCCACTATCTTACCTCTAAGGGGAACCGTTGGACTCTGTGCACACTATTTCTTACTTTGAAATAGTATATACAGAGCCAACTTCCTACAGGGGGGGACAGGAGTCACACCCCACGGGTAGAGTGGGCCACACCACTGTGTTGGTCATGGTGGTACTATCTGCCCCCTGGGATGCATCTGTGAGCAAAGTAAGGTTAGGTGCTGTACAGATGGTATCTGCAGATGAAGCGAAGGATTCCCCATGGGTTAGCTTAGTGGGCCCTGAGAGTATGGACAGAGGGATCCAATTGAAGTCAGGAAGGCGTAGAACTGCAACATGCCCCTGCTGTTGTGGCCTGGGTCCCTGTTCTATTGCCCCAATCAGGGAAGTCCATCAAGGTATTAATTGGTCTCCCTCTGTTTTAGGCTGGTGGGGGGTTGTGTTGGACTTGGCCCTTTTTGCAGGGACATCCCCAATATTTTTTCCTCTTTCCTCCTTCCTCCTAATTTTTCTGACCTGTTTTTGTTGGCTTAAGGACTCTGGGCACTTTACCACTGCTAACCAGTGCCAAAGTGCATATTCTCTCTGTTTACATTTTATTGTTGATTGTTTTTTTCATGATTGGCTTATTTGATGTACTAGTAAGTCCCTAGTAAAGTGCACTAGAGGTGCCTAGGGCCTGTAAATCAAATGCTACTAGTGGGCCTGTAGCACTGATTGTGCTACCTATATGTGTAGCCCTGTAAACATGTCTCAGAACTGCCACTGCAGTGTCTGTGTGTGCAGTTTAAACTGCCAATTCGACTTGGCAAGTGTACCCACCACTTGCCAGGCCCAAACCTTCCCTTATCATACCTGTAAGGCACCCCTAAGGTAGGCCCTAGGTAGCCCTATGGGAGGGTGCAGTGTATATTAAGGGTAGGAAGTGTACGTATGTGTTTTACATGTCCTAACAGTGAAATACTGCCAAATTCGGTTTTCACAGTTGCAAGGCCTATGTCTCTCATAGGTTAACATGGGGGCTGCCTTTAAAAATCATTAAAGTGCAGATTCCCTTTGGGAGCAGAGAGAAATGTGGAGTTTAGGGTCTCTGAGCTCACAAATTAAAAATACACCTTTTAGTGAACTTGGTTTTTAGATTGTGTGTTTGAAAATGCCACTTTTAGAAAGTAGGTATTTCCTTGCTTAAACCATCCTGTGGCTCTGCCTGTTTGTGGATTCCCTGTCTGGGTCAATTTGACAGTTGAGCTGTTTGCACCTCTCTCTAGACAGTGACACAAAGGGAGCATAGGGTGTAGCCTGCATATCCTGATGATCTGTCTACGCTGGGAGGGAGGGGAGGAGTGGTTACTCACACCTGAAAGGGCTGTGCCTGCCCTCACACAATGCAGTCTTCAACCCAATGGTGTGGGGCCTGGCCTGGGCAAGGTAGGATCTCGAAAACAACAGAGACGTCTCTTTGAAGAAGGCCTACTTCAAAGGCAGAAAGGAGTATAAGAAGAGCACCCAAAACCCCTGAAAATCAGACCACTTCTGGAATCAGGAGTAACCTCTGCCAAGGAGAAGAGCTGAAGAGCTGAGGAGAAGTGCTGCCTCTGCCCGTGACTGTGCTTTGTTGGGAAATCCTTCAGTTGCTGCTTCTGCCTGTGAAAGGGGACAAAGACTGGACTTTGTTGTGCATTCCTGCTTGCGAAGAATCTCCAAGGGCTTGAACTGAGCTTGCCTCCTCTTGTTGAAGTCTTAGGGCCATCAAAGACTTCCCCTGCCAGCACTCTCTGCTGAGACTTCTGCTCTGCCAAGTGGTGCCCTATCCAGTTCCTGGGCCCTTAAAGGTGAAGTTGGCAGGCAAGAACTAAAAATCCATGAACAGACCACTGTGAGGGGAAATTTTTGACACACACCTTCCAGGGGTTAACCAAGGATGATTCTCCTTTACCCTGACTAGAGTGAGGGTCCTTGCTTGGACAGGGGCCAACCTGACTGCCAACCAAAGACCCAATTTCTAACACTGACATTTGGCATCTGTCCTTGAATTATAAGCAAATGTGACTAGATACATTCAAAATGTAAAGGCATTTTGATTTAATCCTCTTTTATGACCCACCAGATACCGGCTGTTGACCCACCAGTGGATAGTGACTCACAGTTTGGGAAACGCTAGCCTATCGCATTACCGGCTTATATTTCACTGCAGTATTCAAAGTGGAGTCAACATGGGAATGCAGATGGATTTTTCCTCCTGTTTAGCAATCCGATGACCACATTCCACCAACTGTGTAGTATGGTTCTGGTTAGACTGAACTGGGAAAAGCTTCTGTGGGATGGGGATTTGTCAAGCTTGGTAAACTGATGCATAGCCCTGCCTTGAGTGACCTTTTGGTAACTGTGCTAACATGCTAATTAAGTGTGTGCGTTCAGGTGTAGGGCTTCTTTATTGACATTGGACTACTCTCCAAGGCCCAGGTTGTTGACATGAAGTGGTGGTGGCAGCATACTGATCTTTGTGGATTGATATTATTATTAAACAGACCTCTTTCCTCTTAAATGAGGAATGTAGGCTGCAGGCCCCACTCATGCGAAGTACTCATTAGATGTGACACCCTGTCCCTTGTGCTTACATTTTCTGTGTGTTGACTATGTGGGGCCTATTTACAAGGAATGGCGCATCACTGCGATAAGGCGGCGAAGCATCAAAAATACTTGTGCTGCGGCAAGGCAGGTTACGACCCCATGGATTTATCATATTTACAATACGGCGCACCATGGCGTAAGGTCCCAAGGATGCGTCAGAAGTTGTGACGCATCAGTGGGAAGGATGCTGCAATGCATCCGGCCCAAAAGTGGCACACTGCTGAAGTTGGGCTTAAGACAAGGGTGACTCCAGCAATGCGTCAAAAAACATAGGCGATGATTCAGATCTGACTGATGCAAGTAGCCTAATGTGTGGGGACCAATGTAATATAGTGGAAAATGGTGGAAAAGTCACCTTCTGCTCTATGACATTGGCTCTGATGTAAAGCAGACACGTATGAGGTATGGCTATGTGTCACTTTACAGTGGGCATGGTATACTTATGTATATGTAGAGACCTAAGTATGTGTGACATTTGAATGGGAGTGGATACCAGTATATGTTGTAATGTAAAGTGGCAATTCACTTCTTACCTACCTTATGTGTGCAAATATCGGTTGTGCTTTGGAGTACGCTTTGTTGGACCTGCAGACCCACTCCTCTTTGGATAAGTGGCAATCCTGGCCTGTCCCTTACATGGAGTACACAGCGTCACATTGCATGGCTGGAGTGGATGCTAATATCTCAGGTGCCCTTGTCCCAGCTTGGTCAAGGGATCTTACAACATGATTGTTACATGTGTAGGCCTACTCCTACTAGTTGAGGGGTTGTTGATTTGAAACTTATTACAGTGTGTTTAGTGACTTCAGCTGGTCAGATTGCCATTACACAGCCACTGTGTCATTTTCTACGCTTGGGCAACAGAGGCATAGGAATTTTCACGTATTCCCGGCTGAAAGCGATGCATCGTAAAGATGCGCCACAAATTGCAAAACTCGTAAATATCACTGCCTCAGTTGTGAGTGAGAATTTATAAAGGAACACCTACCCTGCATATATGATAAACTGCGTGGCAGAGCCGGTCCTAACACAGGTATTTTTGATCTAGGCCTAGAAAAACTGACGCATTGGGCCTAATGCTTTGCTATGTAAATATGGAGCAAAGAATGCACCGCTGAAGCATACATTTTATTTTACACAACTGCTGTGCAAGCACCTTGTAAATATGCCCCTGTGTATATCAGGTGTAGATGGTAGCAAGACTATCTTATAGTGAGAGTCTGGTTGCTGGGACCAGTGGGATTCATTTTGAATAGTCCCTTGTTCAAATTAAAATGTATAACCAATGTGCATAGTAAATTAAAAACATTACACTTTCTCACTATGAAACACTGATAGATAAAAAAAAAAATGTTTTCACTGATACAAAGATAAAACTTGCAGTGAAAAGCATAGAGTGGACTGTCTTTTGATGCTTTTTCTGGTCAGCATATGACTGATTAAATTAAATAAAAGGTTTAATGTTTTTTATTTAACAAAGGGCCTGTGTGCACTGTGCGCTGACCTGATTTACGATGCTATGATTTGCTTAAATAGCATTCAAAAGTAAGTGATTTAGCAAAGGGCCTGTGCACTGGCTCCTCCTGTGGGTGCAGTCATCATGTGCTCCCATGTGCCAAAGCTTGAACAGCTCAGAATAGATCAGAGGCATCGTTGACAGGGGGCTGTGCAAAGTTTGCTAAAATAACAGTGATGGTGATGGTCTTCAGCGGCAGCTCCTCTCTTATGGCGGAGGAGCGTCGCCCCATTGCCCCAGCAGCATAAAATCATGTAAAATAACATGATGATAAAGCAGTTTTATTATCTTTTTATTTTAAAAACAGGAGCCGGAGCCAAGCCGAATCGAGTGTTGTCGGCGGGGCCAAGGCAAGCATGGAGGGCACTTGCAGTGGTGGGCAATGCAAGGGCACATGGTGGGTTGGCTGGTTGTCTTAGGACAGCCAGCCCATCGTGCACACTTAGATGTCTGCTGTGTGGTGCATGGAGAGAAGCTGGGACAGGCTCCCAGTCCCTCTTCGAGTGTAAAACCAGCCCACTCCATCCAATCCTGATGCTGCTCTCATGCTCGGTAATAGTATAGCATCTGGAGGGAGACTGTGATAAGGAGAAGAGCTGCGAGCAGCAAGGCGGCATTCGGCGAGGTGGCAGATCATTTTTAATTTATATTTATTTATTATTGTCCCACCACTTTTACCTCCTGACAGCCGCCACTGATGGTAGTGCCCTATATCTGTCTGTGGGCCATTGACCTGATGCATTATTTCGAACTGCGAGTGTGAAGTGAGGCCACGCCATCAGCTATTGTCAAAATACCTCATCATTGCCCCACAATGACCTTTACTCTAACTTCAAATATTGTCAGAAACTTTACCATACATGTGTTTAGGTGGGTATGTTCTGGATTGAGTGTTACAATAAGGGCTTGCCTGCAAGTTCAAATTGCAGCTTGATTGAAAACCGCGCACTGCCTCTTTCTTCATTCAGGTTGCAGGGCCGTTTCTTGGAATTTTGGGCCCCGGGCAGAAAAGGAATGTAGGAGGCTCCTCTAATTTCTGTATATTGTGAAATCACAAGCAATGATCTCAAAGGAAATGTAATCAATTGACTATTGTTGAGCAACTTTACAATAAACAACTTTCTTTATGTGGATATTAGTAAAACAATAAAAACAAACGTTTAATCAAACAACGTGTTTCTTGATTAGTGCATTAGATGCGTATGTATGTATGTATGTATGCAGTATTTATATAGTTCAAACCTAACTGAAAGGCTGTGAAGTGCTGTAGAGGGTCAAAACCAAAGACATACTCAACACCTAATAGGAGGAATTAATCGTTTGTGGACTGTCACTGCATTATGATGCAGTTTTTTTTTTTTTAAGTTGAGTCATGCTGTTTCCTAAATTGCAACTGGGGTATGGTGTCCATGTCCGGATGGATATGGGGATATCATTCCAGAACCTCAGAGCATAGATGGGAAAGGCATTTTGTTTGTTGTTTCTCTATTTAGCACACCATCTTCTTTGGTATGAAGATTTCCTTGCAGCGTGTGTATGGAGAGGCAGTGGAGATGGCAAGCTTGTCATCCAAGAAGGCAGCGGTGTCAGCTGTACAGTGCTTAAATAGTCAAATAGCAGTGTAACACTGACAGGGTTAATGGCAAGCATAAAGTCAAGGAGCGATCAGAAAGGTAGCTGGTTTGTTGACTGGTAATACATTGTGATGGCTCTGCAGATGATGCTGCTAGGATTGAAGATTGTGCGGGCTGGCAAGGGGAAACTGTGGAGTTCCATCACAGTGGAATTATGTGGTCATATTTCTTTATTCTTTATGTTCTAGTGATGTATGCACAAACGTGTAGAATGCCCTTAAGGGAGGTCAGTGTGGATTGAAATCACAAGATGGTTTTCCAGATACCTAGGGGCGTATTTATACTTGTCTTGCACCAAATTTGCGTCATTTTTTTTACGCAAAGTCGGTGCAAAACAAACTCCATATTTATACTTTGGCACTAGACCTGACTAGTGGCAAATTTATGGCGTTGAAGTCATTTTTTGGAGGTGGAAACCTACTTTATGTCAATGAGATGCAAAGTAGACGTTCCCATGCAAAAAATGACTCTAAGGCCCTAGCGCCTTATGTATCCTCCTGTTCAAAAATCACCCACTGGGGGTAGGAGGGGTCAGAAAATGGTGCAAAGCTTGCTTTGCACCATTTTTTAACGCCTGGGTCAGGGCAGGCGTTAGGGGACCTGTGGGCCTATTTCCATGGTGGAACACCATGGAATAAGCCCACAGGTGCTCGCCCCAGGGACACCCCCACCCACACTAGAGGGACAGCGGAGGATGGGGGACCCCATCCCAGGTAAGTATAGGCAAGTACAGGTAAGTATTGTTTTTAAAGTGTCATTGGGGGCCCTGAAATGCCCCCCCCCTACATGGCACTGGGTGCAATGGCCATGCCCAGGAGTCTATAGTCTCCTGTGCTGGCCATTGGGGTGGTGGACATGACTCCTGTTTTTTCGAACACAGGAGTCACGTGGTATGGATGGTTTTGTGTCAGAAAATGACTCTAGGCAGGTTAGAGTCATTTTTATTACTCTAACCTGCCTAGCGTCATTTTTTGGTGCAAAACCCCCTTCTTCCATACAGCCAGCCCCACCTTAGGCTAGCCTACCCTTTCCACCGGCTTGCACCATTCCATAAATATGGTGCCCGGTGGGTGCACAGAAATGGTGCAAGCCGGTGCTAAAAGTTTTGGTGCAAAACTGAGTTTAATGCAGTTTTGCCCCAAAAAGTATAAATCAGGGCCCTAGTGCCAGAGAAGGTATGTGCAAGAAAGATACAAAAGCAAATAACAATTGAAAACAACTTGTCATCTATTAACCGCTTAGGTGCGGGCGTCGGCCACTGGCCGACGCCCACACACCCTCCCTGGTGCGGGTCACGACCAGTGGCCGACACCAGGAAGGGTATCAATAAATCCTCGGGTGCGTCGCACCCGAGGATTTTTTTTTTTTTAAACCCCCCACGGGAGACACAGAAGCTTCCGTGTCTCCCCCCGCACCCCACCCGCCCCTTTGTGACGTCAGCGCGCCGCAAAGGTGTTTTCCCCATCAAAGCAGGAAGCAGCCTTGCGGCCGCTTCCTGCTTTGATGGGGAAAACGGCCTTTCTCACGTTCGGGAAGGCCTCGTAAGAAAGGGGAGACACTCCCCTTTCTTACGAGGCCTTCCTGAAAGTGTTTCCTGGCCCCCCGGTCGCAGCTGTGCTGCGATCGGGGGCCAGGAAACACTTTCAGGTTTCCTGGCCCCCCGATCGCAGCACAGCTGCGATCGGGGGGCCAGGAAACACTTTGAAAAGGCCTCGTAAGAAAGGGGAGACTCTCCCCTTTCTTACGAGGCCTTCTCAAAGTGTTTCTGGCCCCCGATAGGACAATGGCGCAGACTCTGGGAGTGATTTTTCAGTCAGAGGAGTCCCATTCGATAACTCCTCTTCCAGTACATTATGAGGGAGGTGATTAGGACAGTCCTGCTGTCCCTTCGCAAGCGGTTTGTGCAACTGGGTAATAGTGGGTTAGGCCAACCCAGAGAGCAGGTGAATGCGGCGGCAAGCAGAGAGAGAGTGCTCTCTTGGGAGCTCCCCAATTTAGTTCAGCCCCAAATTCCACCACCCAAATCATATTGTGGAGACATCAAAATTATCCATGGCAAAACAAACTGGTTTTGTAAGGCAGGCACCTGTGTTTTTGGTCCTGGATTCGGCGGCCATATAGAGAAACACACTAAACCCAAACATTTCTGGAAACTAGACATTCGGGGGAGTCCACAGAGGTGTGACTTGGGTGGCTTCCCCAAAGTTTTCTTACCCAGAATACCCTGCAAAGCTGAAATGTTGAAAAAAAACTCAATTTTTCTCGCATTTCTGTCACACAAACTACAGGAATATGCTGGGATCCACAATATTCCTACCACCCAGTGACTCCTCACCTGTCCTGATAAAAACACTACCCCACTTGAGTGCCTACACCTAGTGTCTGTGTCAGGAATGGATCACCCCAGGGTCAACAGCTGCCTCACGTAAGGACCAACATTGACCGTTGTGTGATCTATTCCTGTCGCAGGCACCAGGCCTAACCACACAAGTGAGGTATCATTTTTATCGGGAGGCTTGGGGGAACACTGGGTGGAAGGAAATTTGTGGCTCCTCTCAGATTCCAGAACTTTCTGTCACCGAAATGTGAGGAAAACTTGTTTTTTTAGCCACTTTTTGAGGTTTGCAAAGCATTCTGGGTAACAGAACCTGGTCCGAGCCCCGCAAGTCACCCCTCCTTGGATTCCCCTAGGTCTCTAGTTTTCAGAAATGTACAGGTTTGGTAGGTTTCCCTAGGTGCCGGCTGAGCTAGAGGCCAAAATCTACAGGTAGGCACTTTGCAAAAAACAGCTCTGTTTTCTGTGATGTGTCCACGTTGTGTTTTGGGGCATTTCCTGTCGCGGGCGCTAGGCCTACCCACACAAGTGAGGTATCATTTTTATCGGGAGACTTGGGGGGACGCTGGGTGGAAGGAAATTTGAGGCTCCTCTCCGATTCCAGAACTTTCTGTCACCGAAATGTGAGGAAAACTTGTTTTTTTAGCCACTTTTTGAGGTTTGCAAAGGATTCTGGGTAACAGAACCTGGTCAGAGCCCCGCGAGTCACCCCATCTTGGATTCCCCTAGGTCTCTAGTTTTCAAAAATGTACAGGTTTGGTAGGTTTCCCTAGGTGCCGGCTGAGCTAGAGGCCAAAATCTACAGGTAGGCACTTTGCAAAAAACAGCTCTGTTTTCTGTGATGTGTCCACGTTGTGTTTTGGGGCATTTCCTGTCGCGGGCGCTAGGCCTACCCACACAAGTGAGGTATCATTTTTATCGGGAGACTTGGGGGGACGCTGGGTGGAAGGAAATTTGAGGCTCCTCTCCGATTCCAGAACTTTCTGTCACCGAAATGTGAGGAAAACTTGTTTTTTTAGCCACTTTTTGAGGTTTGCAAAGGATTCTGGGTAACAGAACCTGGTCAGAGCCCCGTGAGTCACCCCATCTTGGATTCCCCTAGGTCTCTAGTTTTCAAAAATGTACAGGTTTGGTAGGTTTCCCTAGGTGCCGGCTGAGCTAGAGGCCAAAATCTACAGGTAGGCACTTTGCAAAAAACAGCTCTGTTTTCTGTGATGTGTCCACGTTGTGTTTTGGGGCATTTCCTGTCGCGGGCGCTAGGCCTACCCACACAAGTGAGGTATCATTTTTATCGGGAGACTTGGGGGGACGCTGGGTGGAAGGAAATTTGAGGCTCCTCTCCGATTCCAGAACTTTCTGTCACCGAAATGTGAGGAAAACTTGTTTTTTTAGCCACTTTTTGAGGTTTGCAAAGGATTCTGGGTAACAGAACCTGGTCAGAGCCCCGCGAGTCACCCCATCTTGGATTCCCCTAGGTCTCTAGTTTTCAAAAATGTACAGGTTTGGTAGGTTTCCCTAGGTGCCGGCTGAGCTAGAGGACAAAATCTACAGGTAGGCACTTTGCAAAAAACAGCTCTGTTTTCTGTGATGTGTCCACGTTGTGTTTTGGGGCATTTCCTGTCGCGGGCGCTAGGCCTACCCACACAAGTGAGGTATCATTTTTATCGGGAGACTTGGGGGGACGCTGGGAGGAAGGAAATTTGAGGCTCCTCTCCGATTCCAGAACTTTCTGTCACCGAAATGTGAGGAAAACTTGTTTTTTTAGCCACTTTTTGAGGTTTGCAAAGGATTCTGGGTAACAGAACCTGGTCAGAGCCCCGTGAGTCACCCCATCTTGGATTCCCCTAGGTCTCTAGTTTTCAAAAATGTACAGGTTTGGTAGGTTTCCCTAGGTGCCGGCTGAGCTAGAGGCCAAAATCTACAGGTAGGCACTTTGCAAAAAACAGCTCTGTTTTCTGTGATGTGTCCACGTTGTGTTTTGGGGCATTTCCTGTCGCGGGCGCTAGGCCTACCCACACAAGTGAGGTATCATTTTTATCGGGAGACTTGGGGGGACGCTGGGTGGAAGGAAATTTGAGGCTCCTCTCCGATTCCAGAACTTTCTGTCACCGAAATGTGAGGAAAACTTGTTTTTTTAGCCACTTTTTGAGGTTTGCAAAGGATTCTGGGTAACAGAACCTGGTCAGAGCCCCGCGAGTCACCCCAGCTTGGATTCCCCTAGGTCTCTAGTTTTCAAAAATGTACAGGTTTGGTAGGTTTCCCTAGGTGCCGGCTGAGCTAGAGGCCAAAATCTACAGGTAGGCACTTTGCAAAAAACAGCTCTGTTTTCTGTGATGTGTCCACGTTGTGTTTTGGGGCATTTCCTGTCGCGGGCGCTAGGCCTACCCACACAAGTGAGGTATCATTTTTATCGGGAGACTTGGGGGGACGCTGGGTGGAAGGAAATTTGAGGCTCCTCTCCGATTCCAGAACTTTCTGTCACCGAAATGTGAGGAAAACTTGTTTTTTTAGCCACTTTTTGAGGTTTGCAAAGGATTCTGGGTAACAGAACCTGGTCAGAGCCCCGCGAGTCACCCCATCTTGGATTCCCCTAGGTCTCTAGTTTTCAAAAATGTACAGGTTTGGTAGATTTCCCTAGGTGCCGGCTGAGCTAGAGACCAAAATCTACAGGTAGGCACTTTGCAAAAAACAGCTCTGTTTTCTGTGATGTGTCCACGTTGTGTTTTGGGGCATTTCCTGTCGCGGGCGCTAGGCCTACCCACACAAGTGAGGTATCATTTTTATCGGGAGACTTGGGGGGATGCTGGGTGGAAGGAAATTCGAGGCTCCTCTCAGATTCAGGAACTTTCTGTCACCGAAATGTGAGGAAAACTTGTTTTTTTAGCCACTTTTTGAGGTTTGCAAAGGATTCTGGGTAACAGAACCTGGTCAGAGCCCCGCGAGTCACCCCATCTTGGATTCCCCTAGGTCTCTAGTTTTCAAAAATGTACAGGTTTGGTAGGTTTCCCTAGGTGCCGGCTGAGCTAGAGGCTAGGCACTTTGCAAAAAACAGCTCTGTTTTCTGTGATGTGTCCACGTTGTGTTTTGGGGCATTTCCTGTCGCGGGCGCTAGGCCTACCCACACAAGTGAGGTATCATTTTTATCGGGAGACTTGGGGGGACGCTGGGTGGAAGGAAATTTGAGGCTCCTCTCAGATTCCAGAACTTTCTGTCACCGAAATGTGAGGAAAACTTGTTTTTTTAGCCACTTTTTGAGGTTTGCAAAGGATTCTGGGTAACAGAACCTGGTCAGAGCCCCGCGAGTCACCCCATCTTGGATTCCCCTAGGTCTCTAGTTTTCAAAAATGTACAGGTTTGGTAGGTTTCCCTATGTGCCGGCTGAGCTAGAGGCCATAATCTACAGGTAGGCACTTTGCAAAAAAACAGCTCTGTATTTTGTGAAAAAATGGGATGTGTCCACGTTGTGTTTTGGGGCATTTCCTGTCGCGGGCGCTAGGCCTACCCACACAAGTGAGGTATCATTTTTATCGGGAGACTTGGGGGAACATAGAATAGCAAAACAAGTGTTATTGCCCCTTATCTTTCTCTACATTTTTTCCTTCCAAATATAAGAGAGTGTGTAAAAAAGACGTCTATTTGAAAAATGCCCTGCAATTCACATGCTAGTATGGGCACCTCGGAATTCAAAGATGTGCAAATAACCACTGCTCCTCAAAACCTTATCTTGATCCCATTTTGGAAATGCAAAGGTTTTCTTGATACCTCTTTTTCACTCCTCATATTTCAGCAAATGAATTGCTGTATACCCAGTATAGAATGAAAACCAACTGCAGGGTGCACCTCATTTATTGGCTCTGGGTACCTAGGGTTCTTGATGAACCTATAAGCCCTTTAAATCCCCGCAACCAGAAGAGTCCAGTAGACAAAACGGTATATTGCTTTCAGAAATCTGACATCGCAGGAAAAAGTTACAGAGTAAAACATAAAGAAAAATGGCTGTTGTTTTCAGCTCAATTTCAATATTTTTTTATTTCAGCTGTTATTTTCTGTAGGAAAACCTTGTAGGATCTACACAAATGACCCCTTGCTGAATTCAGAATTTTGTCTAGTTTTCAGAAATGTTTAGCTTTCCGGGATCCAGCATTGGTTTCACACCCATTCCTGTCACTAACTGGAAGGAGGTTGAAAGCACCAAAAATAGTAAAAATGGGGTATGTTCCAGTAAAATGCCAAATTTGTGTTGGAAAATGTGGTTTTCTGATTCAAGTCTGCCCGTTCCTGAAAGGTGGGAAGATAGTGATTTCAGCACCAGAAACCCTTTGTTGATGGCATTTTCAGGGAAAAAACCACAAGCCTTCTTCGGCGGCCCTTTTTTCCCATTTTTTTGGAAAAAAATAAATTTTCACTGTATTTTGGCTATTTTCTTGGTCTCCTCCAGGGTAAACCACAAACTCTGGGTACCATTAGAATCCCTAGGATGTTGGAAAAAAAGGACGCAAATTTGGCGTGGTTAGCTTATGTGGACAAAAAGTTATGAAGCCCTAAGCGCGAACTACCCCAAATAGCCAAAAAAGGGCTCAGCACTGGGGGGGAAAAGGCCCAGCAGCTAAGGGGTTAAAGGCATCACCCAATTCACTGTACAATACTAGACACTACCCGAATACAATAATATGTAGAATAAAATTGTTTAATGTCACGTGCCATGATCCACAGCCCTAACTTCTGTCAAAGTCCTCTGAATCCTTTAAATGTTATGATACTTATATTCAGTATACACTTTCATGGTTTCAGAGTGCATTGCATTTTCTAAGTTAGCATGATGCAGATTCAATTAACAGATTTAAAATACATCTCCATTCGTTTGATTTCTCTCAATTTTAGATGACACCTGGAAAGCACACGCTCACACACATTTAAATATTGCTGCAGGCCTGGGCCACTAACTGGCCAGTTTCCTTGAGCCTAACAGTGCTGGACTACGGCTGCAAGGACCCAGGGAGGAAGGCCAGGCCTCAAGGGTTGTGTCTGGTCAGTATTTAACATCCTGAACAATATTTTCATGTTTAAACCAGAGCAAAGAATCTTGAACAGAACGACTTGGGATATATTAATATAGAACAAAAAATCATTAAAGATCTAAATTTGGAAGTGAAGCAAAATTTAAAGACAAATGGTGTAAGCAGATGTTGTGAAATTGGAGGAGGCCCACCTGCTGGGCCTCAATCGATCTTAGAGGGGCACCAGCCTCAGTGTGGTTGAAATTAATTAAATCTTTCCACCCATCACTATTTTGAATACTTTGGTGTGTCGCCTTAAGTGGGGTGGGTATACCCAGATGTCAGTCACTTGCACACTGTCACTGGAACCAAACTATACCTGGCTGATGAGCCCTCACTAAGGCAAACTGGTCCTCAGTTGCTTGTGTTGTGGTTCAGGGAGGTTCTGGCCTGGCATTTCGTTCTGGACTCTTTCCAGTGGAGAAGAGTCAAGACTGATTTGCTTATGGCTAGGTCCAACCCTAGGTAGCATGGTGCTCAAAATAACGATGGAGTGGGATGCGCCTGAGTAATTACCAGTTACTGAGATTAATTCAAGCATTCCATCCATCAGTTGTAAAAAAAAAGTGTGGACAGTGAAATACAGGCATAATTTGAGCGATTTGGACCTATAACCCCACAGGGCCACAGTCCCACTGCACTTGCTGTACCGTTGACAGCTATGCCCTTCAGAGGGTTCACTTGTCCTAGGCATTGCAACCATGGGCCAGTTTGGCAAGGCCCAGGATAGCAGGCTCCCCTGCTTGGGTCTCTCAGCACTAGACCATGATGATAGGCCTAGGGTAGGTTGTCTTTTTCCTGGACTTTGCAGATATGGATCAGGGCTGTGCAGTGCATGGGAGAAGGGGCCCCCAGCATAGTAATGTAGCCATGGGCACTGATGCAAGAAAATTATGCTGGATAGTAAAACACAGCCATAATCTGCCTGCATTGGCTCCCTAACATCCACGAGTCCTGGTGCCACTGGACCTGCTGCACTACTGGTAGCTACATATCTGACAGAGGCCTCCCTATGAGCCTCAGAGCCATACTTCTGTGCTGCTAATGGGCTAGTGCCAGCACCCCAGAGTGTCCAGCCATGCCCAGCTGTGAGGCCCAGGGGAGGGAGGCAAGTAGCAAAGCAATGGTGCCACGTGCCTTGGTGCAATGTAAAAGGGTCTCCTCAGACTTCCCATTAGCTGCATAGTGAAATAAAGCCATAATTCTGGAACATTTGGCACTTAATACCTCTGGGCCCAGTGCCACTGCACCTGCTGCAGTACTGATGGCTACGGCTCTAACAAGGACCCATGCACGGAGTTATGGTACAGAGGCTGAGGGGAGGAGCCCCCCACAAAACATCGTCTCCCAGGCCTCCCAGACATATTGCAATGCTGTTTATGATGGGGATCTGGCAGTCCCAGATATCCCCAAATACTATTGGACCTCGCAACTAGTAGTGATAAATGACTGGGTCTGCAGACTGCAATGAGTTGGTGATACGGGTTGATAGATAAGCGATGGGACCCAGGGGCTTTCAAGTTCTACTTTACAAACAGAGGTGAGGAGACTCGCTACAAAGTCATACATCAACGGTTGTTGAGGTGTGAGCAGATGCAATTAAATTCTTGGGCTGGGCTACAAGGTTGACGGAGCAGACCCCCTATGGAATAGCGACCTACTCAGGGAGGTTGGCACACTTCAGGGTTTCTCCAAGTGGTGCCTGATGGGCATAGAACATTTGGGAGACTTATGGAAAGTGTCCGCCCTATTGACATTCAATGCACTCCAGAGGGAATATCAACTGTCAGGCTCAGAAAGGTACAGATATCTACAGGTGGTGCATGCCCTTGGGGCACACATGACTGGAGACACACAAATAGTGAAGTCTGCACCATTGGAAGATCATCTCCTCCTAGATCCTATGCCTGATAAAGTTATCTCCCTTACCTACAAAAATATGATAAATAACATTGCTGAAACCCTATGGACTCTAAGGGACAAGTGGATAGCAGACTTGGGAGAGATAGACAATGACAAACAGAGGGAGGGTCTACAGAGTCCAGATGTTATTGTAATACAAGCAGGGTTCTAGCTGATTCAGCTCTGGTTACTACACAGGACCTATTACTCCAGTACACTCTTCTACAGGATCAGAAGAGGACATTCCAGCTACTGTCTGCAGGGCTGCAGTCAGGAGGTAACCTTTATACATGTACTTTGGGCCTGCCCGGTCATTCAGACCTACTGGAAGGGAGTTCCACGAGTAATGTCACAGATTGTCAGCTTAGAGGTCCAGTTTAATATCAAAATGGCTTCTGTTGAACATAAAAGGTGAGCAGACCTGGCCCAAATATTTTAAATTGTGATTGGTGGTGGGTGCTGGGGTTGGTTAACGAAACGTGGCACAGGCATGGGGTGCCCCTGAGTCCTCCAGAGTCTCTGACTGGGAATCAGACATGAACTGGTGCCAACAAGCAGAAATAGTGTTGTACCAGAGCAGGGGATACCCACAAAAATAGGAAAGGATTTGGAGTGGTTGGAGTGCCTATCAGAGTTATGCAGGTTGGGGATGTTAAGACCATTGACCATGGTGATGTGGATGTGTGCTATGTTTTTACTTTTTCTGCTCCTGTCTCCTGAGAAATGCTATTCCAAACTCCTGTAAGAGATATCCCTATGTTTTTCTTCTGTACTGACAACTGTACTATGGTTTGCGGTTCAACATGGAAAAAGAATAAACATTTCAATTAAAAAAGACATAGGCCCTCATTCCAACCCTGGCGGTCTATGACCGCCAGGGTGGAGGTCGGCCGCGGTCGCCCAGCCGGGTCTGGCGGTTTCCCGCCGGATTACCCCCGGCTGGGAGAATCCTGCCATGGGGATTCCGACCCCCTTCCCGCCAGCCTGTTTCTGGCGGTTTTCACCGCCAGAAACAGGATGGCGGGAACGGGTGTTGTGGGGCCCCTGGGGGCCCCTGCACTGCCCATGCCACTGGCATGGGCAGTGCAGGGGCCCCCTAACAGGGCCCCAGCATGATTTTCACTGTCTGCATAGCAGACAGTGAAAATCGCGACGGGTGCAACTGCACCCGTCGCACCCCTGCAACACCGCCGGCTCCATTCGGAGCCGGCTTCAATGTTGCAGGGCCTTTCCCGCTGGGCTGGCGGGCGCTCCCTTGGCGGGCGCCCGCCGGCCCAGCGGGAAAGTCTGAATGGCCTCCGCGGTCTTTTGACCGCGGAGCGGCCAAGTGGCGGTTCCCGCTTGGCGGGTGGCGCCCGCCAATGTAGGAATGACCCCCATAGTGCTTGGAGGATTTGGGGAGGGAGCCGACTAACCCTTGGGCCTCACAGCACAAAAGCACGGCTGTGAGGTCTGGGAAGAGGGGACTTCCCCAAAGCCTTGCAATGCTACACCATGGATATGAGCTGTAGGGTAGTGGACCCCACTCCCCTATGCCCCGCAACCAAGGTCTTGTGCTGTGAGGCTCAGGAGAGGGGATCCCGAATAGGGGGGGGCCCTCTACCTTGGGCCTCACAACAATGGTAGCAATGCAAGCCCTAGGGTAGGTTGTTATCTCCTCTGGGCCTTCCTACTATGATTCAAAGCTGTGAGGCACAGGGAAGGGTGGTCTGAGTCTCACATCCATGGTCTAGTTCTACAGGGCCAAGGTGAGGAGGGTCCCCTTCGGTTGGCCTCAGAGCCATGATCCCCAGTCACCGCTACAAAGGTGAGGTACAGTGGCCAACTTTCCATTACCACTTCCAGGACAATTTGTGCCTTCAGAAAAAACACTGCACGTATGGAGGCACATTGCGTGTGCAGAGACATCAGAAGTTGTTCATTAGGGATTGGGGGAACTATGAGTCACAATCCACCCCTCTAAAGCAGACCATGTTAAAAGATAACTCAGGTGGAGATTGAGTTTTAGAGTGTGATTACCCTTCATACTATATTTAAGTTCTAGTCCCTTTACCAACTCTTGGAGTAATCCTTGACTGCTCACTATTGCAAATTTTGAGCGACATGTTTAGAAAATGAATTGTCCAATCAGTACCCACTGCCACAATATCTGGTCCAACTGGTACGTTTTAACTATGGAACTAATATATTTGACATCTAATTCAGTTTAAGATGGAAATAAACACCACGTTCTAAAACTGGGCAAGGCCAATAACGGAGTGACAATTTCTGGGAAGGGCAGCCCCTTTGCCTTGCCATCAGAATCACTGACAACCCAGTTGTGGTCTAGTGGACTAGTTGGAAATATGTAACCAGGAGACACAGTTTTTAATTGCGGCCTTCCATTTGGCCAAAGTGTGTGATCTTGGGAAATCACTTTCATGAACTTATTGCCAGGGGCACTAGAAATATGTGATCGTGGAGCTCTGTATTTTTCTTATAATTATAGGTTTGCAGCATTTGCCACATAATCCATAATCTGCTGTATAATCTTCAGATTTTAACAAAATAAATTGTTTCTAGCTCAAATAGTTCAAAAGTTACTAAAAAACATACATGTTGTCACACAGTCGAAGACTTTTGTAAAGCTCCACTGGCCACCTTTCTGTTGCTTATTGCTACATTTGGATGTTAAACTGGTACTAATGAGGTGTAACTATTGCCCAGACAGTGTTAACAAGTGTAAAAATTACAATATAATGAAATAACACCATCATAAAATGAACCGCATTACGCCACATAATTTGGCTTTTTTGCTACATAATTTGCTCATCTCTGCCACATAATTTAGTCCTCCCCTGTCACATAATTCCAATGGCCCTGCTTAGTTTTCTGCTGTTCCCATTTTTGGCAAGATTGGAAGTACTTTTATTCAATGTAAAAGCTGCTAGTCAGTGCGATTTAAAAAATAGACTGAATATTACCTGGAAGAAAACAGGTGCAAAGTCGACCTGAATGCAGTACAGTGGTAAATAAAACCATTGCAACTAGGAGCAGTGTACTGCAGCACTGGGTCTACTAATTGAACAAACTGTTTGATCCTGAGTAAATAATACTCTCCCTGTGCCTTGTCAACTGATCTGACAGTATGGCAGCACTTTGAAACAAGCTTAATGTGAGAAACAGACACCAAGGGTGTACTCCCTTGCTCTGGCTTAGCATGGGTCATGTTGGAACCTTGAACACATAATGAGTTCAGCTTTCTTGTGGCTTCTGCTTGCCATCGTCCCTCTAACCAGGATGTGGCATTCCGGCAAGAGCTGCTGACTTTAGAATTAGGGAAGCAGGTTCCAGACTTGGCATCAGCTCAACATCTTGAGATTCGGGGCAAGTCACTTAGGGCCAGATGTAGGTACAAAGCAAATTGCAACTCGCAATTTGCTATGCAGAACGGTGTCTCAGACACCGTCTGCGAGTCGCTATGGGGTCGCAAAGACCCACCTCATTGATATTAATGAGGTGGGTCGCAAATTGCGGCCCCATAGCGACTATGGGCACTCACTGACATGGAGGCCTGCTGTAGTCAGCAGACCTCCATGTCCGTGACTGCTTGCTAATAAAGCAGTTTTATTTTTTTCAAGTGTAGCCCGTTTTCCTTAAAGGAAAACGAGCTGCACTTAAAAAAAAATCCGAAACCTTTTGTTTCGGTATTTTTTCAGGGCAGGTAGTGGTCCTTTGGACCACTACCTGCCCTGAAAAAATATTTTGGGGTCCATTCACAAAGGGGAAGGGGTCCCATGGGGACCCCTTCCAATTTGCGAGTGGGTTACCATCCACTTCAAGTGGATGGTAACTGCGACTCCATTTGCGACCGCATACGCGGTCACAAATGGAATTGCATACCACTGCGAGTCGCAAATAGGAAGGGAACACCCCTATTTGCGAGTCGGAAATGCATTTGCATTTCTGCATAGGAAACTCCGGTTTGCGAGTCGCAAACGGCAATTTTTGCCGTTTGCGAGTCGCAAACTGGTTCCTACATCTGGCCCTTAATCTCCTTGTGCCTGAAAAAAGAATGTGTCCTTGTGTTACCAGTACTCATAAAAGTGCTCCAATACCTTTGTGTCGAGTTCTTTTTATATAAAACTGCACAAAACGGGTTTCATTCACTCATTTAAAGATGTTTGCATCAGGGGTTACCTCCTGGCCAGCTTTCTATTGGCAACATCGGTATTTTAATGTCTCTGCTGGTACTAAAATAAGCAAAATCACATAAAGCCGGTATTTTTAGTCCATATCTGTGCAGTCTTCAAGCAGCAAATATAAACAGAAAACATGTTTAAATATGTTCTAGAGCTGCGTTAACAATCCCTGACAAATAAAGTAAACAAAGGATGAAAAGTCATGTTAAAATGAATATATGCTTTTCTTGAAGGTCCTACTTAGTATCTGTCCAGGGCATTTGCAGGCTCTTCCAAAAGGGACAAATGGCTGGTATTTTTCTCTTGAAAGTTGGCAGTCTTATTTGCATCTCAATGGTTGAAGGCGATACTGAACCTGCATGGTGCAGGACCCGTTCTGTGCTGCAATGCTCCCCTCCTAGACCCTGGCAGGCATCTCTTTCATGGCTCATCAAGAGCTGAAACAGTGGGAGTTGCTTCTCTTCCGAAAGGGTCCCTTACAGATGCCTGCAAAGCCCAGGAGAGAAATGCCTCAACCCTGGGCCTTGCAGTGCTGCAGCATAGGTGGGAGGCCTAGGTCTGGGGATGGGGAAACACTGGCGCAAGGCCCCATGTTGGTGGGCTGAGCGCGGGGCCCTGGTCAGCTGCCCACGCCTAGGGCCGGCCCTATGGGTAGCATGGCTGGACAGGTACCCAGTACATGTATCATGGTCTCCTTTCCCACACCGCACAATCTACATCCTGCAATCTCAGCAGTTTTTAACAAGGCAGGTTACGGATCCAGTGTTGTTAGAAATTCTAACCATAGTGGCAGGAACTTGAGCTGTGAATGGAATGGAACCCAAGGTCAAAGTGCGGCTTAGGCTTTAGGGACGTCTAGGTGTTAATAATTTGCCAAGTGGGCGTCCACTTTTCCAGAGTCCCTTTGTCTTCTTTCAGGGAGAATAATTTGGTCATACTGATAAGTTGCTTTTTGAATTTACTTGTTGGCACCTGGATATTCCAAAGATTGGTGGCTTCTTACAACTCCAAAGCACCTTCTGGGAAGCGCTTGAATACTGAGTTCCAGTTCTGCTTGTTTATTTCAAGCCAAACATATGCAGCTAATGAGTTTTCTTTAGTCAATCTGAATCTTTGGAACACCTTGAGAAAATAACTTTTTGTCGCCCATGGTTGTTTTATCAACCCTACCTCCAGACACTGTTGTGTCTGCGATGTATATATAATGTGGGAGCTTGTAAACTGACTGGTAGGCTTTGCGATCAACAGATCTAACAGCCTTGTCACTTAAATGGGGCTTTGCAAAGGTCTTGAAAGAGTTTAAAATCAAGAAGTCAATGAAGTGGCTTTAGATTTCATTCCATCAATATGTGGCACGAATGTGCTTCTCGAGTCAAATACCATTTCCAAAGAATTTGTAGTGTGAAACAATGGATAGCCATAGCCCATCAATGTTCCATGATCGAGGTGTAGTTAGTTTTGCACAGCTTTGCATTTCTCTTGGTAAATTTCAGGTTTGTTTCACTTTGTGAATCAAAGAAGAGCATCTTAAAGTCTCTTAAGCCCCATGGGTGTCATACTCATTATGAACAGGTCATTGGCATATAAAATGTGAGTGAAAGTGCAACACCCCAGTTTTGGAGGATGGGCGTTTATGGTGTCCAACTCAGTGGACAGGTTTGAAACATAGATGTTGATCAGCAAGGGGGCACCCCTGCTTCAAGCCAATCGTGGTGTAGATTTTCTGGGGCAACTAGGTGCCAACTCCTATCTTCACACATAGCCATGTGTCAGTGTACAGAAGTTGAGTAGCTCTCAATATAGTTGGTGGAATCCCAGCGCTGTTTAGTTTCTGCCAAAGTAAGTGTTGAGGGACCTTGTCGAATGCAGCCTTGAAATAAACAAAACAGGCATATAATGTTGATTTTGTGTTAAAGGCATTATCCATGCAAACAGCTAAGTCTGCCAGATTTTAAAGTGTACCCTGGCCAGTGAGGAATCCTGATTAGCTCCATAGGATAAGAGTCAGGCCATCTACCCATGCTTCAAGGTCTTGCAATGCTAGGCTTGCACAGTGCCTGGAATCAATGTCAAGTAGGGCAATCCGTCGATAATTGGTGGTGTCAGTTCTGTCACCTCCTTCAAAGTTGGATAAATGATAGATCCAAGCCAGGAGTTTAAGACTGCCCATTGTATGCTCACTGCATTACACAAGATGTTACGTTTTTGTTGCCCAGAGCTCTGGTTCGACATTGAAAAGAGTTGAAGGTATGCCGTTTGGGCCAGGGGTCCCGTCTGTTCTACTTTTCCTAATAATGGCTTCGTTGGGGACATGTTTTTGGTCTGCTGCCCACTGTTGCCCATTAATTATCACCAACCTGGTTTGACATTACAGAAGGTTGACATTGGAATACAGTATCCCCATGCACTGGAAATATATTTACTGTATTTCTGGAGATGAAGGAAGGTGACCCAGTCACTGAAGTGACAGAGGAGGAAAGCACGCCTACCCATAGAAATTTGATGACCATGTAGCAGGGTTTGCTTATTAATTATCCTGAGCACTGGCATGCCGTGAATGGTAGAGAAGAAGATGAAGTGAGAAAGTACAGTTGTTTAGGGTGAGGATATTTCTAAGTAGGGCCTGCCCTTTTGTCTATCCATACTTACAACTTTAGGAAGGCTAATGCCAGGCAAGTTCACAGTCTTCACACTTCCTTGTACCCATGTTTTTGGGTACCCCTGATTGCGCCAGCTTCACCTCTACCTGCTGTGAGAGCCCAAATGCTGTATTTGTGTTGTAGCTAGACAGTGACATTTAAAGGGGACCATCACAAACCCTTTCCAGCATCCCAGATCTGGAAAATTATTATAAAGGCGAGATCCAAATGATTCCACTTTTTGTTTCCAGTTCTGTGTTCTTCTTGGTCAGTGAAGACAGTGGTCCTGAGGGTATTCGAAGATCTGATGTGATCCAGGGCTGGTGTCTGCATGCCATCCAGTCTTACAGAGGTAAAGGGAGACTTCCCCTGAAGTTTTTGAAGCGCTCTGGAGAAGTTGCACACATATCTGGCATCTATTACTTTGCCTGCCTGTTCAGAGGATTGTCTGGTCATGAAGGAGAAGATTTTGTCCAGGAGGAAAGGCCCAGCTGTGTTCCCAGTTTGTGGAGCACCCAGACGATGCCAACTTGCACCAGGAGCTAACCAGTGCTGAACGAGCTGTGAAAAGTCAACTTGCCTCCATACATGGTTCATGTGGTGAGCTGATTGATGTAACTATCAGTCCGAAAAGGCGTCCCTTCTGGCATCCTAATGTCAGCATGCAAACCTATCTTTGATAACCATGCCAAAAGCACAAAAACGGCCTGGACCTTTCCGAACTTTGGTGCTCCCCAATTGGACCTGTCTCTGATGCATGTTAAATCATTTTCAATATTTAGAGTTGTGACTTTCTCAGTAAGAATGACAGACACAGAACAAAGTTTCAAAAGTCCTATGGGGACCCCTTCCAGTTTGCAATTGGGTTAGCACAAACTGCATTCGCAATCACAAAACAATCATACATGGGTCTGCGACCCATGGGACACCCCTTCCTAATTGCAACAAGCAAACCTTTTTTGTGATTCTGTAATTAGATTACCGAATCACAAAAATGGGTCTGTACATCCCAAATAGCATTTTCCAAATCGCAAACGGCTTGATTTGCTGTTTGCCACGTGGAAAATGCTTCGTACATCTGACCCTGAGTCCCTTATAAGCGAGCCTTTGTGATGATAAGCAAAAACCACTGCATTGTGATGCAATCTAAGAGATACTGGAAAGGGAAACAGTATATTTGTTGACCTCCTGGATGCAAGAAGAAGAGGAGGCTGGTGGGGATAAGCAACTGGAGACCTTTTGGAAGGCCAGCAATATGTGTTGCAGCCCTAAAGACTTTTTTGAATAAGTTGGCTAGACCTACAAATCCAAAATGGTGGTGGAATCCTGACTACAACAGAAGAGGTGGATGAAAGCTGCGTATTCTGCAGTGCAATTTAATGCAGAAGGACTTTGGTCTGGATTGGTCGGTTGGATGAAGAGATCTTCTTGAATAGGTGGATTTCTTAAATAAACTGGCAGGACTTTGCTGGCTCATGATAACTGAATGTAGTTCCTGGAAAATGTGAAACTTTCAGCTAGCAAATTAATTTTTCTGTTTTTCTCTTTGGACAGTACTATTATTTACATAATGCAGTCCCTATTTGTGAAGCAATTGTCTCCCCTCGGTTCTGCCACAAGTACCTTGGTGAAAGACTTCAGTTTACCTTCTACGTCCCTCATTCCCTCTGGTGTGGATGGCGATATTAGTTTTGTAATACTATGGGAACTTGAGCTTCATTACCATAACTTAAAGTAGCAATACTCATCAACATGATCCACAAGTTGAGGGATGACGGATTCTCCTCTTTCATGACCTAAGTGCTGCTATGCATTTGAAAAGGAAAGATCTACAGAAAAAGAGAAACTGATTGTTGCTGAATCTGGTAGTTGTACTGTCACTCTGATGTTCATCCTCTTTGAGAGTGCTGTGGAACGATAAGCCTTATGGGGCAAATTTATTAAGGGCTGGCGCCACGTAGTATGGTGAAGGACGTCACAAGCTGTAAGTTACATTTAAGAAAAGACGCATCAGCACAGATATGTCATATTTTCACAATTGCATTGTGCAAAAATATTAAGAATCCTGATGTATCATTCAGGAATTACTATATGCAGTGTAGGCTTTCCTCTGTAAAATCCTGTGCACCCATAAAACAGTGGTAGCTATCACAATACCAATGTGTGAGGTGAGTGGCTTCTCACCACACAACACTAGAAATGCATCAGAATTGCTGTGCATTGGCAACCCCGATGTAGAAAATGACACAGTGGCTGTAGGAAGCTGGCCTGGTGCGTAGTGAGCACCTATGGTGTTATCACCTTATACTAGGTCCAGGTATCCCATATTAGTGAAGTATAGGCAGTGTCTAGGAAGCTAGGGCTCTCTAGAGGTAGCTGTGGATGAGCAGCCAAGAATTATCTAGGCGATATGCAAAGGTATGCAATACCACTATAGTCACACAACACTTACACACATGAAAGAACAACACAGTGTTACAAAAATAAAGGTATTTTATTATAGTAACACAAATACTAGAATACTGAATAGACAATCCCTCAACTGGAAGTGAGTAAACACACTATTATATACACATTACGAATCAGTAAATAGCATAGAAACAATAGGCATTGATAAAAGCAATAGCAAATAGTGTGGGCCCTAGAGGAGGACCAAACCATATACTAAAAAAAAGTGGTATGTGAAAGGCAGACCCCCATCCACGGAAGTGGAACCAGTAGAAGGGAGCTGGAGGAACTAGGAACCCCAATAGGTGAGTACCAGAGTGACCCCATGCGACCAGGAGAGCAGAGGTAAGTACCTGATTTTCCCCAAAACCAACAGGAGAACTTTGGAAAAGGATCATGCAAGACCCGACCAAGACTGAAAGAACCCAAAAGTGGATCCTGACAGAAGAGGACCTGCAAAGGAAGGGGACCAAGTCCAGTTTGGGTTGAAGTGTCAGGGGGTGCCAGGAGCCACTACCCACCCTTCTGTGGATGCAGGACCAGGTCAACGGTGGACGATGGAAGTTCAGTAGTGCAGCACATGCGCTGAAGAGGAGTCCCAGAAGTGATGCAAGTGATGTCCCACGTCGGTGGTGGAGATGCAGTTGGTTAGTAGTGCTAGAAAACCACTAACAAGCCTTGGCATATGCAAGAGACGGAAAGAAGGTTTGCAAGGCTGAAGAGGACCAGCAAGGTCCAGGGGACTCGACCCACAGAGGGGAGTCCGGGATGACCCTCAGCAGCTGGGAGTGTCACAAGAAGAGTAAGCAGCTCCCACAGGCAACCCACAGGCAACCCACTGGCAGCAGGCACAAGAGTCACAGTGAGGCCCACTCAGCAAACTTGAAGAGGAGTCCCTGGAGCAGCAGGCAGGAGACTGCTTTGCAGGAAAGACTGCTGTAAGCCGGGGCTGCACTGAGCCAGAAGATCCCTTGGAGGAGGAGCAAACAAGCCTTGGTGGCTGCAAGAGTCCCAGTGCACATGGGTACTGTCCTACAAAGATAGGCAAGGGTTTACCATCTCCCAAGTTGGATAGCTGGTAGACAGGACCAAGGGGACCACTCCAGACTACCACCTGTGATGCAGCATCTATGCAGTTCTGGAGGAGAGAATATCCATGCAGCTGTTTGTTATTGCAGTTGGTGTCTGCGGATGTAGGGGAGTGACTCATTTACTCCAAGGGAGATTCCTTTTTACTTCTTGTGCAGTCTGAAGAGTCGCCACCCTCAGAGGATGCACAGCCAGGGAAATGTTGCAGTTGCTGGAAGGAGCCAGAGAAACAATTCTGCAGAGCAGAGTCGTCAACAAAGTTGCAGATTGTCAGATGTTGGAGGGTCCAGTTGCAGTCCCAGTGTCCAGAAGATGAAGTATACGATGTAGAGGAGTCTTGCTGGAATCTTGCATGTCAAATATGAGGACCCACCCAAGAGGGAGACCCTAAATAGCTCAGGAAGGGGGATTGGTCACCTAGAAGATGACCGCCTATCAGGAGGGGGGTGTGACGTCATTTACCTGACTGGCCACTCAGATGCTCCCGGGGCCTCTGTCCACCTTGGATTCAAGATGGCAGAATCAAGTGGCCACCTAGAGGAGCTCTGGGCAGCACCCGTAGGGTGGTGATGGACAGGGGAGTGGTCACTCCCCTTTCCTTTGTCCACTTTTGCACCGGAGCAGGGACATGGGGTCCCTGGACTTGTGCAAACCGGTTTATTCAAGAAGGGTGTTACCTCCCTCTCCCACAGGAAATCCTTTGTTCTGCCTTCCTCTGCCTGAGCTAGTCGAGCAGCATGAGGGTAGAAACCTATCTGAGGGGTGGCATCAGCACGGGCTGCTCGGAAAACCCCAGAAGACTGATTGGAGCGATGCTGGGGGTCCTCTAAAGAGCCCCCAGAGTGCATGGAACCATACGATCAATAATGAAAACAGTGTTGGGGTATGATTCCAACATGTTTGATACCAAACATGCCCAGGTTTGGAGTTATCATTATGGAGTTGGACACAGGTAGAGTGACCTGTGTCCAGTTCACTGGTAAAAAAGCTTCCCTGCACTTACAAAGTACAGTGGAAGTTGGGGTTCATAGGAGCACCTGTTTATGCAGGGGTGCCCTCACACACAGGTACCTGCACCCTGCCCTTTGGGCTAGGAGGGCTTACCATAGGAGTGAATTACAGTGACCTGGTGCAGTGACATGTAATGAAAGGATGCAGGCACCTTTTCATGCAAGCTGCAATGGCAGGCTCGCTGATAAATTTTCCATGGGCTCCCATGGATGGTGTAGGAGGCTGGCCTGGCTTGTAGTGGGTACCAAGGGGTACTTACACTCTGTACCAGGTCCAGTTATCCCTTATTAGTGTAGAAGAGGTGTTTCTAGCAGCTTAGGCTGATAGAAGGTAGCTATAACAGAGCAGCTTAGGCTGAACTAGGAGACATGCAAAGCTCCTGCTATACTACTGGTGTCATATGCACAATATCATAAGAAAACACAATACAGAGATATACTAAAAATAAAGGTACTTTATTTTTATGACAATATGCCAAAAGTATCTCAGTGAGTACCCTCAGTATGAGGATGCCAAATATACACAAGATATATGTACACAATACCAAAAATATGCAGTAATAGCAAAAGGAAGTAATGCAAGCAATGTAAATTTACAGTAGATTGCAATAGGAGCACATAGGTATAGGGGCAACACAAACCATATACTCCAAAAGTGGAATGCGAACCACGAATCAAATCAAATCAAATCATAAACATTTATAAAGCGCGCTACTCACCTGTGAGGGTCTCAAGGCGCTAGGGGGATAGGTTTACTGCTGCTCGAAGAGCCAGGTCTTGAGTTGCCTCTGGAATGCGAGGTGGTCCTGGGTGGTCCTGAGGTTGGTGGGGAGGGAATTCCATGTCTTGGCCGCCAGGTAGGAGAAGTATTTCCCACCTGCCGTGGTGCGGCGGATGCGAGGGACGGCGGCGAGTGCGAGGTTGGCGGAGCGAAGTTGACGGGTGGGTGTGTAGAAACTGAGGCGACGGTTGAGGTATTCAGGTCCCTTGTTGTGGAGGGCTTTGTGTGCGTGGGTGAGGAGTCGGAAGGTAATCCTTTTGTTGACGGGAAGCCAGTGCAGGTGTCTCAGGTGGGCGGAGATGTGGCTGTTGCGGGGTATGTCGAGGATGAGGCGGGCAGAGGCGTTTTGAATTTGCTGCAGACGGTTCTGGAGTTTAGCGGTGGTTCCTGTGTATAGGGTGTTGCAGTAGTCCAGGCGGCTCGTGACGAGGGCGTGGGTCATTGTCTTTCTGGTGTCGGCGGGGATCCAGCGGAAGATCTTTCGGAGCATGCAGAGGGTGAGGAAGCAGGAGGATGATACGGCGTTGACTTGTTTGGTCATGGTGAGAAGTGGGTCCAGGATGAATCCGAGGTTGCGTGTGTGGTCTGAGGGGGTTGGTGCGGTGCCAAGGGCCGTGGCCCACCAGGAGTCGTCCCAGGCGGACGGGGTGTTTCTGAGGATGAGGACTTCCGTTTTGTCTGAGTTCAGTTTCAGACGGCTGAGTTTCATCCATTCTGCGACGTCTTTCATTCCATCTTGCAGGTTGGTCTTGGCGCTGGTGGGGTCCTTGGTGAGGGAAAGTATCAGCTGAGTGTCGTCGGCGTAGGAGGTGATGTTGATGTTATGTTTGCGTACGATGTCGGCGATGGGGCTCATGTAGACATTGAAGAGAGTCGGGCTGAGCGAGGAGCCTTGTGGGACGCCGCAGATGATCTCGGTGGGGTCTGAGCGGAAAGGTGGGAGGTAGACTCTTTGGGAGCGGTTGGAGAGGAAGGAGGTGATCCAGTCCAGGGCCTGTCCTTGGATCCCGGTGGAGCGGAGGCGGGATATTAGGGTTCGGTGGCAGACGGTGTCGAAGGCAGCCGAGAGGTCAAGGAGGATGAGGGTGACTGTTTCTCCGTTGTCCATCAGAGTTCTGATGTCATCTGTGACTGAGATGAGGGCGGATTCTGTGCTGTGATTGGCTCGGAATCCGGACTGAGAGGGGTCGAGTAGGTTGTTGTCTTCAAGGAAGTTGGTAAGTTGCTTATTGACGGTCTTCTCTATGACTTTGGCAGGGAAGGGGAGGAGCGAGATGGGGTGGAAGTTCTTCAGGTCGCTGGGGTCCGCCGTAGGTTTCTTCAGTAGGGCGTTGAAATCTGCGTGTTTCCAGCTCTCGGGGAAGGTGGCAGAAGCAAACGAGATGTTGATGATGGTCTGGAGATGCGGGCGATGATGTCGTCAGCTTTGTTGAAGATGAAGTGTGGGCAGGGATGCGAGGGGGCACCGGAGTGGATGGAGTTCATGGTGGCTTTGGTCTCTTCCGTGTTGATGTGAGTCCAGGCGTTGAGGGTGATGGCTGGGGTTGTAGGTTCTGTGGTGGTTGGCTGGGTCTGGTGTCCGAAGCTGTCGTGTAGGTCGGTGATCTTACGATGGAAGAAGGTGGCGAGGGAGTTGCAGAGGTCTTGTGAGGGCGTGATGGCGTTGGCGTTAGGGTTGGAGAGCTCTTTGACAATGTTGAAGAGTTCTTTGCTGTTGTGAGTGTTCTTGTCCAGTCTGTCTGTGAAGGAATTTCTTTTGGTGGCGCGGATCAGTTGGTGGTGTTCGCGGGTAGTGTTCTTGAGGGCAGACATGTTATCTGCGGTGTGGTCCTTGCGCCAGGCTTTCTAGAGGGTGCGGCATGTTTTTTTAGATTCCTTGAGGGTGTCTGTGAACCAGAGAGGTTTTTTGGTGTTGGTCTGTCTTGGGAGGCGTCTGAGGGGAGCGAGGTTGTCTGCGCAGTTGGTGATCCAATGCGTGAGGCTGAGGGCTGCGTCGTTGGGGCCGGTGGAGAAGGTGGGTTGGTTGTCGCTGAGAGTGGAGAGAAGCTGTTCCACTGGGATTTTGTTCCAATGTCGGCGTGGGATGGATTGTGTGCGAATGGACCCCAAACCTATGTGAGCTTGTAGAGGGTTGCTGGGACTGTAAGAAAACAGTGAGGGTTAGATAAATGGCCCACCCCAAGACCCTGAAAAGTAGGTGTAAAGTACACCTATAACCCCAGAGAGCACAGAAGTCGTGATAGAGGGTTTCTGCAAGAAAGACCAACACCAGCAAAGCAACAACAGTGGATTTCCGGACCTGAGTACCTGTGAAACAAGAGGACCAAGTCCAAGAGTCGCCACAATGTCGAGAGTGGGCAGATGCCCAGGAAATGCCAGCTGAGGGTGCAAAGAAGCTGCCACCAGATGGTAGAAGCTGTGGATTCTGCAAGAACGAAGAGGGCTAGAAACTTCCCCTTTGGAGGATGGATGTCTCACGTTGTGAAGAAGCTTGCAGAGGTGCTCCCACGCAGAAAGACCGCAAAGAAGCCTTGCTAGCTGCAAGGGTCACGGTTAGGGTTTTTGAATTCTGCTGTGGCCCAGGAGGGACAGGATTTTGCCACTTGGATGAGGAGACAGAGGGGGCGCCCAGCAAGGCAGGTAGCCTCACAGAAGCAGGCAGCACCCGCAGAAGTACCGGATCAGGCACTTAGAAGAGGAGTGAACCGGAGTCCACCCGAAGTCAGAAGAGGGAGTCCCACGGCGCCGGAGGACAACTCAGAAGGTTGTGCACTGCAGGTTAGAGTGTCGGGGACCCAGGCTTGGCTGTGCACAAAGGAAATCCTGGAAGAGTGCACAGAAGCCGGAGCATCTGCAAATCACGCGGTACCCAGCAATGCAGTCTAGCGTGGGGAGGCAAGGACTTACCTCCACCAAACTTGGACTGAAGAGTCACTGGACTGTGGGAGTCACTTGGACAGAGTTGCTGAGTTCCAGGGACCATGCTCGTCGTGCTGAGAGGGGACCCAGAGGACCGGTGATGCAGTCTTTTGTTGCCTGCGGTTGCAGGGGGAAGATTCCGTCGACCCACGGGAGATTTCTTCAGAGCTCCTGGTGCAGAAAGGAGGCAGGCTACCCCCAGAGCATGCACCACCAGGAAACAGTCGAGAAGGCGGCAGGATGAGCGATACAAGGTTGCAGTAGTCGTCTTTGCTACTTTGTTGCGGTTTTGTAGGCGTCCTGAGCAGTCAGCAGTCGATCCTTTGGCAGAAGGTGAAGAGAGAAGTACAGAGGAACTCTGATGAGCTCTTGCATTCGGTATCTGAAGAATTCCCCAAAGCAGAGACCCTAAATAGCCAGAAAAGGAGGTTTGGCTACCTAGGAAGGAGGATAGGCTAGTAACACAGGTAAGAGCCTATCAGAAGGAGTCTCTGACGTCACCTGCTGGCCCTGGCCACTCAGAGCAGTCCAGTGTGCCAGCACACCTCTGAATCTAAGATGGCAGAGGTCTGGGGCACGCTGGAGGAGCTCTGGGCACCTCCCCTGGGAGGTGCAGGTTAGGGGAGTGGTCACTCCCCTTTCCTTTGTCCAGTATCGCGCCAGAGCAGGGCTGGGGGATCCCTGAACCGGTGTAGACTGGCTTATGCAGAGATGGGCCCATCAAAGCATTTCCAGAGGCTGGGCGAGGCTACTCCTCCCCAGCCCTGACACCTTTTTCCAAAGGGAGAGGGTGTAACACCCTCTCTCTGAGGAAGTCCTTTGTTCTGCCTTCCTGGGCCAGGCCTGGCTGGCCCCCAGGAGGGCAGAAACCTGTCTAGGGGGTTGGCAGCAGCTGCAGTGAAACCCCGGGAAAGGTAGTTTGGCAGTATCCGGGTATGTGCTAGAGACTCGGGGGATCATGGAGGCATTGGGGTGACAATTCCATGATCTTAGACATGTTACATGGACATGTTCGGAGTTACCATTGTGACGCTATACATAGGTAGTGACCTATGTATATTGCACGCGTGAAATGGTGTCCCCGCACTCACAAAGCCCGGGGAATTTGCCCTGAACGATGTGGGGGCACCTTGGCTAGTGCCAGGGTGCCCACACACTAAGTAACTTTGCACCCAACCTTCACCAGGTGAAGGTTAGACATATAGGTGACTTATAAGTTACTTAAGTGCAGTGGTAAATGGCTGTGAAATAACGTGGACGTTATTTCACTCCGGCTGCAGTGGCAGGCCTGTGTAAGAATTGTCAGAGCTCCCTATGGGTGGCAAAAGAAATGCTGCAGCCCATAGGGATCTCCTGGAACCCCAATACCCTGGGTACCTCAGTACCATATACTAGGGAATTATAAGGGTGTCCAGTATGCTAATGTGAATTGGTGAAATTGGTCACTAGCCTGTTAGTGACAATTTAGAAAGCAGAGAGAGCATAACCAAGGAGGTTCTGGTTAGCAGAGCCTCAGTGAGACAGTTAGTCATCACACAGGGAACACATACAGGGCACACTTATGAGCACTGGGGCTCTGGCTGGCAGGGTCCCAGTGACACATACACTAAAACAACATATATACAGTGAAATATGGGGGTAACATGCCAGGCAAGATGGTACTTTCCTACAGGTGGTGCAATACATGCTGCAGCCCATGGGCAACCCCTGGTGCCCCAATGCCCTGGGTACCATATACTAGGGACTTATATGGGGGCCCCAGTATGACAATTGTGGGGTGGCTAAGTCCTAAGCAACCAAATTTAGAGGGAGAAAGCATAATCACTGGGGTCCTGGTTAGCAGAAGTGAAAACAGTTAAAACACACTGACAGCAGGCAAAAAGTGAGGGTAACCATGCCAAAAATAGGGTACTTTCCTACGGGGGCTATAGTATGAAATCCCCAATATCACAGAGCACCTTGGCAAGCTCAACTACGCCATGAAGGTCGTCATACTACAACTGGTAGTAGCTTGGAGATAACCACACAGGCAGCGAAGGAGGAAGGAACATATTTTCTGCCAACACATATCCCTCACTGACCTCAGGATGGAGGATTTCATTCAAATATACAGATTGAAGAGGGAGTCCACCATGGTATTTCTGGAGAAAATAGTGGCAAGTCTCCAGCCAGAAACTACAAGGATCCATGCCATTTCAGCACATGTCAAATTGATGTCTGTGCTACATATGTTGGCCTCTGAACCCTTCCAAACAACATTGGCAGGATTGGCATGCATTTTTCAAGGAGCATTATCTGCATACCTGCCAACTGTGTTTGATGCCATAATAAAACTGACCCAACAGTACCTTATCTTCCTCAAGACTAACTAACATCAATTGAATACCAAGCAAGGGTTGCACAATATTGCAGGATTCCCCCATGTGCTTGTGCCGTAGATTGCACAAATGTGCAATTTGTGCCCTGTGCAGCCACTGCGCACCTCTAAAGGAACCACAAACATAATTACTCCATAAATGTCTAGGCAATAGTGGACCATCCAGGACTCTTTATAAACCTTCTTGTAAAATACCATGGAAGAGTCCATGATATGTACATTTTCTGCCACTGCCTCATCAATGATCAGTTTCAGAATGGCAGAGATGGGAATTGCCTACAAAACGTTTCCTCAGAACACCCTACAAGTCGTGATACGAGATTTTTCTAGAACCAAGCAAGACTGCAATCAACAAATGGTGGATTCCTGGACCTGAAGACCCGTGAAGAGAGGAGACCGAGTCCAGAAGTCGCAAAAGATTCCAGGAAGGACAGGAGCCCCTGCCAACCTAGAAGAGTACAGAAGAGCACAAAAGAAGATGGGTGCGGGTCCCTGGATGGTGCAGGAGATGTCCCACGTTGAGTTGTTGGATGCAGGCTGTTTGCTTCGCTGGATTCCACCAACAAGCCTTAGTTCATGCAAGTGCGCAGTTTGCATCGAAATGGAGCTGCCTGGATCCTGGAGGGACCTGGAGGTCTCAACTTGGACTGAGGAGACAGAGAGGGCTCTCAGCACTTCAGAGAGCCCACAGAATACCAGGCAGCACCCACAGGAGTCCAAGGACACGGGGACAAAGAAGATGCAAAGTGCGGTCATCGCAGCACAACAAAGGAAGGTCCCACGTTGCTGGAGAACAACTCAGCAAGTTGTGTGTTGCAGGATGGAGTGCTGGGGACCTGACCTACACTTTGCATTAAGGATTCTTGGAAGAAGTGCACAGAAGCCCAAAGAGCTGGAGATGATGCGGTGCACACGGGTTCTGTTGCAACACGACGAGGCAAGCTCTTACCTCCACCAAATTTGGACAGCTGGACCTTAGGGCAGTCTGGGTCACGTCGGTCCAGCACCTGTGTTCCAGGGAGTACACTCGTCGTCAGGAGAGGAGTCCCAGAGTACCGGTCGTCCTTGCAGAAGGGTGCCTGCAGAAGCAGGGAAGTGACTCTGTCACTCCACTGGAGATTCCTTCGGTTCTTCTGGTGCAGGATGAACACAGGCAGTCCTCAGAGCGTGCACACCTTGGAAGCTGTTGCAAATGCTGGCTGGAGCTGAAGTTGCAGGTCACAGGAGTCGTCCTGGATACTTTGTTGCAGTTACAACGGTTCCTGGGGCAGTCTGCGGTTGATCCGACAGTCAGAAGCTGAAGCAGGGGATGCAGAGGATTCCTGGAGGAGTCTTGCAAGCTGAATCTGAGGAAACCCCTAAAGGAGAGACCCTAAATAGACCTGAGTGTCAGGAATCCCCTAGGTGCCTCCTGCGTTATCTGACATCATCCCCAGGGATTAAGGTTAAATCATATTTCTGTTCTTCGTTAAACCTCCATGTTTCTAAGTAAACATAATGTGCTGTGTTACACAATTGGTTTTTACCAATGCTTGTTTGCTAATGTGAGCAGGTGTAGACATGTGCTTCTAATTGGGTGTGGTGACTCATCCACATGTGGAAACTCAACTGCTTTCCCGATTGGCTATAAATAGCAGTGTGAAGCATGCCTCCCTGCATGGCTTTGTTTTGCTTCCTGATCTCAGTATCTGATTTGGCAGTCCAGCCCCTGCTGTCATCCTCGTATTGAGGACTTTTGAGGCAATTATTTTCTTTGTTCCTGTACCAGCTGACACCAGGCATTCCTCCAGCACTCCGGAAAAGACTGCAGCTAAGTGACTAGTATTCTCCAGGGAGTTTGTTCTTTGAGCGCCGTGCTTTCCTAGAACAGCTGGTGTATTTCAGACCTCATATTTTGGCAGAGTGCTTATCTTGAAGAGACAAATGTATTTCTGAACATTCTACAATATTATTGTAGTTACTTGCCTGAATGTGTATCAGGAAATCTGTTTGAGCTCAAGAACTACAAAAAGTGACAGTGCAATTTTAAAAGAGCATTAATGTGACTTTTCTTTCTCTAATAGCATAACTCTTGGATCTAAATTGTGTCATTCATGCCTGTGTTTCAGGTTTGAGGAATTTGCTTTTTGAAGGGTTTTTAACACACAGAGTGACACCAAACCAAACTGTGCCACCCTAACTGTTTGAACCCAGAGTGGACATTTGTATTTCTTGGATTGTTTTTGTTCCTTTTAGTTAAACCCTATGCATGCAGGAAAGTTATATGTGATATAATTAATGCAAACACAGTTCTAATTGTAGTGTGCAACAGTGAATCTCTGTGAAGCCAGCCCTAGTGTTGCAGTACTTATTGTATGGTACTCAGTTTGGGTTTTTGGTAATGCAGTGTTAGTAATTGTGCCAACAGTTATTTTTATCCAAGAAAAGTGCTGGAGCATCCTGGTGTTTTTCTATCGCTCCTGTGCCCATTTAAGAAAGAGAGATTCAGTTTCACGAACGTTGAGTGCACTAACTCTACTATCAATCTGTCAACAACGACCTGCCCACGGAAAATACAGCGTGCCTGGCTGGACCGGCAAGACGTGGCAGTGTTTTGTCTCTTTCTCTTTCTCTTCCACTCCCCCTTTCCTTTTGGGACACCTGCCAGGGTTTCTGTGTTCACCAGGAAGTGCCGAGAGGTGTTCCAGGAGGTCAGGGGAGCATACCATCACCCCTGCAGACATCCTGCTTTTCAGGTGAGTGGCCCCATCTCGACAGAAAGCCAAGCCACAACATACAGGGCTGCCTGGGCGATGGATTCCTCAATGGGTACTTTCAAAGGTTTAGCACAGGCTTTCCCAGCTGCTCAGGATGCTTCATCTTTATTAGATTTAACTAGGGCCCTAGCGGAATTACAGAAGGAAGTTATTTCCTTAAAACAAGAGTACCTGGAGTTGCTCACTGAACTACAGCGGTATAAACCACAAGAAACTCCCTGGGGAGGAGTCAAACTAAAACAAAGATCTCCAGTACTACAGGCCCCTCGGTTTGACCCATCTAATCATGTTCCTAGACTTGATTCAGGCCCAATGACTTCCACCACACAACCCATGCAGGTAATGGTCACAACACCAACCCCTGTGCCCTTAGCATCTCCAGAAAGGTGTTTTGGAGATAGTGCCAAGTTCAACATTTTTCTTAACTAGTGCCAGCTACAGTTTTTGTGTCAGGCAGCTGCATTCCCCAACAATGCTGCAAAAGTAGCTTTTATTATCTCTTATTTGGGAGGCAATGCAGCTAATTGGTCTATTCCGCTGGTGGAGCGCAATGACCCTATACTGTATGATTGCAATCGGTTCAAGGACACTAAACTGTTCACAAAACACCTCTTCGTGCAAGCCAGTGACAATGAGTTGCTGAATTTGCGCCAGGGAAACAAGCTTGCCTTCCAGGAAATTGCTACCCGCAGAGCAAAATTACAGGGTGGCGGAGCAGCAACTTCTGGCCATCAAGCTTGCCTTCCAGGAATGGCGTCACCACTTACTAGGAGCTAGACACACCGTAAGTATTTACACAGATCATCGTAATTTACAGTTTTTTCAAGCGACTAAGGCCCTGACACCGCGTCAATTACGCTGACTTCTATTCTTTAACGAGTTTGACTTCGTAATCACCTATAGGCCCGGTACTGCACAACAAACTGTCACCTCTACTGTCACCTCTTTCAATCGGGTGGTGGCAGAGACTGAGTGGCCCGAGGAGAAGAGGACCTCCCTCTTCTATCGTGGCCTTTGGGACGATCTCAAGGTTGCTCTAGTCCAAATTGTGGAACCTCCTGCGGAGTGTTCCGAGTTCATTGACTTGGTGGTACGATTGGATCACCGCTTGAGTGAACGTAAGGGAGAAAAATTCCGGGGTGATACACGCTTAGTGGTGCGCAACACTGAGAAAAAGGAGTCCACCATTCCCACTCATGATACACCTGAGCCCATGCAAATTGGCAGTGTGCAGGGCCTTCTATCTAACGAAGAGAAAGAACGTAGGAAAAAATTGAAACTGTGTCTGCAGTAAGGCAGGGCATTTTGCTCGGGAATGTCCTAACAAGCCTACTGCTCCAAAGAAAGCCATCGGAGCGGTAACAGGGCCTGAATTCTCTCTTCCTGACCAGCTGGAAAACTAACTGGCTCTGAGACCGTTTTATCGAGCTCTTCTTTCAATATGGTCTCACATCTTCTGGTTAATACCAACAGCCCAGTACCTCGACATCTAACTCTTATTGTGATGTTAGTGTTGTCCCCTCAGGTTCGTAAGGTCATTCCCAAATTGCTTGACTCTGGGGCTACCGGAAACTTTTTAGACTTGGGTTTGGCTAAAAACCTCAATATTACGACTGTCAGAAAAGACGTCCCTGAACCAGTCAGAGCCATGGATGGCTCAGAATTGCCCTCTGGGCTTATCATTTATCAAACAACACCCTTGTCCATGCTTTGTGCAAACAACCATACAGAGTAAATTCAGTTTGACCTTATAGATACCCGAGTATTTGGAGCCATTTTGGGGATACCCTGGCTTCAGTTACACAATCCCAAAATTGACTGGGCAGCAAGGACAGTGACATTAGACTCTAAACATTGCTGGCACTCCTGTTACCAAGACAAACCATTACTAGTGACACCCTTGCATTATGGGTCCACACATAGTACGGCTATCAAGCCGGACGACACACTGGCCATTCCTGCACCATATAAAGGCTTCCACGATGTCTTTAGGGAACAGAAGGCAACCCAGCTGCTGCCACATAGGTCATATGATTGTCGTATAGACTTGATTCCAGGGGCAACGCTACCATGTAGTAGGGTGTATGCTCTGTCTGAGTCTGAGAATCGATACCTGCAAGACTACCTGCATGATCTATTGGCTAAGGGTTTCATTCATCATTCAACGTCACCAGTCTCGTTGTCTTTGTTCTTTGTGCCCAAGAAGAATGGCGAGCTGCACGCTTGTATAGATTATCGCGCAGTACACAAAGTGACCATAAAAAATCGGTATCCTCTTCTGTTGATCCCAGTACTTTTAGATCAGGTACGTCAGTCAACCATTTATACTAAACTCGACCTCCGGGGCGCCTACCACTTGATCCGAGTGATAAAGGTGGTTAAGTTCCTCTGAGATGCAGAAGTTGAGAAAGCCTTCCAACATCTTAAAAACACGTTCACTGAAGCACCCATTCTCCATCTTCCAGGCCCAGCTCAGCCATTTTTCATGGAAGCAGATGCTTCCCAAATGGCAGTGGGTGGTGTCTTGTCCCAATGAGGTCCTGAGTCTGGGTATTTCCATCTAGTAGCTTACTTCTCAAAGAAATTGCTACCCGTAGAGCAAAATTACAGGGTGGCGGAGCAGCAACTTTTGGCCATCAAGCTTGCCTTCCAGGAATGGCGTCACCACTTACTAGGAGCTAGACACACCGTAAGTATTTACACAGATCACCGTAATTTACAGTTTTTTTAAGCGACTAAGGCCCTGACACTGTGTCAATTATGCTGGCTTCTATTCTTTAACGAGTTTGACTTCGTAATCACCTATACGCCCGGTACTGCACAACAAAAGGCAGGCACGTTGTCTAGGATGGGTTTCTCCTCTGATGTTGCGCTAGAACAGGCCAGAAGCATTATACCCTCAGAATAAACTGTGGCTGTGTGCACTTCCCAAGTGTTCCTTGAGAAAATACGGGTAGCCCAACACAAGGTTCCCTGTTCAACTGATGTGTATGAAAAAGAGGGTTTACTATACCATGCTGATCAGTTGTACGTCCCTACCAAAGAATTACAGGATACAGTGTTACATTAGGGACATGATTCTGTCTTCGCAGGTCACCCGGGTGAGAAAAAGATGTTAGATCTCTGTCAAAGATGATTTTGGTGGCCCACACTTGTGCAGGATGGCAGAAGCTATGTCCAGACTTGTTCCACCTGTTTTTGGGCTAAAAACCCACATACTCCAGTCACAGGATGGTTACTTCCCAAGCCAATTCCGGTGGCCTCATGGCATACCATAAGTATGGATTTTATTTCTGATCTCCCAGCTTCCAATGGACACACTGTCATATGGGTGGTCGTAGATTACCTACCTAAAATGGCTCATTTTGTTCCATTAAAATGCCTCCCTACGGCTTACAAGCGCTCAGATTTGTTTGTCCAACACATTGTACTGCTTCATGGGTTGCCCACCACAATTGTTTCCGATCGTGGCCCCAAATTTATATCACGGTTTTGGCCTAGCTTCTGTTCCTCTGTCCGTATGGACGTCCGCTCGTCCTCTGCATATCATCCACAAACGGATGGGCAGACGGAACGTGGCAACCAATCGCTGGAGCAAATCCTGAGATGTTACATTGACACATGGTCTACTGAGTGGGATAAGGCTTTACCTCTTGTTGAATTTGTATATAACAACAGTGTCCACATGGCTACAGGAGTATCCCCATTGTACTGTTTGTTTGGTCTGCACCCAAGAATGTTACCTATAACTGGGTCCTAAACATCCACAAGAGTCCCATCAGTACAGACACACCATAAAGAGTTACAGGAGATTCAAAAACAAGTACAACTCCATTTAAAACTCTACCAAGCTCAAGTAAAAAAACAAGCAGACAAAAGAAGGAGACCTGCTCCCTCTTATCAGATAGGAGATCAGGTGTGGCTCTCAAAAAAAAATCTCCATCTTGCAGGATCCAGAAAACTAAACCCCCGATTTCTAGGCCCCTTTCCTATTGCCAAAATCATCAATCCTGTAGTAGTAGAACTGACATTGCCAGATGATTTTAAGGTATACCTCGGGTTTCATGTTTTGTTACTCCGTCCCTATTCCCCTGATACCCGCGATGCCCCACCACCTCCCCCGGTAAAAGTACATGGGCAATGGGAATTTGAAGTGGCCAAAATTCTTGACTCCAGGCGCGTCCATGGTGTTCTACAGTATTTATTGGCTTGGAAAGGCTATGGGCCTGAGGACAATTCCTGGGAACCCGCGTCCACAGTTCATGTACTAAAGAATTCCATCTCCTGCACCCTTCCAAGCCCCGCCCTTTGAGAGGATCCTTGGTGGGGAGGACTGTCAGGAATCCCCAAGGTGCCTCCTGCGTTATCTGTCAGCATCCCCAGGGATTAGGATTAAATCATATCTCTGTTCTTGGTTAAACCTTCAAGTTTCTAAGTAAACATAATGGCCATCATTACAACCCTGGCGGTCGGTATTTAAGCAGCGGTAATACTGCCAACAGACTGGCGGAAAAAAAAATGGGATTACGACCGTGGTGGAAACCGCCAACATAGACAGCCACTTTAACACTCCGACTGCCACGGCGGTACAAACAAACAGCGCAGCAGACACCGCCAACAGACAAGGGTGAGACAATGTACCGCCCACCCTATTACAACATGTCTATCCGCCACCTTTTCTGTGGCGGAACCAACGCGAATAAAAACACGGTGGAAACAGTACACAGAAGGGAAAACACTCACCTCTCCACACCCCACGAGGAACCAGGACGCCATGGAGCCCAAATTGCAGATACTGCCGACAATGGTCTTCCTGCTCCTCTATCAGTAGCTCCATCGACGGTGGCGACGACCACAGTGAGTACTGCACCTACAACACAGCTGAGGGAGGAGGGAAAAGAGAGTGACACACACACGCAACACGCAACACCCCCACCCTCACCCACAACACCATACACACGAATACATGCTGCAACATTACATATATACCCCCCCAACCCTCTAGAAGAACGCAAGGACAAAAGGAAATGATTTGAACGAATGTAATCATGTGAAATATAATTATCAAAATGCAAAATCCAGTATATACAATTATGTACACCAAATACACAAGTCTGGATAGTGCACCAATCATTGTCCTTGCACCACTGGGCCCAAAATGCATGGGCGAGACCCACACTAGATACCTGACTCCAAATGGAGAGAACACTGGAGGGGCATCACATAGAAAATATACAGGCACCTCAGGGGGACGGGGAGAGGGGGCACCTCAGCCTGATGAATGCACAACGCCACTGCTCCACGAGGGGGCTCCATGCCCACAGTTTGGTCCTGGGGAGTACAAAGCCACAGTCTCTCAAGTCTTTCCAGTGGGTGGTTTGCCCACTGCTTTATCCTGGGGAGTGCAAAGCCACAGTCTCTCAAGTCTTTCCAGTGGGTGGGTTGCCCACTGCTTTATCCTGGGGAGTGCAAAGCCACAGTCTCTCAAGTCTTTCCAGTGGGTGGTTTGCCCACTGCTTTATCCTGGGGAGTGCAAAGCCACAGTCTCTCAAGTCTTTCCAGTGGGTGGTTTGCCCACTGCTTTATCCTGGGGAGTGCAAAGCCACAGCCTCTCAAGTCTTTCCAGTGGGTGGGTTGCCCACTGCTTTATCCTGGGGAGTGCAAAGCCACAGTCTCTCAAGTCTTTCCAGTGGGTGGGTTGCCCACTGCTGCATCCTGGGGAGTGCAAACCCACAGTCTCTCTAGTGGATAACAGCCTCCACTGGTTCTGGAGGGGGCATAGTGCCCAGTGTGCTTCATCCTGCCAAGGACTGAGGTAGTGAATGTATCTCTCCACTGGTTCTGCAGCGGGCATGGTGCCCAGAGTGCTTCATCCTGCCAAGGTCTGAGGTAGTGGATGTCAATCCCCACTGGTTTTGGAGGGGGCATGGTGCCCAGAGTGCTTCATCCTGGCAAGGACTGAGGTAGTGGATGTGATACTCCACTGGTTCTGGAGGGGGCATGGTGCCCAGAGTGCTTCATCCTGACTAGGACTGAGGTAGTGGATGTATCTCTCCACTGGTTCTGGAGGGGGCTTGGTGCCCAGAGTGCTCCACGTGCAGTGTGGCCGGAACAATACACTCGCCTGGGTGTGTGTGCCACGAGATTGCCGAGGTACAGGTAGCATGATACGCCATGGAGGCACAGACATACCCCACACTGCTGCGGCTTCGCATTCCATATGCAGGTGACAACTGTGATGACAGCGATGCTTCATGGAAGCTGCCCAGGGTCCTGGAACTCACCACCAGCCTCAGACGACTGACCACTGGGGATGGTAGCCGTGTCAGCGGTGGTGCCACTGTCTGAGGACATCGCGGGCCGCTGGCGGTGTTTGCGGCAGTATCAGTGGCGGTGGTGCTTGCGGCGGTGTCAGTCAGGGCAGTGCTTGCGGCGGGGTCTGTGGCAGCGATGCTGGCTGCGGGGTCTGTGGCGGCGGTGCTGGCAGCGGTGTCAGTCGCGGCGGTGCTGGCGGCGGGGTCTGTGGCGGCAGTGCTGGCTGCGAGGTCTGTGGCGGCGGTGCTGGCGGCGGGGTCTGTGGCGGTGCAGGTGGCGGTATTCTCCGTCGTACAGGTTGGCGTCGACGTGGACAGAAGGTGTGACACTGGTCACTCAGTCGGTGCCACCATGCCCTCTCCTGACTCACCCTTCAGTTTTTGGCCCTTCCCCACCTTTGATGGTGGCGCAGCTGTCTTGCCACTATCCCCTTTCGTTTTCCCTGACCCCTTGGTGGCAGGTGTTTTCGGCTTCTCCCTCTGGGATGTGGGCACCTTTTTCACCTTGGCAGGTGGCGGAATGTCCTTGCTCTCGCTCCGTGGCACACTGGCAGCCCTGATGGTTGGTGCACTCCATGACCCTGCAGTTGCTGGCACCACTGTGCCTGGGGATGTGGTGGCTGAGGTGCTGGGCTGGGACCTCGAAAGCCTGGCCCTAGGGGAAGTACAGGGAGGAGGTGTAGGTAAGACGTCAATGTTAGCCAGGAAATGTTTTTTAGACACACTAGAACGGGTAGATGGAGGGGGTTGGGAGCTTGGGAGTGGAGGTAGAGGCGATGGTTGTAGGAGGTGTACGTCTGCTGAATTTGGGTGAAGGTGCATGGGCTGGAAGCTGTTGTGAGGTGGATGGCTGTTGGGTGGGTGTGTGCCTGCGTTTGTGTACTTTGGGAGGAGGGCTCACAGACACACTGGGAGAGGACACTGGAGATGTGTGAATGGTAGTGGGGGTGGCGAGCGTGTGTGGTGATGGGCGTGCTGGTAATGGAGGTAGTGGCTGAGGATGTAGTGCATGCAGGTGTGAGTGGAGACGGGACTGGGAGGGAGGAGGGAGACGTGGAGGAGGGGCACACAGTGGATGTTGGTATTTGTGCATGGGTATGATGCTTGTGTCAGTGCATGTGAGATGTGTGGTGCTTATGTTTGCCTGAGCCACTCTTGTGTGTTGATGTGTGTGCATGCTGGTCTGATGGTGTACTTGGGATAGGCTGAGGTATAGGGGATTGGGTCTGGGTGGAGGAAGTTGGAGGGGGGAGGCTGGACACAGGGACAATGGCTGGCATCAGTGCTGAGGCCAGAGCCTGAAATGCTCTCTGTTTGGCTGCCTGGCCAGAATGAACGCCCTCCAGGTATGTATTTGTTTGTTGCAAATGCCTCTCAACACCCTGGATGGCATTCAGAATGGTAGTCTGCCCAGCAGTGAGGGATCTTAGGAGGTCAATAGCCTCCTCAATGAGGGCAGCAGAGCTGACTGGGGGAGGGCCGGAGGTGCCTGGGGCGAAGGAGATGCCCACTCTCCTGGGTGAGCGGGCACGGGACACACGCTGAGGGGCTGCTGGGAGGGTGGTGCTGGTAGGGGGTGGCGGAAGTACCTGTTGATGCGGTGGGCACAGAGGTACCGGCCACCGCAAGGGAGCTCCCATCAGAGGAGGAGTCACTGTCGCTGGTCTCTGCTCCTGTCCCGGCCGTGGAGCTCCCCTCGCCCTCCGTCCCACTGGTGGCTTCAGACTCTGTTGTTTCGCCCTCCAGGGCCAAGTGGGATGCAGCTCCCTCCTGCTCCAGTGCCAATGCTCCTCCGCCTGATGATGCTATTGCAGACAAGAACAGGGAGACCACAAAAAGGGGGGGGGGATAGGAGAAAGACATGTTCAGTGCATGCAACACCACTACCGTTGGCGGACACAACAGACACAGCAGCCCTCTGCACTACACCATGCACTTATAGTTCCTAGATTAATCACATGCCCATGGGGTACAAGGCCTAAGCCCGATTGCTGCACACCTGGAAGTCACAGGACCCTGACTAGGTGTGGATGGCACTAACCACTAGTGGAGTTGGGGTGCCACAGAGCCTACTTCACAAGGGACCTTGCCTACCAAGATCGCCCTGGCCTAGGGGAACCCACTGCCCACCTCCCCCACCCAGACACCTCGTAATACGCGCAGAGTCAGCTGAATGAGAGTGTACTCACCCCCTTGTGGCTGCTGTGATGCCCTCAAGCGCCTATCCAACTCCTGATACGCCACTGCCAGGATCCGGAACATCAGGGGGGTCATGGTGCGACAGGCACCCCTCCCACGTTGGGAGACCATCCCCAGCTGGGCCTCCGCCGTCTTCTTGCTCCAGCAGCGCAGGTCCTCCCATCTTTTACGGCAGTGGGTGCTCTGTCTGTGGTGAACCCCCAGGGTCCGGACGTCCTTGAGGATGGCACGCCAAATAGCCTTCTTCTGGTGGGCGCTGACCTAGAGGAATAGTACAGGGGGAAATGAAAATCATTACCCGTCCGGACCGTCATAATCAGTGACCCACATTCCCACCCTTGCCCTGATGCACATACACTCACCGTCTGCACATGCAGGCCTCAGCCCCCCCCCCATTTATCTGCCATCCACACCACTCCAAACAGGCATTGCCCATGCAGCATGCTCACAGTGTACTTACCTGTCTGTCTGGAGGACCGTACAGTTGTGTGTACTGGGGGATGACCCCATCCACTAGTTTCTCCAACTCCTCCGAAGTGAAGGCAAGGGCCCTTTCCCCAGACACTTGAGCCATCGTCACTTCCAGACACAGGTCACAGCAGCACTTGCAGTGTAGGTCCTCTTCTGTTGAAGGTCAGGTATCAGGTGAGTGAACAGACAGAAAATGGCAGTCACGTCTGCAGCGGTGCGTACTGTCACCGCCGGTGTACATCGTCATTGCTCCTCGGACCCATAGGGTCCCATGTTAACCAATGCTGGATTGCGCTGCGGTCTTCGACCATCCACCGCGACGGTGTACAACGCCATTGCATTTACCTCATATCCCCTTGTCCCACCTTACAGATCAGGCAGCCGCTATTTCGGGGGACCACATGTCATTAATATTAATTGCGTCACACCAATGTAGGCCTTGAATACACACAGTTACAGGCACATGCCGGATTAATAAATGTGTGCAAATGACATTTTGTGATACCTCAGTGTTGGCTGACTCTCTGCTCGGTGTTCTCGTCCATAGGGCACGTCTGCTGGGGCAGGTGATGAGATGGCGGCATCCTCCGGTGTACAGTGGTGGACCTGTCGACAATGGGAAAGAGACACATAATAGTCACCTACAGACTTGATCGTGCAACAATCCATGAACTGTGTGCCCAGTTGGAGCCAGACCTGATGTCAGCTATCCGCCATCCCACAGGAATCCCCCCTCTAGTGCAAGTCCTGTCAGTACTCCATTTCCTAGCAAGTGGTTCCTTTCAAACAACAGTGGCCATTGCATCAGGGATGTCCCAGCTAATGTTCTCTAACGTGTTGTCCAGAGTGTTTTCTGCCCTGCTGAAACACATGCGCAGCTACATTGTGTTCCCTCAGGTGGAGGATTTGCCCACAGTGAAAGGTGACTTCTATGCCCTGGGACATATCCCCAACATCATTGGTGCCATTGATGGGACACATGTGGCCTTGGTACCCCCCCCGCAGGAGTGAACAGGTGTACAGAAACCGGAAGAGCTACCATTCTATGAATGTGCAGATGGTGTGTTTGGCAGACCAGTACATCTCCCATGTGAATGGCAAATTTCCTGGCTCACTGCATGATGCTTACATTTTGAGGAATAGCAGCATCCCTTATGAGATGGGGCAACTCCAGAGGCACCGTGTGTGGTTAATAGGTGAGGACAAGGACCCTATACAGTGTGAATAGGTGTCTGGGTATGGGGTTGTCCCTACGGGTTAGTGTGTGTCTAACAGTTGGCCCTCCATATTTGCAGGTGACTCTGATTACCCCAACCTGTCACGGCTACTGACCCCAGTGAGAAATCCCAGGACAAGGGCAGAGGAACACTGCAATGAGGCACATGGGCGAACTAGGAAGGTGATTGAACACACCTTCAGCCTCCTGAAGGCCAGATTCCGGTGCCTCCATTTGACAGGTGGTTCTCTCTACTACTCACCAAAGAAGGTGTGCCAGATCATCGTGGCCTGCTGTATGCTGCACAACCTGGCTGTGCAACGCCAGGTGCCTTTTCTGCAGGAGGATGGGCCATGTGGTGGTCTTGTGGCAGCTATGGAGCCTGTGGACAGTGAAGAAGAGGAGGCAGAAGAAGAGGATATCGACAACAGGAACAACATAATCATGCAATACTTCCAGTGAGACACAGGTAAGAAGATGTCACTGCCTCCCATATCTCATACTATTATTGGAACTAGCATAAGTCTGTCATTTTCACTCAGTGTATGGACCCCGACTTGTCACTTTGCCTTTCCATTTCACAGATGTGGGTCCCACTTTGTGGCCTCTGCTATATTTCCTCCTGGACTACAGCTGTGTTACATCGGTATGTGCACAAGTAAATTGACATTGCTATATTCCATGGTTATTGCAATTAAACGTTTGTGAAAGCACAGACTGACTCCAGATTGTTTTGTAATTGAAGTGTGTTTATTTCTGTGCAAATAAGTGGAGGAGGTTGTAAAATGGGCAAGGGGGATGGTGGAGGAATGTCCATGGCAGAGTCCAGTCTATTTGTTTCACAGGTCCATTGTCCAAAGGGACATAGGAAGTGGAGCAATGGCAGTTTAAGGATGGACAGGGTGACAAAGTGGGACAGAAGGGTGACATTCAGGGGGGTCTCATTTCCTGGTTGGGGTCTTGGCAATGTTCTCTGTCTTGTTCCTGGATCTCATGGACTGTTTGCGGGGTGGTTCTCCATCTGCAGGGGGTGGGGTGGTGGTGTCATGTTCCTGTGGCGGTGGCTCCTGTCCACTAGTGCCAGCAGAGATGGAAGGCTGTTCATCGTCCAGGCTAGTGTCAGGGGCACCTTGTTGTGCCACAGTGTCCCTCCTGGTGTTGACAAGGTCTTGCAGAACCCCTGCAATGATGACCAGGGTGTTGTTTATGGACTTCAGGTCCTCTCTGATCCCCAGATGGTGTTCCTCCTGCAGCCGCTGGGTCTCCTGAAACTTGGCCAGTACCATTGCCATTGTCTCCTGGAAATGATGGTAAGCTCCCATGATGTTGGAGAGTGCCTCGTGGTGAGTGGGTTCCCTGGGCCTTTCCTCCCTCTGTCGCACAGCAGTCCTCCCGGCTTCCCTGTTTTCCTGAGCCTCTGTCCCCTGAACCGTGTGCCCACTGCCACTGCCCCCAGGTCCCTGATTTTCTTGGATTGGTGGGCTTGCCTGGGTTCCCTGTAGTGGTGGACACACTGCTGATTGACGTGTCCTGGGGACAGAGGGATGGGCCTGCTGGGTGGGTGCTGTGCTGGTGTTTCCTGAGGGGGGAGGCTCTGTGGTGGCTTGTGCCAGTGTCAGGGGAACCGACTGTCCCGAGGTCCCTGATGGGCCAGGCTGGTCATCTTGATCCAGTTGTGCAGAGCTGCTATCATCACTGTGGGTCTCTTCTGTGGGGGAACTGGATATGTCTGGTACCTAATGTCTGGTGACGTTGGGTTGGGGTCCTGCAGGTGTGAAAAGGCATGATTATTGCATTTGTGTGTGCCATCGTGTGCAATGGGTGAGTGACCCTGTACTCCAGTGCTTGCATTCTTGTCTTGGTCCTTGTGTGATATTTGGTTTGGGGTCTGTGTGGTTATCCGTAGTGGACATGCTTTGGTGATGGGTGTCCATGCTTTGGTGTTGCATGCAGGGCTTGGTATTGGGATGGGTGGGTTGTGATAGTCGGGCAGATGTGAGGTGTTGGAGTGATGGGGGTGAAGGTGAGGGTGTGAGTATGTGATGGCATGCCCTCAGGATGCAGTATTGCCAAGACCTGCTCCTCCCATGTTATTAGTTGTGGATGAGGAGGTGGGGGTCCACCGCCAGTCCTCTGTACAGCAATCTGGTGTCTGGAGAGCACGGAACACACCTTCCCCCGTAGGTCGTTCCACCTCTTCCTGATGTCATCCCTAGTTCTTGGATGCTGTCCCACTGCGTTGACCCTTTCGACAATTCTGCGCCATAGCTCCATCTTCCTTGCAATGGAGGTGTGCTGCACCTGTGATCCGAATAGCTGTGGCTCTACCCGGACGATTTCCTCCACCATGGCCCTGAGCTCCTCCTCAGAGAACCTGGTGTGTCGTTGAGGTGCCATGATGAGGTGTGGGTGATGTGTGAGGTGATGTGTGTTGTGATGTGTGAGGGGATGTGTTGGTGTGTGTTGTTTGAGGTACGTGGGTGTTGTGTAAGTGATGGTGTTGTGTGTCTGTGGATGCTGGTGTTGTTTATGGTGGTGTCTCTCTGGCGTGGTTTCAGAAAACTGGTAGTAAGGGTTTGTGGGTGATGTGGGTGTGTGCTTTATATTGGATTGGGTGTGTGGGTGTGGTGTGCGTATGTGTGTCAGGTGTGTGTATTTTGAATTGTCCAATGTGGTTATGTTTTGTAAATGTGTGTGTATTTTGAGCGCGGTGGTGTGTACTACCAATGGAATACCGCGGTTGAAAGACCGCTGCGTGGATTCGTGGGTCGTGACAGTATGGGCGTATTCCTGTTGGCGTGACAGTGGAGGTTTTGTTATCGCCAGTTTATTACTGACCTTTGGTGTGGTGGACTTGTGTGGGTGTCTGGATTATGGCGGATTCCGAGCTGTGGGTCGTAATAGCTGTAGCGGAATTCTGCGGCCGCAGCGGTATGTTGGCGGTCTTCTGCACAGCATTTACCGCCAGGGTTGTAATGATGGCCAATGTGCTGTGTTACACAATTGTTTTTTATCAATGCTTTTTTTTAACCAATGCTTGTTTGCTAATGTGAGCAGGTGTAGACATGTTCTTCTAATTGAGCGTGGTGTAGACATGTGCTTCTAATTGGGTGTGGTGACTCATCCACATGTGGAAACTCAACCGCTTTCCTGATTGGCTATAAATAGCAAAGTGAAGCATGCCTCTCTGCTTGGCTTTGTTTTGCTTCCTGATCTCAGCATCTGATTTGGCAGTCCAGCCCCTGCTGTCATCCTTGTATTCAAGACTTTTGAGGCAATTATTTTCTTCGTTCCTTTACCAGCTGACACTAGGCATTCCTCCAGCACTCCAAAAAAGACTGCAGCTAAGTGACTAGTATTCTCCAGGTAGTTTGTTCTTTGAGCGTTATGCTTTCCTAGAACAGCTGGTGTATTTCAGACCTCGTATTTTGGCAGAGTGCTTATCTTGAAGAGGCAAATGCATTTCTGAACATTATTGTAGTTACTTGCCTAAATCTGCTTCAGGAAATCTGTGAACAGTACAATTTTAAAAGAGCATTTACGTGACTTTTCTTTCTCTAATAGCATAACTCTTGGATTTAAATTGTGTCATTCATGCCTATGTTTCAGGTTTGAGGAATTTGCTTTTTGAAGGGTTTTTCACACAAAGAGTGAAACCAAACCAAACTGTGCCACCCTAACTGTTTGAACCCAGAGTGGACATTAATATTTCTTGGATTGTTTTTGTACCTTTTAGTTTAACCCTATGCATGCAGGAAATTTATATGTGTTATAATTAATGCCCTTATTTGTCTTTCTTGTGCATGATAAGTGCAACCACAGTTCTATCTGTAGTGTGCAACAGTGAATCTCTGTAAAGCCAGCCCTAGTGTCGCAGTACTTATTGTTATGGTACTCAGTTTGGGTTTTTGGTAATGCAGTGTTAGTAATTGTGCCAACAGTTATTATTATCCAAGAAAAGTGCTAGAGCATCCCGGTGTTCTTCTACCGCTCCCGCTCCCATTCCCATATCAGAAAGAGAGATTCAGTTTCAAGGAAGTTGAGTGCACTAACTCTACTATCACTCTGTCAATAATGACCTGCCCCCGAAGATACAGGGTGCCTGGCTGGACCGGCAATACGTGGCAGTATTTTCTCTCTTTCTCTTCCACTCCCCCTTTCCTTTTGGGACACCAGCTGGGGTTTCTGTGTCCACCAGGAAGTGCCAAGAGGTGTTCCAGGAGGTCGGGGGACATACCATGGCCCCTGCAGACATCCTGCTTTTCAGGTGAGTGGCCCTGTCTCGGCAACGGGAGGGGGATTGGCTACCTGCCCAGGTATGCAGCTATCAGGAGGGTTCTCTGACGTCACCTGCTGGCACTGGCCACTCAGAGTTCTCTAGAGTGTCCCCACACCTTGGAATCCAAGATGGCTAATGTCAGGGACACACTGGAGGAGCTGTGGGCACCACCCTGGGGTGGTGATGAACAAAGGAGTGGTCACTCCCCTAACCTTTGTCCAGTGTCGCGCCAGAGCAGGCACTAGGGGTCCTAGAGGCTACCGCTCCCAAGCCTGTAACACCTATCCTCCCGAAGGAAATGCATTGTTCTGCCTTTCTGGGATTGAGCTGCCCAGTCCCCAGGAGGGCAGAAACCTGTCTGTGAGCTGGTGCTGCAGTGGAAACCTCAGAGAGCTGGTTTGGCAGTACTGGGGGTCAATGGCAGAACCGCCAGGGGGCATGGGCTTGGCCCCCCAATACCAGATAGGGAATGGGGGGGACAATTTCATGATCTTAGACACCTCACATGGCCATATTTGGAGTTACCATTGTGAAGCTACATATATGTATTGACATATATGTGGTGCACTCGTGTAATGGTATCCCCACACTCATAAAGTCTGGGGAATTGGCCCTGGACAGCGTGGGGGCACCTTTGCTAGTGCAAGGGTGCCCTCACACTTAGTAATTTTGCACCTAGCCTTTAGTAAATGAAGGTTAGATATAGGTGACTTATAAGTTACTTATGTGCAGTGAAAATGGCTGTGAAATAGTGGCAGTCCTGAAGAAAGGTTTGTCTGAACTCCTTATAGGTGACAAAAGAAATGCTGCAGCCCATAAGGATCTCCTGGAACCCCGATGCCCTGGGTACCTAGGTGCCATATACTAGGGATTTATAAGGGGGGTCCAGTGTGCCAATTGGAATTGGAATATGAAGTCTCTAAACTATAGTGACTAATTTGGTAAGTAGAGAGAGCATAAGCACTGGAGTTCTGGTTAGCAGAACTTCAGTGGCACAGTTAAGCATACTGACAACACACACATGAGGCCACAAACTATAAGCACTGGGGTCCTGGCTAGCAGGATCCCAGTGAGACAGGCAAAACACACTGAGAAACAGGCAGAAATTGGGGGTAATATGCCAAGAAAGATGATCAGTATATCGTAGACATTATACCTGCCCCCCTCAGCCTCTCTATTAATTTATCCACCCGAGGCATAGGCTAGGTGTTGAACCGTGAAATAGCGTTTAATTGGTGGAAGTCAATACAGAAACATAAACTACCATCTCCTTTTGGTACCTAAACCACAGGTGAACATCAGGCACTCTGTGAAGGTCAAATATATCTGTGCTCAGCATAGCTTCTTCTTCCTGTTCAACTGCCTGTCTCCTGGTGGTAGCTATGACGTAAGGCTTGAGCTTAACCACCGAGGTCTTATCCATTTTGATGTTGTGAGAAACCAGTGACATGCGTCCAGGAACACCCAAAATAGGACCAGGGTACAGTAACATGGTTAACTGGTGCCTACGCTGGTGCCTATGCTCTGTGGTTAGCGAATTTCCCATTTTTTACTGTCTCCGTTTGGTTGGTCCTAAATGACTGGATAGGTAGGAGCCTAGGAGGCTAATGGCAGTAACATAGGTAGTAACATACAGAAGCTACCAGGTCTGTTTGAGGGGGTGGTGGTTCCGCCCAGGCATTTCAACAGATTAATATGATACATTTGTCCCACCTGCCGTTGGTTTGGCATGACAACCCTGTGTGTCTCTGGGGTCACCTTTTCCAGTACCTGAAAATGTCCTTGCCAGGAGGCTAAGAGTTTCTTATCAGTCGTGGGCAGCAATATCAGAGTCTTATCTCTCAAAGTGAATTCCCTTAACTTAATTCCCTGATTGTACACTTGCTTTTGTGTTTGCTGGGCCTTCCATGTTAGTGTTGTACTATAACCCAAAAGGGGTTTGCCCTCATCCTCTGTCCACTGTTCTGCAGCCATATCCAAGAGGGTATAGGGTTTCCTCCCGAACAGTAGCTCAAAGGGGGGAAAACCCCATTGACTTCTGTTCATGCTTTCTGATAGCGAATAGGACCAATTGTAGTTTTTAATCCTAGTCTCTCCCTGTCTCATGTATGATCTTCCTCAACAAGGTCTTAATGGTTCTGTTGTATCTCTCCACTGGTCTGTCTGTCTGGGGGTGCTACACAGCTGCACGTATCTGTTGAATGTCTTGCAGACCCGACTCATCAGGCGTGACATGAGATGAGTGCCCTGGTTGGTCATTATCTCATGTGGAAAACCCACCCTGGAAATGAACGATACCATAACGGTATGGTTATGGTGGTAATACTGGTCAAGGGGATTCCTTCAGGATAGCGGGTTGCATAATCCACAAGGACCAGTATGTATAGGTGTCCCCAGGCACAGGGGGTTAGAGGACCTACCAGGTCCATCCCAACATTTAGAAATGGTACCTCAATTATGAGATGGGAGGGCTCTGGGCACCGCTACAAGGTTTATCAGCTGACACCTGGGACAGTCCCTACAGTACCTGGCTGCTGTCACTCACTCACCTGGTCCCAACCACAGAGACTACACTGGAGCGAAGGATGTGTTAAGGGAGCTTGAGTCAAGGGAATCACCGGAGGAAGTTGAACTGTGGAAGACTAGAGCGCTGGAAGCTCCAGGCGACTCAGGAGATGAGTGTAGGGACCAGGCTTGTGCAGAACTGTGATGAGGGCAAGCGCCGATGCTGGTTCACACGGGGTAGTTATGTGGGAAGAAGAATTGTTTTAGAAGGCACTTGTCTCACATGGAAGCATGGAATATTCCAATGAACCTGTGGAAAATCATGTCTTACATACAACGGATATGAGGCCTTGCAGATGGCAGGTGCTAACAGTATAACAGAACCCAAAGTACATGATGATATCATTCAATGGGTCACAGTGGATAGCGTAATTTGTCCTAAAGATATGTGATAATCCGCTTGTGCAAAACAGACAAAACTTGCTTGCAACAGAACAGGAACTTCAATGGTTTAAGCTTCATGGGAGAGGGGCCATGGAGTTCTCAGGACAGGGAGGCGCCACAAGAGAAGAATGACATGAGCCCGATGAGTAAAACCCACAACACACAGGGCAGAAGATGGAGTTGTGACACTTTCCCCCACAATGAATGACCTACAGGGTGTAACTTGTCAGGGTGGCAAATATGAAATAAACAAACCAGGCGGAAGGCATGAACATTATCAGCTGGTTCACAAGACTGTTCCAAAGGACCATACCCTTTCCACGCAATTATGTAAAACAAACACCCCTTAATATGCTGTGAATCTAGAATCTTTTGGCCTACAAACTCTAGATGACCATTCAGGGTTACAGGTGGAGGAGAGGGAATGGGACGGGCTTGGGCTTGATATGGTTTGAGGAGGAAAACATGGAACACAGGGTGAATAGGCAAATCATCTGGTAGTTGGAGCTGGACGGTTATGAGATTAATAACTTTTTTGTTTGGAAAGGGACCAATAAATCGAGGTTGCAATTTGCCGGGACCATGTAGTTGTAAGTTCTTTGTGGCAAGCCAAACCTGATCTCCACTTTTGTACTCTGGTGGTTACTGATGCTGTTTGTTTGCATTTCTCTCCATGTTTACTTTAGTCTGTTGTAAGTGTTGTAATACCTCTAGTTTGGAGTTAAAGAGATGCTTTACAAAGTGTTCATTGCAGGTACATTTTCAGACTACGCAGCAACTTTTTTGGGTAACAGACGTGGATGTATGCCATTTAAACAACAGAAGGGGGATACCCCAGTGGAAGAATGCAGTGCGTTATTGTAGGCAAACTCAGTGAAAGGTAATATGAATTCTCAACCTTTGAGAGAAGAGATCAAAAGACAACGCAGTGAAAGCTCCAAAACCGGATTTACCCACTCTATCTGTTCATCAGTGTGTTGGGGACAGACAGACGAGAGTTGAGCATCAATGTCCAATGATGTGTAAAGATTGCGCCAAAATCGTGAAATGAATTGCGGGTCTCTATCAGACATGATTACAAAACGGAGCCTGTGCAACCACATGATTTGTTGAACAAACAGCATGGCAAGTGTTTTGGAAGTGGGTATTTCTTTAAGAGCAATAAAATGTGTCATCTTGGAAAAAAGATCAATTACTACCAAAACGGTAATATAGCCATTAGAGTCGGGAAGGTCAGTAATAAGGTCCATGCTGATAATGTGCCATGGATAAAGAGGAATTAGCAAGACTCCTGAATATCCTGGAGGGGCGGAGTGGGATGCCCTGTTTCCAAAACGTGTTTGGCAAGTCTCAAAGCCGTCATGCAGATCCTTGGACAAAAGGCCCCCCAAACCACAGTTGAAAATGTACTAAGATTTCTTGGATTCTCAGAAGATCTGCCAATGGAACGTTGTGACAGCCAGTTAGAGCTTCTTGTTTTAATTCTTTAGTGGGGGTAGATACTGTTGGACCAGTCCCTTTTTACAGGGTCATGCCCAAACTTTTTGCCTTCCTCCTTCTATTTGTTCTGACACCTTTTGTTGATGTTAGGACTTTGGGCACTTTACCACTACTGATCAGTGCTAAAGTGCATGTGCTCTCCCTTCTATACTTGGGCCCATATTTATACTCTGTTTGTACTGAATTAGTGTCATTCTTCTTGGTGCTAATTCAGAGCAAACTTAACTCTATATTTATATTCTGATGCTAGACACCTCTACTGTCAAAATGTTACAGTTAACATAATTTTTGGGATGCGTGGAACCTCCTTGCATCAGTGAGATGCAAGGTAGTTATTCCCGTCCAAAAAATGACTCAAAGCCCCTAGCGCCATATTTATCCACCCGGGCAAAAATGACGCACAGGTGGGAAGCGAAGCCAATAAATGACGTTAACTCTGATTTGCGTCAAATTTTAACGCCTGGGTCAGACCAGGTGTCAAAATGAGGCCCACACACCACTACGTAAGGAAAACACATAGAAGCAACATTACAAACCCACAGGAGAAGATGGAAGTGCTACTGCTCCAGCTTGCAAGACGACGCAGCCGGCAGCACATGTCGGTGCACGGCTGCATATTAGCCCCTGGTGCAGGGGACAACAAAGGGTTGCCTAGTAATATGTCACACATGGTGCATTCCTGCATTGTCCAAATGTTGCAGCACAGTACTGCCAATGTTGGAGCTGTGTTGTGCATTGTCACTTACTCATTTAAATGCGCCTAAGTATTGCACTTCATCTGTAATGGCACATGTCAAAATGGTTGGGGTGTCCAGGCTCTGTAGTGCTACCATGTTGCCACCACATATGACCCCATTGTGTTGTGAGGCTGTGTCATGTCCGCGTTAGTGATAGCACACTGACACAAAGGTGCATTACACAACGCATGGTACATACATAATGATCATTAGTTAGGATTCCAAATCATATGTCCCAGGTCCATGAGCCAATACTCAAGATTGTCATGTCCAACAAAGTGCTAAGAAAACTTTGCACAAGCTCAGGAACTCACACCGTACCACAAACACATATGAGTCACAACCACCTCAAAATAACAAATGCCGTGCTACATGACAAACCTGTTGCAAGCCTTAACAACAACTTACTCCTTTTATCTTTTGTGGCGGATCAGGGTTATGGAATACAACAATTATGGACCCATTCGCAAACCCAAGATAGCAGCAGAGCATGCATACATTGAGGGACATTGTAAGACACAGAATATCATGGAAAGGACATTTGTCATACTGAAGTCAAGATTCCGATGCCTGGACCTCACAGGAGGCAACCTCCTATATGCCCCACACATTGTCTGCAAAATCATCCTGCATGTGCTATCCTGCACAACATATGTGTGCGGATGAACGTTCCCCATGTATGACCAGGTTGATGACCTGCCTGAGGAGGAGGAGGATGGTGGTGAAGAAATGTAGGGGGAACAGTACAACACAGCTGCTGGGATATGCCGCAGACAGCACATACCTGAGAACCTTTTCACTTAAGAGCCACTTAAATCACCTTGTCAATTTTGTAAATAAACATCTCACTTATATGACCAAATCTGCTTTGGTCTCTTCAATCTCCACTATATATATACCATAGGATTGTGAGTCTAACCTCCGGGAGCATGTTACAAATATGAATCTGACAAGTACTGTTCCAACATCATATGTGATGTGTAAGATTGTACTGCCACCATCATACACATCACTAATAGCTTCATCACTGGTATGTGACAACTGAAAGAAACAATCTACGGACAGCAACATATATTGTAAAACCACGTTGCCAACTTGTTTATCAGTAGCGCATCACACACAACTACATCATTTCCAAATAGGAAGTATGCAAGGGGCCCACACATGAGGTGGTGGATGACCAAAATTAGAAAGTTAGTCATGTTGGAAGATAACACTGTCACAACTGAGTGTTAGAGTTGCAATGGCTGCATGGAACATGTGAGACAAGGAGGGGACATCATTGGTGACAATGGTCTTCATAATTTGCCCAAGTATAACAAGCATTGCAAGAAGTTGGGCCTGCGCAGTATATCCCTGGTAATCTGCCCTGCCACTGCCATGGGGCCCAATCCTGATGCAGGGTACACATGACCTCACACATTGCATGGACATGTCTGTGGAATGCACTTCAGTATGGATGGGAACATATTCAGCTAGGGCTGCAGGTGCACCACACAAAACCAACAACCATTGGTAAATGCAATGAGTTAAATCAAACTTTTGTGGTCAAAACATAATTTGGGTGGAATGTAGGCAGAGTTTGTCATACACAGTATGTACCAAAGATGTACACATGTCAGCCATATGTAGGCCACACACAAATCTTCATAAACTCCAAATCTACATATGGAGACAGCTGCCGGGTAACATTTCATAGGTACCATTGGTTCACACGTCATCAACAATTCTTGAGCTCTGTATGTAGTTTTAAATATTATGCTCTGTATGACAACATCACATACAAAAACACAATACACAATTACAAACCAGAACTATTTCATTGTACTGACTGGCAAACATATGTGGATACACTGTTGTCACACATGCATATATATGCATGCTGTTGACTCTGTAACACACACATTGGTGGAACAGACCAATCACACGCTCATCACATTATTACTACCACATGTGGCCATACCCAATATGCAACACTCCAGCACAGCCCATGTCATAAATATGTTGATTCGGGGTGTATCTAAGGACAATGGAAAAACAAACGTACAGTCAAGGAATTGAGTAAAAAAAAAAAAAGACGCAAATGTGTCTAAAACATCCGCAATCGCAAAGAAAATGACACATGGACCCTTAGCTTGAATTCCACCTTCGCACTGCTCTCAATGCTGATTTTCAGTGAAATCGATGCATAACGGTCATGCATTAATATGAACAACCCACGTGCGTTATGTGTCGAAAAATCCCACGCAAATGTCAATTGCGTCATATAAATACACGCATAACTCAAACTGTGACGCACGGGGGCAGGAAGTGATGTAATTGGAAAGTCCTGTCTACAAGCATGGTACAGTGCGTGTAGTATCACTTTCTCTTTACAGTCTGTGCCTTTTTGACTGTGCATTTGTGTTTTGGAGCTGGTGGTTGTGTCTTGGTTGCTTATTGTATCTTGTGTCCCTCCTATCGTGTTGTTTTAAATATTGTCTGCTTTGTGCCGCAGTGTTTGTGATTTTGTGTGTTTTCTTCTGTATCTTTGTATTTGTACTGTGGGGTGTCTGTCTGGGGCAGTTAATCATTTGGGATAGTTGGGATTAGTTAGTTGGCTTAAGTTTCCGTTACTTTTTCTTTTTTCTATGTATTTGGGGTCAACCAGGGCTACAGGACCGAGGCCAGGTGGCTGGGGTGGGGCAAGGTGCTCCACCACCTGAACAGGGTCTAGAAGAGCACCAGGAATGAGAACCAGCTCAAGCATCGCTGGGCAGATCCGGTGGCCAGGGAGCAGGATCTGCTCGATCATCTTGGTGTGGAGATCGGCGGACCTGATGGTGAGTGTCCCATTGGCATAGAATTTACTGTTCATTGCTCTTGAATGACAGTAGCAGATGAGTTGGATTGCTGCATGCAATGCTTGTGGACAGGTTGCATGCAACTAGAATGAAGTGTATCTGTACCAGTCTAGACATGGAGTTCACATGTCCCACCATGATACCAATGCAGGTCAGATGTCTGGTGAGTCAAGCACAACAATCACAAAGTCACACATTTCAGGGGCCATGGCAACACCTGTGCCCCGGCATAGTGTCATGTATGAGACGCTAAGGCACTGCCAGCCTACCATTTTTCCCTTGATTGTCTCAACAAAGTTGGGCAAAGCATGTATAGCGCAACTTTTTCATAATTTCATGCACATGATCCCTGCTCCTGCCATTCTGTGAACAAAGGGGCCTTACCTGCCTTATGGGGCAATGTAAATGGGGCATTTGATACCATCAGACAACTTTGCCACATCGTTCATGGATTACTCAACGATTGATCATTGCTGTTTTATAATTGAGCTGCATGTCTATCACAAAGTGCCTCTGGGTGCCTTGCAGGACAAGCTTGAGTACCTGAGTCAAATGTCTTGCAAAGCACCAGGGTAGTGCCATATATTTATTGCACAACTCCCCCTTATACCATGTATTTCCATCTTCTATAGATTGCCCACATATGGTTGTTGCAGGGTGTAGCACTACATGAGTCTCTGGCCCAATGTAAGTGTACAGATGTGTGTATCTCACTCACCTGAGTGTCTGTGTCATTGTGTAATGTTTGTTTGTTGCACTGTTTTACACTAGGATAACTAGCTCACTCGGGGGAGGAGCCAAGATGGCGACCGGGATGGACGCCTAGTTCGAGCGCTCCATCCCGGCTTTGCTGTAAAAATCCTGTAGGACGCCTCCTGGGTCGACGGGGGCGCGGTGGCGGCCGTTCATCGATTGTGGTGCCTTGACGGAGCTGGGTATCGATGGGGGAGAGCCTCCAACCCGAGCTCTCCTCCCGGGATCGGAGCCGACGCGGAGAGCGCCCGCCATCTTGAATCGGTGGAGGAGCGGAAGGCGGCCTGGGCCGCGGGTGCTCGGCCGGCGGCCCGGAGGGCTGCCGGGAGACTTCCCTAGCCCGCGCAGTGCGGGGGAATCGCGGCGCATCGGGACGGGGGGGCGCCTCTGGCCCAGAGCGACCGCTGGGGACCGAGTCGCACCCCCCCCACTTTGCAACGCGGACGGGGGCATCATCACCCCGGGGCCAAAAACAGGTGGCGCCCGGATCTCAGGGGCATTGGCGGTCAGCCCGCGAAAGAGCGGATTGACACAAATAAACAAATCTTAAAAAAAAACAAAAAAACAACAACTTCAAGAAAAAAAAAAAAAAAAAAAAGGGAAAACGAAAGTAGGTGCTGCCCCGGGCTTGAGGGGTGCCCCCCCTGCCGCCTGGACCAGTGGGCGTCGCGACAACTGCGGAGGCACCATATTTGAAGGAGCAGAACTGCCTGGTGCAGGTGGATACAGACATCTAAAGATTTGCTCCCCTCCAGGCTAACGAACTACCCGACAAAACGAGGAGCGGCAGCCACGGGTGAGTCAGCGAGGCCGGACCCGCGCCCCCCCTCTCCCTGCCCCTTCCCCCTCTTGCCCCCGCGTTCCCCCCCGGACGGACACCCCGCCCGATGCCGAACCCGCCTTGACTGTGCGCTGACGCGGGGGGACCGGCGGGGGCGGACTAGGACATTGCAGGTACAAAGATTGGTAGGATTAGACTCCACCCAATCTGGATCACACTCTCCCCCTCCCCCGTACCGGGGGCAGCTGAGATCGGACGGCCCCCCCAAGCGCCCCGGAAGTCAACAGGGGAAGGCTATGAACACTAGGCTTGCACACTAGTTCCAACCAAAACCTGTCCCCTGGCACGAGACCTAGCGACAAGGAATCATAACTTAAGCCAGCGAAAAGGGACAAAAGGGGGGGGAAACCCGCCACAACCCAACACAGAAGAGTACCTTGCCGCGGCCTGCGGGACCCCCTGACGGGCAGCACGATGTCGGGCAGACAGAAATCAACTAAGAACCAAGAACGAACCACGCAAGGCCCATCTGCCACCGACCAACAGCCAAGCTCGACTCTACAAATGCTGGGGAGTACACTTGCGTCACAATCTGTGCAATTGGAGAGGGTATTACAAGCGATAATGGACACTAAAACCTCCCTGGAAGGTAGAATAGACGCGGTATCGCAAGACTTGAACCTTCTTCGAGTGGACCACCGCAAGCTATCGGAAAGAGTCAAAATAGTGGAGGAGGGACTTACCGAGCTATCTCCCGCAACCCAAGATAATCAAAAACAGATTCAACGTATGGATGCGGAATTGAAGGCACTATAGAAACGTACGGAAGAAGCTGAGAGTAGAACGCGCCGGAATAACATTCGCTTTCTGGGATTTCCCAAAAATATGCAACAACAGAGCATGGAAATATCCTTAGAACAATGGCTAATCAACGAGGTGCTAGGTGGGGCACCATCTACGTTATTCACTGTGGAAAGGGTGTACAGGATACCGGGCAGGCCCCCGCTCCCTGGGCGACCACCCAGACCATTGATCGCCAGATTCTTAAACTTCCGGGACCGTGACGCAATCCTACAACAATTCCGTAACAAAGGCCCATTCAACTATGAGGAAGCAACCATCAATGCATACCCAGACTTCACCCAAGAGGTGCAAAGAAAACGCAACTCATATATCAAGGTCAAACAACGCCTGCACGAAACTAACATTAAATACGCATTACTCTTTCCCGCCAAGCTGAGAGTGATAGCAGATGATCGCACCCACATATTTAACTCCCCGGAAGACGCCTGGACGTGGTTGCATGCCAAAGGCCTGGCACGCATGACCGATGAAGCGGAGGGGGGAGAAGAATGGTTGCCCTCGACAACAAGGAAACAATCCAAAAGGCGGACTAGGGCCCAGCCGTCTGCCCAACAGGCAGCGGTAGAAAGAGCAAAAGTCTTGAAAGATACCCCTCTGCTGACCCAAAATAACTTCGAAGAAATCAGGGAACTACCTGAGATCAACTCAGACTCGGACACGACCAGCTCCGCTTCTACTGTAATAGAGGACTCAAAAGGTCCGAGGGTCACCCCCAGAACGGCGGATGACCTTTGACCACTCCCAAAGGCACTATCTTTCTTCTGTTACTCTGGGGAGATGTGGCCGGGCGCTCCGGAGGCCCTAGGTGGAATATGGTCCCCCCGGTGAAGAAGAAGCAGCATCCTATTCAACAAAAGTGTATCTTTTGCATAATTTTATCCTTGCTGGTTGGGGCGGCGGGCCTGGGGGGGTGGCAGGGTGCGGGGGTGGGGCTGGGGGTGGACACACACCCCGGGGGCGTTCACCAGTATTAGCAGACAAAGTCCACGGCCCGGTGTGAGCCCCACAAACGAGCCACATCAGACCGTCATGACAACACCACCATGGTTATCCAGCAGGATAGGTTTTTTCTTATATATATACGAGTGAAGTAGTTCCATATCAATAGATAAGAGTGCGAGGGGATTAGTTGGGGGGAGGGTAGTAGTAAAACAATAGAAACACACACCATAGATCCATTACAAATATGCAAACGCTGCTGGGATAGGCAAACATACTTAATGGCACAATCGGAGGGGCAACCCACTGATAGACCAACGAGCAAGACTGAGGCACAGAAGCAGACCCACCCCACGCTCTCTCATGATACCACAAAATAACCGCAACAGTAATCAATACGACATACTGACGTGGAACGTGAGGGACATGGGCACAAGAAACAAAAGAGCACGCATCCACGCACGCCTCAAGCGACTGGGAACACATATTGCTATTCTCCAAGAGACACACTTACTGGAACCAGACTTGCAGGAGCTCCGAGCGAAATGGGGCGGACAATTGGTAGGCACAATATACTCCGCATTTGCACAGGGAGTATTGATATGGATTGCGGGAAGAGTCCCATTTCACCAAACGGCACATAGAGTAGACCCAGGAGGCAGATTTGTGGTGATGGAGGGCCAGCTAGACGGTAGACAACTTTCAATAATAGGTATACATGCCCCAAACGGTGGCACAGCGGGATTTCTGGGCACCCTCACACCGGCATTACTAATAAATCCATCAGCTCCGGCAGTTTGGGGTGGGGATTTCAATAGCATACTAGACACCACGATTGACAGATCCAGCGCTCAAGCGAGCGCAGTAGCAAGGAGAAACACCATAACCCCACTGCAACATTGGGCGGGTGACCTGAGACTCTATGACATATGGCGTACAAAACACCCCTTTCAAAGGGAATATTCATTCTACTCACCCCCTCACAGAATACATACTAGAATAGATATGTTGTGGGGCACCCAGGACATAGTTGCCTTAGTAACTGGTATGGAATACCTAGCGAAAACACTTTCAGACCACTCACCGCTGAGAATAACATTAGGCTGGGGCAGGAGTCGACGGGAGATCCCAAACTGGCGATTACAAGTAGATGCGCTGCAGGACACGGCTTTTGTAGATACGTTAAACACCACACTACGACAGTATTGGGAAACAAACGATCTAACTGCAAACTCACGCGCCGTGGAATGGGATGCACATAAAGCAGTGATCAGAGGGCAGTGCATCAATACAAGCTGGGGAGTAAGGAGCACACTCCACTCGGAAATAAATAAAATTTAAAAAGAACTAAGATCGGCGGAAATAGCAACAGCACGGGGGGAAACCCCCTACACAACATTAAAAACAATCCGCATAAAATATAACGAAGCAGACCGCAGACTTCGGTGTCACGACTATAATTATCATTTAACGTGCTTGCAAACGGAGGGCGACAGGTCGGGCAGGATGCTGGCTTGGTTACTCCGTGAGGATAGACAGCACTCTCCCATAGGAGCACTCCGGGTGGATGCCCACACTATGGCCACCACACAGGTAGAAATAAATGAGAAATTCAGAGACTACTACAAAAACGTATACACCAAATGCACCTCGTGCACAGCCACACAACTCGAGTCTTTCTTAGGGGGCTCCCCTTTACCGCAATTATCCCAAGGAGACAGGGACACACTAGAAGCCCCCATCACAATGGGGGAAATTGACTTAGCTTTATCACAGATGCCCAGGAACAAATCACCCGGACTAGAGGGCCTCCCGATAGAGTACTACTCCACATTTTTGCCCCGCTTGAAACCCCAGCTATTGAAGGTGTTCGAGGAAGCCTGGACCACCGAATCGCTGCCTCCTTCCCAGACGGAGGCCATGATAGTGGTACTTCCTAAACCGGGCCGTGACCCTACGGACGTCAAATCCTATAGGCCACTCTCTCTCCTGAACTTAGACTGTAAGATACTGGGTAAAATACTGGCCAATAGACTCGCTCCCATTATCCATACCCTAATACATGAAGACCAGAACGGCTTCATCCCGAAGAGAAACACTTTTTTAAATATCCGTAGACTCTTGAGTGTAATGGGAGACACCCCCCCTGAAGCATATAACGAAATGGTGATGTCAGTGGATATTGAAAAAGCATTTGATAGGCTGGAGTGGGATTTCCTTTGGACTACAATGAGTCAGATGGGAATAGGTCCTAACTATGTAGGCTGGGTTCGTACACTATACTCCAACCCGCGAGCTAGAGTAAAAACGGGTACAGTGATTTCTGACAGCTTTCCCGTATCAAGAGGTACGAGGCAGGGCTGCCCTCTTTCCCCGTTGTTATTCACGATCGCAATGGAGCCACTAGCAGCCAAAGTTCGATTCAAGGCAAATAAATGGGGAATAATCAGGAATGGAACATACCACGCAATCTCGCTATACGCAGATGACGCTCTTATATATACCCGGAAGGGCACGGAGTCGTTATCCTCTATAATGGCACTCCTAGCGGAGTTCGGCAGAATATCTGGCCTAGCAAACTGGGACAAATCGTGCGTGTTCCCACTGTTAAGATGGCCATCAGTAAGGCAGGAGGGGGCACCATGCGGGCGCCTAAAATGGTGCTTTGAAACATTTAAATACCTGGGGGTCCACATATACCACAACTCGGAAGACCTCAGAGATGGTAACTTGGGGAGAACACTAGCCTCCATGAAAGGATCCTTTGACTTCTGGAACAAACTAGCGCTCTCCCCTCCGGGCAGGGTAGCGATCGCAAATATGCTGATTTTGCCTAGGTTATTATATCACTTTGCAGCACTACCAATCACCCTCCCACGCAGCTTTTTTAGTAACCTAAACACAACGCTGATACAGCTCATATGGGGGGGTAGCAGAGCGCGGGTGGCACTATCTACATTGCAGCTACCGGTGGACATGGGCGGACTGGGGCCCCCCAACTTCGAGCTTTCTTACGCAGCGGCGCAATTACAATGGCTGCAGTTATGGCTCCACAGACCGTTGGCTGCGGAGTCTGTATGGATGCAGAATCACCTCAAAGGAGCCCATCTGTGAACATGGCTGACAAACAAATACCCCAAAAATGAATCCACCAACCCACTACTGACTGCGGCACATACATGCTGGGCTAGGTACGTACAGAAGGGGCATGGGGCGGTCCCATACACACTGCATGTCCCACTGGAGTATCTCCTAGACCAACAGACACCAACGTTGCACTCGTCTCGGGTGTGGTTGGACGCGGGAATTCGGCTGGTGGGTGACTGTTTTGAGGATGGCAAACTAATGCAATTTGGGGCCATCCAGCCCTTACGGATGTGAACCCTGGCCAATTCTTATCGTATCACACTATATACCACGTAATCAAAAAAACTTGGGGAACAGGAGCCTTAGAACCAGAGACGTCCCCCACAATACATCACATACTACAGGACGACGCTCAAACAAAAGCAGTCGCTAGGCTATACAAAATCCTAAGCAAATCTTCAAAACCCTGCCTAGAAAGAGCCAGAGATAGATGGAACAATGTCCTCCCCGTCCCGATACCTCAAGAAGACTGGCCGAAAGTACTGAGCCACGCCAGGGGGATATCGAGGAACCCCAGATTCCGGTATACCCAGTTCAACTACATACACCAAACGTATCTGTCACCGGCCACACTGAAACGCATGTTCCCCGACACAGCACCGGCATGCTCCAGATGTACAGAACCAGCAGCCCACTTCTACCACATGGTCTGGGAATGCCCCCGAGTGCAAATAGAATGGAAAAGGGTGGTGGAGCTACTGTCAGACTGGACAGGACTGGCACTGGAAGCAGACCCCAGATCTTGCCTATTAGGTATGAGAATAAGGGCAAAAAAACATAGACATCTACACAAATTTGTAGACTTAGCCTATTTGATGTATAAAAGGCTGATAGCAATGCACTGGAAAGCACCTAACGCTCCGGACCGTAAATTCTGGCATACCCTCACACTGAAGTGGGCCCGTACAGAGCAACAAGTGCTCAGTAAACTGACACGAGGAGGTCAGACACACACGGGATGCGACACCTGGGAAACACTGGTATCCAAACTCAAAGCAAAAAATGACGACAAACCTCCATGATGGGGCCCCACACCTACAGGAACATAACCAGTTGTAACAGTAAAGGTAATGACTAAGATAAGCATTCCGTATAGAAAAGCTCATCCCCACTCCCCCCCCCCCCAAAAAAAGGGGTTAACCCTTACGCCCACACCGACATAGGAGCAATAGTAAAACACAGGACACACCAGGTGCCCCCACTGCCCATTGATAACGCGCGCAAGAAGGTACACCTCAGGTCCCCACTGGAGAGTGACCATAAACATCAGATGTCCCATAGTAATCACAGAGGTTGCCTCCCCGATAATCAGCTCAATCCCAACATTAGGTGCAACGCAGCAGAAAACAATAATATTGTAAATGATACATGGTCAGTTAAGTGTGTAAATAGGGGGGTTTGCTTGTTTAAACGAAAAATTAACTCAGATAAATGTGATCCTGAAATATTTCCGACTAATGCCTGTATTGTTATCTGCAATGTAAAATCAATTAAAAAAAAGAAAGAAAAAAAAGGATAACTAGCTCACTCCTCTCAAATAGTACACACTGAAATTTGTTGTCCCCTAGTAGTGACTGTGATATGACACTAAGCATGGTTTTCCACTCATTTCATGCAGGTGGATCTGCCCCTACACGATTGGCGAGGTTGCACGATTTGAGCACCCAGATGTATCCAGTAAGTGTGATAATGTGTGTCCTGTGAAGTAATCCAGGGTTTGGTGTGACTTAGTCATGTGTGTTGCATACAATGCTAGATGTGATAAGCTGTCCGATGATCAGATATCAAAGTAGGCTGGATGGTGACATTGTGTCCTATTGAAAGGATCCCCATGCACCACCAGAGGGTCACTTCTTGTGAGGCTTGTAGTGCTCGATGGCAGGCATTGTGTAAACAAGGTGATGACAAGCCACATGTAGGGCCATATGTGACTAAGAATGACAGAGTGCAACACTGTGAGAATATTGACCTTAACCATGCCTCAGGCTTGCCATTTCGAGGCCTGTGTGTGCAGTTTCACCTCCACTTTGACTTGGCATTTAAAAGTACTTGCCAAGCCTTAAACTCCCCTTTTCCTACATATAGGTTACCCCTAAGGTAGGCCCTAGGTAACCCATAGGGCAGGGTGCTGCGTAGGTAAAAGGAAGTACACATACCTGTGTAGTTTATATGTCCTGGTAGTGTAAAACTCCTAAAATTCATCTTACACTGCTGGGAGGCCTGCTCCTTTCATAGGCTAGTATTATGGCTACCCTCATATACCGTTTAAGTGGTAGATTATGATCTGAAAGGAGTAACAAGGCCATATTTAATATGGCCAGAATGGTAATACAAAATCCTGCTGACTGGTGAAGTTGGATTTAATATTACTGTTTTAAAAATGCCACTTTTAGAAAGTGAGCATTTCTCTGCACTTAAATCCTTCTGTGCCTTACAATCCACGTCTGACTGGGTTAAGTTGAGAGCTCCCTTGTGCATTTCACTCTGACAACTCCAAACACAGGATGCTCAGTCACACCTGCACACATCTGCATACTGAATGGGTCTTCCTGGGCTGGGAGAGTGGAGGGCCTGACACTTACATGTCAAAGGACAGTAGCCTGCCCTCACACAATGAACTTCCAAAACCCCTACTGGGACCCTGGCAGACAGGATGGAACAGAAAGAGGACCTTGTGCACTTCTAAGCTACTCTTTGAAGTCTCCTCCACTTCAAAGGCACATTTGGGTATATCAACTGGGTCCCTGACCCTACCAACTCAGACACTTCTTGACAAGATACCTCCTGGGAAAGAAACTCTGAACCAGAACCTGCAACCTGCCAGGAAAAGCTGCCTGGCTGCCCAAAGGACTCACCTGGACTGCTTCGCTGTAAAGGAATGATGTCTTGCTGTTGTCCTGCTGCCTTGCTGGCCTATGCTGAGAAGTGCTCTCCAAGGGCTTGGATTGAGCTTGCCTCCTGTTGCTGAAGTCTCAGGGCCAAAAATACTTCACTTTCTGCAAGGAAATCTTTGTGTGCCGAACATTTGATGCACAGCCTGCTGGAAATAACACAAAGCCTGCACCACAACGAGAAAATCACCGCCCAGCTGAACCGGAACGACGTGGCCCGACTTCCTGAGTGAAGATAGATGCAGCGCCTGCGTTGCGACAGGAAATTCCCCGCACAGGCCCCTGGATCGCCGCACAGCCAAGCCGGAACGACACAGCACAACTTCTCAGATGGAGAATCGACGGAGCGTCTGCTGTGTGACAGAAAATCTGATGCAACGCGCTGGTGGAATGACGCAAGCCTGTGACTTCGTCCCGCATGCCCAGGATTTCCACGCATCGTCCCTGGGTGCAACGAAGATCCACGCACCGCAGTGAAGAACCTGGACCAAACAACGCTAGTCCCGTGTTGCGAGAAAAGAAACAATGCATCGTCTGTGGGAGCCAGAAAATCCGACGCACAAGCTCTCTTTTTCCACGCAACCTCCTCTTCGGCAATCCTCGTGCATGTAATTTTTGACGCACACCAGGTACTTAGAAAACCAAGCATTAATTGTCTGTTTCTTATTCAAAGACTATTTTACAACTCTTGAAATTCATATTTCAACTTGTACTTATTGCAAATCTTGATCGTTTTGACCTTAATCTACTCAGATAAATATTTTATATTTTTCTAAACCTGTGTGGTGTATTCTTGTGGTGTTCATACTGTGTTATTGTATGATTTATTGCACAAATACTCTACACATTGCTTTCTAAGTTAAGCCTGACTGCTCAGTGCAAAGCTACTAAAGGGTGGCATAGGATAATTTGGATTGTGTGTGACATACCCTGACTAGAGTGAGGATCCTTGCTTAACGGGGGTAACCTGACTGCCAACCAAAGACCCCCATTTCTAACACTTATGGATACCAGCTTCCTAGTTGTCAGCCCTCCTAACGTATGGTCCACTCCCTGTCTCCATGTATGAGAGGCATGCCTTGGTGGATGACCAGGGCAGTTGAGATAATGGATTGTATGGCCTTCCCCCTTACGCACAGGGGAGAGGAATACCAAATTTGTAGGTAGATGTGATGCTCACATTGTAGGTGACAGTTATATTGATCAGGCTTGCATGTGTACCTATCAGCACTGACCCTTATGGTTACCAACATCCTCTCATCCTCCCAATAACATGTTCAAGTTGCTGGTGATGTATGGCTGAAAATTGACACAGATGATGAGGAAGTCTGGGCCTGATCTCTGTGAAGTTTGCGCTGCCTTTGCATTATTACATATTACGCAAAAGCAATGCACACCTCCATGTGTGTTTGGTTCATATTTTTGTTTTGTGTCGCTTTGGTGTCAATGAAATGATGCTAATGCAGCGTTGTCATTACATTTATCAGGGCCATTGTCTTTTCTGGAATGTGAATTGGTGTGCCTGTGTAATTAGACGTAGAAGTGTAAGCCAATAATCTGTACATACTTCACACAATGCTGACACTGATGGTTTCCTGTCTCCATTTAACAGCTGCCAACATGACTAATGAAGAACTGCATGCATTCCAAAAGAGAGCTGTCTGGTACCACCATATCCTAGCAGTTGAATCTGGGTTCCAGAGAATGGCTTGCCGTTATTGTGCTGAGAAATCAACAGGGGAATGGTGGGCATTCACATAAGGGGGCCCCACACTGGCAGAGGCCACACAGAAGAGACCCAGCTCCACAGCAGTGCAAGGGGGCACAGCTGCCACCACGTCAACACCCACAACTGCAACAGCTTTGACCTCTGTGCAACAGCCCACGCCACCTGCTACCGTGGACCCTAAAATGCTGCAGGATCTGCAGAGGGATGTTTCCCTTATGTTGCAACAGTTGGATAGTTTGGAGAAGGAGGTGGCTGCCAACACAAAGAAACTTAAATATATATTTTTTTTAAACCCTCAAAAAGGCTAAACTATGACTGCCATTGGAACTGTCACCTCCAAATTCTGTCCCCTCCCTCCTCATTTTTATTCATGTTTTATAGTAGGTTTTAGGGGGTTAGTGTTAGGTTAGTGTAGGTATGTAGTTTAGACAGGATAAGTGATTTTGGGATGTGTTTTTTTTTTACTTTTTACATTTTAATTGGAGGGTTGGTAGGAGGGGGGTCATGTTGGGGTATATATGTGTGTAAAACAAAAATACAAAAAATATATATTTGTTTAGATTTAGTTAGTATATGTGTAGTATAAGTATATGTTGTCCTGCATGTGTCTCGTAACTTAAGAGGGGTGGAGGGCCAATGTTTAGAGTGTGGTGTTAAATATGTTAGGTAAGTTTAGCATAGGGTAGTTAGCTTTAGCTGTTGGTTAAGTATAGGTAGAATAGGTTAGTTTAGGTTTGGATAGGTTTTCTTGAATTTCTTAGTTTAGTTTAATAATTAATAAAAAAAATTGGGTACTCCTTTACTTTTGTGTCATCTGCTTGTGTCTCAGGGCCTTCCCATGAGTGCACAATGAAAATTGTGTGTTGGCTTAGGGATTCAGTCCTGCCTCCAAATCGGTTTCTTGACATGTTCATCACCTGTTTACAACTGAGCTGTCACATTGGCAACAACAACACATCTACTTGTCTATGCATATGCCATCCAGTGTACCCACCACTCAAGGTGACTATGTTTACTTTGTATTGGACAGGTAGGTGTGGTAATTCAGTTGTCAGTGTTAGAGGCCTGTGTAGGAATGTTGGCCACTTTCCAGTGCATGGAGTCCAGCTTGTTCTCAATCATGCATCTGCCAGTTTGGGAGGGCAGTTGTTGAGGCCTCTCCCTCATGGCAGCAGCAATGGTCCTCAGACACTGCTGGACTCCATTCATTGGGAAATGTGTGCCTCATTTGGCTGCAGTCTGTTCATTGGCCGTAATGAGGCACATGCACATACCCTGTAGGCTGGCTGCCTGCCATCCTCACCCCCACCTCCTTGGCCAGCTCCCCCTGGACTCCTACTGCTGTCCTCTCAAAGCTGGTCCCTGGGTCCTCAGAGTCCTCAGCAGTGTCGGTGCTGGCAGGCCGTACTATTGGGGTGTTGGAAGGGGGATCTGGAATGGCTGCTACATTATTACTCCTCCTTGCGACTGGAGGTGGTGTCTGGAGGGATAAGAGGACTTCTTGGAGGGTCTCTTGGCTGATGGTTGGTCAGCTGGTCATCTGGGTCATTGGGGTACCCCAGGACAGGCAGATCTGCAGGTCAGCCATCATTCTCTACAACGAGATTGTGTGAAATCAATCTTTCTGTGTTGTGGCAGTTGATATGTCATGTCACTGACTTGCTATAGGAGGCTCATTGTCATCTTAGTTCCTAAACATTGTCCCTGTGCATCATGGTTGCAGTCTATCAGCCCTCTGCCCCACCTGAGTGTCACAAGAGGGGAAGGTCAGGTGGCACAATAGGCTGCGTCATATCTTCTAGGTGTGATGTATATCCTTTTTGTGGATAGATACCATCTTGTCATTGTTAACTCTGCCTATGCATGCATTTGCATGGTAGGACCTTGCAATGGGTGTTGCAGTGCTCAAGTCCTAGCACCCCAGATGACAATATGCCCCTGTCCCAGTCTTACATGTTTCACATACACTTGTGCGGTACTCAAACCTTGCACCACCCCATGGAATGCATTCGACAGGACACTATGCTGTTGTTACCTTTGATAGCTCCTCATGTTGATGTATGCGTATGTGTGCTACATTGCACAGCACACATGGCAGAGTTCAATTTCATCTTCTGTCTGTGCAGGTAGGTGCGCCTTCCTACAGACCTATGATCTCCCCCTCAATGCAGCCATCTTTGCACTATGATACAAGAGATGCAGCATGGTGAAAGTGCAGCTAATTTGACACAGGCACAAGGTTAGACCCAGGGATGGCCAGCATGGGTATAATTTTTTGCTGTGTACATGATTACGTATGTGACAATGCCTGATGGTAAATGAGCTTATGGACATAGCCAGTTAAGTGGAGTTGAACTTAGGTCAAGGCCTCAAGCTAGTTTGATGGTGATTCTCCAGGTGGTCATACTGGTTCCTCATTACAAGTGTGTCAGTCCTATGACCACCTGACTGTCATTGTCTATATGACCACCCCTAACAGTGCAGGTGGTAGTGGCAACTGTTGTCAATGGGGAATGCCCCATGGGCCAATGGCCAGGCACTGGCAAGTTTCCAGCAGCTCGCAGACTGCCAATGCCACCTGTCTTGTGACACCAGACCAGTATTACGTTCAACGCTACCCTCCAGGTCTGTTCCTGCTTTTCTCCCAGCCTTTGCATGGCAGTGAAACTCGCATGCAAAGGTTGGTGGTGATGTGGTGTGGTGTGCCCCTGCACAGCCCATGCACCTGGCATGAGCAGTGCAGCGGGTCCCATGTCCTTGCTCTTTGCCCTTTCCACTGCCTGATTTGCAGGGCTAAGTACAGTGTGTCCTGTCACACCCAATGCACTCCAAGCCTGGCACTGACTCTGTTTGATCCATCAACAACGTGGTGCTAAGTGCCTCACAGAGCTACCATGAGCAGACAGATTTCTACCCGCCATCCCAATGTGTGACTCATAATGCCAGCCACAAAGGGTACATTGCACAGACAGTCTTACCAACACCAGACTTGCCCATGCACCATTCACCGCCCATCAAAGTGGAATTATACACTATTATGTTCACAGTCATACACTATGTGTTTCTATGTGTGTTTATTTCCCCATTCCTATGTGTCTCAAATGGATGTGTCAGAGTAGTTGTGGGCTCAGCCTGTAACTAGTTGTGACCTACTGTTTGCTATCTGTGGTACATATTTTCTGTAGTGGCACATTTCTGTTCAGCATCAAGATGTGTGGTTCCACACTACACCAGTTTAGTTGGTCTGGGTAGTGGCATGTTTCCAGTGATACAGGGCCAGGCTGCTATTCCCCCAGCACCTGCTTAGATTATTTTTCCCTGCCCCCAGGGGGAATCATTACTGCATAATAGAGTGGTGGCTGCCTTATGTGGATGTGTTGTGAATGTGCGGGGTGGTGGTGCTACCGGCACATGACTGGGTACTGTTGGGACGGTTGCAATGAATTGTGTGCTGTGAGGTTAGCACACATGTGTTTGGGCAATGAGGCAAGGCAGTTGCAAAGTGTTACTGCAAGGGACACCACCATGACGTAACCCCAGGAATGGTACTGACCGACTACCTTGTCTTTGAAATCTTGCTCGTGTTTGTAGGGTTAATATAACTGTATGCAAGGGATGTTGTGATGAAACAACCAGAGGCACAGTCATTATACATGTCATCCATCCCATGTGCTGCATGTGTACATGTAGGTATTTAGGCCTGGTGATTGACATATGTCCAGGTTGTGTATGTGCTGTGGTGTACGGCACTACCAAGGCCTGTGTACATATGCAGCTTACGTCAGCATGGTGCAACTTGCTTCATGTGAGATGGGTCCCTCTGCGCTCCTTTGACATGCACTGTGTGAGCCCTATGTGCCTCCCCCTTCTTGCGCTTGACATTTTAGAATTAATTTTCCCCATGCAACTTACCCTGCATTTGTGGTGTTTCCTGGTAGTCTGCACTGTCCTGTCCTGCAATTCCAGTGACCAGTTCCTCCGGGACAACCGTAGCAAACATCTCCTCCAGCTCGTCAAAGTCCTCTTGTGGTGCTGGACTACCACCTCCTGTTTGCAGTGCTGCCTTCCTGTTCCTTGCCATTTTTTCCTTTGTCCTTTGCTTACAATCATGCCAGCGTATCTTGCACTCTGTTACAGTTCTCCTCACCTCTGCCACACGATTAATCTTCTCTACTATCTGCTGCTAGATTGCCTCTCTCCTGCCAATTGGCAATTTGGAGGTGATGAAGAGTTGATTTTGATGCTCCGTCACCTCTCTCACCAGTATTTCGTGCTCCTCCACACTGAAATGACACTTTCTCTTTTTCTTCTCCCTCCACTGGGGCTTGTCTGTGTCCTCCTGGCTGGTTCCTGGTTGATTGGGGTCACCTTGGAGCCTCTCCTTTGCACTGTTTTCTCCGTCAGCATCTGTATTTGACGCTAATGGAGGTAGAAATGGTGCATTTCTGTTTTGCAACATGTTTACGTGTTGTAGAACAGTTTAGAGTAATTTTTCCAGTATTACCCTCATTTTTCCTTATGACAAGGGGCAATGGTTATCGTAAAAAGAATTTACTCTAACCTATTTTTAGCGCCACCCACTGTCATAGTCGGAATATGATGCCCGGGTGGTGTTAAAAAATGGCGCAGTTTTGCGTCAAAAAGTAAAAATCTGGGTCTTGATATGATTGGCTTACACCAGATTGGTACATTTAATTTACCTGTAAGTCCTTTGTAAAGTGGTGTCCCTGTAGACAGGGCCTGTAAATTAAATTCCACTAGTGGGCCTGCAGCACAGCTTGTGTCACTCACAGAAGTAGCCTCTCAAACCTGTCTCAGGCCTGCTACAACAGAGCCTGCGTAAGCACTTTACTGCCACTGGGACCTGGCATCTAAATTTACTTGCCAGGCCTAGATCTCCCCTTTTACAAATATAAGTCACCCCTAAGGTAGGCCCTAGCTAGCCCCTTGGGCAGGGAGCTCTGTATGTAAAAGGTAGGACATATGTGTTGATGTGTTACATGTCCTGGTAATGACAAACAGCCTATCTAGTTTCTCACTACAGTGAGTGCTGCCTCTCTCATAGGATTGTAAGTGGTATTATCTAATCTATGAGGGGAAGCGTAGGCATGTTTGGTATGGTTACTGGTATAGGTGGATTTTTTATTACCATTATAGAAATGGTACTTTTAGAAAGTGGGCATTTCTCTGTGCTTATGACTCTGGTGTTTTGCAGCTTGACTCTAATCCACGTCTGGGGCAGAGTGACAGCTGGTCTTTGTGCATACTTTTCAGACAGCCTGTACACAGGGAGGGTGGAGGTGTCACAAGAGTGCATCTGCATATTGAATGGTCTTCCTGGCTGGGAGAGGGAGAGGCAGGGCCCATCTGCAGTTGTGAAGGCTGTGCCAGGCCTCACACAAAGGGCTTGTTACCCCCACTGATGTCCAGAGCCAGTGCTTGAGGAGAAGGGAACACTCCTGGATCTGGTTAGTACTGGTAGAAACCCCTTGTCCCACTTTTGTGGAGACTGCACAAAATGAGTATAAGTACAGGGGGTTTCCCCCCACATTTTTTAGAGCACTTTTGGAACTGGATCTGAACCTCTCCCAGAGAGTGGACTGCACAAAGGACTCATCTGGACTGCCAGTGTGTTTGTTGTCCTGCTGCCTGGCTTTTTCTAGGTGGCACAAAGTACTCTTCAGGATGGCTTTTCTGCTTGTCGCCCTGCTGACCAGCACTCCCCCTGCGCTTGGGCTGGACTGGCATTGCTGGACTGCTTGAAGTAATCGCCCCTTCCTGCCTGTTGGATGATGGTCTCCCTGTTCGCTGCTGCCTATCTTTGTGTCCCCCTGAGTGCCTCCATGGAGCCCAGCACGTGAAGAGCGCTGCTTTTCTGCTCCTTGGTATCCCCTGGGACCAGTGTGTGAGAGGTGCTTTATTGGGCTCGACAGTGCTTGAAGAGTGCTGAGTACGTTTCCAGCACCAACCAGGGCTCAGCAAGTCCTGATGCTTCCACCCTCCAATGAGGAGAAAGAAGTGCGGTGGTGTCCCCTGACATTTCTCGGCACGCAAATGAGATATACACTCCGTGGTGCCCGGGGGCACAAACCGGCACCTACTAGAGTGAGATGATCACTGTGGCCCTCTGAATTTGTCACTGAAGGAGTCGGCAGGATTTGGAACCCCAGGGCCGTGGGCCCCACAAGTGAGTTTGCCCCCGTCATTAAGATGACAGAGCTGCCTCGCTACACCTAACCAAGAGGCCGGTCACTTGGGAGAGGCCAAGGGAGATTCCTCTGGCTCTACGCACTCGGGCACCATCCCGGCAGTCCCCTACTTCTGCAGTTGTCCTGCGCACATGCAAGCAGCTGCCCGGGGTGCCCCAGGAGGGCACCCTTCCATTTCTTTACCGTGTGGGCCCCCTACTGTTGGTGACATCCCCGCAGGGGCCTGCTGAAACTTGGCCAGCCGGGCGGGAAGGGAACCCTGGACCAAGGCCCCATCTCTGCTGAGCCAGGATCATACCACACTTCTTGCAGTAGGAGTACAGGAGCTCCAGTGAGGCTGGAGTATGTCCAAGTCACGACACTCTTTGTAGAAGCCAAGCAGGAGCACGGTAAGCAACGTATCGAAGGGGCTGGTGATCCTTTTGCCGTAATTGCTTTTCACAGTGATATTCCTCTCATGTGTGGTGCATTTTTTATGACCTGATGAAATGATATATGGTGTGCTTACCTCATTGGGGTGACACATATGCTCTCAGGACCCATGATATATGCAGACAGGAATATTTCTCTTTTATGGGCAACCAAATTGGTGATATGGTTTAATGACATGTCATTGGGAAAGCTTTTTCTCCTATGTACATTCATGATGGTGTCTTGGCATTCATGATGATGCATTTATTACTACAGGTGCCTTTTTGGTGATAATGACAACCTGACTACTGCTAGTGTTGCAGAGTCACCAGTAACATATATTTTTACCTGACTACTGCTAATATCTGCAGAGCACTAGCAACCTGTGTGATGTTGCTTGCGTAGCAGGGTAGTACTGATACATGCTGTCTAATGAGGTTTTGTGCAATAGAGTTTTATTTTTATATGACTCGCTGTTGTGTTTCCTTTGTGGTATATTTATTGCATCACATTTTGTGTGTGTTGTGCAATAGCTTTATACAGTGCCTCTTGGATAAGCCTAACTACTCATGCCAAGCTACCAAGGGGTTGAGAAGGGATTATCTTGGGTGTGTAACTCCCTCGCTCTGACTAGAATGGGTGAGTTCTTCTGGCTTAGGTGCATATCCTAGCCAACCAGAAACCCCATTTCTAATAGGTACTATGATAGGGGAACTGATTGTGTGCATAGCCATCTTTTTCAGTTACCCAAGTGTTGATTTCTTCCCTATTTACACTCTGCCTAACTGTACCCAATTTGGCAAGAAGAGAACGTTCTGTCTCAGGCCTTGAAGAAGCATAGGCTTGTCTATAGGGAAGTGTTGCACCTGGAATGAAGTCTATGCAGCACTAAATTCCCTAAGAAAAGGTAGTTGTGTCATTTTTTTATTCGTCACACATGTCTTGAAGGTTTGGGTAGCCTCCTGGGGGCTAGGACAAAGGGTTGAGTGTACAGGCTACACACGCCAAGACCAGTCAGAGCACTATGAAAAAATGAGTTTGACAGTAATAGGGTTCAAAAGTGACAAGATGGAGAGATCAGTCAATGGTAAGATTGGGCAGTTGAAACCAAGAGTTTCCTAAAATAGCTCCAAAAGTAGGAGTGTCACTGAGATCAAAGATCAAGGTCTCAGTGTATCCTTTTTTCACTAATTAAGGATAGTGGAGTAGTTTGTTATACAATCAACCCACAAGAGAGTTTGGATCCATCTACCCTGCTCTGGTTCACTCTTTGTCACCCGCGATTGGGAGTAGTAATGTACTGGCCAATGGTAAATCTAGGATATTCCCTGTGGCCACAAAATCAATGAGCATGGATAACCGCCGCCTCTGTTGGGGTCAAACGATAAGGGTGACTGGTATCATTAAAGGTTGTGGAACATTATGTGAGGTAGTGGCCAGATAAGGGGGGATTTGGTTAATGAATCGTGTCCGAATGACTGGCACCATGTCAGAAGTCGAGGCATTAATCTTTCGACTTCCTTTCAGTTTAACAGAAAACTCTTGTGTAAAATACTCCACCTCACCACAATATAGGCACAGTTTTAATTTATTTTTACGTTCCATTATCCTATGGTCAAATCTGATAACTGAGTCACTAAACTTGGAACAGTAGAGGGTAGGTTTACAAGGTGCGTCAGGGAAATCTTTAAATCACCTCTCAACCCTCTATAAAAAAGGGAAGTTCTTGTTTGCTCTAGCACATAGAATTCCATAACTAGTTTACTTAATGCAGTAATATAGGTAAAAAGGACCTTACTGCCATGGCAGTGATTTAGCAACTCACTGGTCTGGATAAGGTATGCTTAGCCAAGAGATGAAGCTTCACCTTTTTAAGCTTTCTAAGACCATGTAAAACCGGGTCATTAATTTCAAGGAGTGGAATAGCCCAATTATCTGCGGAACCCTTGAGATAGGATTCAATTAAGGTCCTTCTAGCAACATTGGTGGGACAGGCTTCAGCGTTACAAAAAAATCACAACTGGCACTGATTCCAGAGTGCATCAAATTTGTGACAATTCCCAAGAAATAATTTGGGTGGGTCTAAAGGCACTGGGACTGGAGCGGTAACTGTGTCATGAACAGGATTAGGGCTTCCGTTAGCGGAAGCGTTTGTTTGATTTCCCAAATTGCCTAAGCGAAAGGGCTGCAAGACAGAACGTACACCCTTTAGAACCATCCCAGCCCCTTCTTCGAGATAACCGTGGTAATTGGCGATGGTGACATTGAACCAGTTCGTGCTTAAGTTCATGCTGTATATCCCCTAAGGACCTGACTAGATCCAAAGCATTCGGGATGTCCTTGGATGGGGTCTGGACCAGGTCCTGAACATACATCTGATCCTCCACGTCTCCCAAGCTGTGGAAGCATGCAAGGCTTGGCTTTCTGTCACTCACTCACCTGGTCCTAACCGCAGAGACAACACTGGAGCCAATGCTGGACCTCCTATCCTTCTCAGGATTGTGACAGATCCAGGAACAGGACTCCTAGACCACGGACTGTCCCAGGGGAATGGTTTGGGACAAAAGAAGAAAAGAACCTTTGGGTACTGGATCTGCTCAGTGACGGTGCAACACTGCTTACCAGGATGTGTCGCTTCTGAGACCATCTGTGTTTGTGAAGATAGATGTGCACTGGACCAGAACCTCTGGTTTTGTGAAGACGCTTTACACTGGGAACCACAAGAAGACGCTATTGCCATTGTTACACTAGCAGGCCTCTACATACATTGACAATTCATTAACTTCAGTGACAAACAATTATAGACTTCTTCTAAATCACAGCATGAGAGCAGGATAACCAAGTTCCCAGATTGGAATCTCTGTGACTGTTGAGGAAGAACTTGAAATACTGAATGGAGCCTCTGATGCTCCCAGAATAAACTCAGAACACAGATTGGGTAACTGGCACTCCCAAGGTTACACTCTAAACATATATTGGTGTTACTGTCACTCCCAAGCTTATACTCAGAACATAGGTCAGTGTTACTGGCACTCCCAAGGTTACACTCGGAACATAGGCGGGAGTTACTGCAACTTCCAAGGTTACACTCAGAACATATGTTGGAGTTACTGGCACTCCCATGGTTACACTGGGAACACAGGTTGGAGATATTGGCACTCCCAAGGTTACACTCGGAACACAGGTTGGAGTTAAGGAAACGTCCAACCTAGAAACACAGGTTTCATTACAAGATTTATACAAGTTTCCTACAAGGTTCATACTTTCATTCTAAAGAACATTCTTCTTGGCACTACTGTTCTTCAGAGAAACACAGACCTAAGTCTCTAGTCCTTGTATAATAACAGTTCAAGCACCAAGGTTGCAGGGAGGGTCCGAAGCATGAACAGGAAAGGAGAGCTGAAGTGAAGTCACAGAGAAGGAATTTGAGACAAGTCTATAGTTTTGAAGGTGCTGATACTCTGGCCTGCTTACTACTATAAGATGATTAATGCACATTAACCTGAAAACAAATACAGTGGCATGGTTAACATGGCGGCCGGAGCGGACGCATGATCCGAGCTATGCTCGCGCCCACCATTAACTGGCGAAATACGGGTGTCCCTGCAGCCGTCTGAACACTAGAATCGGTTGCACAGGGGTAATGTGAGCCTCCGGAGTCGGCCACCACCCGAATCGAGGATCGAGACGATCCAGAGGGTCAGCGCTGCACCGAGCCTCAAGCAAGCCCAGATGAGAGAGGGAAGGCCTTCTCCGACTGACGGAGCCCAGCGGCGAAAGTAACGCCCGACAGCGGTACGGCTGCATCAGACTGAGGAAAGAAATCGAGGTGGGGCGACTCCCCCCCTCGAACACAGGTACGACCTGCCTTCTTGGGGGCCACGACGCACTGGCGGCATTCCCCGAGCGCAGCAGCAGTGGGGGTGCGTGTGAGGAGCGGCACTCGGACTCCTTACGGCGCGTCGCGCTGTGGTAAGGAGACAGTGACTCGTCCCCCCCAGCATTCCCTGGCATTTGGAGACGCGGCTCCCGGGAGGAGAAGGCGGACCGTGACGAGGGGGCGAAACGGTGCTGCAACCCCAGATAAATAGATGCGGCCCTCCCCCTCGAGACAAACGAAGAGGTAGCGCTGCCCCTCGGGCACGGTAATTGAACAAACATACCAGCGAAATAACAGCTGCTGCTACAGGCCGCGCGCAATATATTGAGACGGGAGAGGGTCCCTCGGGCATTCTACTCTACGTGGCACCGACTCCCGCGACAGCAGAAAGCGACGGAAACCGAAGAGCCGAAGGGGTAAAGAGAAAGCAGGAAAGCAGGAGAAACAAAAGGAAAGAAGGCAAGTGGAGAAAAGAAAGAAGAGGTAAAACAGGAAGCAGAGAAAGTAAGAGCAGAGAAGAAGAAGCGAAGGGGAAAGGAAAAAAAAAAAAGAGCAGGACAAAGAAAACAAGAAGGCCTCAATAACAAAATAAGACAACTTCCCTCAGAAAGAGGAGGAAGAACAATAGAGAAACAAGACGAAGTTGGAGGGGAAAAAAAAACTTGGAGTGAGGCCCTGAAACAAACTCAGTAACCTGCCACGTCACTCGTGGAAAACACAACAAACGGCAAGGCTCGGACAACTGACGCCTTACCCAATAAGTATCGCTACCACAATGAATATAAACATGGGCAAACCAAAACCCCTGAAAGCGCAACCAAATACAGAAGCTGAGACCATCTTCCCCGAAGGAGAAACAGGCACCCAAACTGACGCTCTTCAAAAGATGTCTGAAACCTTGGCCGCTCATTCTACACAATTCGACAAAGTGCTACAAGCGGTATTAGACACGAAGACCTCACTAGCAGGGAAAATAGACTCAGTTGTACTGGAAGTCAATCACCCTCGCACTGACCAACGGAAACTGGCAGGGAGAGTCACCATCACTGAGTCAGCACTCGAAACGGCCCAACCAGCAATAGCCGAGCTGAAAGCTCAAATCCAACGTATGGAAAATGAAATAGTATCGCTACAACGCAGAGCTCAGGACACTGAGAGGTGCTCACGCAGAAATAATGTAAGGTTCCTAGGTATCCCGGAACGAACAGAACTCCCGAACGCTGAACACTACCTGGAACGATGGCTCAGAGGTACAGTGCTGCCTCAAACCGCATCACAGTCACTAGTAATAGAATGCACACACAGAGTCCCGGGTGGACCACCCCGACCAGGCGCCCCACCCGCCCACTGATAGCAAGGTTCCTAAATTTTAGGGACCGAGATCAAGTGCTGCAAAGCTTTCGAAATAAATGCCCTGTCCGCATGGAGAACGCCTAGATAACAGCATACCCTGACTACACGATTTTACCAAAGTGAAACAGATTCTCTGCGGCAAGAATATAGCTTACTCTCTCCTGTTTCCGGCTAAAATGAGAGTAATTGATTGCGATAGGACTCTTTTCTTTCCATCCGCAGAAGACACATGGACATGGCTGCACGCCAAAGGGCCTAGTAGACCCAGTGACAGAACCAGATGGAAACGGCGAATGGCTGGAACAACGCCACAGAAGAAGGAGGAAAACCAATGCCAGGTTCAAAACTAGACCATCAAAATCTCAGGCTGCAGATGCGCTGTAACAGTGGGCCAGGTGATAATAAAGACTCTAAGACTCGAGTGAGTGAAAGTGGTAATTTATTTATACTTGGTTATAGTCTCGGATATTGTCGACAGTGCAAGAGTTGTGTCTTTTGTCCCATAAAGTGTCTCTGCTTTCTTTTTCTTCCCAGCTTCCCTCTTGACCAGCGAAGATGTCCTGTCACACTCCCAGACGCACGGGAAAAGGAACGAAATGGAAGGTAAGTCAGGGTTACGTAGTTAAACAGATCTTAACAGGGTTAGACAAGAGGAGAGAGAGAGAGAGAGAGTGAGAGAGAGAGAGAGAGAGAGAGAGAGAGAGAGAGAGAGAGAGAGAGATCCCGGGTGTGGGTGTGTAGTGAGGTAAGAGAAAGGGTGTATACAATCACCTCTTTGTGCCTCGCCATGAAGAAAACACTTTAATTTAAGGGCTCTTTAGGGTGGTTTCACAAAGACCAGTGAAGTTGTTTTTAAAATCCCTTTCTTTGTCTCTTCCCGTCACTTCCCTGCTCCCTCCCAACCGCTCCCCTTTCCTCCCCGCTCCGTACTGCCCCTACCCTCTCCCCTCCTGCCGTAGTTCTCCTGTCTTATTCTAATGGTGTCCTTTAAAAAGGACCGTATCTTGGTCAGCCACGCCCCTCCTGGGACGTGGCGGTCTCCGAGCGTGTCTCCGGTCTTTTCCTTCATTTCTGGATCGGCTGCTTCTTCGGGAACCCCGGGGTTCCCGGTTCTTCGGTCGTCTTCCGCCTTTTCTGTTCCGCCGCTCTCTGTACCTCCAGGCTCCTCTGCGTCCTTCTGCTCGGCCCCTTCGTCTAGTCCGTCCTCTCTTTTTGTGTCGACGTGAACCCTGACATCCGGGTTCACGGGGAAGGTTGCGGCCTCGTCGTTGTCAGGGCAACGGGGCATGCCGTCTTCGTCGTCCTAGACGCCGCTGGAACAACGCCAATCGGAGGCGTCTTGAGCCGGGTTGAACGACAACCGGCTACATGCGCAAGCACAGGTCCTCAAAGTAGCAACCATATTTGCATCTACGCAATCGCTGTCCAGAACTGAAAACAGAGACTCGGACTCAAATTCTTCACGTGATTGTCCAAGTCCCACTTCTTCACCACTAATATTTGGCCCCGCCTTGACCCCACGCTCTGCAGACGACATATGAAACCGCGCAGACATGCTGAGAAAAACTAAAACACTACACAAACAAGGAACACACTAAAGTAACAGGAAGCACAACTGAACCAGGGTTACTAGGGACTGATAAAAATCAATATACACAGGGCAGGCTACATCCTCCCGGAAAGACCGGCACGAATAGACTACCCTCAAGCACCGGAAGCAGATACAAGACCGAACGACAGAGACGAGCAGGGATGCAAGATCATCCACGTGGGCCACGGACAGCAGTAAATCCAGATCCCCTTTGGCCACGCCTCCACATCTAGTAGGATTACCGTATGGACTTGAAATCAAGTAACGTAAAGAACAGCACCAGCTGTGCCACACAGTTTGTTATGGTTTTGGTTTTAATTAGTATTAGTATGCCAACATATACATCCCAACTGTGGTCACAGATAGCGCGCTCAAGGGGGAGGGGACTCAGGGGGAGGACGATGAATCGCCGGGGACTTACAATCACTGCACTGAAGCCACCAAGCGTAACAAAATTAATTATATGGCTACATATAATATCTTAACCTGGAATGGTAGAGGGATGGCTAACATAAATAAATGCAATAGAATTTATAATTACCTCAACCGCCATAAAATACATATTGCAACATTGCAGGAGACACACCTCACAACAGAAGACCTAAACAAATTAGCTAGGAAGTGGTCAGGAAAGGTATACAGCACTAACATATCGACGTATACAAGAGGCGTGCTGATATGGATAGCCCCTAATGTTCCCTACACAGTGGTACATACACAAATAGACAAAGACGGCAGATATGTCCATCTAAGAGGGGAACTGGATGGAAAACAATTGTGCATCACGGGTATATATGCACCTAATATTAAACAGACAGATTTCCTACTATCCACTTATGCAGCACTAACATGGGGCCCACTGGTACCTAGCATATGGGGGGGAGATTTCAATTGCGTACCAGACGCTAACATGGACAGATCCCACCCCCCACTGGAAGGCACCCCAAGTAGAAGACTATCCCAAATGTTACAAAACTGGATGTCAGATAGAAGACTACATGACGCATGGCGCAACTTACACCCCACGGATAGAGAGTACTCCTTTTTCTCCCCTGTTCACCAACTACACACCCGCATAGATCTACAATTATACACAAGCGAACTCACACAATTGCTAATAAAGGCAGCCTACCTGGCTAAAACAATATCAGACCACTACCCCCTAGTAACTACAATGCGTTGGGTCAGAACACGCATGCGCACACCCATCTGGCGCCTACAGCCGTCCCTATTGCACGAACACCCCCTTCCGAGAAGAGCTAGAAGAGGGAATAGACTCATATTTTAAAACAAATGCAAACGCGGCGTCATCAAGGGCAATAGAATGGGGCAGCCACAAGGTGGTGAAAAGAGGCCTGTGCATGTCCACATCAGGAGGAGTCCGCAAGACACTACACAGGGAACTGGGCGACATTAAGAGATGGCTGAGAGAAGCGGAGAGATTAGCGGGCCAGAATGGGGAGGGCAAAGATAATATGATTGAACTGAAAAAACTATGGGCTGAAATTGATGCGCGCTTGCGAAAATATGACTACCGGCACTACACAGCGCGAATACAGATCGAAGGTGATCGATCCAGTAGACTACTGTCCTAGCTATTAAAAGGCGAGCAACAACACTCCCATTCTGCACAGTGAAAACACTGTGGGCCCTGATGCTGACTGGTTCCCCCCACAGGAGTTGTGACAGGTATTTTCTGCGGAGGAGGAGCCCTGTGTGCCTCTAGTGCTACACCTTCCTGTACTGCTGTATTTGGTGGTACTACAGAAACTCAAAGTGGATGTACCTTGAACTCAGGAGATCGGTGATATGAACAAGCCAATTTTACTGCTCACTGGACCGTGAGGCTGGGGTGTTGATTCACCCAGGACCTGGTGTTAGTGGCTAAGGCCTCAAGGTACAGCTCCAAATATACCCTCTCTGTTATTTCTTCTATGGTGGCCATAGTGGGTTGGAACCTATGACTCCCCAAATCCATTATCCTTAGTGCAGGGCTCTAGGATTGTCCCCAGTGTTCTACCTTTCTTTATGGAACCAGCCCCTACAGCACTCAAGATCACATCCCTGGCTCTCTAATATGCCCTTTTTGATGTCGGTATATACCGTTACTCCGGCTAGGTTTGCGGCTTGGAGATCAGCTTGTAATTCACTGGAGATCAAAGGAACTATGTACTGGCCCCACCTCTTCTGAGGCTATGTCTTCGTAGTCGTTACCCACTCAAAGTTCAAGAAGAAATAACCAGGATCATCCCCTTCTTGAAACTTTTGTAGCACTGTCCCCCAAACATTAGGATGCACTCGTGCACTGGAGGTGGCTTCCATGAGACGTAGAATGGCTGTGTCCTGGACCTGCTGGTGGGTGGATAGTAGGACTGCCTGGTACTTCAATGCTGCTTGAAATGCTTCCCGTTCTTTCTGGGAATTTTGGAACTGCTGCTCCAACACCAGCTGAAGGTGGTGTTGTCCTTCAGTTAGCTGGTGACGACTGCTTCCATAGTTAAGGAATGGGTAATGTCAGCAGACCCTGTATCCCACTTCTGACACCACTTTGGTCACCCCACCCACTTGGAGAGACACACCCAATCAAAGGTAGAGTTTCATTCTTTATTACACCAGCCTTGAGTGATTCTGTGAGCAAGGGTTCTGTGCTTTCTGGGTTACATAGTTCTCTGGTGGCATCTCCTCCCTGGTCTGTGGGGTCTAGAATCCTGGGCTCTATCCTGGTTCCCTCTTTGCCACTTCCTCGTCATCTTTTTGCCTGTTTTTAGCCAGAGATGAGATGTATGGTGTCCCTCAAAGCAAACAATATAATAAAGTAAATGAAAAGGCTACTGGCTGTTATGAGTGTTAACCTTAATGTGCTGTCACTGGGCTTGTGTACCGCATGGTGCCTGATATATCATAAGTGCTCCTCCTTTCCCCAAGCGACCCTATTGTGGTGACCAAAGGCCACCCCACCACCCCTTTAGGGAGAACAGTTGCCAAGCAGGTACTTGCCTGAAACCTCTGCGCTTGTGGGTCGCAGTGTCCAAAACCACAGCGTCCTTCTGTCCTGGACTGTTGGACTTAGGGTCAGTGCTACTACGTCCGGTTTTCCATGTTCTTCGCATCTCGCTACGTTCTCCTCTCCTTTCTCCTCTGCTCCTTGCCATGTCCTCAATGCCTCTCTCTCCTCCCGACAGTGTCCGTACATCAACAAATTCTTCTCTTGATCTTGATTCTTCCAGGTTCCTTCTTTCCAGGGAAAATGCTACCTCCTCGCCCCTCAGTGACTCCTCTTTTATGTTGCTGATGAGGTCACAAGACCACGTGGTGCTCTTGGCACCAATAGTGCAGCGTTCTCCTTGCTAGGAATGTCAATTGTGGCAATCACAGAGGTGCCAGGTGCTGCAGTTGCCCGGCTACAGATGAGCATCTATGAATGTTGTGAGGTCCACTTGTGCTACACAAGGCCAAGGAGGGTGATGTCAACCTTACAGCAAACTTGAACCATACGCCGTTGTATCACCATACAAGACCAGTGAAAGGTGAACACACGCATAGTTTGACATATCCTTAGAACCTGAGTCATAAGGTTATTCCAAAGTGGTAACTGTGTGGATAGTTATATATTACACATATCCAGACATTGTCAGCATAGCAGGTGTCACACCAGAAACCCTTGTAACCCATGAAAAGTGCAGTTGCGTGAATTCCTGTGAATAATACATACACTTGTGCACTAAGCATGACAACACTCTGGGACGCATCCAGTAAGTGTTGTCTATTATGGATGTTTCAACATATCGGGCATTAGTGTGCAGGCATCCATGACTATCTGCAAAATGTACCCATACACATATATGTTGCAGAGTTCGTACATTGATGCTGAACCATATTGCTGAAAGGCATCTGTGCATGTTGCTGTATCCTTTAGTGTGTTGGTAAATTGGACTCCATGAAGATATGGGTTATCTGGCCCATGGCATAGCTGTATAAGTGCAACTGTGTGCCTATGAGTCTTGCGCTAAATAGTTCAGTGACAAGTAAACAGATGCATTGTCCATTGTGATGTATTTGCTGCGTTTGAGATATGCCTTTACCTAGGCAACATATGTGTTGCATAGGTATTTGCTGCCTTGTAGATAGGCCATTGCCTATGTGACATATGTGTTGTGTGGGTATTTGCTGCATTGCATATAGGCCATTGCCTAGGTAACATATGCAATGCGTGAGTATTTGCTGCATTTTGGCTAAGCCATTGCTTAGGTAACACGTGTTGTGTGAGCATTTGCTGTGTTGTAGATGGGCCATTGCCTAGGTAACATATGTAATGCGTGAGTATTTGCTGCATTTTGGATAAGCCATTGCTTAGGTAACACATGTGTTGTGTGAGCCTTTGCTGTGTTGTAGATAGGCCATTGCCTAGGTAACATATGTGTTACGTGGGTATTTGCAGCCCATAACTGTGTTGCCCATTCAATGGCTCTTTGCTGCACTCAGTTTAGGCCATTAAGTGGCTATTTTCTGCATTCTACAAAGGCCCTTGCGTAGGTAAGATATGTGTTGCATGGGTATTTGCATCGCATCACTATGCCACCCATTGCGTGGCCCTTTGCAGCACCCAATCTAGGCCACTGTGTGGCTATTTGCTGTGTTCTTCATAAGCTATTGGTGGGCAACATTTGCATTGCGTTGCTAGTGCATCACGCAATGGACAAATGAGTAGTGATGCATCAGAAATATTGATGCAAATTATGACAAGCTGACTGTCACATCCAGGAAATGATGCAATGGGTGTGGCTGCATACCAGGAACTCTACATGTTACTTTCACTTTCTGTTAGAGTGTGTTGGTTGGTTGTGGTTGTTTCTGGAATGCAGAGAGAGTTTGGAGGCAATTTTGGCAGTTTGTGGTGTAGTCTTTATTTGGTCTGTCCCTGTTGCATATATATTGTGTATTTTATGTGCCTTAGTGTTGTATTTTGTAACTGTATTTGTCTTTGTTTTTGTTTTTTGGGTTTTGTTCAACTTGGAGAAAGAGGCACTTAGGCAATGTTTGGGCTTGAAGAGGTGTTATTTTGATAGTGTTGTTAAGAGGGATAGTGTCCCTGTCTGGGAAGGGTAGAGGACAGAACTTTACAGAGGGAGAGGTTGGTGCATTGATCTGGATGGTTATGCAGTACCTTTCGCAGATGGTGGTTGCTGAGGGAGGGGTAAGTCAAGGTTACCTCCAAAAAGGACCAGAAGGACAAATGGTAGAGGATGCGACGGCACATGGCTCAGGCATTTAAGGAAGAATGCACTGTTTCCCATATGGAAGCGTGTGAGGAGGAAGATGGGGATAAAGCTGAACACTGCCCGAGAGAAGGCGCATCGGAAAGCAACCCTGGTAAGCAGCCAAGGGGAGATTGCCACCGACCTTAAGGAGGACGAGAAAGACGTGATATCCTGCCACATCCTGGAAGGGACGTTGCTTACCAAGGTACGTGACTGCATACGTTGCCATAGCTGGTGATTCTGGGGTGAAGGGAGGAAGATGGGAGGGAACGAATACGGCACAGTGGGGATAGAGGGGAACAAGGGATACAATGGTGTAGGCAAATAAATTAAGGAACGCATACACAAAAGAAACAAGCACAAAAAGGGAATAAACAATAACACTCAACATTTTGGTGGTCCACAAAAGCCTTAAGACCACTCCTATACCATGTCCCAGCACTCCTCCCCTGCCTTTCCCTTCCCCATACCAGCCCTACAGAGAGATATTAGAGCGTACACTTACCGGCTGTTCCATTTTTCCTCTGAGGTCACGGGAACAGAGAGCAGTCCAAGGAATCCGGGATTCCACCTACAAAAGAAAGAAGAAGAGGAAGAGGATAAAGAGATCAAGCAGGATAATGATCACCTCGATAAGCAGGACAGGATACAAGAGCATTCCAGAGGCTATAAACAGGAGAAGAAGAATTATATCACAAATAACCTCACATAGAAAACGCTCTTTCTAGCCTCCCTGGGTTTTTTGTTATCCCTAAAAAAGGGGAACTGAGCCAGGATTAGGAGAATGCACCCCGCTACACAGCCCTTTCTCTAATTGAGGGTTACTATTTACCAATGACCTGCACTGATAAATGTTTTGGCAAGTCACTGTAAAGATATTCATAATGTATTGCTGTTTTTGCTCACTCATGTGATGCTAACACTGCACACTATGTTAGAAATACTGCCGCCTATGGCTACAATCACTTTACATATCACCATCCACACTGAACATGGTAAAAAGGTATGTCTGTGTGGCAAGGCTAGTATGTATGCACCGAGTGACACATATATTATTATTACACCCAGCTCAGCAAATCACCTTACTTTGCGGTGCCAAAATGAAAGGCAGAAATGCATTGTCTTTAACCTTTGTGGAGCAATCCTGTCCTTTCCTAGTACAGAAACACATTTGTCTGACTAGTGCCAATATTTGTTCCCTTGTTTTATGGTGCAAGGCTTGGGTGGTGCTGGACAGCAGATCTTATAACATCACATACCTGCAGTATGTTTCTGATGGATACAACTACCTGTGGATTCCTCACCTCATGAATACTCCCATGGCGCCAGCATTCTACGGAAATCTTCTTACCAGTCTCTGCACGTCGACGAGGACGTCACTGTCTCGCACGCGATGCCGTCTGACGTCATACAGGCAATAAGAGGTCCTCGACGACGTGCGGACGTCAGTTCCCTTTTTTCCGTGCATTCGAAACGGTTATCTTCGAGGGAGCAACTGTTACTCTTGCGGTTACAGTGTATATCTTGCTGCGTACTCTTTCTCTGTGGAAATAATGTCGCAGAGAAAGTCTGGATTTAAGCCTTGTCGTGAGTGTGGAGGCAAGATGTCGGTGACGGATCCTCATTCCGATTGCCTTTGGTGTTTGAGCTCCGACCACGACGTCTCGACTTGTGATTCGTGTCAGCACATGAATCCGAAGGCCATTAAAGAACGCGAGGCGAAGCTGTTTATGGCCAAGTCAAAGGAGAAGCATCACAAGAAAAAGTCTTCTCCAAGACATCGGCGTCATCGAGAATCCCGGCGCCGTAGAGAATCTCGGCGTCATTCAAGGGAGGCTCGTTCCAGGTCTCCGGATCGGCGCCGGAGGACATGGGAGGTCAGCCCCACGGTGACGCCACATCCTTCGACGCCGTTGCTCTCTCCGACGTCTCCAACTTCGCCTGGACAGGCGTCGGTGATTGAGGTATTGGAGCCTCAGGTGTTTTCTCCGGCGCAGACGCCGAGGCCGGCGTCGGGGTCGCCTCCGAGTCAGGCACCCCAGTATCCGGCTTTTCCCACCCCTGGAGCCGATAGTTCCGCATTCTTGAATGCGATGTATGCCATCTTCCAACAGATAGCTCCAGGGGGTGCTCCGGCTGGGCCTTTGGCCTTTTCTTTGGGTGATCCTGCGCCTCTTCGGCCGGCACCCTTTATGCCCTTTCTCCCGTTTGGGAACGTGGGCTCGGCGCCAGTGTCGGCGCCGGTGGCCGCTCCGATGGCTTCGGAGGGATTGGCCCCAGGGATTTCCATCCCGTCGACGTCGAGATTTCGGCCTGTGACTCCGGTGGGTCCATCCGTTTCATCTGCTCTTCAGTCGGCGCCGAAGTTACCTGTGGCGCCGGATGCAGCGTCAGTGGCTTCGGAAGATCGGCGCCGATCTCCGACTTCAGCGGAGGTGTTGTCGACTCCGCGGATTGAGCAACGACTGCGTTCAAGGAGGCGTGCTCTCCGGGTACTAGAGGAGCAGGAGTACCAACGAGCCCTAGAGGAAGGAGAGCTAGAGGACTCGGGTGATGGGCTGCGTGGACTGGAGTCGGCCAGTGGGCTGGACACTTCCCCTGAGTGGGACCTTTCGTCCCCGGGGGAATATACCGAGGAAGCTGCTTCCTTTCATACAGTGGTACGGAAGGCAGCTAGTTTTTTGGACCTGCCTTTGCCGGTGGTGGAGGCGAAACAAAACCTTTTGACAGAGGTGTTGCATCCGGCCTCAGCCGCGGCGGAGCCTCTATTACCTTTTAATGACGCTCTGCTGGATCCGGTTTTAGAGGTGTGGAAGAAGCCGGCATCTTCCCCAGCAGTTCACAGAGCCGTGGCCAGGAGGTATCGGACGGCTCCAACTGATCCTGGTTTCCTATCTAGGCACCCTACGCCGGAGAGCTTGGTTGTGCAGGCCTCCTGTTCGTCCAAGTCAGCGCCTGGTTCTTTCCCGACGGTGCCTGGGGACAGAGACTCAAAAAAGCTAGAGGCGCAGTCGAAGAAGATTTTTTCGTCCTGCAGTCTGGCGTTAAAAGCCACTAATGCGACCTGTATCCTGGGGAGGTATATTCATGCTCTGATGGATGACATCTCCTCTTCGTTTACAGAGCTTCCCCAGGGTCTTTTGGATCTTGTCTCTGATGCCCAGGCTGCTGCGACCCAAATTATCCAGACGGGACTGGATACCACTGACTCGGTAGCCAGAGCAATGGGCACAACTGTGGTGGAAAGGAGACAGGCCTGGCTCCGTAACTCGGGCTTTTCGGCAGATGTACAGTCCACATTGTTGGATCTCCCGTTTGATGGGGACAAACTGTTTGGGGCTAAGGCTGATTCGGCCTTGGAACGTTTTAAGGAGAGCAGGGCCACGGCTAAGTCGTTGGGACTCCAAGCTCCTTCTTCCACGGCCTCTTCCAGATTCTTCAGGAGGTTTCGTGGATTTGGGCGTGGCTCTTCCTCCTCTTCCTTTCGGGGAAGATATCAGCAACCTGCCTCTTCCCATCCCTATAGATCTTTTAGGGGGAGGGGTAGGGTCCGCACCAGGGGAGCCTCTCAGCAGCACTCTGCCTCTTCCTCATCCTCTGGCGGGGTGCAGCAGGGGAAGCAGCCTTAGGCTTCCACCATTTCCCACTCACTCCTCTCCTGTAGGGGGAAGATTACAGCATTTTCTCACCAAATGGGAGACTGTTACGTCGGACACTTGGGTTCTCAGTGTTGTGGGAAAAGGCTACACCCTTCCCTTTCGGGAGTTTCCGCCCCTCATCCCGCCCCGCCCTTCGTATTGTTCACAAGAACACCTCCTGTTGCTAGAACAGGAGGTAGAAGTCCTCCTTTTAAAGGGCGCGGTGGAGTTGGTCCCGGAGCAGGAAAGGGGTCAAGGAGTTTACTCAAGGTATTTCCTGATTCCCAAGAAGGATGGTCGTTTGAGACCAATTCTGGACCTGAGGATCTTGAATTGGTTCCTCAAGCAGGAAAAGTTCAAGATGCTGACCCTAGCACAGGTGCTTTTGGCGTTGAACATGGAAGACTGGATGGTGTCTGTCGACTTGCAGGATGCTTACTTTCATATCCCGATACTCAAGTCACACAGGAAGTATCTCCGGTTTGTGGTGGGATCGCAACACTACCAGTTTGCGGTCCTTCCGTTTGGTCTTACTTCAGCACCTCGAGTCTTCACGAAGGTGATGTTGGTGGTTGCGGCAGAGCTCAGAAGGAAGGGGATAGCAGTATTCCCTTACTTGGACGATTGGTTGATCAAAGCCAAGTCCCCGGAGCTTGTGTTGCGTCATCTGCAGTCAACAACCCAGTTGTTGTTCGACCTGGGCTTTTTGGTGAACGAGCCCAAATCTCACCTGGAGCCCTCTCAGCGCCTCCTGTTCATAGGGGCAGTACTGGATACGACATTGGGTCGGGCCTTTCCTCCGCCTCAGCGGATTCAAGATATTCAGGATTTGGTTCCAATGTTTCGAAATGGAGCGGTAGTTCCAGTCCTCAAGGTCCTTCGTCTGCTCGGTCTTTTTGCCTCCTGCATTCTGTTGGTCACGCATGCTCGCTGGCACATGAGGGCTCTTCAGTGGTGCCTCCGAAGGCAGTGGTCTCAACACAGAGGGGATCTAGAGGGTACTGTCAAGATCTCCAGAGATGCTGCTGTGGATTTGAAGTGGTGGATTGCAAGCAACAATCTTTCACAAGGAAAACCGTTCCAGCAGTCGCCACCAGTGGCCACAGTCATAACGGATGCTTCCACTCTAGGGTGGGGAGCTCATCTGGGGGATCTGGAGATCAAAGGTCTTTGGTCTCCAGAGGAACAGATTTTTCACATCAATCTGTTAGAGTTACGGGCTGTACGTCTGGCTCTCAAGGCCTTCCTCCCTTCCCTTCGTGGTCAGTCGGTACAGGTCCTAACGGACAATACTACCACGATGTGGTACATAAACAAGCAGGGAGGAGTGGGGTCGTACCTTCTCTGCAGAGAAGCTCTTCGACTATGGTCCTGGGCAAAGGACCATCGGATTTGCTTGATAGCAAACCATCTGGCCGGAGTCTTGAACGTGCGTGCGGACAGTCTCAGTCGCCACTTCTCGGCAGACCACGAGTGGCGTCTCCATCCAGATCAAGTCCGTTTAATCTTCCAGAAGTGGGGGTTTCCTCGGGTAGATCTGTTCGCCACTCGAGAGAACGCGCATTGTCCGTTGTTCTGCAGCCTTCAGTATCCGATGCAGGAAGCGTTGGGGGACGCGTTTCAAATGACCTGGTGCGGCCAGTTGCTTTACGCGTTTCCTCCCATACCCTTGATTCCTCGAGTATTGAGGAAGATTCGCCAAGACCGGGCTCTAGTAATCTTAATAGCTCCGGATTGGCCAAGGAGGGTGTGGTACTCCGACCTTCTCCAACTCTCAACGTGCCCGCCGCTCCGTCTCCCTTTCAGGGCAGACCTTCTCTCGCAGTCGCAGGGGCAGGTTCTACACCCCAACCTCCAGAGTCTGCACCTACATGCCTGGAGATTGAACGGGGCAACCTGAGTTCCTTCTCTCTCCCGCCTGAGGTAGTGGATGTTATATTAGCGGCCAGGCGACACTCCACTAAATCTATCTACGCTAATAGGTGGTCTAAATTTGTTGCGTGGTGTGGAGAGAGGCAGATTGATCCTTTACATGCTCATCTATCGGACGTTTTGTCTTTTGCTCTATCTCTGGCGCAGAAAGGTTGTGCAGTGGCTACCATTAAAGGTTATTTATCGGCCTTGTCAGCCTTCATATGTCTTCCAGACCAACCATCTTTATTTAAATCCCCTATTGTTATCAGATTCTTGAAAGGTCTTCTAAATCAATATCCTCCAAAGCCATTCGTTATGCCGCAATGGGATTTGTCCTTAGTCCTGACTTTCCTTATGGGGTCCCCTTTTGAACCTATGCATTCTTGCCCCTTGAGGTATTTGGTTTTAAAAACAGTCTTCCTGATAGCTATAACATCAGCAAGGAGAGTGAGTGAGTTGCAGGCCTTATCAGTAAAACCCCCTTATACAACTTTTTATGGGGATAAGGTGGTGTTGAGGACCAAGGCTGCTTTCCTCCCGAAGGTTGTTTCACCCTTCCATTTGGTTCAGGCAATTACTTTGTCCACGTTCTATCCTCCGCCTCATCCTTCCAAAGAGGAAGAAAGACTGCACCGTCTGGACCCAAAGAGAGCGTTGAGCTTCTTTATCGATAGAACAAAGGATTTCAGGCTGGAGGATCAGCTGTTTATTGGATACGTGGGCAAGAGGAGAGGAAAGGCAGTCCACAAGAGAACACTATCCAGGTGGGTTGTTCTTTGCATTAAAATATGTTACTCTTTGGCAAAGAAGGATCCTCCTGAGGGCATTAGAGCTCATTCCACCAGAGCTAAGTCGGCCACTTCGGCCTTAGCCAGAGGTGTTCCTGTGGTCGACATCTGCAAGGCCGCAACTTGGTCGTCCCTTCACACTTTTGCAAAACATTACTGTTTAGATTCTGAGGTTAGAAGGGACGGCCATTTTGCACGGTCAGTGCTGCAGGATTTCTTGGTTTGACCATTTAGGCACCCACCGCCGGGCGTGGTACTGCTTTGGGACTCTATTCATGAGGTGAGGAATCCACAGGTAGTTGTATCCATCAGAAGAACGAGTTACTTACCTTCGGTAACGACTTTTCTGGTGGATACATTAGCTACCTGTGGATTCCTCACGGTCCCACCCGCCTCCCCGTTGCCTTTATGGTCTTGCCAAGTAATCCTTGAGTGCGCTCCTCTTGATCTTTGAGGGTGCAATAGATGTATATATATAATATATTTATATATATATAGGTATATGTGTATATATCTTTATGTATATACTTGGTGTGTGTATATATTTTAAAAGAGAGAGTTTTATATATATATATATATATATATGTACATAAAAAGATTTACAGTTATTCATACAATGTGGTGTATTTTTACAATATAATGGATGTTGCTTTGTTCTTTCATTGCATTGCCTGGTTGTTCTCATGCACGTAAAAAATGATTGGTACTGACGTCCGCACGTCGTCGAGGACCTCTTATTGCCTGTATGACGTCAGACGGCGTCGCGTGCGAGACAGTGACGTCCTCGTCGACGTGCAGAGACTGGTAAGAAGATTTCCGTAGAATGCTGGCGCCATGGGAGTATTCATGAGGTGAGGAATCCACAGGTAGCTAATGTATCCACCAGAAAAGTCGTTACCGAAGGTAAGTAACTCGTTCTTCTGGCATGTGATGAGACATCTCTGACCTTTCATCTACAGCCAGGGCAGCCCTGCAATGTGACTAGCTGCATTCCATGTTCTGGCAATGTATACATATGTGTGATAGTGTGTAGAAATGTGGCATTGCAATGGGATATCATAGTGCTTAGTTTAGAATTTCAGCTGTGTTTAATTGCACTATTTAAAATGCAAATTGCAAATTAATGTCTTGCATGTGGACATTGTCCTTTCACCTGGTGAGAAGTTGACAGCTTCTGGGATCCCGATGCGTAAAGTAAGTGTCATGAGTACATGGTTGTAGTTCTGTGATGTCATTAGTGTGGGCAGCAGGACAAACACAGTAGAATTCACATGGATTGGCATATCAATGGTAGACTCAGGGCCATTATCTCCCTTGTGTGGCATTTTTGTGAAGCATTCATATAGTGCAAGACGACAAGTCAACGTGCTGCACTATTAAGAAGTAGAAATGCAGGAATGCACAGTGCTGCCATGATACAGCACATTACGGTCCATTCCTACTGGTGGGGTACTTTTGCTTGCCTAGCACATACGCAAGCACCCTTGCATCACAGTGCAAGGGGCCCTGCATTGTAGACAGCATAGTTTTTGGCCAGGAGAGTACTCCTGCCTGCATACACACACTCCTGTGAAGCCTTTAGCATTTTTTTTTGTGTGCTGTAAAATGCAACACAAGGAGAATGAGTGATAAAAAATGTCAACATTTAAACTTTCTCCAGGTTTTAGTACACCAGTGTACTTTATGCATTATGTCACTTTTACAGGTCTATCAATTATGCCAAATCTGTGAAATCTTTGAAGTTAAAGTGTTGAGGCAGTAAGACACCCACTGGCCATAAATGGACTGGCTCCATGCCACGGCACGGAGTAAGGAAAGTCAGCAATGTGTGCTGACTTGTATACCTCCAGATGACTTATGAAATGCAGACTCACACAAGCTGGAGTTGCTTACATTTACACATCTCACTTAGGTTTGCCATGACCTATCACCACTCCTTGCATGATGCAAAACCAACTTCAAAACTGACCATATCTGGGGCATGACTAGAATTTGCCATTGAAACAGCTGAATGAGTGTGATTCACTGGTAGGAGTGAAATGCATTTTTTTATATTGTGACTAAACAGATATATTGTGCACCTACTTACTTGGGTCAGTTTGATATATTGTATTAGGAGATGTCATTATGGTATATTGTACATATATCTATTCCAAGATTTGGTGTAAGTGTGGACTAGTGGTTATGATTGAAAAACAATGACAAACAACATTTGGAAAACCTGCTGTACATATGCAACTTAACCTAATATGAGTTTACATTTACTTCCTAGCTAACATGACACCAGAAATTGTCAAAACCTTTGTACTACGACAGGCAAACTATGGGCACATATGTAAGATTTCCCATGAAATCCTGCACGATGGGCCACATGTATGCAAAGGCAGAGGCTGCTGGCATGTGGGGATCAGTTTCCAGGTCTAGGTTACAGAACAAACCTGCGGCAACAGGTTCTCATGGTGACAGGCAAGTGCAGGGCAGCACACAGCCCTCTCCTGGGCCCTCAAGTGGACAGCACGTGGCAGGCAGAGGGAAGAAGAGGATCTAAACACTGCACTCTCCACCTTTAACTTGTTGCTGGTCCGACAGTTGCAGGGAATGGACCGGAGGATGAATCGAATAGAAAACGAATAGGCCATCATACGTGAGATATTACTCATATGTAGGAGGCACTGGAGCATATTGCCACCCAGATCTGACTCTTCCTCAGAACATACCTTTCCCTGTTTTCTAATAGTTGGAAATGTGATTTTTAGTAGTTTAGTAGGCATAGTTATAGTTAGAGTTTAGTGCAGGTATAGGTATAGTTTAGGTAAGTCTTAGATAGTTAAGTATTTCTTAGGTAGTAGTTTTGTTTCGATTTTTTATTAAGGTAGTCATGTAAGTGGGTGGGGAGTTAATGATGTGTGTTTGAGAAAAAATATAAAACCCCAAAAATTTATTAAAAAAAGAAAATCCTAAACAATATATATTTACTTAGGTTTCTCTGTGTAGGTGATATATGTACAGGATGTAGTTGATGTTTGTATTGTACCGAGCTCTGTGTATTATGGTAGGTGGAGGGGTTGATGTTTTACTTGGCATGTGTCAATAGTAGTTAATCAATCAATCAATCAGTTTATTTATAAAGCACGCTACTCACCCGTTAGGGTCTCAAGGCTCTGGGCTCAAGACGCTCGTTGTGCTACTGGTCAAAAAGCCACGTTTTGAGGGCTACATAGTAGCCTAAGAGTAGTAGCCTATTAGTAGCCTAATATAGGTTACATTTGATAAAAGATAGTATGGGCTAGTGCTAAGGAAAGTTAGTGTAGGATAGTTTTGGTTTGTTAGTTGTTTTATATAATACTTTTTCCTAATTAATACATTAATTGTTCTCTAGTTGGATATTGTTTATTTGTCATGAGCTGGTACTAATGTATTAGGTGAGTAATGATGTAAAATTTGTCCCGAGTACATTGTAGGTATATTTTGCATTTTCAGAGGCCTCTAGACAACTGTAAGTCTTCCTCATATTTGAGTTATGTATAGAGCTATTTCTATTCTTTAGACATTGCAAGTAGAGCTCAGTATTTGATTTTACAAACAGCACAACACACATGGCCTCTTTACTGGGGCACCCTGTGTAAAAGGGAGTGGGTAGGCAAGTGTTTATTTGACCTTTTATTACAGAATACAGCTCCATTCTTGTGTTGTGACTAAAATTGCTGCACAGCACCAACACAGGCACCCTTGCACCATTATGCAAGGGGTTCTGCATTGTTGCGTGGATTATAATTGTGTAAGAAGTGATACCTGCCTGGACAACATTCATCATAATTGGCATTTATTTCTTGCTTAGTCTGCCACATCATGCATCTCACTTATAAAAAGCAATAGATTTTTAACATATATGTTCCATTTACCCCTTCCCTGGGCAGGTGTAGCATTAATACAGGTCACTGATCTCCCACCTATGCCACACTTGTACGTGCGAATGATTTTATATGTTGATGCACTCACACTCAACACATATGAGGCCTCGCTGAGGTAGAGTAACATAAGTTAGCCTCTTTGGCCTATATTACAATACTCAACACTTATCAGTGTACACAGGATAAGGCAAGGTGCACTTGCATGTCTTGGTTACTGTCATTCACAGTATTGGGTTGCTCTTGTGCATCCTTCTGTGACACAAGTACAATGCTGATACACGAGGGCTATAGGCATGGGTACCTGGCTAGTAGTGGTACAACCATCCAGAGTTATGTATTGTTGCTTATCTTGATGTTGTAATGTTCACATTGCAACATTTGTGTTGATATTTGTTACAGATGCTCCACACATCCCATTTATAGGTGGTACATTTGTGTGTGATTTACAAGAACCTAATCACTGTGTGTCTATCAAGAAAATGCATCTTTTTGACACACTCTGACATTACATTGATAAGGTACACATTGCTCATCATAATATTGCAATGGATGTAATTGGTATAGGTGCACATACAAAGACAGCATGTACAATCACATTGAGCACACATTTCTTCAGATTCATAAAAGTGAAGTTGGGTGTTATAGTTACATTATGTTTGTTGACTTTTGAGTAACAACCATACAAATCTCATAGTGCTTTCTAAAAATAATATTTCTTTTCTTCCAAAGGTACCTATCCTCTCATTACGACATGTGAGTAGGTTTATTTAAAAAAAAATTAGAAACACAAATGTCAAAGCATTAAGTATTGTGTGTTAAATATGTTAGTGTACACATGTTACAACATCTTTACAAGTGTGTAGTGAGATCTGTTAAGAGCAAATAATTGCCATTATCAAATGTTGCACAAACAAAGTGTACTGTCCTGGGTTGCAAAGAGGGTGGCATGATATCCTACACAGGACAGACAGGAAAACTGTCCAGAGGGCATTCACAAATGTTTATGGGGATGTTCTTATTTGGAAAATGGGAAATTCTACATCTTCCCCCTCTGATTAGTTATTTTCTTCCCCTGGATGTTGTGGTGTTTGAATGGGAGGAAGCTGAGAGATGTTAATAGTTTCAGGCACCCACACATCAGAGGCAGAACATGTAAAACCCATGTTCCCAACAACATTTGTGAGTGCGGTAAGGCAGCATGGTAGCCCCTGGCAAGGGTTTGGTGGCTAGCCAACAAAGCAGCAATGTTGCTATTGAGGGAACTCATCGATGCTTTAAAGAAGTCAATCTTGGTCCACAGGGACTGGTTGGAAGTTTTAATGTCTCCCAGCGGCCTGACAACTTCCCTGGTATCAGATGTAGAAGGCTGTTGTTGTTTTTCCTTCTGCATCATGACACCAGCAATGTCATCTAGGGACTCATCAATCCCATGGAGCCAAGAGTAGGTATCTGTGATAGCCTTAGTCAATCTCTTATAAGGGCTAAGACACCTACGGACTTCCTCAGACATTTGCTGCTTGATTCCTACCACTTGCCATTGAAAAGTAACTTGGAAATCCTCAGTTGTTATGTGACTGGGTGGTGGTCCATCTCAGGTTTGTGTTGGTTCATCTGGAGACACAACAACATCATCTTCCCTTGCCAGTGGCACAGGAGAAATTTCAGTACTATCCAGGACAGGAGGAGTTGGAATGTGTCTTTGTCCATGGGGGTGCAGGATGGTGTTCTCAGCAGTTTGGGCACCATGGATGGGCTGATCTACAAGAGGTGTTGTTTGACTCTCTGAAAAAGTTAGAGCATTGTCACTAAGTTAACATGAGTGTTTTTGTTAACATTCAGACAGTATTTAACTTCAATTTCAGATACACAGTGATATTTGTAACATATGCCTCTTAAAAGCTCCATTCAGACCCCGGCACTCTACATCATTTACTTACACTGATGACACCCAGTTCATACATTAACTTTCAAGAGACATCAAACCACCACTAAAAGTTGTTACATTGTGCCATTGACCAACATGGCTAACTCTATGGGAGATTAATTGCTCATTCTCAATCTGACAAGATAGTAGTGATGATATTATGCAACATAAACTCACCCCGGTTTCCCAGAGGGCTAGGCCCACAGCCATCACCCTCCAACCACCCCAGAAACCTGCTCACCATCCTGGACACCAGATACACCATGAAACTTCAAACTGCCACTGTCACCTCCAACTCTTTCACATATTTTGCATGCTGAGACATTTTTTCATTTGGTTCCTTACTGACACCCGTGATACCATCACACAGACCCTCCTCACATGTAGGCTGTACTACACCAATACACTCTACTAGCGAATCTCTGCACACTCGCTCCACAAAAGGCATACTATCCAACACGTCACTGCCAAACTATTTCTCAACCTACCTTGCAGCATACACATCTCACCTCACCTCAGAAAAATACAATGGGGACCCATTCAAACACACTGCCAGTTGAAGATGCTCAGTCACACCTACAAGGTACTGTGCCAGCAGGGACCCATCTAGATTTCATTCCATCTACACTTCCACCAAGCAATCATGAACATCTGCTTTGCATCACTTTCACTCACCCCTAATATTCATATGAGCAAGACAGGGGGTAGTGGGTTATTTTATGTGGCAGCCTACACCTACAAAAAACTCACCCCCCAAATCAGGACATTTGCATCAAAGATGGATTTGTGATAAATCAACAACTGCTACTTTAAGTGATCCTTCTTGCAGAGCATGTACCTACTTAGCACCTGGATAAACTCCCGGGTGACAAGTTGACCAGCTACAACCCCTCAATAAATTATTTTCCTTTACAGTACATTTTTGCCTGCCTAGCCCCTGCATAGGTGCACTTGGTGTCATGGTGCAAGGAGGCCAGCATGGTCACTGGCATTTCTGCCAGGTTTCCAAGGCCCACACATGATTTGCTGCTCTAGTCCAGGCGTTTTGACTTTGTATTCTGGTACTGATTAGTCCTGCTCTATGATGTTAAACATTGCACTACAGATCACAGTAATCAAAAGTAAAACCAGGACTGAGACAGCAAATCATGCATGGACTGGGGGAACTTGACAGGGCTGGACTGGGCTGGAAAAATTGTTACAGCTCAAGGAACAGAAAATTATGTGATGGATGACTTATCATGTGGGGAATTCCTGCCCTTTCCCTTTCACATAGCACAGCACAGTACAGCAAAGTGTCTTGCTGTGTTGCACTGCATGACAGTTTGAACAATATGGCCCCTTGTTTCCACTCACACTGAGGTTCTTGCTGGTCCTCCACTTCAGCACTGTCGCACATTCCACTCCAGCTACCAACTCCTATGGAATGAGAGATGCCGCCTGCACCTCCAATGGGTCCAACTCCTCCTGGGTATCTGGGCCTCCTTCGGTCTTCATGGCTGCCTTGGGGATCTGGGGAATTTTTTCTTTTGTCCTACAATTGTGGTCATGCCACCTCTTCTTGCACTCAAGGGCTGTCCTCTTTTTCTGTGCAAGGCAGTCTATCTTGTCCATTATTGTTTGTCATATTGCATAATTCCTTGATAATTGCAATTGTGAGGTGACAAATAAGAGGTGTTCATTTTTTGTCACCACACTGATTAATATGTGGTTTTCCTCCTCACTGTAGTTAGATTTCCTCTTCCCCATGGCTGATGTGAAGTCTTCAGGGTTGAGATTACTTCCCTCTGGGCTCCCTAAGGCTCTTTCCATTCTTCCTTAGTCCAGAGGAATATTTTTTGTAGATTTTGCCACTTTTTTGAGTGCACCCGCATCGCAGAGCACTTCTTTTTTATGAAATGCTGATTTGCTCCTGTATATGTATGACACGCAAATCAACTTTGCATCACATAGATCGTAGTTGCACTAAGGAACATTGCGCCCCTATTGCCTCTGTTGTATTGAAATCTGTGACACATCTCTGGTCCTTGCACCATGGTACGCCATCATATAAATACTAAGCATCCATGGTGCAAGGAAATGCTGCACCAGGGTGCAAACTTTTCTGATGCAATGTTGCATTGTGCAGCATTGCTTCACCACTGTTAAATTTGCCCCTGTTTTTTTCTCAGGATGAAACAGTGCTTCTTACCTAGCTCACATCACTCCAGATGATGAAGCAGCAGGCTTGATGTACGAATGACAGTTTTATGAAACACCCAATCATAATTCAGTATTCAATGTAGTTAGAATAATTTATTTAATCACAACCATGCTGCATGAAGAGAGCAAGTTCAACTGTCGAGAGACAGCATAAGGTTGTCTTCCTGTCATCTCCAGATCCCTCTGCCACCAACATTCTAATGTGAAACCAAAAGAGAGGAGAAGGAAATGGACTGGGGAAGCCACTCCCTGAGGACGCTTCATCCGCACAAGTAACCTTCTTAAGTGGCACCCAAAAATGTAATATTGATTTTACATTAATAAACAAACCCCCACTGCCATTTATCTTAGTATATAGGATCCAACAACGCACAGAAAGTGATCACTTCCCACAACTCATTAAGGTCCGGAATGAATGGAACAGGCTCCCCTTTGTTAACCCCATGATTTCTGCCCCCATGACTTATGATACAAAAAAATTGAAATGGAAGGGGCTGGGCCTGGAGAAAGTGATGAAAGAAGTGTACCGCCGCGCAGGCAAAATTGAAGAGCTCAAAGAAATATTAAGAACACAGGAACAATAAGAGCACCCCCAAGGAGAACAGGTGCTGGCTTGGAAGCACTTCTGTGACCCCTTAATGAACAAATTTACCATCCAAAAACACCTCCCAATCGCGGGAATAGAAAAAAATAACAAAGTTAAGAGCAACAGAGCAGACAAGCCATGGTACAACAAAATACTGCGTAATCAGAAAAACCAAGTCTTTAGAGAAATAAAAAAAGTCATAAAGGACATACACCAGGGAAGGAAAATTGATAATACAAAGCTTTCTGAATCAAGAGCCAAATACAAGAAAAATTGCTGGACGGCAAAACAGACATATCACAAGGATTTGTGGACTAAGCTTCTCATGTCCAACAAACAAAAAAATATCAAAAAGTTCTGGAAACTGATAAACGAGCTAAATCAGGGAAAACATTGACAAATAAATGCAGGTATTGACGCAGCTAAATGGGAAGCCCATGTATTAACAATGTATTCACTCCCAGAGCATCACATGAAGGAGGAGGCCACACAGGGAGGTGACCTAAGTAAGACAAACCTTGGCTTTACAGTAAAAACGAAAACTGACCTGTCTCTAACTGATAACGAACAAAAACAAGTTTTAATGAACATGGACATCAAAAAACTGACAGGCCTTATCAAGAAACTAAAATTGGAAGGGGCAGCTGGCCATAACGGAATCCCGAACGCCCTATTCAGAGGAGACTCTTTATTTTGGGATCACTATCTGGCACTGCTTTTTAACGACCTTCAAGACACTATGGGGCTTCCAGATGCATGGAAGGGAAGTATTATTCATCCAATATATAAAACTGGGAATCGTGCAGCCCCCTCGAATTATAGGCTAATAGCCCTGATAGACGTGGAAGCAAAACTCAACGCAGCCTGCCTATTGCAACAACTAGCGGAATGGATTCATGAAAGACATCTAATCCCACAATGCCAGACAGGCTTCAGAGCTGATATGGGAGCCTAAGCCAACCTGGTAGCTCTGGCCCTTTTGGGAAATAAAGCCAGGCTTAAGAACAAAAGGTTATTTTTGTGTTTCATTGAAATGAATGCTGCCTTTGATTGTGTATCAAGGACCCGCTTATGGGAGAAACTGAAAGGTTGGGGCTTACCCTGCAGCCTTCTGAACGCAATGATGGACTTGTATACAGGCACTTAGGTGCAAGTAAAAATCGGCAAAGGTGCCCACCTTACCAATAGAATACCAACAGCAAAAGGATTAAAACAAGGATGCATACTGGCTTCCATGTTGTTCAATTTATTTCTAGCAGACCTAGCTGAGGCTCTCGCACCCGTAAATAACCATCCGTCAGCATTGGCCAGGAAAGGAATTGCATAGTTACAGTATGCCGACTACATAGTTTTGCTCAGCCAAACACCAGTCGGACGATAGCACAGCATTGATGCATTTGACACTTAAATTGCAAAGTAAGGTCTGGAACTGAATTTAAGCAAAACTAAGGTTGTCCGGCTGGTTAATAAGACGTTTAAATCTTTTACATGCTTCTTAAACGGAACCCGGGTGGAGGTTGCCCCCACATACAAATATTTGGGTTCCACCATGGATCACCTCTTGACTTTTAAACCACAGATAGCTGTTGCTCAAGCTAAAGCCCACTCACTGACCTAAGGCTTTAAAGTATTAAAACAAAAATTGAGCTGTCCATCATATACGCACTTGCTTTCCGTCATGGCAGCACGGCTAATGCCTACAGTTACTTATGGAGCTGAAATCATGCTGGGGAAGGAAGCAGTTTTTTTCAACCAAGTCCAGACGAAGGCCTATAAATCGGTTTTTCGGATACCACGATCAGCATCTTCAGCCCAGGTCCGCTTAGAACTGGGTCTGAAAAACTACGAATATCAGAGTAAATGTTCTTTTACTAAACTATGCTGGAGAATGCGTGCAGCAGAGGTCGGCACTATTAATAACCTATGCTGGATCGAAATCGAGGAGCAACAGCGTCACAACAACAAAGGCAACTGGGGGTGATCATTTGAACAATAGTATTAAAGAGCCAGGTCTGCGAGAAGCCTGGGAGCGGAGCCAGGGCAAGGTGGAGTTTTACCGGAAGGCAAACGCCATCACCAGGATGAAGTCTCTAATTTTTGATAAACAAACACTTGTAGGAAAAATCATGCCTGGACTGTAATAACAACATGCAAAACTTTACAGGCTCAGGAATATTTAGCAGCATCCTTCAATCAGTCGTTGAAACACCAGTTTATGCGTTTTCGATTTGGGATGGTGGAAACAAAAGACATGGGGCCTTATTACAACCCTGGTTGTCCAAGACCGCCAGGGCTGTTTTGGAGATTGTACCGCCAACTGGCTGGCGGTACAATCTTGCGGATTACGACCGTGGCGGAAGCGCTGCGGTCGGTTGTTCCGGCGGTTTTAATCCGCCAGCGCTGCCCAGGGGATTACGAGTCCCCTTCCCACCAGCCTGTCTACCGCCATGGAAAGGCTGGCGGGAAGGGGAGTCGCAGGACCCATGGGGGCCCCTGCACTGCCCATGCACATGGCATGGGCAGTGCAGGGGCCCCCAGGCACAGCCAAACACTGCTTTTCACAGTAAAGCGCGACGGGTGCAACTGCACCCGTTGCACGGCCACAACACCGCCGGCTCCATTAGGAGCCGGCTCCCATGTTGCAGCCGACATCCCCGCTGGGTCTGCGGGCTGAAACTCTGTTTCCGCCCTCTGGCCCAGCAGGGATGTCAAAATGGGGCCGGCAGGAGTGCGGCCACATTGGCGGCCGTACGGCGGTTAAACCTTGGCAGGCGGCCAAAGTTGTAATGAGGCCCATTGTCTCTTCATGGAGACCGGAAGCACCGACACAGTCTTGCCCCTTGTGTGGGTATAGACAAGAGTCATTAGAACATATTTTTTTGCGTGTGCCCAGCTTTACTAGATCTTAGGCAATTGTTATTGAAAAATAACTTTATGGCATTAAATATACGTTCATGTAGGCCGGCAGTCATCAGTTGGCTTAGCGGACTTTCAATCCTGTTCTCCTGTCGAGGGACCAAATTCATGGTAAAGGCCCAAAAAGAGATGGAGAAAAAAGATTAGTAGGTTGAGAGTACATGGTTTATCGGCCGACGATAAAAGAGTTTCCAAATGGTTACTACTGTTAGAATTAGTTATAGGTATAGCCCTGTGCCACTTACCTCAGGAAATTGCCTGAGCTTACTTTTAACAACTAGGATGCAATGTGGCTTAGCACGGGAATAAGGAAGTCCTGAACTAAGGATCAAGAACAGGGTTGAAGCTTGCGGAGTAGGTTTTAGTCACGCCCAACTTAACACCAGGACATTATTTAGTTTCTAAAAAGCAAAACTTATTTTTATGTGTTCTTTTTATTCTATTGAAAGAGTATTTTTAAGTATTTATATAGTATGTATGTTTGAATTGCGATGGTTTTAATTAACCTTGCTAATAAAAATAAACTTGGAATCTTGGACTGGGGAAGCCAGGAAAATAATACAATTACAAAAATATACACAATGGAAACCTAACTATTTATAACACATATTTCCCATTAACAAAACACAAAGGGATAACAACAGGAAGACAAGGGAAAGAACAATCTTAAAAGATCTTCCAAGATGGATGTTTCTGTCCTCAAAGTTTTTTTTGCATGATCAGCAATGCAACCTTCTTCAAGAGAATCCCAAACAACTTCTGAAGGTAGACAGGGGTTCCCAAACCAGAGAGTATGCTACACTATCTTTTCTGATTATTTTTCTCCGACAGCAGAACACCCTCAACTGCAGATCCAAAAGGGACACCAAAGAATGGATACTCCAAGTGCCCCTCCAGAACTAGTTCAGAGTCATTCAGTCTTTCACCACTCTTACACTCTGCTACTCTCTTGAGGCTCCAACACTTGCCACCCTGTGTGATGACATTGTCTTTGTTGATCTTCACCACCTTAAAAAGCCTATGCAACTTGAAATTACCTTTTTCAATTCTCACAGCCAGCCTAATGCACAACACGTTCCCCTACTGTGAGCTCAGGCAACCTGGCCTTGTGTGCAGGAGTGTGACAGAGTCCCCTGCGGTCCCTGCAGTGCTGGGGCACATACCCCTTCAAGAGGGGGCCATATTCAGCCCATGCCCAATGAATATCTGTAAGATGTGGGAGATTCAGGCCCCTCATCACATCCTGCAAGAGGGTCCCATCATGTTGCATTATACCACTGCTTGTGTGAGTCATTATCATACTGCAAAAAAAAATTGATGCACCATAACTCTACTCTTTACCTTACTCAGGCCTAATACAATGCTATTACCAATATGTTCAAGATATTTGGTTTTAAACTACCATGGGCAAACATTAGATGAAGGAATACAACCCTTGAGTATTTGGATTTGGCTGGCTCACAGAGTGGGATAAGAAGGTGTAAGCCCAAATTCTCTCTCTGATAGCCTGGAGCAGAAGTGTATGTCATTAGAAGACAAGATCGACACTATCCTCAAGATATTAATGAAAGCATTTTGACTTGACTGGCACATTGGGAGTCAGAGGTGTGTCCTGATGTGGTTACTTTTGTGTGTGCTTAAGAATTCTGTCCTCTTTCTGGAGGTGAATTGGACCAAATTATCCCTTTCTATGATCTCAGGGAAGTCCTCTAAGCTGAAAACTTTCCTCGAAAATTCCAAAATGTCTGTGGTAGCGAACCTTTCAAAGAATTTAACTTCAGGCCACTTTGAGAAGCAGTAGACAAGGACAGCGGCATATTGCACATGGGTAGACATCTTTTTGAAAGGTCCTCCGATACCAGAGCCATATTTTTGACTGCCAAATTGGAGCCAAGAGACAGGTTACATTGGTGGGTCAAGGTTTCTGATGTTCTTGCAGGAAACCAGCACACAACTCATAATTTCTTAAAAAGCAGTCATTTGCTCTAGCCATACCTGGTGTCAGGAATCTCACCTGGATTTTCAGCCGAAGTGAGGATAAAGGTCACGACAAAAAGTCCCCACTTTCCAACCGAATGGGAAGACCCAACAATGTCAATGCCAAGCCCGCCCAACAGGGAAAAGGAGAAATAAAAAACAGATGACGTCCACAGGAAGACTGCGCAGCAGTAGATACATCTGTCTAGGGCTTGTCTACGCGTCTCTCCCTATGGATAGAGAAAAGCAACATTTAAACAATCTAATACATATAATCCCGCCCTTTATCCTTCTGTCTAAGTGTGTGAAGAGACAGCTACAATATGTACCTGCTAACACCTCTTCTCCTATGTAATGTGAAGAAGGCTAAATGGCACTGTCAGCAAATCTATAGATACAATAAGAGCAAACTGCCAATGGTAAATAAACACAATGATATTGGTTGCATCTATCTATCTATCTATCTATCTATCTATCTATCTATCTATCTATCTATCTATCTATCTATCTATCTATCTATCTATATGCCTCTGATTTACACCCAACCAGGTTTCTTTAAAGAGTTTCAGTGCACTATAAAAAAGTAAATAGAAAAGGTAATAATACCAGACAGCAGAACTCATTTACATCATGCGTTAACATATAAGCAATTCTTTCTTTTGGTTATGCCTCTCATGTAGAAACGAATGTGAAACAAGCAAATACTGAAATGGAAGATTAATTGTCCCCACAATTCATCCAACATAATGGTGATATGTATTTTATTATATTTCCACAGATCAAACAGTGCATGGACCACTGCAACAAACACAGAAGAACTGCAGTGGAGATACATGAGTCTGATAAGTGTTTTGCATAAAAGTCATTAAGGTACAACACAAGCATGCAAGGCGCATTGCCCAGCAATAGTTCACAAAGAGCTTTGTGATACTTCCTTTGTTGTTTTTTGCAGGTCAGCCGGCGACAACTATTCTCTTGGAGCGAGGAGTCTGGTCCAAGAATGCGAAGACTGAGAAATGCTGAAGGTGCCCGACACGACGAACAATGCAGCCGGAGGACGCAAAGACACAATAAATTCAGGTAAATGAAAGGGGGGAAGTGATGCGATGCCAGGAAGCTGCTGGCTGAAAAACTAGAATGGCAAGCAACTTCCTGTGGGACAGTGCACGTCTTATGACCTTCGTGCTCCACCCCTGCTACACATGAAGGCCCCAGCAGAGTGCGAGCAAGCACAACAGTACAGTTCTCCTACAGTGCTTCCTGCCAGTTTGGGTTTGCCAGAGTATAGACGGTGGAATCGCCAAAGTAAACGAGGGGTGTTGAATGTGGCCCATGGGTTCCCAAGTACGGTCCTCAGGTCCATAACCTTTCCAATGAATCAGGTGATGCAACTTACGACATATCCATTTGGACTCCAGAATGGCTCAATCTCAAACACAGCCTCATCATTTATCAAGACAGGTGATGGCTTAGTGGGGCATTGTGTTCTAGGGGTGACAGGTTTCAGCAATGAGAAGTGGAATATAGGATGGATCTGCAAGGTAGGAGGCAAGTCCAATTTCACAGCAATATCATTCACTCCCTTGCTGATATGGTACGGGCCAATGTATCAAGGTTGGAATTTGCACGAGCTATATGAGGTGTGGATAACCACACTTCATCTCCGATTTGGAATTCAGGAGTGGGTTAATGGTGTCAATCAGTGTTAATTTTATTCACACATATTTAGCTTGTTCCAGGTTTTGTTGTACTGCTTGTTGAACTTCCTGTACATGGCCTACAAAGTCCCGTACTGCTGGAACTCGGGTGTGGGTGAAGATGGGAGCATTACAAAGTGGGGATGAAACCCATCATGACAATTAAAAAGAGAGTACTTAATTGAGCTGTGTACAAAGATATTATATGCAAACTCCTCTGCCCACAAGTAATCTTCCCAATCAGCGGTATTATGAAACAGTTGACACCGTAAGTATTGTTCTGGACACTAGTTTACCCTTTCTGTTTGTCTGTCTGTTTGGGGATGGTGACTTAAGGACAAACGTACGTCAACTTGCAGAATACCACACACCACCCTCCAAAACTTAGCAACAAACTGAGAATCACGGTCTGAAATCACGACAGAAGGAAGACCAATGAGACATCCTATGAATACTGGGAAAATACCTGCAAGTTCCTTAGACAAAGTTAAGACTTTGGAAACAAAATGGGCCATCTTGGTTAATCGTTCTACATTTACAAGCAACATGGTGTACCCCTGTTCTGTCTTGGGTAACTATACAATAAAATCAATGGAAATGGTATGTCAAGGGGTGGAAGGAGTGGGTAAAGGAGTTAATAACCCTGTGGGTGCTTGATGGTTACTTTTACCTTCAGCACAGATACTACACCTATTCAAGTACTGTTTTGAGTCATGGGTAATTGAAGGCCACCAGAAATGCCTTCTGAGTAATTCCAATGTTTTTTTCTCACCTGGATGCCCTGCCATTACTTGGGTATGACACCATTCTAATGCTTATTGGTGCAGCAGTAAGCTAGGGACATATAAACCCCCTTGGACATATACAAGATCGCGTACACTTTGGCCATTGCGAAGCTGGGCTATTGCTTCTGCCGCCTTGGCTTTCAGGGCCCTTGTTACCTGTAAGGTGAACTGCTCATCGGAATAAAAAAAAATACAGGAGTCGTTCAACGGGTATGATGCATGGATGTTCTGTTCTGGGATCTTGTGTTTTGTAACCAAGCTGAGAAAGGGCATCAGCTTTGCATGTTGTTGACCTGACTGGAACTGGATAGTTAGAAGAAAAATTCTTCTCTCTCTGATTCTTGTGCAGTAAATCTAAACATTCAAAAATCCAAAGAAAAAACTCACATATCAATTACCGACAAAAATGTTCACAAATATTTATTCATCATAATATAAAAAACCTCTAATTCCACTTCACGTAGGACATGGACACACATACAAACTCACAACACAGACAAGACTAAAGACAAATCACATATATAGAATGAATAAGACAAATCTAATCAATCCACCACTATTTTTTGCTTAATATTTTACAAATATATCACATTTATAAACAACCACTCAATATATCAAAATAAAGAAATATATATTTTCTAATTATCCAATACATTTTCGGGGATCCTAGTTTCCCAAATCCCCTTTTCTTCTTGATTTTATGGTACAGTCCCACAAGAAGTCTTCCTTCTTCCCACAGCACAGACACAGTTTCATGTCCCAACACCTTTGTCATTCTTCCTCAATTAATGGACCCTTCAGACTACTTTTTTGCATGGGTTCAGGTTCTTCTGAGTTTTTCTCAGACTCTGGCTTCCTAGCCTTGAACACAACTACCTTGGTGTATGTATGTCCTCTGTCTAAGCACCTTTCTGTGAGGTGATGGTCTAGCTTCACAACTAGATTAATCAAATTGGGAGGATATACAATTTGGGCTATTGGATCGTTTAACTCATCTCTCAGACCCCTATAAAAAAGAGAACTTCTTTTGCATTTAGGCCACCCTGCTTCAGCCACTAGCCGACTAAAGGTGGAGATGTATGTTATGAGGTCTTAACTGCCCTGTCGTAAACTTAGGAGTTCTGTGTCTACTGATTGCATGAAAGAGTGGTGATCAAACAACCATTTTAGTTAATCTTTGAACGCAGTGTATTTATATAACGGAGAGTTGTTTCTCTCCACTATGTGAATGGACCATGTGGCTGCAATACCTTTTAAGTATGATAATATGAAGTATACCTTTGATTGTTCATTAGGAAAACAGGCTGCCTTGCACATGACATGCAACTGACATTGATTGATGAAGGCTGCAAACTTTGTAGGGCCCCATGAAAAACTCTCTGGTTGGGCTAATAGTATAACAGTTGTGGTGGTAACCCGAATGACTGGGGCTCCTGTGCCCTGACTAGTCCCTGCAGTAGTTAAAGTGGGAAAAAGACCACCTGTACCCTTGACCCCTTGTCCAGCAGATGGACAACTAATCCCTGTTGTCCCTAGTCTCTGCAATACATCGACTCTTTGGGTTAAGGTTGCCTATCGTATGGCCAAAGTCTGCTAGGGTAATGTCCTGTTCCTCCAACTCAGTGAGACAAAAACTCCACATGAGTTTGCAGTTTGGTCAGGATTGTCACCTATATTATCCGTGGGACTAAAGCTAGAGGTCATGATGTAAGGTCCCCACTTCCCAACCGAACGGAAAGATCCAACAATGTGAAAGCCAAGCTCAACCGACAGGGTAATGGTAAGGGGGAAAAATATAACAGATGATGTCCACAGGCAGATAGCGCTGCAGGAGATCCAGCTGTCTAGAGCTTGTCTACTTGTCTCTCCCTATGGATAAAGATAAGCAACATTTGAACAATCTGATACATATAATCCCACCCTTTATCTTTCTGTCTAAGTGTGTGAAGAGATAGCTACGATCTGTACCTGTTAACTACCTGTGTAATGTAGTAAAGGAGCTTAAATGGCATTGTCAACAATTTATAGATACAAGAGGAACAAATTGCCAATGGTAAATAAGCACAATGTTATTGGTTGCACACATATATATATATATATATTATCTACTGTCAGTTGCCAGTAGGTAGTTATAGTTAGGACCATGTTTCCATAGAGAAAGTGTTTTTTCACTTGCCAATATCTTTGGCACTCTTTGACGAATCTTCGTGGAATTTTCCCAAAAAAAGCGTACAGGTGATACTTGTTGTGCACAGAAAGTTTCGGGGTGATCCGTTAAGCAAGGGCCAAGAAAAAGGGGGGTCAAAAAAGTTGTGTTTTACATGGTAATTCCAATAGGACCTTTAAACATGGCTACAGGCCAAACCGCTGGATGGAATTACACCTAATTTGGCAAAACGCTAGCTGTTGGTATGCAGATTATGCTTTTGTTTATTTGGTGTACTGACAAGCTTGGGCAGGGAAATGCACATCTCTGGCCGTCAAACACTTCAACCAGGAAGTGTGGGCAACCATCTTTGGACTCTGCTTCAGCTGAGTCCCAACAAAAAACACAAAGAAAAGAGATACCATGACCCCTTAGCTTTGGTGTTTGGGTCACAGAGGAACCCCACCAAAACAAAAAAGCTCTTTTAATAAAAAATGTTGCCGCAAATTCAGGGCAAAAATAAAAAATAAATACAAGTGCAGTCTCCCCTGTTTGTTTTTTTGAAGCCCCTGGGTGGGCCAGGCCCTGGAACATATACAAAAATAAGGAGGGGGTGCACAGGGCCGTCTCCTGGGCTTATTACTGCCCCGGGGACCGCCACCTCCCTGGGGCTTTCATGAAAGAGAATGCTGGAAGGCTGCGTGGCCCTCCACAGCCCCAGGGACTGCCACCTCCCCGAGCTTCCTTCTTTTTGAATGCAGAGGGCTGCACAGCCCCCACCACAGCCCCGGCGACCACCTCCTCTACAGGACTTATTTATATTTGAATGTGGGGGGATGCGGCCCTCCCTGCATCCCCGAGGACTGCCACCTCCCAAGGGCAACCATGAAAAAAAAGGAAAGTGGGTCCATCTCAGACTCCAGCTGCACCGGGGACGGGGACTGCCACTAACCTGGGACTAAATTTGCTGTTGGAGGGGGGCCAATAATGGCCCTGGGGACTGCCAACCCCAGGGCTGGCTCCTACTATGATCCGGGGTGCCCATCCCTGGGACATAGCTGTTTGCTCCCGCCAAGCAAACGCCAATAAAGTCCACCTTCTGAAAGTGAGAGCTGTCGAACAGCTCTCATATGCAGAAAGCAGAGTGTTCATCTATCTTCCTCGCATGCAAATATGCTTGTGGTGGAAGGCAGTTGAAAACATATTCTCCTGCAAGCAGGGAGCTGCTTCAATTGGCTAAATACGACATTGTCACTGCCCATGTCATGAGTGATGTAATATGAGAGGTCCAAAACAGTGCATTACGGGGGCGCAAGTTATAGTTAGCTCAGGTAACTACAACTGAAAATGTATATGGTTTTATATGTGTAAAATGTGAGCCTAACTATAACATCCTTCTAACCTAATTCTATTTCCCAACTGTAACATCCTGTAACTTTTGTTTTTTTCAGTGAATGTCTATTGATTTTTACAGGAGGCCATGTTTTGTAGCATATGTCCAAAGTCAGTGTTTCTGTTCTTTATATAATTTTATATATATATATATATATATATATATATATATATATATATATATATAATAGAGAATGTACAATTACTTTTTAAAGAAGCCATAGTTATTTATTTCTCACAAATTTGTTGTGGTGTAAAGTAAATGGGAAAGAGTCATTTTCTTTAAGTGACATTTGAAAATATTTTACGCATAAAATATTTTGTGTGAGTAAAGTGTGAGAAATATTATTTTAAAAATATGTATGTTACGAGAGGGTATGACTAGTAAGAAGGAAGAATGTTACCATCTCTTTAACAGTGAGAGTGAAAAATGGAGACAGTGATAGACAGCAAAATCAGAATCTCCTTTTTACAATTACTTGTTTGGAATACTGGGAAGAGCTAAAGTATTTCAAATCCAGATTGTGAAGAGTATATATTTCTACTATAGAATATTGAAATCTTATTTGTTATTTTCCTAATAAAAAAATTGAAGTCACACACCGGTCGCGAACCTCTGTGGACCGTACACGACTCTGATGTAGTTTTAGTACCTCGAAAATACATACATAGACCATTAGAAGATTTACTTTTACACAAGAGGTTTTCTAGCAAGTTCATTGGGAAACCAGAAAAAAGTTGTTTTTTTATAGATTTAGGGGAAACTGAGGAATCTCAAAGCTGTCATATATTTTGCTGGCACGTATTTCAGAAGTTGCAGTGGGTAAGCGACGCCAGCATTTTTTAAACACATCAAAATACCATGACACACTCTCCTAAAGTTTATTGTAACAGAAGATGTTTAGTAATAGTAATGAAAAAATACTATAGGTAGTGAGAGCATTTATTTACAAAGTCATTTTAATTTACTTTCAGGAGTCGCGACTTTTGCACAATGGAGCTGTGCAGGGGTCGTGCAATATTTGTGACACAGTAAAAATTGGTTCTGATAGGTGGACACGTATAAAATATTGGTGTTAGCGTCATTTTTTCGATGCGTTAAACCTCCTTCTGTTAATGAGATGCAAGGTAGGCGTTCCCATCCAAAAAATGACTTTAACCCCCTAGCGCCATATTTGTTCTCCAAAAATGATGCACAGGTGGGAGGCGGACCCAAAAAATTACGTTAACTCTGATTTGCTTCAAAATTTAACGCCTGGGTCAGGGCAGGCGTAAAAATGAGGCAAACTCATCACTACTTAAGGAGAACACACAGAAGCAACATTACCAACCCACAGGAGAAGATGGAGGTGATACTGTTCCAGCTTGCGAGACGACGCAGAGGACAGCAACAACTACAGCAATCACCACCACCACAACGCGGCCCACAAAGGCAACACAGAAGGCATAAGAGGCTCTTCAGAACCAGGACAACCCTCCTTGGCCTCAGGGACCAGGACATCATTAGGACCTACAGACTGAACCGGCAAGCCATACTATACCTGCTGCATCACATTGAGCCACAAATCACAGCTAGCCTGCAGACCCCACACAACATACCACTTGTAACAAAACTCCTAGCTGTCCTGGACATGTTGGCAAGTGGCTCATTAAAAAAAAAGTGTGTCCTGGTTGTGGTGTCTCACAGCAGTCGTTCTCTGCATTCCTGCCAAAGGTGTTAGACGCTATAATCTCCCTGACACCCCGCCAAATTAGCTTCCCCAACACCCAGCAAAAGCAGCAGGAGACAAAACAGGGGATTCACCAAATCCATGGTTTCCTGCATGTGCTCGGTGCAAATGACTACACCCATGACCGGCTCAAACCACCTGCAGCAACCAAACACTTATACCAGAATCGCAAGCACACGCATTCCATTGATGTATAGGTCATAGTGGATCACCAGGGACTATTTATAAACATTTTGGCCAAGTATTCTGGAAGTGTCCATGATGCCTTCATATTCTAGCACAGCAGGATAAATGAACAATTCGAGGCTGGACAATATGGAAATGGCCTACTTGAGGGTAAGTCAACAAACCTAGCAATAGACACACAACACACCAACCCTGTAGGACACACAAGACATACGCCACTACAATAACGCAGGCCAGGGTAACACAGATGTGCAGGTAACAACACATGTGCACCATGCTGAAGTACAGTACAATCAGTGCACACCACAAACACATAAACCTACATGTACATAACACACCCACTACTTGACAGGCACACCACGTGAAGGAGAAGTGCAGACATGTACCCTTTGCTAACAGAAGAACTACACAGACCACTGCAAGTGCCCACAGGTTGCCTACTACGTACACTTAACACGCAGTACACCAAACAAAGAATAGCACTGCCATGCCAATAGCATACACCATGCCCATGTTATGTACGTTCCATATAGGCACAGATCCCTCAAATCATGTCGTGCAAATCCCTGCCAGAAGAAACATCAAATACCAGACAACTGCTGCCTATACCAACTACATCTTATCAACACATACCTGACTTACCTGTAGTGTGTAGAGACATCTGCCTGACACATTTGCTCACACACATAGGAATACAAGATCAATGCCCATCACATACCATGAGCCAGATGTGTGATAAGTGGTACCACACCTACTGTAGTGCCACCTCACATGCACCAGTTACTGACCCACAACACCATCATGTCTGTACCAGATACAATAAGGCCCGCCATTGGGCAGAGTCACTGTCAGACAGTGCAGATCATGGATGCCATAGTGGGACCCTTTAGAGAATACAGGACATCACTGACCTCACATGCACTGTGCCAGGGAACACATTTGCTAAGTAGCTGAGCTCCATCACATATCCTGCATGTGCATGTAATGACAGTAAATGCTGAATCATGTGTTTGAAGATAGGAAAGACACTGGTAATTATGTTGATCATCCTGTAACAATGGAATACACAGCCTTGAACACATCATGGCTGCCACAAACATTAGCTGCCACTCTGGATCACCAAGGGACCTATGTAAAAGCCCACAGTGCCATTGTCATGGCCTACACTGTATGTACAACTTGGCAGATGACAATTTTTTAATGACTTGAAGCCACATTGTAAATCGGACACCCTCCCATGCAGTATGTAGCGTGGAAGGGGTGTGCAATGTGTGTTGCTGCAGGTTTGTCACCACAAGATACATAGCATGATGATGCTGACTCAGATGTAGGTGTCACATAAAACCTGAGGCAGTGCCAACAACAAACACCACTCCAGGTGTGCTGTTTGCAGGTTTCAATAAGGAAGTAGACTGTGCTTTTAACTCAGATGACTATGCCACCAATGCATGCTGCATACTGCTGCACAGACAGAACAGCCAATTGGCCAGCAAAACAGCATATGTATAGGATGGTGTCCTTTACTGCACAGTAACATCCAACTCCACAGGGCAGCTAGCCAAGTATCCTGGTGCAAGGTAGGCAGTGTAGGTGCACGGCTGCATATGAGCAACTGGCGCAGGGGACAACAAAGGGTTGCCTAGTAACATGCCACACGTGGGGCATTCTTGCATAGTCTTAATGTTGTAGGACAGTGCTGCCAGTTTTGGAGATGTGTTGTGCATTGCCACTTACCCATTTTATTGGCCCTAAGTGTCGCACATCATCTGCAATATCTGCAATAACACATGTCAAAATGGATGGGATGTCCAGGCTCTGTAGTGCTACCATGTTGCCACCACATCTGACCCCATTGTGTTGTGAGGATGTGTCATGTCCCCTCTAGTGATAGCACACTGATACAAAGGTGCACTACACAACGCATGGTACATACATACTGACCATCAGTTATGAATCCAAATCATATGTCCCAGGTCCTCGAGCCAAACATTGTCATGTCCAACAACCCAGTGCTGAGAAGACCTTAGATAAAGCCAAGAACTTACACCATACCACAAACACATATGAGTCACAACCAACTCAAAATATCAACTGCCATGCTCCATGACAAACCTGTTGCAAGCCTTAAAAACAATTTACTCCTTCAATCTTTTGCAGCGGATCAGGGTTATGGCAAACAGCCATGGATAATGACCCCATTTCCAAACCAATGCACAACAGCAGAGCGTGTATATAATGAGGGACATTGGAGGACAAGGACTATTGTGGAGAGGACATTTGACATCCTGAAGTCAAGATTCAGGGGCCTGGACATCACAGGAGGTAGTCTCCTATATGACCCACACAATGTCTGCAAGATCATAATGACATGTGCTATCCTGCACTACATATGTGTGTGGATGAACGTCCCCTTTTATGAGTAGGTTGATGACCTGCCTGAGAAGGAGGAGGAGGAGGATGGTGGTGAAGGACACAATCTATGGACTACAGCATATGAATTACATCCACATTGCCAACTTGTACAACAATATCTCATCACACACAACTACAACACGTCCAAATAGGAGGTAAACAAGGGCCCCACACATGAGGCAGTGGATGTCAAAATTTGATAAGACAGTAATGTTTGAACAGACCACTGTGTGAGAGTTGCAATGGCTGTATGGTGCATGTGTGACAAGGAGGTGACATAATTGGTAACAATGGTCATCATGATTAGCGCAGGTATGACAAGCAATGGAATTATTTGGGCCTGCGAAGTACATCCGTTGGTAATCAGTCCTGCCACTGCCATGGGGCCCAATCCTGACACAGGGTACACATGACCTCACACATTGCACTGACACGTCTGTGGAATGCACATCAGAATGGATGAGAACATATGCAGCCAGACCTGCAGGTCCACTACACAAAAACAACAACCATTGATAAGTGTAGTGAGTTTAATCAAACATTTGTGGACAAAACATATATGGGTGGAATGTAGGCAGAGTGTGTCAATCACAGTATGTACCAAATATGTACACATGTCAGAGATATGTGTGGTCCACACAAAAGTCACTATGAACTCAAAATCTATATATGGAGACAGTTGTCGGGTAACATTTCCTAGGTAGCATTCATCAGCCATCATGAACAATGCCCAAGCTGTGTATGTTGTATTAAATGTTATGCTCTGTAAGACAACTACACACATCACATAAGTAAACATAATTCACAATCACAAACCAGAACTGTTGCGTAGTACTGACTGCCATACATATCTTAATACACTGTTGTCACACATGCATTCATATGCACGATGTGCAAATATTTGCATGCCTTTTACTTTGTAACACACACATCGGTGTAACATACCAATCACACCCAAATCACATTGTTGCATGGACTACCACATGTGGTCATAAACAATAGATCATACTGCAGTACAACCCATTCCATTTGTATGTTGATAGAAGGTGCATCCATAGACAATGGAACAAAATCACGCAATCAGGAATAGCGTCAAAACAATTGACACAAATGCGTAAAAAACAGCTGCAAGTGCAAGGTATATGACCCATGGGCCCTTAGCGTGAATTCCACCTTTGCACTCTTCTCAATGCTGATTTTCTGTTAATTCGACGCATAAAGGTATCGCGTAAAAAAAATGCATGTAGATCATGCGTCAAAAATACTAACCCAAATATCACATGCGTCAGATAAATACACGCATAACAGAAAATGTGACGTGCGGGCACACAAAGTGATGTAATAGGAAATCCTGTTTACAGGCATGGTACAGTGGGTTCACTTTCACTTTCTCTTTACAGTCTGTGCCTCTTTTGACTGTGTGGTTGTGCCCTGGAGTTGGTCGTGTGTTTTTGCTCAGTATTGTATCCTGTGGAGTCCTTCTGTTGTGTTTTTCATATTTTTGACTGTACTTTGTCCCAGTGTCAGTAAATTTGTGTGTTTTTTTGTCTATCATTGTACTTGTATTGTGGGGTGTCTATCCGGGATAGTTGATAAGTTGGGTTAGTTGGTTTTTTTTGGGGGGCCCTTAAGTTTCCTTTCTATTAATTTATTTCTTTTTTTGTCAACCTGTACATGGTAATTATGTCTGGTAGGGGAGGGTGACAAGATTGGAGAGTAGGTGCTGGGAAGCCATTAATGTCAGAGATATGGGGCTGTGCAATCCAAGGTTATCGACAGAGGTGAGGTTGCCGCGGTGGGGCAAGGCGCTCCACCACCTGAAGAGGGTGTTTCGCAGCACCCGGAACGAGAACCAGCTCAAGCATTGCTGGGCGGATCTGGTGGCCAGGGAGCAGGATCTGCTTGACCATCTTGGTGTGGTGATTTGTGGCCCTGTTGGTGAGTCTCCTATTGGCATACTATTTACTGTTCACTTCTCTTGAATGACAGTAGCAGATGTGTTGGAGAGCTGCATGCAGTGCTTGTAGACAGGATGCATGCAACCAAATTGAAGTGTAACTGTTCCAGTCTAGACATGGAGTTCACATCTCCTACCATTTTACCAAAGCAGGTCAGTTGTCTGGTGAGTCATGCACAACCATCACTAAGTCACATGTTTTTGGGGCCATGGTAACACCTGTGCCCCGGCAAAGTGTCATAAATGATAAGCCAAGACACAGCAACCTGCCATATTTAACTGTCACTACCAAGGTAGTGTCATGTATTTGTCACCCAACTCCCCTCATACCATGGAGTTCCATCTTCTATAGATTGGCCACATATGGTTGTTGCAGGGTGTAGCACTACACGAGTCTCAGGCCCAGTGTAAGTATGCAGATGTGTGGCTCTCACACACCTGAGTGTCAGTGTCATCGTGAGTTTGCTGTAGTGTGTCTATTGCATTGTTTTACACCAGGATAACTAGTTCAATCCTCTAAAATAGTACAAACTGTAATATGTTGTCCACTAGTAGTGAAAATGATATAACACTAAGCATGGTTTTCCATCCCTATCTTACAGGTGGACCTGCCCCCTACACCATTTGCGAAGTGGCAAGATGTGAGGACCCAGATGTATCCAGTAAGTGTGATAATGTCTATCCTGTGTAGTAATTAAGGGTTTGGTGTAAGTGAGTCATGTGTGTTGCACACAATGCTAGAAGTAATAAGCTGTCAAATGATCAGATATCAAAGTAGGCTGGATGGTGACATGTGTCCCATTTAATGGTTCCCCATGCACGAGCAGAGAGTCATATCTTGTGAGACTTGTGGTGCTCAATGGGCAGCATTGTGTAAACAAGGTGATGACAAGCCACATGTAGGCCCATGTGTGACTAAGAAGTTTACCGGTGTGAGAATATTGGCACTGGGACACACTGTCATTCTCACAACACAGTGATGCACTGTTTTGTACACATTTTGGTGCATCCCTGTATTGTAATGTATATGTAGAACTGGGTAGGCAATTGTCCCTCAGCATGGTGCTCCATATTTTGTACTCCATTTGCGTGACATTTATGTGGAATGTAATGGGCATGCATGCAGGTCAAGGGCAGACGTGTCCTGGCATGGATATGGGTGTGTAAGGAATAGTATTGGCAGATCTGGTATTGATGGGTGTCTACACCTGGACACATTAATGTAGATGTGATAGACCTATGGATACCAGCTTCCTAGTTGGCAGCCCTCCTAACATATGGTCCACTCCCTGACTCCATGTATGAGTGGGCATGCCTTGGTGGATGACCAGGACAATTGAGATGATGGATTGCATGGCCATCCCCCCTGAGGCACAGGGGAAGAGGAACAACACATTTGTGGGTAGATGTGAGGCTCACAGTGTAGGTGACAGTCATATTGATCAGGCTTGCATGTGTACCTATCAATACTGACCCCTTATGGTTACCAGCTGCATCCCATACTCCCAATAACATATTCAAGTTACTGGTGATGTATGATTGAAAATTGACACAGATGATGAGGAATATTGGCCCTGATCTATGTGAAGTTGACGCTGCCTTTACATTGTTACACATGGCACAAAATCAATGCACACATAATTTGGTTTTGTTCCTAATCTTGTTGCGCATCGCTTTGGTGTCAATGAAATGATGCTAAAGCAGTGTTGTCGTTGTATTTATCAGGGCCATTGTTTTATCCGGAATGTGAGTTGGAGTGCATGTGCAATTAGATGTAGAATGTAAGCTAATCATCTGTACATACTATACACAATTCTGACATTGATGTTTGCTTGTCTCAATTTAACATGAACAATGAGGAACTGGGGGCATTTCAGAAGAGGGCAGTCCGCTATAGGCACATCCTGGCAGTAGAATCTGGGTTCCGGAGCACGGCACACTGCTATCGCAGGGAGAGATCTACCGGGGAATGGTGGGCATTCACCGTAGGGGGACCCACACTGGTCACACAGGGTGGACCAAGCTCCACAGCTTTGCAGGGGTGCACATCTGCCACCACCACTACAGCTCCAGCTGCTACACCATCAACATCTGTACCACAGCCCACACCACCTGCTGCCTTGGACATGAATGTGATAAAGGAGCTACAGAGGGATGTAACACTGGTCCTTAAAAAGTTGGACAGTCTTGAGAAGGAGGTGGAAAAGAACACATAGGGGCATATTTATACTCCACTTGCGCTGGATGTGCATCATTTTTGTTTTCTCAAATTCAGCGCAAAACTAACACCATATTTATACTTTGATGCTAGACCCCCAAAACGTCAAAATATCTCAGTGTGCATCATTTTCTGAATGCGTGAAACCACCTTGCGTTAATGACATGCAAGGTAGGCGTTCCCGTCCAAAACATTACTTAAACACCCGTGCACCATATTTATCCAAACGCGCAAAAATACTGCATGGCTGGGAGGTGGAGTCGAAAAATTACGCACAGCCCGATTTGCGTCAAAAATGAATGCCTGGGTCACAGCAGGCGTTAAAATGGGGCAAACACACCAGTACGTAAGGAAAACGCACAGAAGCAACATCAGAGCTCCAAAAGGAAGACATGGAGGTGCTATTCATCCAGCAGGGACCCCAAAGGCAATGCAGAAGGCAGGAGAGGATATTCTGGACCAGGACAATCCTTTAGGGCCTCAGGGAACATAACATCATCCAGAGGTACAGACTAAACTGGCAAGCCACACAGCAGCTGCTGCACCACATTGAGCCACAGTTGGCACCCAGCTTGCAGACACCCCACATCATTCCACCAGAGACCAAGCTGCTAGCTGTCCTGCACATGTTGGCAAGTGGCTCTTTTCAAACAACTGGTGCCCTGGTTGCCGGGTTCTCACAGACCTCATTCTCTGCCTTCTTACCCAAGGGATTGGATGCCATCATCTCCCTCACACCCCGCCACACCAGCTTCCCCAACAAACAGCAGAAGCAGCAGGAGACCAAACAGGGCTTCTACCAAATCAATGGCTTCCCACACATGCTTGGTGCCATTGACTGCACACATGTACGGGTTGTGCCACCTGCTGCAACCGAGAATCTATACCACAAAAGGAAGCACACACACTCCATCAATGTGCAGGCCATTGTGGATCACCGAGGATTGATCACCAACATCGTGGCAAAGTATCCCGGGAGTGTACATGATTCATTCAGCTTCCGGCACTGCACCATTAATCAACACTTCCAGGATGGAGGAGATGGAAATGGCCTACTTGTTGCTAAGTACAGAAACCTAGTTATATACACACAGCACAGCAACCCTGTAGGACACACAACACATACTCCACTATATGGACACGTGGCCAGGAAGACAAAGGGCCTCACTGTTGTTTTTCACATGCTATTACATATGTTTAATTGGATGGGATGTTCAGGCCATATAGTGCAACTGTGTTACCACCACAGTGGAATCGATTCTGTGTGTGGAAGTATCATGTCACCTCCAGTGAAGGTACATGGACACTTCTTTCATATGACATAATGCATGGGAGATACACAATGAACTGCAAGTTTACAAATATACCACTGATATCCGGTGAATCAGCCAAACACCAGTTTAGATAAATAAATAACCCAATGCTTAAGAACATCCTAGAAGCCTAGGATCCCACACAATAACACAAACACAGATGAGTCACAGACAACACAAGATAACAACTGCCATGCAAAATGATAATCAAGGTGCAACCAACATCTAAATATTTACACTTATTTTCTCTTTCAGCTGATCAGGGTTATGGGATCCAGCCATGGATCATGACCCCATTTGCCAACCCAAAGAGCGTGCCTATAATGAGGCACATCGGAGGACACGCACCATAGTGGAGAGGACCTTTGGCATCCTGAAGTCAGGATTCAGGTGCCTCAACATCACCGGAGGCAGCCTCTTCTATTCACCTGAAATGGTCTGCAAGATCATTTTGACCTGTGCCATCCTGCACAACATTTGTGTTAGGAGGAACTTTCCCCTGTGAACCAGACCCACAAATGCCTGAAGAGGAGGAAGAGGAGGAAGAGGAGGATGCTGTTCGTCAACATGAGGGGGACCATCCAAACACTGCAGCAGGATTGTGTCAGAGACAACACATTGTACAAAACTTCTTCGAACTATAGTCATCATTACCACTTTCTTACCATATGTCATTAAACACCACACTTCAACACTCAATCATGCTCTGGGTAAGTTTTGTATGCATCACATGATCCCTAGGAATCATAATCAGAGTTTAGCCTCCTGGAGCATTGCAGTAATACAGATTAGGATACTGAAAAAGCCACATCACATTTAATGGGTAGGAATGTACACCCAACATCACACACAGTGGAAATGACATATGTCTTGTCTATTTCACATGTGAAGGGCAAAATCAGAGGACCACAGCTGTGACACACATCCATGTTGCCAACATGGTTAATTGCAGCACATGACACAACTAAGACACTATCAATCATAAGGTAAAAAAGTGTTTCATACATAAGGCGGTGGATGTGCTATTGCATTTGTAACAGGAATGTATGACCAGACCCTTGACAGCAGTAAGTGTGACATCAGCTATCTTTGTAAGGAGCATGTGTGACAAGGAGTCCAACTACGCTGAAAATGGATAGCACGAGTGCCCCAGGTATGACAAGCATTGTTCACAAGATATGCTCTCCGCAGTCCATCCCAGGTAATAAGTCCTGCCACTGCCATGTTTTCAGTCTCTGCCCACCCTTCTATAGGGGGCCCTGTAAATGGATTATCTGTACTCTGATAACCTTCATCTACACACACCCAGACACCCATTCTGACTCCTGTGTGCTTCCCTCTTCAGTATGGCATGCCATAATCATAGTTCATCAGTCTGCATGGACTTTATGTCCGATAATGCACTGCCTGGTAGTCAGTAGGACCTGTAATCAGCTGTCCATTGCTTCCCATGTGAAAGGTCCAGTTGACCCTTTGAACTTGATTCTCAACTATAGGACTTGTGAGAGACTGAAGCTGCACACACCTGTGAGCACTTCCATGCAGACTAGCCATTTGAACCTGCACTGCCATTGCTGCTGCCTGGAACTGCTTAGAAGCTGCCATTTTCTGAATATCCTTGTTGTGCATTGCCATATAAATCACTTGTGTAACAGAGCCCTTGGGGGATTGTGTAACGTTGCAGCCCACAGCACAAATATAGTTTTTAGTTCCCACAATATTGTTTTCCAGCTTTTCACAGTCTGAGTCTGCTCACTGTGTATTTGTCTTGTTCATGTTTGTTCCTGACAGAGCCTGCATCCTGTTAACCTGACTGGTTCCTGTCTTTGCGTTAACCATAGAGGTTCCCTGTGGCTACATTTGTCTTATAGTTGCTGTCCATACCCTCTCTTTCCTCATGGCGTATGGTGTCTGGTAGGTCTACTATGAAGCCTCAAATGTATAGTATAGTTTAATCAGTTTACTTATTGTGTTATGGTCTGGGACATGTATTAAAATTGCCTAATCCGGCCCCCATACCTTGTCTGGGTTTCATGTATTCATGAGTGACAAACAGTGACAGTGTACTATGGCTGTATGCATGGATTTGGTACGGTGCCTCCAGCACAACAAACAACGTTTGATTATATGCATGAAAGGACAAATCATGTTTGTGCCCTAACTGTCCACACACAGATTCGCATCAGCCGCAACCTATTGATGGGGCTTGCGTGGTGAATAGCTGTGAGATTAATCAGCACAGAGGCACTGATGTTCCCTGTTGCAGTGGGAATATTAGAGGCTACCCTGTGTACAGATGTTGTGATGAAACCTGCCTGTTTCCTATTACTGATCCATAAAGTTTTTGAGCACACCAAGGTTGTCCTGGTGTCAGCCTTATAAAAGTTCTGCAGTGCCATAGCTGGACTATCCACATGTATGTCGTCACTTTATCTTTGGCTTTAGGTCAATTCTGCTTTGAAGGATACTCTGTTAATGCAGGGAATGGCTCCACAGACTCTTGACTGGACCTGTACGTAACTGTGACAACATGGAGGCCAATACTGACACAGGGTACACATGGCCACACACTTGAACTGGACACCTTTGTGCAAAGAACTACTGGAAATATGTGCACACATGCAGCATGGTCTGCTGGTCCTCCACTGCCACAGGAGAAACATAGGCCATTTATCTGACTCAAACTGGGGTGTAACATAACTTTTTTGGATTGGTTTCGGGAATTTGTGTCAACACTGTACCTACCTAGCATGTTCAAATGCCTGACTCATGGATAGTATACAAACAAGTGACCAGGAGGTGGTACCCAACATTCCAGTACAAGTAATGGCTTACCCTTGTAACATTGCCATTCTCAACCGTCCTCTATCCATCCTGTGCATAGTTTGTCATGTTTTGTCCCCAAAGTCAGGGAAGTTCACACAGCAGTAGACGCTACGGGTATAACAAACACATATCCTGACTGATGTACCACAATGAATGGCATCGGATGGTTATCCACATTTACAACACATGAATACAAGCACATTATGCAAAACACGTCTTGTGGCGTTCACACAGAGGTACAACAACAATTGAAATAGCCAATTCACACACATATATACACAGGCCATGAGTGAATGTATTAAGTTGCGTAGCCTTGCTATCCTCTATTGACGCACCACCTGCTCAAACTAGGGAATACCAATTTTTATTCCAAATGTTTGGGTTGCTGTTGCGTCAGTTAAGAGTGCTAATCCGGCACAACAACATGAGTATTATGGTCCAAGGTAGTGTGGTCTGCCACATGTGCCCAAACACTGGAACACACACACCAGGCCGTAACAGCCTATCTCTGTATAGTTACAGCTTTCATGTACGTTAAAAATGAGAAAAATGACACAAACACAGTTAAAGACAGATATTTTGATGCAAACGTGTCAAAAAAGACGCACACGCGTCAAATTTTGCCGCATATGCGTTGAAAAAAGACGCTCACAGCCATTAAACATCCATTGGTCCCTAGCGATAATTCCAACACTGCACCCCATGAAATTCGTTATCCATGAAAAATATATTGATCTTTGAATGCAGGGTAATTTTTAAGCATTTGCGGCAAAAAAAAAATTACGCAAAGCCCAGAAGCGTCATGCAATTTTAACACATCATAATATAAACGGATTGCATTTGAGACAGGAAGTGATGTAATAGGATATCCTGTTTACAGAAATGGTAGAGTGGGTGTACTTTCACTTTCACTTTGCAGTCTGTGATTCTTCTAGACTGTGTGGCTGTGTTGAGAGTTGTGTCTGTCCCAATTGTGCTTTTGTCTCCTGTGTGCCATTCCAATTATCATCTGTTGTTTTTGTAATTGTATTAGTAAATCAGTGTAAGTGTGTTTTTGTAATGTTTTGTGTCTAATTTTGTCTTTGTACTGTTGGGAGTGTGTAGTGGGTATTGTTAGTTGGGGTATTGTTGGGCTGTTTGTGGGTTCTTTAAGTTTCCTTTTCCTACCTCCTTTCCCTGTATTTTCTTATATTCCCTTTCCTATCCCTGTTATTTTGGTCATGTTGGGAAGGCCACGTCTGGGGAGAATGGGTGAGGAGGAGCTGGGGGCTTTCATTTGGCTGGTGTGATACTTCCTCCCCCTGATGTTACAGGCTGGTGGCAGGGTGTTAGAGGGGTATCACACCGAGGCGAGGAGGCTCAGGTGGTCCAAGGTGGTGTTCGATCTGAAGAGAGTACTCAACAGCCAGCGCAACGACCACCAACTCAAGCATCGCTGGGCTGACCTTGTGGCAAGAGAGCAAGACCTGCTGGACCACCTGGATGTGGTGATTGGTGGCCCTGTTGGTGAGTACAAATCAGACTAATGTGCACATGTAAATGCTCTGTAGTGACAGTAGCAGATTTGTTGACATGCTGCATGCAATCTTTGTGGACATGTGGAATGCAAGTTAAATATACACTGCCCCTGATTTATACAATATTTGCTACACATTACCGTCATTTGTTGATGCAAAAGCTGCACAAATTTACAAAACACAACTTCATCTTGTAAATTAGTGCTGCTTTGACGTCAATAGATGATGGTAATGCGGCTCAAACATATGTTGTATTCATGGTCTGTGAGTGTACCAGGAATGAGATGTATTTCACATGCTAAAGCAAGGAATGAATGTAGTCCCCAATTAGTTGGAATAGATGTCTGAACTGTATACATGGCCATACATACAAAGTTCTTCCTAAACACTGGTAATATCTTTGGCTGATACTTTGACTTGGTTTGTGCAGCAGTTAAATTAGAAATGGATGCCAAAGTAATTCACACGGGATAATATCTAAATGTTTGGTGCTACTTTCCATAGCTGTAGCGTAAAAACATGAAGCAAATGCTACACATAAAAAAAAAAAGAATATCTGGCCCTATGTTCATAGTTCTTGTGTGTTTTAATTTGCATTGGGCACAATTGCTGGTACAGAGCTGATGCATTTGCCATCTGTGTCACTTTATAGCCAAGCAATTTTCATAAGTTAATGGGTCATCATGGGATCCCTGAACTTGGTGAATGCTTGGTCACAAATTATTTATTTGCATGATGTTGTGCAAGGGACTCCGACTGCTTCCATCATACATTTAAAGTGACAAAATAGTTTGCTAGTTTACGTTTGGTATACCCTTGCTGATCTAGTGCAGCATATATACAATAGTTAACTTCTCAGTATGAAGGCTATCGCAGACATGGATATATGCTATGATCAGCAGACCGGCATTCCTGTGACTGCTGCCATTCCCAAGGTGCATACAAATTGAGACCTACCTCATCAAGATTGCCACAGTAGGATATTTGCTAAACCATGTTTCAATTGGGGGACAGTGTCAGTTTGTTGTATAGCCACAGATCTCACAACTTGGCAAATGTAAGATAATGAATGTGGCTAACTGTGATTTACAATACCAGGATATAGGTACACAGGGCCCTGAGTAACACATTTCAGGTTCAATGACTACACCTGTGCCCATGCATTCTGTTGCGGATGATCAAATTAAACACTTTCAGCATATGTTTGTTGTTTTGATTTAGAAAAATGGCCAATCCATGTTTAGCATAACATTGTCATCAAGTAACACACAGGATCCCTGCCATCATGGTGTCATGGGGTCATATACAGCTCTGGGTACACTGGCAATGTGGCAACACAGGCCCACATATTATGGACCATAGAAAGCATAATAATTCATGAGCTAAACTCAACCCACATGAACATCACACAGTAACTGATTATCCCTTGATGCACAAGCCACAATACCTGAGAGACTGGTATTGCAGTGCACCAGGAATGTGGCTTTGCATGTCTCTCATAACAACAAATGAAGAAATGGAGTACCCTCTATAAATATTTCTGCACCAAATTGAGTAATCATGTTTGTCACCACATGATTGTTAGGGCCAGTGCGTGTGTGCATATGTGTGTCTATCACTCACAGGAAATACAGGGTCAATACATGCTTGCAGTGATATGTCTGTTGGGGTGTTTACATGCCTGAGGTGCTGGTCTATCATATAAAATGTCACACACAGTCAGTTTTTGTTCCACGTTTCGCACAGTGAGCAGACATTGAGCACATTTCACCCTTCCATGTTTTACAGGTGGACCAGCCCCCTACACAATTGGAGAAGTGGCTTGATTTGCTGAGCCAGACATATCCAGTAAGTGTTGATATGTTAGTTCTGTGTTGTGTTTGCAGCTTGTGTGTTGGACACATAGCAAGGTATGATGTGCTGGCACATGATCTGATATGTGACTTGACTGGAGTTTGACATTTTGTTCCATTTTTGAGTTGAACAATCAGTGGCGGAGAGTCATATTTTGGGAATCTAGTGCTGAGTTGTAGGCATGGGCAGGTGAACAGGGTGATATTTGTTGCTACATTTATGCCAATGAAAAAGTTTGAGGTAGCCACTCTCTTGATTTAGTCAGCAAGTCATACCCTGATTCACACAGATCAGTGATGCCGAAGTATTACCCACAGACTTGAGCCTCCCTGTTAACTAATGAACATGTAGGACTGTATGTTTGACTTCCTAGCAGCATGTAGCTCCACATGTTGTGCTACGTTTATGTGGCACTTGAGTAGAAGGTCATAGGAGTGCATGCAGCTCAAGCCCAGATGGGTGCTTGCATCTAGGTGCTTGTTTTTGAAAAGGTATTAGTGAGATCAAATGATGTTGACAATTGTCCGCAATTATGAACATAAATGTGGATGTAATTGTCCAATGTTTGAGTCAATTCTAGTTGTCAGCCCTCCTTACCTGTGGTGGACTGACTAAACCCATGGACAGCTGTTCAAAGCTTCCTGGCTATCCTTGATGTTTGAAGTATGTGTTGCATGTCCATCACCCCCTGAGGCACAGGGTTAGGTTTATGAAATATGTGTACGTAGGTGTGAGGATCCCAGTGTAGAAGACAGACATGTAATTCCAACGTTCCTTTGTTCCAACCTAGGACACCCCCTCATGATTAGCAACTGCATACCGTCCTGGCAATTCCATTTACAAATCACAGATCTTGCGGCCCTTGATTGTCATCCAGAAGATAGTCATTAGTTGGCCTGTCACATGTGGAGTACTTACAGCATTTGTTATGTGAATAATGGCAGAAAAATGATGCACAGATCATTTAAGTAGGTACACACCTTTTTGAACATTGCTGTGCTGTTAGGTAGGAGATGTCTAGACTGCGTTTGCATGTAATTCCTCAGGGACAATCTATGATCTGTACTGTGATTTGGACTGTTTAAGCTCATTTTGAGGAAGTGTTAGAATATCATCAGTAGATGTATCACAAAATGATGTAACTAATATTCGGCTTTCTCTATTTTTACAGCTGCCAACATGGATGCCAATTAGATCAGGGAATTCCAGAGGAGGGCGATGGGTTACCGCCACATTCTAGATGTGGAGTCTGGGTTCTCCAACATGGCACAGCGTTATCCCCATGAGAGAGCCACAGGGGTCTGGAGGGCATTTGCCCAAGGGGGGGCATCCTTGCCCACAACAGCCACCACCACCAGCACAACGACTCCGACCACAGTCGCACAAAGGATGACAGCCACTGTTGCAGGTCCCTCTACATCATCAGCTCCAGGCCCACAGAGAGCAGCTCCTGCACCTTCCCCTCCAAGCACGGCACCAGCACAACCATCCACTAGTGGCACACAGACAACCCCTGCTGCAGTGATAGACAATGCAGAATTCCAACAGATGAGACGTGACATGCAACGGATGTTGCGCAGGATGGACAGGCTGCAGCAGGAGGTGTCCTGTAATAGCAGAAGACTGCGTGGGATAAAAAAGATCCTGCGGAGGGCAAACTTGTGACTTTGGGACCTTCAGCCATGACTCCCTCCCCTCCCTCCTCTTTCCTGTTTCTTATATTTAGTGGGTTTAGGGGGCTTAGTGTTAGGTTAGAATAGGCTGTTAGTTTAGTTAGTATAAGTGGGTTGGGGGGTGGAGGGGATTATATTTTTACATGTGCCTGTTTTGTGGGTGGGTGGGGGATGATGTTGGGGTTTATATGTATAAAATATATATATATATATATATATCTATATATATATATATAGATATATATATATATATATATATTTGTTTAGTATAAGATAGTATGTGTTTAGGTTAGTATATGTTGTCCTACATATGTCCTGTCATATAAGGTGGGTTGATGTTTAGAGTGTTTAGTTAAATGTGATAAGTAAGTTTAGATTAGGGTAGTTAGGGCCAGTTTTGGGTAATGTGTAGTTAGGATAGGTTAGGTTAGTTAAGGTGTTTTCCCTAGTTTTAGTCTCCTTTTTTACTGTTAAATAAATATTTAGGTACTCCTTTACAGTATGTGTCATATGCTTGGGGATCACGGCCTTGGCATGGGTGAACAGTGTCAATTTATTATTTGCATTTGTGTTCCATCCTGCATCCAAATCCCATTATTGACATGGTTAATCCTAATTCCAAATAAACTGTCACATTGGCAGCTACACCAAAGCTACTTCTCAATGCATCTGCCATCCATTGCACCCACCACTCAAGGTTACTACGGTTCCCAATGTGTTTGGATGTGTGTTTTAAATCTGTTATCGTTTGAGACCTAATATGGAATCTTGGGCACTGTGGTACGTCTGCCTGCAGCCTGATGTTCATGTAAACCCTGATAAGGTGAGTTATGGTATAATCTTATGTAGTATTGTATACATACCTCACACCTATAATTTCTTAAATTGTACTCCCAGGTTACATATTTCTCCATACACTCGTACACATCCATTCCTGCTGTATGGTGTGTGTGTGATGAATGTTTATAGTCAGATGTCACATACATAAAGATTGTCTTGAAGGGAATGTTGAACACATTGATTTTCTGCTTAAACATACCTTGAAGTGTATTTTTTCAGTCCAACACAGCATTATACTGTTAGTTTTCTATTTACTTCAGAAATAAGCCTCAGGAAGCGCAGATGATGATACAATCCAGACACCAGTGCACAGTTATCAGCCCGCAATCTTTCAAGGCAGTTGTATTGACATTCTATGGCCATTGACATACATCACTAATCTCCTACCCAGTTGATGTGTCACATTACACAGGGACAAAGTGGTTGTGTAAGCGCTATTTATTTTAAAGTGCTGTAGTGCAACATTTACATAGTCCAGGATTGTGAGTCCATTAGTGTGACGCCTTCTATTTTGATACTACACAGGTGCAATGGGATATGTCATTGGACATGCTTGGGTGAAGTGCCATACAGTGCAGAGGAACATGAATTGCCATTGAGGTAGTGAGAGACAATCACAGAGCACAGTGTCAAGATAAACAGTGGGCTGGAGAACCTTGCATGTGAGCAGCTGTTGCAAGACTGGCATATTAACAAGCACAGGACCTAGGATATAAGTGCCCATTTGGAATGGACTTGTGCTACCGGGTACTCTTACGGGTGAAGGTGATCTGTTCCACGTCTTCATCTTCTGATGTGTGTGTTGTCTCCTCTGCCCTTGGTGGTGGTGGTTTGATGGGGTAACACACATTTCAGTGTTTGAAGACATGGAGTCAGAAATCCTGGTAGCTGCCAACTGTGTGGCTATTGAGGGCATTACTGCAGCAAGGAGGAGCTGCTGGTTCTTAAGTATAGCAGCTACATCACTGTGGTGGGCAGCCAGGTCTGCCCTGATGGGGTCATGATTGCATTTGTGCATGCAGTGAAAGGTTTGATGTGCCAGGTGTTGTGGCAGCTCCCTTACTGCAGTGATGATTTCCTTTATTCTTTGTTGAAGTCCTTGAACGGTAGATGTTCATGCTTGCATGGCTGCTGCCTGTTATGCAGATGACATCATGCACGAACTCATCCCCTCAAGGCTGGCTGCCATATTTTGCATCCCCACCCTCACCTCCTTGGCCAGCTCCAGCTGTACTGCAACTACAGTCCTCTCAAAGGTGGTGCCAGTGTCTTCAGAGTCCTCAGCTGGGTTGGAGCTGGCAGGCTGTACAATTGGGGTGGTGGGTGGGTCCTCTGTGATGGCTGCTACTTCTATGCTCCTCCTTGTGACTGAAGGTGGGGTCTGGAGGGCTACCAGGACATCTTGGAGGGTCTGCTGGCTAATGTTTGTCAGCTCGTCATCCATGTCACCAGGGAAGTCCAGGACAGACATATCCGTAGGAGATCCATCATCCTCTGCAATGAGCTATTGTACAATTAGTGTGTCTGTGTTGTGGCATTTGTAATGTGACGTGCCTGACTTCCTATTAGTTGCACATTGTGATCTTGGTTCCTGTTCATTGTTACTGTCATAAAGATTAGCATTCTCCCAGGCCTATGCCCCTCCTGCATGTCACATGTAGTGTGGGCAGTTTGGGGAATTGTCTGCGTCACATCCTCTAGGTGTAGGTTCTGTCCAAACTGTATGTTGCCACCTTATTGTCCTACTGAACCCTGCGTCTACTTCCATTATCATTGTGTGGCCTTGCACTGGCTGTGGGTGTTCTGATGGCACTTGCACCACACTTAACAATCTGGAACTGACCCAGTCTCTGATATTTACATCCACTTATATGTTGCTGAGACCTACCATATACTATGTATAGCACTGGGATGGCACGATAAAGGTGTCAGCATTGGTAGTGTGTACTTCTGATGCTGGGGAATGTGTGCTACATTTGATTGCACTGATGGTCCTAGCAGTGTTCCATTTCCTCTTATGACTGTGCAGGTGTGTTTTACTAGCTGGAAACATATGTACTCCCCTTCAATGCTGTTGTCTTAGCACTATGACACTTGAGACGTTGCATGGTGGCATTGCAGCTATTGTGACACAGGCACAGGGTAGACCCTGACATGTGCAGCATGGGTATGACATTACTGCTCTGTACCTCATAATGTTAAATACAATACCTGATGTTTGTAGCGCCAATAGACATGAGCATTTGACAGGATTTGCACATTTATCTTAATTACAGGGGATTGATAATGTTGTCATCCTGAACCATCTAATTTGGGTGTGTTTGATCCATGGGCACATAACTGCCATTAGCTACTTGACCTGCACAGACAGGAGAGGTGGTAGTGGCAACTGTTGTCATTGGTAAATACCTCTTGCGGATATGGCCTGAGACAGGGGATTGAGCCCTAGTTCATGGAGCGACAATACCAGCTGTCGTGTGACAGCTGACCAGTTTTACGCTGTACCGTACCCTCCTGGACTGGCTTTGCCTTTCCAACATCCTTGGCATGGCAGAGTACCCCCATGCAAAGGTTGTTGGTGTAGTGTTGTGCTGTGCCCCAGGTTTCCCCTGCACAGCCCATGCGCCCGTGCTGTGCCCCTTTGCCCTTTCCACTACCTGATTATCAGGGCTGACATGCATTGTGTAGTAGGTATGTCCCCCCTGCTTGCAGTTAACAATTATGCATTTTTGTTTCCCATGCCACTTACCCTGCATCTGTGTTGTATCCTGGTAGTCTGCGCTGTCCTGTCCTTGAATCCCTGTGACGATCTCCTCAGGGATGACGGCTGCCACCATCTCCTCCATGTGGCCCAGGGCCTCCTGTGGTGCTGGACTCCCACCTCCAGTCTGCAGTGCTGCCTTCCTGTTCCTTGCCATCTTTTCTTTGGTCCTGCGCTTGCGGCCATGCCAGGGTTTCTTGCACTCAGTGACTGTTCTCCGTACTTCTGCAACACTGTTGATCTTATTGACAATTTGTTGCCAAATGGTTTCTCTCCTCCCAATTGGCAATTTAGAGGTTACAAAAAGTTGATGCTGGTGTTTTGTCACCTTTTTTTTTTTCTCTCTTTATTAATGTGGAGAACATAGTATTGCATACACCTGAGCATCAAACGCTGCTCTTTTCATTGTCTATAATACGTAATCCAATTTTGTGATAAACAGAGAGTGAGAGAAGAAGAGTGAGAAAAGAAGATAGAGCTATGCGTTCTGTCACCTCTTTCACCAGTATTTCATGCTCCTCTGCACTGAACCAACACTTCCTTTTCTTCTTCTCTCCCTCCTGGGTCTTGTGTGGTTCCTCCTTGCTGGTTCCTGGTCGGTTGTCATCTTCCTTGTGTCTCTCATGGCTTCTGGGATCCATTTTGGGGCTCCTTTGCACATTTTCCTGTGTTTGCGCCGCTTTTTGATGCTATTGCGGCGAAAAATGGCGCGTATCCGGTTTGCGACATCGTTAACCTGGATTAAAGACATTTTCCCCACGTTAGCGTCATTTTTCTTTACAACGTGGCACATTGGTGTGAGTAAAAAAAAATTACTCTAACCAGGGCTTTGTGCCGCCGAGCGTCAAAGTATAAATTTGACGCCCGGGTGCTGCAAAGAAATGGCGTTAGCCGGCGTTAAACTTTTTGACGCTAAACTGTGTTGGTGCAGTTTTGAGTAAAAAAGTATAAATATGCCCCAAAGAGACTTAAGTTCCGAAAAAAAAACTCAAGAGGGCCAGGCTGTAATTGGCTTTATGACTGTCACCCCCAGTTCTGTCCCCTCCCTCCTCATTTGTTTTAATGTTTTATAGTGGATTCTAGGAGGTTAGTATCAGGTTAGATTAGGTTATTAGTTTAGTTTGGATAATTGGGTTTGGGGGTGGCTTTTCTACTTTTTACATGTTACCTTGTGGGTGGGTGGGTGGGGGATTTATATGTTGTGAAAATAAAAAAATAAAAATTATGTTTTGTTTTTTTAAAATACCAAAACAATATGTATGTGTTTTGATATCTGTAGTATATGTGTAGTTTAGTCTATGTTTGTACTTTATGTGTTTTGTAATATAAGGGAGCTGGGGGGGGGGCAATGTTTAGAGTGTGTTGTTAAATGTGTTAGGTAGGTTTAGCATAGGGTAGTTAGGGTCAGTTGTTGGTTATGTATAGTTAGGATAGGTTCGGTTAGGTTAGGATAGGTGTCCTTCATTCTTTTTAGTTTAGTTTACTCCTTCTTAAAAATCTTTGGGTACTCCCTTACTTCATGTGTCAAATGCTTGGTTCTCAGGGTCTTCCCATGGTTGTACAGTAAACATTGTGTGTTGGCCTGGGGATTCCGTCCTGCCTCAAAATCCCTCTCTTGACATGTTCATCAACTTCTTACAACTGAGCTGTTACATTGGCAGCTACAACACATCTACTGGCCTATGCATCTTCCATCCAGTGAACCCACCACTCACGGTGACTATGTTTACTTTGTATTGGACAGGTAGGTGTGGTAATTCAGTTGTCAGTGTTAGAGGCCTGTTTAGGAATGCTGGGCACTGTGGCACATCTGACAAGAGCCTACATTTAAAATTTATCCTGAAAAACGGACCAGTGGCAATTACAGATGAGGTTAAGTACCTCTGTTTCACACCAACGTGTTCTACTGGTACTCCTAGCTGACGATGTGACACAACAGCAGGGTTGAGGGACATGTCATGGAACATGCTTGAGTAAAGTGCCATTCAGTGGAGGGGAACATGAATTGCCAATTGAAAAGTGAGAGACAATTGCAGTCCATAGCAGAAAGGTCCACTGTGTGCCGGTGAAGAGTACATATCTCAGCTGTGCTAACAATGGCATGATGTCAAGCACAGGACAAAGGAAAATACTGCCCATGTGGCATGGGCTTGTGCTACCGGGAACTCCTACGGGTGAAGATGATCTGTTCCACATCTTCATCCTCCGATATGTGTGATGTCTCCTTTGCCCTTGATGTTGGTAATGGGTAGGTAGAGGTGGCCACACACACTTCAGTGGTTGGAGATGTGGACTCCCAATTCCCGGCAGCTGCCATTTGTGGAACAACATATGGCATCACTGCAACAAGGAGGAACTGCTGTTTTTTGGTATAGCAGCAACATCCCTGTGGTAGGCAGCCATGTCTGCCCTGAGGGAGGCCATTTCCTGGTGCATGGAGTCCATCTTGTTGTCAAGCATGATTATGCCAGTTTGGGAGCACAGATGTTGTGGCCTCTCCCTCATGGCAGCAGCTATGTGCCTCAGAAACTGCTGGACTCCTTGCATTGGGGACTGTGTGCCTCCGTTTGCTGCAGTCTGTTCAATAGCCATAACAATGCACATGCACATACCCTCTAGGCTGGCTGCCACACTTTGCATCCCCTCCTGCACCTCCTTGGTCAGCTCCCGCTGGACTCCTACTACTGTCCTCTCAAAGCTGGTCCCTGGGTCCTTGGAGTCTCAGCTGTGTCGGTGCTGGCAGGTTGTACTATTGGGGTGTTAGGTGGGGCCTGTGGGGTGGCTGCTACATTAATACTCCTCCTTGCGACTGGAGGTGGTGTTGTCTGGAGGGTTACAAGGACTTCTTAGAGGGTCTCTTGGCTGATGGTTGTCAGCTGGTCATCCAGGTCATCAGGGTACTCCAGGACAGACAGATCTGCAGGAGAGCCGCCATCATCTGCAATGAGATGGTGTAAATTAAGTCTATCTGTGTTGTGGCAGTTGATATGTCACCTCACTGACTTGCTATTTGAGGCTCATTGTGATCTTAGTTCCAAAACATTGTTCCCGTACATCTTGGCTGCAGTCTATCAGCCCTATGCTCCACCTGTGTGTCACATGAAGGGATGCCCAGTTGGCATAATTGGCTGCGTCATATCTTCTACGAGTGAAGTATATCCTTTTTGTGGCTTGACACCATCTTGTAGTGGTCAACTCTCCCTATGCATCCATTTGCATGGCGAGGCCTTGCAATGGGTGTTGCTGTGCTCATGCCACTGCACCACACATGGTAATTTTCCCCTGTCCCAGTCTTACATGTTTCACATACACCCATGCGGTGCTGAGACCTTACACCACCCCAGGGGTGGCATTGCCAGGACAGGACACTATGCTCTTGTTACCATTAATGGCTCCTCATGTTGATGTTTGTGTATGTGTGCTACATTGCATAGCACTCATGGACCTAGTAGAGTTAAATTCCATCTTTTGTCTGTGCAGGTGTGTTTGCCTTCCCACACACCTATGTCCTACCCCTCAATGCAGCCCTCCTTGCACTATGATACACAAGTGCAGCATGGTGGCAGTGCAGCTAATTTAACACAGGCACAGGGTAAGACCCAGGGATGGCCATCATGGGTATGAAATTTCTACTATATACATCATTATGTATGTGACAGTGCCTGATGGTAAATGAGTCTATGGACATAGCCAGTTTACAGGAGTTGTACTTAGGTCAGGGCCTGAAGCTAGTTTGAGGTGATTTTGCAGGTAGTCATACTGGTTCCTCATTTCAAGTGCGTCAGTCCTATGGGCACCTGACTGCCATTGTCTATTTGACCACCCCCAGCAGCACAGGTGGTAGTGGCAACTGATGTCAATGTGGAATGCCCCATGGGCCAATGGCCTGGCACTGGCTGGTTTCCAGCAGCTTACAGACTGGCAATGTCAGCTGTGCTATTACACCAGACCAGTATTCCTTTCAACGCTACCCTCCAGGTCTGTTTCCGCATTTCCACCAGCCTTTGCATGGCGGTGAAACCCCATGCCAAGGTTGTTGGTGATGTGGTGTGGTGTGCCCTTGGGTGCCCCTGCACTGGCCCTTTGCCCTTTCCACTACCTGATTTGCAGGGCTGAGTGCAGCATGTCCTGTCACACCCAATGCATTCCAAAACTGGCACTGAGTCTATTTGATCCATCAACAATGTTGTACTAAGTGCCCCACACAACTACAATGAGCAGACAGATTTCCAGCCGCCCTCCAAACGTGTGACTCATACTGCCAACCGCAAAGTGTACACTGCTCTGGCAGTCTTAACAACACTGGACTTGCCCATGCACCATCCCCCACCCATCCATGTGGAATTATACGCCATTATGTTCACAGTCATTCCCCATGTGTGGTATATGTGTGTTTATTTCCCCATTCATATGTGTTCCACATGGTTGAGTCAGAGTGGGCTCAGCCTGTGACTGTTGTGACCTACTGTTTGCTATCTGTGGTACATATTTTCTGTAGTGGCACATTTCAGTTCAGCATCAAGATGTGTGGTTCAACACTACTGCAGTTTAGTTGGTCTCAATAGTGGCATGTTACCAATAATACAGGATGAGCCTGCTATTCCCCCAGTGCTTGTTCAGTTCATTGTTCCCTGCACCCAGGGGGCACCATGACTGCATGATGGAGTAGTGGCTGCCTTATGTGGATGTGTTGTCAATATGCGGGGTGGCGGTGCTATCGGCACATGTCTGGGTACTGTTGGGACAGTTACAATGATTTGTGTGCTGTGAGATGCAGCACACATGCGTTTGGGCAATGAGGCAAGACAGTTGCAAGGTGTTACTGCAAGGGACACCACAATGACGTTACCCCAGGAATGGTATTGACTGACTACCTAGTCTCTGATGTCTTGGTCGTCTTGGTAGGGCTGATATGACTATATGCAAGGGATGTTGTGATGACACAACCAGAGGCCCATGATTATATATGCCATCCATCCCATGTACTGCATATTTACATGTAGGTATTTAGGCCTGGTGTTCAACATATGTCCAGATTGTGTATGTGTTATGGTGTATGGCACCTCTAAGGCGTAGGTACATGTGTAGCTTACATCTGCATGGTGCAACTTGCTTCAAGTGCGTTGTGTCCCGCCGTGCTTATTTGACATGCATTGTGTGAGTCCTATGTGCCTCCCCCTTTTTGCACTTGATATTTTAGCACAGATTTTCCCCATTCAACTTACCCTGCATTTGTGGTGTTTCCAGGTTGTCTGCTCTGTCCTGCGATTCCTGTGATGATTCCCTCCGGGATGACTGCTACAACCATCTCCTCCATCTCGTCCAAGTCCTCTTTGAGTGCTGGACTCCCACCTTCAGGTTGCAGTGCTGCCTTCCTGTTCCTTGCCATTTTTCCCTTTGTCTTTCACTTGCAGTCATGCCAGGGTTTCTTGCACTCAGTTATGGTTCTCCTGACCTCTGCCAAACTGTTAATCTTATTTACTATCTGCTGCCAAATTGCCTCTCTCCTTCCAATTGGCAATTTTGAGGTGACAAAGAGTTGATTCTGATGCTCTGTCACCTCTCTCACTAGTATTTCGTGCTTCTCTGCACTGAAACAATACTTTCTCTTTTTCTTCTCCCTCCCCTGGGTCTTGTCTGTATCCTCCTGGCTGGTTCCTGGTTGATTGGGGTCTCCCTGGGGTCTCTCCTAGCTTCCTGGGTCCATTTTGCCACTCCTTTGCACTGTTTTCTCCGTTAGCATCTGTATTTGATACTATTGCAGGCGAAAATGGTGCATTTCCGTTTTGCGACATGTTTACATGTCATAAAACGGATTAGAGTCATTTTTCCTCTGTTAACGTAATTTTGCCTTACGACAAGGCGCAATGGTTAACGTCGGGAAAAATTACTCTACACCAGATACTCAAAGTACGGCCTGGGGCCACATGCAGTCCTTTTGACCTTTACACGCAGCCCCCAGGGCAGCTGTAGCCCTAGGCTGCTGTTTACTCAACTCAACAGGCAATACTTTATTTAAACATTATTGAAGATAAAGAAAGGAAGTAAGGAATTTGTCCTGAACCACTTAACTGCAGGAACACTTTCATTTTTTAAGAAATCTTGCAGCAAATGTCTGCAAGTATGATAAGGGTTCTTAAAAATTCTAAACGTTTATTTCATTTACACGCAGGACCATTTCATTTTACGACATCAGATTCTATCAGTGCATGGAGAAGTATTTTTTTAAGAACAATAGATTTCAAACATAAATTCAGAAACATTCATTCTTACCCCACCTTGATAACAATGGCAATAGTGAATTAAGAGGCAAGTCAGTTGTTATCTGCACTCTTTTATAGGCCTGATTTGCTATTATAGATGAACAACTTCATAGTTTATTAAATCAAACAAAGGAGAAGAGTTTGCACAACGCACATACTGAAGTCATGCATTGTGAGGTCCTCCTACATAAAGTAATGAAGAAAATGAAGGGAACGTGTAATAAAACCATTGCCTAGGATCACACAATTTGGTAAAGTGGGGAGGCTGGGATTAATGCCAGGTTTTCTGGTTTCACTTTGAGCGATTCAGCCACTGGATCTATATGCTTTGCTGCCCCCTACACCCACCATAACGCCACAACCCCTCCCCACCCAGAGCCCCCTTCTCCCTTTGATCGTCACGCTGCTAGCATCAGTGCGTCCTTCGGTCACACCACAGACCAAACTCTGTGGCCCTTGGGAAAATGTTTGTGAGTACCCATGCTCTAGACTATTTTTAGCGCCACCCAGTGTCATAGTATAAATACAACGCCTGGGTGGAGTTAAATAATGGCGCTAGTCAGCGCTAAACTTTTTGATGCAAAAATGTGTTAGCGCAGTTTTGCGTCAAAAAGTATAAATATGGGCATTGGAGTTTGGATTTGGCCTGGTGTCCTTTTTGATTTTTCTTTACAGAAAAAAATGGCTTCTGCTCCAGAAAATCTGCATGAGGAAGAGGATAACATCTTGGTAGAAGAAGAAGAGCTTCTTATGAAAAAAAAGCATCCTATGGGTGAGGGAATGGGTGCCTGTATGGGTGAGTGCCTGGGGTCGTAAGTAGTTGCATGGGTGAGTGAGTGGGTGCATGAGTGGCTGTCTGGCTGAGTGAATGGGTGCATACGTGTCTGTATGGGTGAGTGAATAGGTGCATAAGTGGCTTTTTGGGTGAGTAAATGGGTGCATAAGGGCTATATGGGTGAGTGAATGGTTGCATGAGGTGGCTGTATGGAAGAGTGAGTAAGTACATAAGTGGTTCTATGGGTGAGTGCATGAGTGGCTGTATGGGTGAATGAATGGGTATGTGAGTGGCTGTATGGATGAGTGAGTGGGTGCACAAGTGGTTGTATGGGTGAGTGGTTGCGTGATTGGCTGTATGGGTGAGTGAGTGGCTTTATGGCTGAGTGAATCGGTATATGAGTTGCTGTATGGATGAGTGAGTGGGTGCGCAAGTGGTTGTATGGGTGAGTGAGTGGGTGCATGAGTGGCTGTGTGGGTGAGTGAGTTGGTGCTTGGATGAGTGAGAGGCTAGGCGCACAAATGGATGATTAGGTGAATCAGTGGGTGCAAAAGTGGTTGTGTGGATGAGTCAGTGGGTGCATGAGTGAATGAATGAGTGAGAGAATGGGTGTGTGAATGACTGTATAGTTGAGTCAGTGAGTGTTTGAGTGTGTGTAGGTGTGAGTATCTGGCTACATGATCCCCTGTATGTGTAAGTGATAGAAGGCATCAGTGTTTCTATGCTTGAATGACTGGGTGGGTGTGTGATTGTTTAGGTGAGTGAGTGGGTGTAAGACTGATTTTATAGGTAAGTGACATGGTACAGTTGTTGCTCTGTGGCTAAGTAAGTGGGTGTATGAGTGGGTCTATGTGTGACTAAGTGAGTGCATAACTGGTATATGAATGAGTGGGTGTAGTAGTGATGTATGGATGACTTAATGACTGTATGAGTGGTGTATGTGTGACTGAGTGATAGAATTCTGGGTGAATGAGAGTAAATGAGTGAGTAAATGTATAAGTGATGTATGTAGAGCTGTATGAATACTTACATGACACGGTGAGTAAGTATGTGTGTCAGATACTATATAGGTCGGAAACCAGAAAACACATTGTATTACAAACAAGAATACTAACTAAGAATAAGCAGTGGTCAGTATGTGTCTGAAATAAATACTTTTCTGCCACTTTACTATCTCCCAAGTTTTTATGACATATATCTTCAAATATTGTTGAAAAAACGAATAATATAAATCTGTTAGTATGATGCTCATATGAGATGTAAACAAAAGCAGTATACAGTAATTATGCTACAGCAGTGTGTGACAATTTAGTAAAACATTATGGGGGTCATTACAACATTGGCGGTAAAAGGCGCTTACTGCCGTGCAGAAGACCGCCAATACACCGCCGCCGCCGCGGCATTCCGCCACAGCTATTATGACACACATCTTGGAATCTGCCGAAATTCAGACACCCACACAAGACCGCCACACCAAAGGTCAGTGATAAACTGGCGGAAACAAATCCTCCACCTCCACGCCAACAGAAACACGCCCATGCTATTACGACCCACGAATCCACGCGGCGGTCTTTCAAACGCGGTATTCCATTGGCGGTACACACCGCCGCGCTCAAAATACACACGCATATACAAAACACCACCACATTGGACAATTCCAAATACACGCACCTGATACACATACAAACAACACACCCACACACCCAATACAATATAAAACACACACCCACATCACCCACAAACCCCAACGACCAAAAATTAGAGACGAAGGCGACAGAGAGAGAGCACAGAATAGACAACCCCACTACACAGAGGCACACAACACCATCACCCACACAACATCCACGCACAAAACACCACACACCACTACACTCACCACAACCATCACCACATACACCACCCCACACATCACCTACACCACCCCATGGCACGCCAAAGACACCCCCGCTTCTCCGGGGAGGAGCTCAGGGTCATGGTGGAGGAAATCGTCCGGGTAGAGCCACAGCTATTTGGCTCACAGGTACAGCACACATCAATAGCCAGGAAGATGGAGTTATGGCGCAGAATAGTGGACAGGGTGAACGCCGTGGGACGGCACCCAAGAAATAGGGAGGACATCAGGAAGAGATGGAACGACCTATGGGGCAAGGTGCGTTCAACGGTCTCCAGGCACAACATCGCGGTACAGCGGACTGGTGGCGGACCCCCACCTCCTCCCCCACAACTAACAACATGGGAGGAGCAAGTCTTGACCATCTTGCATCCTGAGGGCCTTGCAGGAGTCGGTGGAGGATGGGACACTGGTAAGTCAAATCTTAACTATCATATCCCCCACCCTACCTGCATGCTATCACACACACCCTCCCTCACCCCCTCCCCTATCACTACAACTCCCTACTAATGTACCCATGACACCAACCACCCACCCCAACACCAAGCCCTGCATGACACAACTAAGCATGGACACCCCTCACTAAAGCATGCCCACTGCACATACCCAGTACACCCCCCCAACCATCACCACACAACCCCACACACAGGAATGCTTGCACTGGGGTACACAAACACCCACCCATTGCACACCATTACACACACACGTGCAATAATCTAGCTCTTATGCCCCTGCAGGAACCCGAAGGACCGTCACCACACCAGAGGGTCCAGACAACACCACTCCACCCCCAGAAGAGGCCCACAGTGACGAGAGCAGCTCTGCCCTACTGGATCCTGATGGCCGGCCCGGACCATCGTGGGCCTCGGGACAGTCGGTTCCCCTTGCACAGGCACAGCCCAACACCGACCTTCAACCCTCTGGTAACACCAGCACAGCACCCTCCCAGCGGGCCCAAATCTCCCTACCCAGGACAGGTCAATCAGCGGTGTGTCCACCACTACAGGGCACCCAGGGTAACCCACCACCCCAACAACAACAGGGACCTGGGGGCAGTGGTAGGTGGCACACTGTCCAGGGGACGGAGGCACAGGAACACAGGGGAACTGGGAGGGCTGCTGTGCGACAGGGGGCGGACAGGCCAAGGGAACCCACTCTCCACAAGGCCCTCTCCTCCATCATGGGAGCATACCACCACTCCCAGGAGACGATGGCGACGGTCCTGGACAAGTTGCAGGAGACCCTGCGCCTGCAGGACGAACTGTATTTGGGGTTCATGGGGGAGCTCAGGACCATCAGCTCCGCCCTGGGCACCATCATAGGGGTGCTGAAGGACATACAGCAGACCTTGAGGGACACCGTGGCACTCCAAGGGGCCCCTGACACTAGCCAGGATGATGAACTGCCCACCACCTCCGCCGGCGCTAGTGGACAGGACGCCCCGCCACAGGACCAACACACCAGCACCCCACCCCCTGCAGATGGACAACCACCACGCAAGCGGTCCCTGAGATCCAGGAACAGGACAGAGCAAGATGGCAAGACCCCCGCAAGAAAATGAGACCACCCTGATTGTCCTCCCACTGTCCCACTTTGTTACCCTGTCCATACTTAAACTGCCCCAGCTCCACTTCCTATGCCCAGATGGGCAGTGCACCTGTGAGACTAATAGACTGGACTCTGCCATGGACATTCCTCCGCCATCACCCATCCTCATTTTACAACCCCCTCCCATTTCTGAACACTTCAATAAACACCCTTGAAACACAAAACAATCTGGAGTCAGTCTGTGATTTAGTAAAAATGCATTATCAATGACAGTGTCATAATGGGTGTACCATTGTAAAGCTAACATACCTATGTCACACATCACAAGCCCTTGAAGGATGCAAGCAGTTGACACGTAGGTAACCACACCTGTGAAGCCGTAATGGGAGGGTACAACTCAGTTACCAAATAGTGATTTAAATCGAAAAACAGGATAGAGGTAGACGTGTGAAAGTTAATCTAATGCTAAAAATGAAAATGTTCTCACCTGTGTCTCACTGGAAATATTGCTGTATGACTGACTCCCTTTTGTCGTTGTCTTCTTCATCAGCTTCATCCTCATCACTGTCCACAGGCTCCACAGGCTCCACAGCTGCTACAACACCGTCATCGGGATCATCCTCCTGCAGAAAAGGCACCTGGCGTCGCAAAGCCAAATTATGGAGCATGGAGCAGGCGATGATGATGTTGCACACCTTCTTCGGTGAGTAGAATAGGGATCCACCTGTCATATGGAGGCACCTGAACCTGGCCTTCAGGAGGCCGAAGGTGCATTCGATCACCCTCCTAGTCCGCCCATGGGCCTCATTGTAGTGTTCCTCTGCCCTGGTCCTCGGATTCCTCACTGGGGTCAATAGCCAGGACAGGTTGGGGTAACCAGAGTCACCCAATAGCCACACACAGTGCCTCTGGAGTTGACCCATCATATCAGGGATGCTGCTATTCCGCAGGATGTAGGCGTCGTGCACTGAGCCAGGGAACATAGCATTTACCTGCGAGATGTACTGGTCTGCCAAACAGACCATCTGGACATTCATCGAATGATAACTCTTCTGGTTCCTGTACACCTGTTCACTCCTGTGGGGGGGGACCAGAGCTACATTGGTACCATCAATAGCACCTATGACGTTGGGGATATGTCCAAGGGCATAGAAGTCACCTTTCACTGCAGGCAAATCCTCCACCTCAGGGAAAATGATGTATCTCCTTACGTGTTTCAGCAGGGCAGACAACACTCTGGACAACACGTTGGAAAACATAGGCTGGGACATCCTTGATGCCATGGCCACAGTTGTTTGAAAAGACCCACTTGCAAGGAAATGGAGCACTGACAGCACCTGCACGTCAGGGGGGATTCCAGTCGGATGGCGGATTGGTGACATTAGGTCTGGCTCCAACTGGGTACATAGTTCCTGGATTGTGGCACGGTCAAACCAGTAGGTTATGATGACATGTCGCTCTTCCATTGTCAACAGGTCCACCAGCGGTCGGTACACCGGAGGATTCCGCCATCTTCTCATATGTCCCAGCAGACGGTGCCTACGAAGGACAACAGCGAAGAAACAGTCATTATTCCTCCAGGTATGTACCCACAGTCACACACAAGACTACACCACTCACAAAACCCTTCCTGTATGTGTGTTGAGTGTAGGCCTAGCTATGTGTGACGCAGTAGTAAATGAAGCCATGTGGGCCCCTGAAATGGCGGCTGCCTGACCTCTAAAGTGGGACAATGGGATTGTGGGGTAACTGCGCTGGCGTTGCACACCGTCACGATAGGCGGTCGTAGACCGCGGCGCAATGCTGCATTGGTTAACATTGGACCCTATGGGTCCCAGGAGCCAATGAACAGGTGCGCTGGCGGTGATGATGCGCACCGCCGCGGACGTCACCGCCATTTTCTATCTGTTCAATCACTAGATACCTGACCTTCGACAGGAGAGGACCTACACTGCAAGTGCTGCTGTGACCTCGGTCTGGAAGCGACGATGGCTGCTGCGTCTGGTCAAAGGGCCCCTGCCTTCACTGCACAGGAGTTGCAGAAACTGGTAGACGGGGTCCTCCCCCAGTACACGCTACTCTACGGTCCTCCAGACCAACAGGTTAGTACACAGGGAGCACGTTGTATGGGCTATGCCTGGGTGGAGAGGGCTCGTTGGAAGAGGGAAGGGGGCAGAGTTCATAGAACATTAATGCATGGGAATGAATGGGCCACATGGCCAGAGTAGGGAGGGGGCCACTCACAACGACGGTGCAGTTGGTAATGACTGTTCCTCTTTCCTTGTGCATGTCATGTAGGTCAGCGCCCACCAGAAGAGGGACATTTGGCGTGCCATCGCCAAGGAGGTCCGGACCCTGGGGGCCCACCAGGGACGGGGCACCCACTGCCGTAAGAGATGGGAGGACATTCGCTGCTGCAGCAAGAAGATGGCAGAGGCTCAGCTGGGGATGGCCTCCCAACGTGGGAGGGGTGCCTGTCGCACCATGACCCCCCCTGATGTTCCGAATCCTGGCGGTGGCCTACCCGGAGTTGGATGGGCGCTTGAGGGCATCACAGCAGACACAAGGGGGTGAGTACACTCTCATTCTGCAGACTTTGCGTGCAGTGGAGGTGTCTGTGTGGGAGAAGTGGGCTGTGGGTGTACCTAGGCAGGGCGAGTTCGGTAGGCAAGGCCCCTCCGTAATGTAGGCCATGTGGCACTCTACCCCACCTCAGCAGAGTGCCAAGTCGAGGTATAGTTGCCCCTGTGGCATCCATGTGCGCAGATGTCCACCATTGCCATATAGGCCATATCCCAGAAATTGCATGTGCAGAGGGCAGGAGCACGGCGTAATGCAGGGGGCAGCTGCTTTTGTCTTTTCCGCCAACGGTGGCGGTATGCCATGCACTAAAACCCTCTTTCTTCTGTCTCCCCCCCTTTTTCTGCTCTCCCTGTCTTTTTGTACATCAGCATCAACAGGCGGAGGTACAGTGGCACCGGAGCACGAGGGAGCTGCATCCCACATGGCCATGGAGGGCCACACCACGGACTCTGAATGCACCAGTGGGATGGAGGGCGAGGGGAGCTTCACGTCGGCCACCGGATCACCAAGCAGCGACACGGACTCATTCAACGATGTGGGCTCCCTTGTGGTGGCGGCACCATCTGTGCCCCCCACCTCTACAGGTACAGCCGCCACCTCCCCTACCAGCACCACACTCCCAGCAGCCCCTCAGCGTTCGCCTCGTGCCCGCTCACCCAGGATGGTGGGCATCACCTTCGCCCCAGGCACCTCAGGCCCTGCCCCAGTCACCCCTGCTGCCCTCAGTGAGGAGGCCTTTGACCTCCTCAGGTCACTCACTGTTGGGCAGTCTACCATTGTGAATGCCATCCAGGGTGTAGAACGAGAGTTGCAACACAGTAATGCATTCCTGGAGGGCATTCATTCTGGTCAGGCTGTCCTTCAGCGAACCCTGCAATCTTTGGCCTCAGCACTGATGGCAGCCATTGTCCCTGTGTCTAGCCTCCCCCCTCCAACTTCCTCCACCCAGACCCAATCTCCTGTACCCCAGCCCATCCCAAGCACACCTACAGACCAGCATGCACACAAGTCAACACACACAAGTAGCTCAAGCAAACATAGGCACCACACACACCACAGGCACTCACGCAAGCCTCAACCACATACAGACACAACAACATCCACTGCCTCCACTGTGTCCCCCTCCTCCTCTTCTCCCTCCTCCCTCCCAGTCTCGTCTACACACACACCTGCATGCACCACATCTACAGGCACCATGAATCGCACCAGGACACCCAGCACCACAAGCCGCTCACCTGCACTCACCACCTCCACTGCCATTTACACGTCCCCTGTGTCCTCTCCCAGTGTGTCTGTGACGCCCCCTCCCAAACTACACAAACGCTGGCAATCACTCACCCAACATCCATCCACCTCACGACAGCCTCCAGTACCTGCACCTGCACCCAAAACAGCTAAAGTGACACCTCCGACAACCACCTCCTCTTCCTCCACTCCCAGACCCCCTCCAGCTACCCATCCCAGTGTTCATCAGAAACTGTCCCTCTGTAAAGTTGACCTTTTTGCCCCCACCCCCACCCCCTCCAATTCATCAGTCCAGTAGTAGTGCCTCAGCCAAAAAGCCTCCAATACCAGTGGTGCCTGTTCAAGGTTTTTGGAGTGCACCGGCCACCAGGGCAGGCAGTAGGACCCGGAGCCAAGGCACTGGCAGCCCACCCCCTGTAAAGGCTCTAAAATTGGAGAGTGGACGACTGGACCGTGTTAAGACTCCTGGTGGGAAAACAACTGACATGGGTTCCAAGGGGATTGGAGAGTCAGCTGTGACTCCACCAAAGGTGGGGAAGGGCCAGAGGAAGTCTCCCCAGTCTGTTGTGAGTGTCACGGCGGAGAAGTGCGCCATCATTTCCGGCGGTCGAGACACAACCGCCAGCACCGTCATTACTGGTCCAGAGACCACCGCCGGAGTCAGTGCCCAGGAGGGCCCAAGTATCGTCACTGGTCAGGAGACCACCGCCAGAGTCACAGCCCAGGAGGGCCCAAGTATCGTCACTGGTCCAGAGACCACCACCAGAGTCACATCCCAGGAGGGCCCAAGTATCGTCACTGGTCCAGAGACCACCGCCAGAGTCACAGCCCAGGAGGGCCCAAGTATCGTCACTGGTCAGGAGACCACCGCCGGAGTCAGTGCCCAGGAGGGCCCAAGTATCGTCACTGGTCAGGAGACCACCGCCAGAGTCACAGCCCAGGAGGGCCCAAGTATCGTCACTGGTCAGGAGACCACCGCCACCGCCGGAGTCATTGCCCAGGAGGGCCCAAGTATCGTCACTGGTCAGGAGACCACCGCCAGAGTCAGTGTCCAGGAGGGCCCAAGTATCGTCACTGGTCAGGAGACCACCGCCAGAGTCACAGCCCAGGAGGGCCCAAGTATCGTCACTGGTCAGGAGACCACCGCCGGAGTCAGTGCCCAGGAGGGCCCAAGTATCGTCACTGGTCAGGAGACCCCCGCCAGAGTCACAGCCCAGGAGGGCCCAAGTATCGTCACTGGTCCAGAGACCACCACCAGAGTCACAGCCCAGGAGGGCCCAAGTATCGTCACTGGTCCAGAGACCACCGCCACCGCCGGAGTCAGTGCCCTGGAGGGCCCCGGCTGCCACAGCCCCGCTGGGCAATGATGAAACGTCATGCCACACACCAATGTCCAGTGTAGAAGACGTCATGCCACACACCAATGTCCAGTGTAGAGAACGTCATGCCACACACCAATGTCCTTATCAGAACCGCCATGTCAAAGCACCGCTGAACAGGGCAAAGACCGCCATGGCAAAGCACAGCTGATCAGTCCTGAACCGCCATGTCAAAGCACCGCTGAACATGGCAAAGACCGCCATGGCAAAGCACCGCTGAACAGTCCTGAACCGCCATGTAAAAAGCACCGCTGAACAGGGCAAAGACCGCCATGGCAAAGCACCGCTGAACAGTCCTGAACCGCCATGTCAAAGCACCGCTGAACAGGGCAAAGACCGCCATGGCAAAGCACCGCTGAACAGTCCTGAACCGCCATGTCAAAGCACCGCTGAACAGGGCAAAGACCGCCATGGCAAAGCACCGCTGAACAGTCCTGAACCGCCATAGCAAAGCACCGCTGAACAGGGCAAAGACCGCCATGGCAAAGCACCGCTGAACAGGGCAAAGACCGCCATGACAAAGCACCGCTGAACAGGGCAATGCACCGGGTAGGAATGAATGGACCGCCACATCAGGCATCCTTATCCCATGTGCAGCTGGGACAGTGACAGGACACGACCTTTCACGGGGAGACTCATCCAGTCTGGGCACCAGTCCCCCCCAGTACCAGTAGAGACCTGCATCAACTTGAGAGACTGTGGCTTTGTATCCCCAGGATGGCACAGTGGGCAAACCACCCACTGTATAGACTTGAGAAACTGTGGCTTTGCACTCCCAGGATGGCACAGTGGTCAACCCACCCACTGTAGTGACTTGTGAGACTGTGGCTTTGCACTCCCCAGGATGGAACAGTGGGCAAACCACCCACTGAAAAGACTTGAGAGACTGTGGCTTTGCACTCCCCAGGATGGCACAGTGGACAAACCACCCACTGTATAGACTTGAGAGACTGTGGCTTTGCACTCCCCAGGATGACACAGTGGACAACCCACCCACTGTAGTGACTTGTGAGACTGTGGCTTTGCACTCCCCAGGATGGAACAGTGGGCAAACCACCCACTGAAAAGACTTGAGAGACTGTGGCTTTGCACTCCCCAGGATGGCACAGTGGGCAAACCACCCACTGTATAGACTTGAGAGACTGTGGCTTTGCACTCCCCAGGACGGCACAGTGGGCAAACCACCCACTGTATAGACTTGAGAGACTGTGGCTCTGCACTCCCCAGGATGGCACAGTGGGCAACCCACCCACTGTATAGATTTGAGAGACTGTGGCTTTGCACTCCCCAGGATGGCATAAATGGGCATGGAGCCCTGTCGTGGATCTGGCTTTGCAGTCATCTGGCTGAGGTGCCCCCCCTTCCCTTCCCCCTGAGGTGCCTGTAGTATTTCTATCTGATGCCCCGGCAGTGTTCTCTCCGATTGTGGTCAGGTATCGTTTGTGGGCCTCGCCCATGCATTTTTGGACTGATGGTGCACGGACATTGTTATGTACATATCTGCACTACTTCTCGTATTGTATATAATTATGACCGATTTTCAAATATATATCTGTATATTTTTGTATGACATGTATATTGGCACATTACATTGTTTGACCGATTTTCACTTTGTATATTCATTCTTCCGGGGGGATTGTGGGTTGTTACTGTGATTTTTTGTGAATGCATTGGTGTGTATGTTGTAATATGCGAGGGTGTGGGTGGGGGTGTTTGGTGGGTGTCCCCCTAACTTTTGCCTCCCCCTCCCCCATGTCGTAGGTGCAGTACTCACCGTTGTCTGCAACGCCTACGTAGCTGTTGGTCATAGAGGAGCAGAAAGACAAGGGCAGGGAGTATTTGGAGTTCCGGCTCCATGGATTCCTCGTTCCTCGTGGGATATGTTCAGGTGAGCGTTTTCCCGTAGCAAAAGCTGTTTCCGCCGTGTTTTTATCCACGGTGAATCCGCCCCGGAAAAGGTGGCGGATTGGCGGGTTGTAATACTGTGGGCGGTAATTTAAGAGGTGTATTTAAAGGGGAAAACGGTGCACCAAGGAAATAGCTCATGAGCAAGTTCAAAAGTAAATTAAATACTAACGTATCTGTTTACAACGGTGCACTACTATGGGGAATACACCCTAACCCCAAATACTGACTGTAAGAACAGTCAGACTACTTATGCACATACTGTGGCACCCGTTGACATCAAGTAAACTTCCTAATGTGAAGACTCCTATTTTGTTACCAAATATATTACCGTTAATTGTGCATGAACACCCACTTTCTTGAAATAATGATTAAACCGTTGTACATATGACAAATCAAAAAGTCTTGTAATCTTAATGTTTCAAAGATCTAATTTAATACTCATTCCCACAGACTAATCACCCCTTCTACATCAGTAACATAATGCCATAAGTCCAATTTCATTAGTCCATCTCCTTCCGGATTAATTATATAAATTGGAGTCGTTCCAACATAATCCACAATCCACAATCCATTTAGTTTGACCACAATTGTTCTCATAATCTTTATCATCTCCTATAGTTCAAGTGAAGATCCATAGTAACACAGAGTTATCCAAGTTCTTTACAACGACCTTACAGCCAACACGTGTTTCGTCACTTGACTTCCTCAGGGCTGGAATACAGTCGCTTTTCTTATTTAAATGGTTCTGGAACCCAAGAGTCATCGAAAAAGACATTGAGTATATTCAGTATGATGATAATAAAATCATTCAACGGATAAGTAGAACAGTGGTGCCAACGTGAGACCCTTATCCAAGCAGAAACTTGTGACTGAATTAGTAACACAGACCAAAATTACTATAAAAGAATACTAATCCTAATCCATATAAGCACCCAATATGTGACTGTCCTCAACATGCACTAAAAATCACATTGTCAAAAAGTATAGAGAGAGCAAGGAGCATAGTACCAGCACCTCATGTGTCCTTATAGATAGAAAACTCAATCCGGTTATAACCCATTCGTTGTCACACAACAAATAAACAGACAAGTGCACCCTCGATAGTCAAAAATAACCCGGGAGGTGGAACCCGGTCGCATGTTACCTCAAAATATTCCAAAGTATAAACTACGTAAGGTAAAGTTCCACTTTACTGACACTTCCGTTGTCACATTAGATCTACAGCCTTTCTTTCACTCGGTCCAGATATAGACCACCAGAAAGTTTTATTAGCCTGTAATGAGAGAGATTTATTTATATAATTTGTTTATACCTTCTTTCCATTTGCCAATCATTATCTAATTAATATTGATGTATCTACTCAGCAGAAAATAATTAAATTCACCACTCTCCAACCAATAACTGTGCTATATTAAAAAACGCGATCTAAGCGCGCCTCTTTTATTGTGCTAGTATTATATAACGAAGTTCTAATAACTCCTCGATTATTTATACTATAGTTAGTTTATACCCTCTTTTCGTTTGCCCAACATTGTCTAATTTATATTGCTGTATTAACTCAGCAGGAAATAATTAAATTCACCACTCTCCAACCAATATCTGTGCTATATTAAAAAACGCGATCTAAGCGCGCCTCTTTTATCGTGCTAGTATTGTATAACGATGTGCTAATAACTCCTCTACTATTTGTACCTGCATTAGAGTCCCTCTGATCCATAGAACGAAGGAACCGTATCCTGTTACGGGAACCACTTCTGTGTTTTCTCACTGTTTAAATCGTTCCTCAGAAGCCAGAAACGCCGGTCACAACCCGGTTCTGCTCCACCTCAGTTGTTACCCTCTACACAGATAACCGCCGTGTACGGGGTTCTCCCTCTTCCAATTAAAAAGACTCAGCCTATATTGAAACAAAGAAAGGAATATTCACCTACTATTTCGCTAGACATAAAAAAAGGACTAAACAACTTAACTACTGCCCATTTTAACACCACTCAAGAGGAAATGTGCACAATTCAGCCATCATTTTATGATAGTAAAGGGTAATACCTTCCTCTTATTAAACTTGGAAAATCATGAATAAGTCTCAATGAACACAGTAACCTATTACCACCCCTAATAAATATATATTTCCCAACAAATATTAATAGAAGATAGATACTTTAGTAAATCCACGCCCATTCACTTGAAATTTGACAACAAACAATTATTAATTAGATATAAGAGTATAATAAGAATTAATAAATAAAAATATAAAATAATTAGTGTACAACTAAAATGTGAAAAGTATAAAGTGTCCTTATAGAGTAAATGTGGGTGAATATGATAATAAAAAAGAAGAAAGAGAAAAAGGAAAGAAAAAGTGTTTAGGACTGATCCTTACTATCCCTTCATACATATTCCACCAAATCATATAAAAATAGTGCATAAATCATGCTTATATTACATTCCATCATATTATTCGTCAAAATAGTTAACAATTCATAGTTTGTTTATGACATATCACTCAGTAGACATCATCATTGAGCTATAACCTTCGTAAATCACATCACAATTTAAGTCAAACTTGACTGTACTACTTTTGAGAAGACTATCCACTCTCTTTCAATATGATCACAGAAAGTATTCCAATTCTCTATCTGAGTTCAATCCATCTTCTACTGCCCTTAACCGCATTATCCACATTGCTTCTCTTCTTCGCAACATTAATTCCCTATTCCCACCTCTCTGGTCTTTTACTACCTGTTCACAGCCAAAAAAAGTAAAACCAACTCTTTCATTCTGAGCTACACAGTTGATCATGTGTGCTACCACAGGGTATCTCATATCCTGCTGGGCTAAAGCTCTGGCATGTTCTCCAATTCTTACTTTTAGGGGTCGGATTGTACTACCAACATAATACCTCTTGCATTTGCAGACCAAAACGTAAACCACAAAGGAAGTGTTACAATTCATGCTGGACCTAATGGAAAATGTTTCACCCAAAACATTAGAAAATTCTTTCTGCCCATGGCAGGCCCACTTGCAGAGTCCACAATCTCCACACTTATAAAATCCTATCCTCTGTGTTCGCAGCCAATTGGTTTTAGGAACAGTTTTGGGAAAGCTTGGGCTGAGAATCTGTTTCAGTGACCTCCCCCTACGAAAAGTGAATATGGGTTTATCAGTCAGAAACTCGTTCACTATCTCATCTCGAAGTAGAATATGCCAATGTTTGGTAATATACTTCTTCAGAATCCCTGTACTGCCAGTAAAATCTGTAACTAGTCTCACTTTCTCTCCCTTGTGCACCCGTGCATCATTATTTCTTGATAACAAAGTTGTGTGCCTCGGAACATGTTTTATTCTATTTTGCGCATTCATGATTTTCCAAGTTTAATAAGAGGGAGGTATTACCCTTTACTATCATAAAATGATGGCTGAATTGTGCACATTTCCTCTTGAGTGGTGTTAAAATGGGCAGTAGTTAAGTTGTTTAGTCCTTTTTTTATGTCTAGCGAAATAGTAGGTGAATAGTCCTTTCTTTGTTTCAATATAGGCTGAGTCTTTTTAATTGGAAGAGGGAGAACCCCGTACACGGCGATTATCTGTGTAGAGGGTAACAACTGAGGTGGAGCAGAACCGGGTTGTGACCGGCGTTTCTGGCTTCTGAGGAACGATTTAAACGGTGAGAAAACACAGAAGTGGTTCCCTTAACAGGATACGGTCTCTTCGTTCTATGGATCGGAGGGACTCTAAAGCAGGTACAAATAGGCGAGGAGTTATTAGCACATCGTTATACAATACTAGCACGATAAAAGAGGCGCGCTTAGATCGCGTTTTTTAATATAGCACAGATATTGGTTGGAGAGTGGTGAATTTAATTATTTCCTGCTGAGTTAATACAGCAATATAAATTAGACAATGTTGGGCAAAAGAAAAGAGGGTATAAACTAACTATAGTATAAATAATCGAGGAGTTATTAGAACTTCGTTATATAATACTAGCACAATAAAAGAGGCGCGCTTAGATCGCGTTTTTTAATATAGCACAGTTATTGGTTGGAGAGTGGTGAATTTAATTATTTTCTGCTGAGTAGATACATCAATATTAATTAGATAATGATTGGCAAATGGAAAGAAGGTATAAACAAATTATATAAATAAATCTCTCTCATTACAGGCTAATAAAACTTTCTGGTGGTCTATATCTGGACCGAGTGAAAGAAAGGCTGTAGATCTAATGTGACAACGGAAGTGTCAGTAAAGTGGAACTTTACCTTACGTAGTTTATACTTTGGAATATTTTGAGGTAACATGCGACCGGGTTCCACCTCCCGGGTTATTTTTGACTATCGAGGGTGCACTTGTCTGTTTATTTGTTGTGTGACAACGAATGGGTTATAACCGGATTGAGTTTTCTATCTATAAGGACACATGAGGTGCTGGTACTATGCTCCTTGCTCTCTCTATACTTTTTGACAATGTGATTTTTAGTGCATGTTGAGGACAGTCACATATTGGGTGCTTATATGGATTAGGATTAGTATTCTTTTATAGTAATTTTGGTCTGTGTTACTAATTCAGTCACAAGTTTCTGCTTGGATAAGGGTCTCACGTTGGCACCACTGTTCTACTTATCCGTTGAATGATTTTATTATCATCATACTGAATATACTCAATGTCTTTTTCGATGACTCTTGGGTTCCAGAACCATTTAAGTAAGAAAAGCGACTGTGTTCCAGCCCTGAGGAAGTCAAGTGACGAAACACGTGTTGACTGTAAGGTCGTTGTAAAGAACTTGGATAACTCTGTGTTACTATGGATCTTCACTTGAACTATAGGAGATGATAAAGATTATGAGAACAATTGTGGTCAAACTAAATGGATTGTGGATTATGTTGGAATGACTCCAATTTATATAATTACTCCGGAAGGAGATGGACTGATGAAATTGGACTTATGGCATTATGTTACTGATGTAGAAGGGGTGATTAGTCTGTGGGAATGAGTATTAAATTAGATCTTTGAAACATTAAGATTACAAGACTTTTTGATTCGTCATATGTACAACGGTTTAATCATTATTTCAAGAAAGTGGGTGTTCATGCACAATTAACGGTAATATATATGGTAATAAAATAGGAGTCTTCACATTAGGAAGTTTACTTGATGTCAACGGGTGCCACAGTATGTGCATACTGTGGGCGGTACATTGTCTTCTGCCAGTCTGTTGGCGGTGACCGCCACGCTGCTTGTCTGTACCGCCGTGGCGGGCGAAGTGTTAAAGTGGCTGTCCTTGTTGGCGGTTTCCACCTGGGTCATAATTCCCTTTTTTTGTCCGCCAGCCTGTTTGCGGTATTTCCGCTGCTTTAACACCGTCCGCCAGGGTTGTAATGACCCCATATATTTTCCCTCTTTCCTGTTCTCGGTGTCTTTATACTAGTATCTATAAACAGAGTACTGTATAATCATCATTGAACAGTGGGGAAAAACAATTATTTAGATTGTAGAAAAAACATATATCCACAGTACTTCACTACAAGTAAGTGATATTGTGAATTGCACTCACTAAAAGTTTTTCATTATTTGGTTAAGACACACTTACTACATTAACAAAAAGATTCTATGTTAAAAACAATTTGATTAATATTGTAGCTGGAACAAAACTACAAACAAATATAATCCACTGTTGGATTTTCCACATCCTTTTTTACACATAACCATTGATAGGCTAAATGATGTCTTAAACAATGATAATCCACACAGTGAGAAGTGTATTCATTTTCTTCCTGAAATCCTATGAAGAAGTTTCATCCACACATTATTTTTGAATTTCCTTTTCTTAACATCATCCTTGAAAGGCGAATGATGTCTTAAATAGTGATAATCCACATAGAGGGACACCCATATAGTTATTATCTTTTAGAAATCCTATCAAAATAAATCATCCACAGTTTATTTTTGGATGTCATTTTGTTGACATCACCCCGGATAGGCTGAATGATGTTGTATACAGTTTTAGTAGAATTCCTTTGGCCACATTACATCCACACTTTATTTTCTTACATCTTTGTGAAGCTATGTTCCCTGTTAGGCTGAATGATGTATGAAGCAGTATATATCAACACAGTCAACTGTTTCTCATATTTTTTTCCTGAAATATTGCTTAGAACTTTGGCTGAAGAAATAGTAGGTAAGAATTAGGAAAGTTGAAAGGTAGTTTTCGTTTGACTTGCAAACTGCTATCATTGCACTCTGTCTATCCGGTTTGAGTCTTTAAATATACAGTACCATGTCCAGATGTAATATAAATGCCTTTATGAATGATGATATCCAAAGTACAGTATGTTCTCCTAGAAATTGATATCTGTCCAGCTTTGAAGTTTTCTAATCTCAGTGTCCAATTTTGTTCCATCTGCTCCGCACCTTTGAAACATTGCTATCATGTATTTACCACTTTTCTGTATAAGCAATGTAGACAATACATTTGTTTTACAACTTGGACAGGTCATATTTTGGTCACTCTTTTTTATTAGTTTACCAAGAGACACACTTGTAGAATCCGGCAGAGTTAAGTACAGAAATCGATCATAGTGGATTTCAGTTGTAGATGTAAAAGAACAATCCCCACACTCATGGTTCGATTTATAACTCAGTCCAAATATGTCATCAATATTTACATCTTCTTCTTCTAAAACTTCAAAGATCCCCATAATAAATGTCTGTGGATCTTGTTGAGCATTTAGAGTAATTACTACAGATCCACTATATTTGTCTACTAGTTCTCGAGTGCCTGAAGCAGAATTTTATTACAGTTCTGTCACAAGATAAGCGTTGCAGGCAAAGAAATAATGCTGTGCGCAATGTATTTTCCGTGGTTTTTGCTTGGATTACATTTACAACCTGTGGTAGATGGAAGAGAACATTGAGAACAACATTAGCATAGCAGTTTACGCCATTAGTGTTATCCAACTGGTAACCTACAGAATGAATGAATGAATAGAATCTTTATTTGATTATTTTGACGTTATCATAAAAGTAATTACTGATGAGAGGAGGGAGGTCAACGGAGGGCGCTCCTTATCTGGTGAGGCAGACTATGGCAATCTGGGAGGCGTTCGTGGGTAAAGTGTTGGGTAGGGCGCCATTCGACAGGGAGCTGCGCATTTGGGATCTTGCTCCATTCAGGGCCATCAACGCCAATATGTCTATGGACCGTTGTAGGACAGGCAGCTGCCAGAATGGCGTGGATCTTTACCCCGGCCAGGTATTTATTGAGTTCCCGGAGACTCAGGAACTTTTGAGGTGGGGCCGGGCCAGTTTCTGCAGTATGCCAAGTTGGAAAGTGTGGCGCGGGAGGTCTGGGTTGGGTTCCCGGCTGCCTCGCAGCCATCCCAAATGCTGGGGCTTGCTCCAATGGGGAGAGGGGGGACATCTCATTTCATTGTTCTATAAAGCTGTCAGAAGTGATCAGGTACTACCTCGGTGTGTGGCATGTGCTGCGTGGGCACAGGAGTTGGAGGAGCTGATAGCAATTGCGTATTGGGCACAAGCGTGTATGCTATGGAAGAAAGTGTCCTGTAATCATAGATATAAGTTGCTCCATTTTAACTTCTTGCACCGTGCATATGTGACCCCTGAGTGCCTTAATTGAATAACCCCTGATAGGGAGGCAAAGTGCGTGAGATGTGGACAGTTAGGTGCCCGTTTTTTCCATTTATCCTGGACATGTGGGGGAGTTCGGGGGTACTAAGAAAAGGTGGTTCTGAAGATAACCGAAGGGACTGGCATAGCGATACCCTTGACCCCGAAAGTCTGCCTTCTGGGAGTGGTACCTAGATCCAGGGAACAACAGATACATCATAAAATGGCCCAACTAGCGTTGCTGCTAGCCAAGAGATGAGTGTCGATATGCTGGATGAGTGCTCGGGTTCCCCGGGAGGCATCATGGCAGAGGGATCTCCTTGAATGGGGAGTAGCTGAGGAAGTGCATATGCGTAATGCTCGCACAGACGGGGGGCCTCAAAGGTTGTGGCATTGTGGGGGTCCCTACTACACAACTTTACAGAGGGGGATGAGTATGATTCTCCTGATGGCTCAAGTAAGGGGGAGTGATGTGCGAACACTGTTGTGGTGTTTTTTTTCTATTTATGACCGTAACGCTTGTTGACGAATGGTGATGCTAGGTGATCCCTATGTGTGGTCGTTGAGTCACCTGGGCATTAATGTGCCTTGCGAAGCATGGGGCCCACCTCCGGTGGATATGTGATTCAGATTGTATGTACTGCCCATGCTCGGGCCTCTGAAATTGTTCCTTCATTGAATTGTTGAAATGCACTGCTTGTTATGTTTTGTGTTATTGTAATGTTCAATCATGACTGATGCCAGACGTGATAAAAATACCAATAAAGAAAGTTTACAAAAAATAGTTTTAACTATTGGGAGATTAAGCCACTGCATCCTCAACCCCTTGTCCTTAACCCTTAAGCCAGTCAAACCCAATACAGCGTACAAACTGGCTGTGGATGGGAATGTGACTCTTATTTCAGTAGGACTGTGATTGTTAAAAACAACATCATGACCAACCCCAGGGCTCACAAGGTTTACAAGGGTCAGACTTTGACATACAAAGGGGGAATCTCCAACAGTTAAGGGATTATAAGCAGTGTCATACGTTCCCAGCTTAGCGTTAACATCCCCACCCAGTAAAAGTCCTATAATAAGCAAATGGCCTTGTCACCAGAATTGAAATAGCTTGGAACAAGGCCACAATCTGGCAGCCAAGTTCCCAAACTGCAGTGTTGAAATTCACTACAAAAAATGTAGATCACAAGACAACACCATCCATAATATTTGAACCCCTGTATGTTCAATAGGGATGGGCACAACCTTCAGCTGTTTGGAACTACGAATCAAAATAGTAAGCCCTCCTTGCACTCTATAGCCAGGGGAGGGGATGGCGGCAATACTCTAGCTTTCAAAACCATCCCAGAATGCAGGGTCCTATACCCATGTCTCTTGCAACATAAGAATGTCAAACTGAGTAGCAAAGTTAAGCCATTCAGGGTCTTTGATCTTATCCCTGATACCAGCCATATTCAAACTAAGCAACCTAAGAGTTGCTTCTGTACCTATGATGGATAAAAGTTAATTTTGCTTTACCAGTATTAGGTGTGAAACAAAGGTTCTAACCCTGCAACTACTCAGGTAGGAGACAGAAAGTTGGAGTCAATCGTTCTGATCTAAGCTTTCTAATGGGTTAAAGTTATTAACAGTAGGTACTGCAAACTGAGGTAAAGCATGAGGTTTCACTATATTTAGAACTATAACATTAGACTGCAAATATTGATAGAAATAACCAAGCAGAAGGATGCTAACTCCGGCACTGCTTAAAGGTTTTGAAATAGAACCACATATCAGTTGCTTGCCTAAGTTAGGTGAACTACAGTTTATCACTGCACAATTCCCAGGAAGGTTTCCAACCCTTCTGATAAACAGAATGTCATTATAATATGTGGGGTTAAAATTAGTATTACTACGTAGCCAATAGGAAACTTTATTTTTCAATTGTGAAGTTGATTCCCTCCCACATGATCTAATATGGGATACCCCACTAGGATGGCAGCATAACGGCAACAAGCAGGGGGAAGTTTCAAATTAGGCTGCTCCATTACTTGTTCTTGCTCGCCTCTCCCCACCTTCCCATAAGACCAGTCTTCATAGAGCATGTTTATTACATTGCGGTGTTCCAATTCCCAGTGTGGCCATTGGGGCACACTCCTCAGGGGGACGATGAACCTGCACCAGAGCCTCAGTATTTATTGGCAATTTTTCAATCAAACAATCAGAAGCAGGAACTTGGGGCAGAGGAACACTGTTTTTTCCAATATCAGAATTTCTATGACTGGGGTCATCACATCTACCAGAATTAGTAAAATCATTTTTGGGCCCCATAGACTTCTTCAAAGCAAACATAACAGATTCTGAACAAGAGATCCTTTCTTATATAGGAGTAATACACTGCATAATAATGTATTTAAGTCTATTAAACATATACACCCAGTCTGAATTACCGCTACCACTGTCTCAATAGTGTCTGGAAGGACCCGGCTCTTTGGAGAGCAGGTTTTATATTTTGCAATAGCAGGCAAATGCTTAGTTTGTCACTTTCTTTTGGCTACCGGAGGACAGATGCTGGTATTGAGGGGCTTTAATGGTGCATTCTGTTCCAAGCATTCCTGATTCACCAGGGAAACAATACGGGCATGAGTATGTCCTCCCTACAAGGCAGACTTTGAGATTCGTAGGAAAGTCTGAAGTCAGACCCTCCTCCACCTCCAGGGAAAGCTTCTTCTCTGATTATTACCCCCACCGCCCGTGCCAAAAAGAATCTTAAGTATTACCATTTGAAGTACCATTTAAAGGTCCAACAGCAGAATCTTTTGGGCCTTGTATCATGCACTTGCCCATGTCACAGGATCAAAGCAATATGCTCTAAATAGGCAGAAAGGCCGTAACACCAAAATGTGAGATCCTTCTCAGGTGAGCAACAACAGGAATTCTAGGCTTAATTATACCTAATGGCAGTGATAACGACAAATCACCGCAGCTATCCTATGTTTAGAAAAGTTTATACATGCAAAGCTTACACAGTGTGTTGTCATACCCCACAGAGTTCCTCTTCACTCCAACATGGGCCCCCTTCACATATGACAGTCTATAACCCAATGGCCGTCCAAATCAACAGTACCTTAGACTTGGAGCAAATGTTAGGGAGTTGTCCCAGCCCAGACTCTTCTGGCCTCTGAAGGGCATGGACAGGCCCGCCCTTGGCCTGGACTTTGCCCTGTTGTGGGTCATGCTTTATAGCATCAATAAACACCAACCGCAAAGGATTGAAAGGGCAGCTTCTGGGCACTCTTAGAATGCTGGTAGTTGCAGTCCCTAATAGAAAAAAACACTTGTCTCTGATCTCGCGCTGCGGGGCTCCCGGTCACGCTTTATAGTCCAAAAGAACACCAGCTGCAAAGGATTGAAAGGGCTGCCTCCAAGGACTCTTAGAATACCTGTAGTTGAAGTCTGCAATAGAAAAAACATTTGTCTCTCAATTGGTAACCTACAATAACTCCATTCTTTACCAGGTTTCTTTTCTTGACTCCTTCTTCTTTAGCTTTACTTTATGCATTTTCTATAATTTTCTTTGATTATTTTATTCATTTCCGCTTAGGACATAACACCCATTTTTCATAAACAGGATACAGTCCTAAATGAGGAATATTTTTACTTCTTAATCTGTTGTACCCTCTCACACAATTTGCATCTACACTAAGCTTCTTCTCATCAAAATGAACCTGAAACAAAACAGATAATGTTCAAACATGTGACAATCTGTTGTGGGTACACTAGCACGTCCAAGAGCTTGATTACATAAGGTGTCATTGCTTGCAACATTTAGACTTAAATTTGGATATATTCATTACATCTTTGAATATCAAGTTTGCAATAAAAAATACATGTTGCATGTCTCATTGATTATAAACAAGGCAACTGTGTAACTGCCAAAACATGTGCTCTTCACAATGTGATCTGTATCGAACATGTGTCACAATCAGGAGGATAATTGTTTGTTTCCTTAACAAGCAATCAGCTGCCAAAAAGCACATGTGCACATGTGATTATTTAAGGATGCTTGTGAGTCTGAGGGCTTGCTTGGCTTCGTACCTATTGCTCCGCTTACCTGTCTCAGTCAAGTCAAGTTCCTTGTCCTCCAGCCTGCCTCCATGCGAGTTCCAGTGCAAGCCAAGTTCCTTGTCCTCCAACCTGCCTCCAGTTGAGCACCAGTCTTCCTCGTTTTCCACCCAGCTTTCAGTCAAGTTCCAGCATTTCTTGTCCTCTAGACAGCCTCCAGTCGAGTTTTGGTGATCCTCGCCTTCCAGTCGGCTTCCTGGGGAGTACTGCCTCTCCTTTTCCATCTTCTGCCAGCGATCCCTTATTTCCTGTAAAAGAAAGAAAATTAGAAAGCTGAAAAACCCCAGTTTGGGTTCTTCTGAAGTTTTCAAGCAAGTAATTTCACTTCAAGGTAAAGAAAGATTAATCGCTTTATGTGCACTGCACTAAGATCAATGAAACAAAACAGAGCTATGTCTTAAATAATTTAGGACAACAAGAACTATCGTGATTTATTGTTCGGGTGGGAATCCAAGATACCTCTACATAGACATTAAGGACAGACATATTTCCTGTAGCAAGTGTGTCACAGGGGCAGGCAAGCGGCTACGTAGATAGATAAATGAAGTACTCTACACCTTGTTTTGCTATGGGTCTCTTTATTTTCTCTATGTAAGGCTCTGTCAGAGTCACCAGATCCTCGGGGTCTGTGCACGTTCCCAACACTTCCACCACAAGACAGCTCCAATACTCTGATTAGAATTGTCACAGAGTCTAAGAGTCCAAGTGGGGAAAAGGGGATTAGGAAAGGAACAGCTGGGAAAGGAGACCTGTAGGAAGCAAAAAGATTCAAACAAACAATATCAAAATTATATCATATTAATCAGTACTAGGCTATGACTCTAAGCATTGTCATTCTGAAAAAACATGGACAACCTAAGCATAGACTTAAATAACTAGGCTTCAAGATGACTGGATACCTGTGAGGGAATCAAGAAAGATTAAATGCAACTTTCAAATTCAAGAATTATCTTTTGCATGAGGATCATGAAATAATATGAATGATTTCTAAACCATCATATGAATCGTGTTTGAGAAACCTATTATGTACATATAACATTACATCTAGAACTCTAGCATTTTTTGCTTTCACAAAATTGCCGGAACATTAATTGCGCACATTGCAGATGCTCACAAAGGTTGTAAATACCATGGAATGATTGTGCACCATGAATAACATAAAATAGACTCTAGAAATAAATCACGCGTCTTGACAACTCAAAAACCACCAAGTAAATGCCATGAAGTGGTAGCGCATAATGAACACCGTGATTTTAAACACAAGAAATGAATCGCACGTTGTGCTGATTCGAATGTCAGACAATAAATGTCATGAAATGGTAACACTCAATGAATATCATGAATTAGACACAAGAAAAGGAATCGTGGGACTTGCTGATTCGAATGTCACCAGATGAATGTCAGGAAATGGTAGCGTACAATGAATAACATGAATTACACACGAGAAATGAATTGCACGTCTTGCCGATTCAAATGCCACCATGTAACTGCCAAGAAATGTTAGCGCACAATGAATATCAAGGGTTAAAGCTCGAGAAGCGAATCGCGCGTCTTGCCGATTTGAATGCCACCATGAAACTGTCAAGAAATGGTCGGGCACAATGAATATCAAGGGTTAAATCACGAGAAACAAATCACACGTCTTGCCGATTCGAATGCCACCATGAAACTGCCAAGAAATGGTAGCGCACAATGAATATCAGTGGTTAAAGCACAAGAAACTAATCGCGCATCTTGCCGATTCAAATGTTTACATGTAAATGCCAGAAAAACCCAGAGCACATTCACACACACAAGGTAAAATCTCTCAATATGAAAATTAGGCCCAAGAACTCAGATGTCTTCGAAAATGGGATCGGGGGCCCAGCCCGACCTCTGTCTTACCGCCCTGATCAATATGAAGGGCAGAGGCCTGGAAGATCAAAGTCGGCCACCGTAACAGGAGCTCAGGAAGTTGCTGCTGCTCTGCACAGGACCGCTGAATAGTGAGCATGTGGAGCTGGGCTGGCTCTTGCTCCCTTTTATAGAGTCTTAGCCCAGCCCACCAACCACACCCAGGCATGCTGCAGGGAAAGTTTCTAGAAGGCCCTAGAAAGGGACCACACCCTGACACAGTCTGAAAGCCTGCAGCAGTACATTACATGTGAACAGTATTTATATGCATGCTGAACATAAGTCTTCAAGATTAAACTCTGCAATACAAAAGGTTAAACAACATCATATCAGCACAATGCATAAATTATATTAGTTTGAAATTGTTAGGTTTTTGCATTCTAGTCGCCCGTAGAGCGTGCACTGCCCTGATGTTGACAGGCTCATGCCTTGCTCCTCTTTGGTTTGATTCATGATGGCCATCTCCCTTCTTCCTTTCCCTTCTAGTCTCAACGGAACTGGACCACTGTGGTTGTCGCGCCGCTCAGACAGAAGAAGAAAGAACCACAGGTAAGTGTACACTCTTTAATTTTATCGTATTTTTTCGGGGTGGGTGTGAGGGAGATAATCACTGTTTTCCCTATCCTGTCACCATGTTGCCACGCTTTTTTTAAAAACTTGAACACGTAGTATGTGAGGCTTGTTCCTATCCTCCAAATCAGAAGAGGAGTATGTCTCTCAGATGGGTGTCCCCTCCTCATAAACTACCTGTTTTCTACCTTCCCACTCGTCCTGGCAGACACCCACGTACCTAAGTTATCCACGCTTCTCCAAGAGCGTGGCGAGCGACACAAGGGGATGGTGGTCACCTGACTTACTCCACGAACTCTCATCTGGTTCCCTGGAAATTTCCGACAAGGCACTGGAGCCATCCAAGTAAATAAATCTCTGGACTAGATTGGACTTTTTATTTGATTGATGTGAAACTTTGGACTGCATTCCTTTGAACTTAACTCACTTGAATTTGACTTACTTGTGTTGCAACATTACTCACTTGATTTTTGACCTATTTTACTTGTGAATATATAACTTGTGCTAGGGGGGCCTCACATTGTGTCAATTATTGTTGAGTTTATTTAAAACCTCTGAGGGGTGGGTGTTTTCCCTTGTGTAGGCAACCCCTAATGATACACTTGGCCGAGTGATTTCCTCAGCGCCACTAATCCCCTGTCATTACACCCCATTTTTCCATTCACCATTCATCAGGGGTCTGATCAGCATCACACTCCAGGCCACGCCCCTCCTCAAAACTCTCTGTAGATGTTGTAAAGAGACAGACATCCCATGTAGTCTGTCGGAAAAAGACAGGCGCATCACATGTTTTGGAAGGAGAAGGGAATGGCCAGGATAAAACCTCATCTAAGCTGACATTATCCCCGTCACAAAGTGCTCCCCTTAGAATTAGAAGATCGTAAATAGAGCAAGTGCATCAAAACTATTATTGACAAGAGATTACACAAGAACACAAAGAAGCCCTTTAGTCGAATTGATTGTTTTTGAGTTTGGACATTGCTTCAGAGCCTCTGTGAAAGTACTGTAAAAAGAAGAAGAGACGTGTTCAAACTTATAGATACGTATGTAAAAAACGCACTATGTGTCAACAATAACTGACATCACACAATATTTTATGCAAGTTCAATGTATTAATGACGTAATTCTTTTGCAGCCCTGAATCCTAAAAACCAAGAATTCTGTATTTTGAGAAATCAGAAGTCCTGACGCCCAACACAACACGCAGTCCAGGATTTAGCAGACCGATTCTGCAGTCCACAAAGCAGAAGCTAGTATTTTGTCTTTTTATCTTCCCAAACCCCCTCCCCCTTGAGGACTAGCGAGAGGGCACTGTACTCTTCATCATGATCATGTCAGTCCTTACCGGGATTGAGGAATTGTCATTGTCCCATCAGAATGCCAGGAATTCAAGTGAGTAACTCGCAAGGAACACAATGCTACATATGACATTCCTCCTTTAAAACTGTGCTTCCAATATTAATAAATGCAACATCAACATTTACACCTTGAGACTTATGGATAGTTACAATATCTGCAAGACAAACTGGAAACTGCTTCGTCGGACATACAGATCTTTTACAAGCAAAAAGCATACAACAAATCATCCAATATGCTTCACGCCATCTACCTGATCAAACTTTACAGCTAAGAATTCAACCTCATCATGGTTAGGAAAATTAATGAAATCAACAACTTTACCAATGGCACTATTTACCAATCCTTCTTCAACATTTAAATTATGTCTTGGAATTACTCTACAGTTTTTGCAGACACGTAAACACTTCTCTAGTCCAGCAGTGCTGGATAAAGATTTCTCCAAAGAGTTCAATTTATGTTGTAATTTTTCACTCAGCAGTACAGTTACTCCTTGATGTTCCATTTTGTCAATAACAGTAATCTTCAAAATGTCTTCATTCTCCAGTTTTAATAATTCTTCATTAAATACAGCACACTTTGAAGTGTAGACTTCAAAGTAACTTTAGTTTCCCCTCTTAATAAAAGTTATACATTAGCTCTGCTGCTGTCTTTCTAGAGGAAAACAGTTTCTTAATAAGTCAACTTTCCAACATACAGCATCAGTTTTCCATCCTGTGTTGGAACTCATACTCTAATGTCCTTTAGAGTGTTTCCATATTCCACGTCAGAGGCTTGACACATATTTTTCATAAGTTCTTTGTATCGAAAATATTGCCAAATGTTTACATTGCCAATCCTTACCGATGAGTTTCGAGTCTCTTCATGCGAAAGAGTTTTGAAAACAGGCTTTCCTTTTACAGGAGTAAGTTGTAGTAGGTCTCCAATCCCAAACAAATCACATGCTTTCCTCCAAGCAAGATCTCGTATTCAGTTTTTAGTATCTGTTGCATTCTCAGGGGAACAAAGGCAAGCATTAGATTGGAGACCATGTTCACCTCATCATTAATTAAAAGCTTTATTTTCTTTAACACTATTGCCACCTCGTGACAAGCTTCACCAGATAACTTCTGGCATTCCAGTTTATTGTCATGTTCAACTGGTAGCATAAGTAGCCTATTCAAAGTTCCTTTGATATTGTGTGCAGCTAATCTAGTAGATGCTATCACTACACATGAAATGTTTGAGTCTGTAGTTTTCTGTAGGCAAGTAGAGATAACTTTGATTTAAAAGATTTTTGTGGTATCAGACTGTCCACTAATATATAGTAGTATTGGCTTGAATGATAAGCAATTGCATTCCTTATTCTCATGTTCAAACCATGTTCTATTTTGTCTTTTACTTCAATATAAATCTCTTTATGTTCGTTGTTGCGTTGTCCAACTAACTATTCCAGATCTACAGATTCCTATCTTGCTTATTCCATTGCAGTTTCCACTTCATTCATAGCTATTGCAGCTTCATTTTCAATAATACGTTGTCCAAGAGGATCTTGACTTAAAGGTGCTGAACTTTGGCTGGTTTGAGAACCATCCTTAGCTACCTCAGTAGCAATAATTTCTTCCTGTTGTATCTCATCATTTAATATTTGTAAATAATTTTTAAAGACGGTATACTGAATGGTATATTTGACATCTTTAAAAGAATCTTCATAGCAGTCATGATCTCCAAGTAATTCAAATTCACTACGCCAATGTTTGAATAGTTGAAGACTTTTCTCAGGAGTTTGGCAGCTAAGTTTTTTATGGTTAATTAAATTTTATTTTCCCTGTTTCACTAAACATCCGTCATATCCACGTACTGCACTTTTACCTTCACCTGTGTTATCACTGACATTCCTTTTATATGCGTAGTTTTGAAGAACTTAATAAATGCACTTGTCTTCTAGATGTTGACTTCTTCTTGGATGGTATGTATCCAACATATTTGATTTTACAATGTATGTCATTTCTGGTTCAAACTCTGCCAAGTTCTAAATTTCAGTGAAAGACTTCAATACTCTGTTTCCTTACTAGATAGACTCAAACTTACCCAGACAATTGCTTTTGATTTTGAGAACAAACTTGTTGAACTCAATCTGTCACAGGTGTCATACCATCCCATGTACCTACGGTAAAGCATTTTCAGGCTGAAGGAATACAATTTCTTGCTAAGTGTCTTCTCTGCAGAAATCTTCTCCCACATCTCTTTCATCTCCCTTTTTTCAGATTTTGTAATATAAGGCGTGACATACCAAGCCACAGCAATGGAGTTATATGCAATAAATTGTATTTACATATTAGCCTTTCACATTTTTTAATCGTAGTCATTAATATATTTGGATTGGTCAGTTCTTTTTAAATTATATGTGTTCTTTGGTGAGTTCTGTGTCAGTGTATGTCTGATTGAAGACAAGAAGCTGTTTACTCTTCATTTTGAAATGACAGGTCTTGGAAATCTAAATCGACATCTTGTGTAAAAATTGTCTTTGGATCTGTATCTATGACAGCAGTACTCCCCACATCTATGTGTTTGGAAATGCATAACTTGTTCTCTGAGCATTTTTGTCACCAGTGTGTTTTGGTATGGTACATGTGACATACTGTTCTATAAAAGACAACACAGATTCATCACTGTCTGCTCCAAATTTGGGTGCGTCTTTTATCCATAATAAATGTGAATAAGAGAAGCACCTCTTGCCTGGTACTCTTTCCACCAAAAGAAATCAGTTACTTCTCCAATAGGAGGATTGCTTTTATTGCAGATAAAAGCAAGTTTAGCTTGGAACATGTGGTTGAAATATCTACAAACATTAGCAGGATCTATTGAGCAAAGTTATCCAGGTTTCTTTGCATTGATGTCTTTTATGTTAGAGTTTGCTTCTCTCAAGAATTGAATCGGGTCATCCCATGCATACTCAACGCAACACAATGTCAAAAACCATGTTGGTGGTCACAGGTTCCTCAGCATACTCTTCAGGATCCCATGACGATGGAACCAATATTAGTTGGTACCATGTTGCCATGCCATTAAATAATCAAGTTGTATTCTAAGTTCTCATCCTTTTCATTAACTTTGTTAAAAAAATCTCTTGCAGACATATTTTGAAGATTAACTCCTGTTTACAAAATGTGATATACTGCATACAAAAGTCCAGACAAGTCACTCTCAAATAGAAGGTGAATAGAATTGTGTTGATCATTATTCAGCTGCTGGTATTTGTATAGGGCGGTCATCATACCGACCTCCTACTCCAGTGGGAAACAAGTGGGGAAAACAGCGAGCCACTAAACGTTTTTCCCAGACAATCATGGGAGCTCCTTTTACTTGCTTCATTTGGAAAAGTTCAATAGCATCACCAATGACCTCTTTGGAATTTAACGGATGGATGCTGTAGTGCTCATAAACTTGTTCTGATCGGGAGGGACCTACTTTTTATATTTGTCCACTTGCTGGCAAAACATCATCATCAACATTTTGTACATCATGTTCTACATCCACAGTTTCATAAGACAAATTGTTTTGTACCAGGTATAATGTTGCTTGTTTAAACTTTTTGGAACATCAACTAACTCTTGCCAAATCATTTTATTCTGAGTTAGTACACCATTTACCAGGATAATAAGTGGCTCTTTATTGTCTTTTTCTACTCGTACGTTTCAACATTCTTCTTAAAGTCTAATGGAAAATACACTACTATAGCCTTAGAATGTTCTAATCTTCCTTTAAGGCCTTTCAGTAACTCTGTTGCATATGATTTACCTGTTTTTGGTTCTATTGGTATAATCGCTTGAAATGGATGTACAAATTGTATAGGGATAGATTCATATACATTTAAATCTCATAGTTGTTCTGGAATAGTCACAAGTTCTAACCTGTTATGTATTGCTCTAGCTGGTGTTTTCTGAGTCTGTAACATCATAGCAATACATACATATAACTTGCTGACTGGACAAGTCAAAATGCTCCTCTACAAATAAATAAGCAGCAAATTCTTAACACTTTTCTCTGTTTTCCCCGTCAGTTTTGGAAAGTACATCAACATTTTGGGGGTGATTCTCATTGAGGCGGGCGGCGGTAGCCGCCCACCTCGCGGGAACCGCCATATGGCCGCTCCGCGGTCGAAAGACCGCGGAGGCCATTCAGGCTTTCCCGCTGGGCTGGCGGGCGACCGCCAGGAGGCCGCCCGCCAGCCCAGCGGGAAACCCCAACCCACGAGGAAGCCGGCTCCGAATGGAGCCGGCGGAGTGGGTATGTGCGACGGGTGCAGTTTGCACCCGTCGCGTATTTCAGTGTCTGCATTGCAGACACTGAAATACACAGTGGGGCCCTCTTACGGGGGCCCCTGCAGTGCCCATGCCATTGGCATGGGCACTGCAGGGGCCCCCAGCGGCCACGCGGCACCCCCTACCGCCATCCTGTTCCTGGCGGGAGACCCGCCAGGAACAGGATGGCGGTAGGGGGTGTCAGAATCCCCATGGCGGCGGAGCGCGCTCCGCCGCCATGGAGGATTCCCCTGAGCAGCGGAAAGTCGGCGGGAGACCGCCGACTTTCCGCTTCGGACCGCGGCTGAACCGCCGCGGTCAGAATGCTCGTGGGAGCACCGCCAGCCTGTTGGCGGTGCTCCCGTGGTCGGTGGCCCTGGCGGCCACCGCCCGCCAGGGTCAGAATGACCCCCTTTGTGTTTGACTTTTGTAGTGAGTATGTCTACAACAAATGCAAACAGTTGTCTTTTTCAGAACAAGCTGTATCAAACTTTATAATCTCTTCTTCAAAATTCTTAGTACCAATACCTGTGCTCACTTCCTCAATACATGTACTTACAAATTCTTCATTCTCCCTAAAATCCTCTTCGGGACCAAAGAACCAAAACTGCACATCCTCACAATCTTTTTCTACCTCTTGTACTGTACCATGCAAAAGTACTCTATTCACCTCTGCTAAACATAACTCTGGAGTCTTCACATAGTAAAGTCTCCTAACTAAACTTCTTATTTTTGAATGGTGTCCTGTCAACATTCTAAATTGATGAAAGGTGCGTTGGCACACTGTCTTGGATAAACATGCTAATAAATGTCCTTGTAAATTATGATTCTTTCTTACTTTGCATGGATCTAATCCTTGCAAAATTGAAAGTTTTGGCTTGAGACTTCTACATGGAAAGTCACATACAAAGGTTCTTGATAAATCAATAGATTGCTGTCAAATGCTACAAATACTGCTATAGTTCCATCAGTAAACAGGGTCCTGTCTATGCCTTCCCTTAATCTCTTCAGCTATCACCTCTTCCATATATCTGGGAACAATCTCCTCTTTTTCAATGGGACTCCCATATTTCATCTCATAACATCGACCAGTAGAATCAACTGCATGTACTGATGTGTTCCCTTGTAAATAACCTTCTTCATTAAAGAAAGGTTCTGTACTGGAGCTATGCTTTCATTCACCGCTATATATTTTGCAAACATTTGATTAATAAATCTTTTCTTTTGGCTGCATCTCTTCATACATGACACTGTTATATCTAGCATCGTAATTGTTTTGAACATCAAAACAAAAAGCTTTCTCTTTAAGGAAAATGCCTTGTCTACTACACCCTCAATACATTTCTTTTGTTTCAATCCTTGTGCTCTTTTTTTATACTGCTTCATATTTTTAGTTAGATTCTGAATTACCCTGCCATGGAGCATTTTAGCTCTAATTTCTTTTAAGTGTTGCTGCCTTCTGGTTATGCTGTCTCCTTTCTTCAATGATTCCTTACTCTTCATATTATGGGATTTTTTCCTTCTTTGGCTGATTTCAAACTTTCATTTTTATGTACTTGATTTTATAGAGTTTGCAATTTCCCAAAACTACTTTAAGAAGTGTTTTGGTTTTCGAACCAGTAGGTCCTTTCTCTTTAACAACATTGTCCCTTTTGTTTCTGTGTTGCACGTAGATAGTATGCTTTCCTCAGTTTCTTAGTCCTTTCTGTTTTTTCAGCATCTCAGATGTATTTTTTTAATACAAATTGAAGTCTGAAAAAAATCAACGTGTTTATATTTGCATGACATACTGTTCAATAATATACTATTTAATTATAATACAAACAGTCACATCACAATCTGGTAGGTACTCTACATAGTTTACTTTTCATGTTTTAATCAGTCTATGGGAGACTCTTTTCTTATAGGTATCAGTGTCTGACTCAGTGTTTCACTGTATGCATCACCGTGTGCTTGGGTATCTTATGGTATCTATCAGTGTGTGGCTCTGTATACTATCTCATACATCACTATGTCTCTAGCTACATTAATGTGTGCATAAGTATGACTCTCAGTACATTAGCATATTCATCCATCAATCCATGGGTTCATCAGTTGATACATAGGTGTGTGCTTGGGTTTGTTACTGTATGGATTAGTATGTAACCAGGTGTTTCAATGTGTGTATAAATATGTCATTATGTGTGCTGTTGCATACATGAATTTGTGTCTCAGTTTATCCATCAGTGTCTGCTTGTGTGTATCATGATATATATCAGTGTCTACCTCTGTATTTTAGTGTATTTGTCCCTGTGTGAATGAGTGTGTTAGTACCTGCATTAGTGTGTGCCTAGTTTTCTAATTGTATGTATGCATGTCTGTTTGGGTGTGTCACTCACTCAGTATTTACTGCATACAACAGTGTGTAGTCCAGTGATTTACTCAATGGATCACTGTGCCTGGGTATTTTATCACATGCATCAGTGTGTGTCTTACTATGTTAGTATATGCATAAACATGAGCTTGAAAGTATCAGCGTATGCATTCTTTTGTGCCTGGGTGTGTCTCTGTATATATTATTCTGGCCCTGGGTGTGCCATTGTGTGCAGAAGTGTGTATACGGGGATCCAGCTCTGTGCATTATTGTGTTTCTGAGTGTATTAGTGTAACCATCAGTATGCAGCTCTATTCATCAGTGTGTCTCTGGGTGTCTCAGTGAAAGTTTTAGTGTCTATCTGAGGATGTTACTGTGTGTATGTGTATATGGCTGGGTGTATTAGTGTTTTAATGAATCTGGGCCTAGCTATCCTAATGTATGCATGGCTTTTAAAAGCCTAGTAAACTTAGATCCTTTTCACACCTAATAGTGCATGAAAAGGTGTTCCATGTGTGTTTCTTGGGGTGCTCCCATGAAACAGCCTTGGAAAATAACATAATATGATGCATTCCCACATTTACAAACCTGGACATCTGTTAAATACCTATGGCACTTCATGACTAGTGTTAAAGTGATAGAACAGGGACAAATAACATTATTTTCCCATTTGTTCCTCTTTCCGTGTGTAGTGCATTCTACAGCACACATTGAAAGAGCAAAACACTACTAAATATTGTTTTATGTAGGAATGTGCCCTTATTGCACATACACACTCATCCGTGCAATGCAGCCACCCTTACACTATGGTAGAAGGATGTCTGTATTGCTGTAAGGTAGTTTTATGTGTGCAAGCACAGGGTACAACTACAAGAATGTACATACCTTCTTCACAATGTGCATACCTAACCTTTTGTTTGATGCAGCACAGTGCAGCAAAACGACATGCAGCCCTACCCTGTGCCAAAACTTTCAAAATGCTACCTCACACTGCACTAGTGACAAACTACTAAATGAAACTGTAACTCTTACCTTATAAGTACATACCATACTCCATGTAACCTACATATACCATACTTTAGATTTTACTTATTCAGGCTAAAAACAAACTTTAAGTCTTGGAAAGTGTTTATAAACAGAATATGAAGTTGGCATTGGCAACCAATTCTAGGATGGGAAAATAAAAGCTTACAAACAAGTACTATTTTTCACTTTGTCACACAATAAATACCTTACTTAACATTTAAATGAGTTTCAATACCTGTTTTCTCTCTCCCAGGCAGTATACCTTCCTTTATAGTGTATACATTTGTATCCATCATATTTACACACACACACATCTGTGAATATACATTTATGATAAACATATATTCTAATTCACATAACTTAAATAGCTTTTGATGATAGATAAAATACTTTCTCAATATCATTTTAATCATTTTCTTAGTGTAGGCAGCAATTCCCAGCATAAGAATGGTACATCACTCTCATGTGTGGGTGCATGAGTGTATACGTGGGTCTGTGAGTGGGTGCATGAGGGTCATTGTGGGTCTGTGAGTGGGTACATCAGTGTCTGAGTGAGTCTGTAAATGGCTGCATGAGTCTCCAAGTGGGTCTGTGAGTGGGTGCATTGGTGTCAGAGTGGGTCTGTGAGTGAGTGTGTGAGTTTATAAATGGGTCTGTCAGTGAGTGCATGAGTCCCTGAGTGGGTCTTTGAGTGGGTTTCTCAGTGTCTGAGTGGTCTGTGAGTGGGTGCATCCATGTGTAAATGGGTGTGTGAGTGGGTGCATGAGTGTATGAGTGCATATGTGGTTGTGTTGAAGAGAGTGTGAGTGGGTCTGTGAGTGGGTGCATCAGTGTATGATTGGGTATGTGAGTGGGTGTATAAGTGTATTTATAGCTCTGTGATTGGGTGAATGACAGTCTGAATGTGCCTCTGAGTGGTGTGCAGGTCTGTGATTGGATGCGATTGCATGAGTCTCTAAGTGGGTTGTGAGTGGCTGCATGAGTCTGTAAGTGGGTCTATGAGTGGGTGCATCAGTGTCTAAGTGGATCTGTGAGAGGGTGCGTCAGTGTCTGAGTGGGTCTGTGTGTGGGTGCACCAGTGTCTGAGTGGGTCTGTGAGTGGGTGCATCAGTGAGTGAGTGGTTGCATGACTGTGTAAGTGCATATCTGGGTCTGATGAAGAGTGTGTTAGTGGGTCTGTGAGTGGGTGCATCAATGTATGAGTGGGGTTGTGAGTGGGTTTATGAGCATATTTATAGCTAGGTGTGTGGGCGAGTGACAGTCTGAGTGTGTTTGTGAGTGAAGTGCAGGGTCTGTGAGTGGTTACGTGAGTCTCTGAGTGGGTCTATGAGTAGATGCGTGAGTGTATGAGTTGGTCTGTGAGTGGGTGCTTCAAGTTTCTGATTAGGTCTGTGAGTGGGTACATGAGTCTCTAAGTAGGTTTTTGAGTGGGTCCATGAGTGTGTCTGTGAGTGGGCGTGTGAGTCTCTGAGTGGGTCTGTGAGTGACTGCATGGGTCTCTGAGTGGGTACATGACTGGGTGTGGGAGTCTCTGAGTGAGTCTGTGTGTGGGTACATAAGTGTATGAGGGAGTCTTTGAATGCGTGCATCAGTGTCTGAGTGGCTCTGTGAGTGGGTGCATCCGAGTCTGAGTAGGTATGTAAGTGGTTGCATCAGTGTCTGAGTGAATGTATAATTAGGTGCATGACTGGGTCTGTGAGAGGGTGCAGGAAGGTCAAAGTGGGTTTGTGAGTGGGTGCATCGGTATCTGATTAGGTCTGTGAGTGGGTGCATGAGTCTCTAAGTGGATGTTTGAGTGGGTGTATGAGTGACTGAGTGGATCTGTGAGTGGGCGTGTGAGTCTCTGCGTGGGTCTGTGAGTGGGTGTGTGAGTCTCTGAGTGGGAGCATGAGTGGGTCTGTTAGTGGGTGCATGAGTCTGTAAGTGGGTCTGTGAATGGGTGCATCAGTGTGTGAGTGGGTGCACGACAGGGTTAGTGGCATATCTGGATGAGTTGAAGAGTGTGTCAGTGGGTCTGTGAGTAGGCACATCAGTGTATGAGTGGGTGTGTGAATGTATTTATGGGTTCATGATTAGGTGAGTGACAGTCTCAATGTGTCTGTGAATGGGGTGCATAAGTGTGTGTTCGTGAGTGTGTGAATGTATTTTTTTTCTCTCCTGCCTGGTTTTGCGACTCTGTCACAGTTTTATAAGGAGGGGGCCATGCTGAGCACTGCAACGTAGTAAGCAACTCCATGATCATGGCAAAAAAAAGGGTGTCAGTATTTCTTAACCTAATAAGAGGTCCCTCAGACACCCTTTATTAGCCCCCATGGGGTCAGAGTACCTCTACTCTACACCTTCTTTTGTTCTCAGGCTCTATTTCCATCCCCCGGGACCATGCCCCAGTTCATAAAATGGCAGCCACAACTTTCTGAACAGGTTGCGCCCAACCAACCACAGTAGTCCTCTTGGAGCGAGGGTTAAGGACGCTCCTTGTAGGGGTTGCAACAGATCCACATCCCAATAAATACAAATTTGAATTTCCTATAATTTCTCTGAAACTACTGAATGGATTTACACAAAACAACAAAAAAGACTCTTTCTGGACCAAGACCTACCTTTCTGCCAAATTTGGTACATTTCTGTCCAGTGGGGTGGACACTATCGCTGTTCACAATCCGTTCGGGAATTAACATAGGAAACACTCCTTTTTTGACCCTCCCTTTTTCTCTGCCCTTGCTTGACAGATTACCTGAAAGCTTTCTAGACAGCAGCTGACAAGACTGTCTAATTATGTGGGGATATTTTGTGAAGATTCCTCAAGCTACGAAAGGGATATAGGCAGTAAAAAATGTCTTTTTCTATAGAAACAAGGTCCTAACTATAACAACCTAGCGGTTTCTTTAAAGATTTGCAACAGACTATAAAAATGTAACTAGAAAACAAAATGATACCAGAAAGCAGAATGCATTTACATCATGCGTAAACATATAAACAATTATTTCATTTGGTTATGCTCCCAGATATAAACGAATGTGAAACAAACAAATACCAAAATGTAGAATGAAATGTCCCCACAATGCATTCTACTTAACAGTGACATGTATCTTATCATATTTCCACCGATCAAACAGTCCAGGTAATTCAACAACAAACACACAAGAACTTCAGTGGAGATACACAAGTCAGGTAAGTGTTTTACATAAAAGTCATTAGGATAGAACACCAGCGCACAAGGCGTGTTACCCAGCAATAGATCAGGATGAGCTTTGTGATTCTTCCTTTGTTGTTTTTTGCAGGTCGATTGGTGATGACTGCTCCCTTCCAGCTGTGATGTGTGATATTTAACTTCTCTCTTTTTGTTTTCTTCTGCAGGGGTCATGAAACCTGGAGTGAGGGGTCTGGTCCAAGTAGGGAAGCTTCCTTAGCAAGTATACATAAAAGAAAGAAAGCCAAACCAGTCACATAGTAATTTGGAATCTGATCCTCTAGTGCAACCCTTTTAGTGTTACTAGGGGAAAGGTTGGGCTTAGTCAGGGCATTGTTAGCTTTTCAAAGGGTGTCTTGTTTCACACCCATTGTGGTCGAGCATTCACTTTGTGCCGTTGAGGATTCCCCCACTCTGCCTCGCGCACTCACCACTGAAGTCCCAGCCCTCCTGGACTGTGGCAGGTTGTAGCAGCGTCTCTGGCAGTGCCTCTGTCTCCACATCAAATCAGTCCGCGGTTGCCTTGCCCAGTTCCTTGAGGTAGGCCTGCCTCTCTCATTCTCTCTCCTTTGGCCTTGTACGGTCCGTGTCCACCACTCCTGCCGCTGCCTCTAGTCCCTGGGTTTCAACGCCAATCTCCCTATTCACTCCTTCCCATTCCACTATTGTCACCTCCCCATCACTCTCCTCTCCTTCCTCGAAGTCCTCATCAGTTTCTGCCTCTCTAGCCAATCCACTGGTCTTTTAAAGAGGTTGGCGCCGCCTCTCTCTCCCTGCTGAGGACAGTCTACCATTACTTTCAGAGGTTTTGTAATACTCGCTCACTACTGGCTTGTTATGCTTTCAGGTTCCAGGTCTCTTCTCTGCTCCAGGGTACGCTCTGAAGAAAACAGACATCACACACTTGTGTAAGGTAAGGATTGGGGGGGATTCTGTCACATATCTCATCCCCTACTTTCTTCCTTGAAAGAAATGAGTCCCCTGGATATCGAGACAAAAAATCAGCATATTGCCTTGCTCCTGTCTCTTACAATGCTGTGTTTTGAAGAAGAAAGGTTGAAGGGTGAGGAACCATCAAAGTATACAGGGCTTTCTGCCTTTGTTATGAACCATCCACTCTAGAGGGGCGTGGTCTGTATGGGGAACTAATTTGCCTTCTTCCAAATAATATCAGAGAGCCTCTACAGCCCACTTGATGGCTAGTGCTTCCTTCTTCAGTTGTGTACTTTTTCTCCCAGGGAAAGAGTTTATGACCCCCATCCTGCCTCCTTCTCACCGCTCCTTTAGCCAGTTTCCCGCCGCTGCGTCCCCTGCGGCCCCTCCCCCCTCCTTCTCACCACTCCTTTAGCCAGTTTCCCACCGCTGCGTCCCCTGTGGCCCCTCCTTCTCACCGCTCCTTTAGCCAGTTTCCTGCCGGTGCGTCCCCTGCGCCCCTGCGGCCCCTCCCCCCTCCTTCTCACCGCTCCTTTAGACAGTTTCCCGCCGCTGTGTCCCCTGTGGCCCCTCCCCCCGCACCCTCGTTCTCACCGCTCCTTTAGCCAGTTTCCCGCCACTGCGTCCCCTGCGGCCCCTCCCCCGCCTTCTCACCACTCCTTTAGCCAGTTTCCCGCCGCTGCGTGCCCTGTGGCCCCTCCTCCCTCCTTCTCACCTCTCCTTTAGCCAGTTTCCCGCCGCTGCGTCCCCTGCGGCCCCTCCCCCCTCCTTCTCACCGCTCCTTTAGCCAGTTTCCTGCCGCTGCGTCCCCTGTGGCCCCTCCCCCTCCTTCTCACCACTCCTTTAGCCAGTTTCCCGCCGCTGCGTCCCCTGCGGCCCCTCCCTGAGCCCCCTCCTTCTCACCGCTCCTTTAGCCAGTTTCCCACTGCTGCGTTCCCTGCGGCCCCTCCTTCTCACCGCTCCTTCAGCCAGTTTCCCGCCGCTGCGTCCCCTGCTGCCCCTCCCCCCAGCCCTCCCATTGGACAGGCCCTCCCGCCTCCCAGCTGCCACACCCACCCTCCCCTCCTCTTATGGCAGCTGTGGCGCGGCCACGCCGCTGGCGCGCCGAAGGTGCACCAAAGGCAAGCCTGTCTGGGCCCGTCCGCGCCTGGACCGCGCCCAGCGCCACCCCCCCTGGTCCGCGAGACCCCTGCACCTCCAGACGCCGCTACACGGCCGAGCAACTCAACGCCCTCAACCCCGGCCACATCACAGCATGCTCCCAGCCCTCACCAAGGAACACCCACGGACCCTTCGCATGCCGCACCTGCAGATTCACCTGTGAAAGAACAACGAAACCAACAAAGACCGAAACTAACCACCTCCAACGCATACTCCTCAACACCCGCTCCGCACGCAAGCACGCCATCGAACTCTGGGACCTGCTCGACTCCACCGCCTCAGACGAAGCCTTCCTTACCGAAACCTGGTGGAACGACTCCTCGGCGCCCGACATCACAATAGCCGTCCCGGACGGCTACAAGATCATCCGTAGGGACTGCAAAAATGGAATCGGAGGAGGCATAACCATCGCCCACAAATCCTCCATCAAGGTCGACACCCACACTGACGACTCCCTCAAGACCACCGAACGCCTATGCTTCCGCATCCACACCGACCCCAACACCACTCTCAGAGGAACGCTCATCTACAGACCCCCCGGACCACGAGGACCATTCAGCGAATCCCTCGCGACCTCACCAGCACCCACGCACTCACCTCAACGGATTACATCCTCCTCTGGGACCTAAATTTCCACCTGGAGAACAACAACGACACCAACTCCACTACCCTGATCGACAACCTCACCAACCACGGCCTCAGACAACTCGTCAACACACCAACCCACATCGCCGGCCACACGCTTGACCCTATCTTCTCCTCAAGCGCCCACGTCACCTTCAACCATACCACCGTACTCCACTGGACCGACCACCACTGCATCCACTTCACCTACAAGAAACCTACCGAGCACCACCGCACCCAACAACCACCCCGCCGATGCTGGAGCAAAGTTACGGAAGTCCGGCTTACCAACGCCCTCGCCCAGAACCCACCCACCGACTCCACCGACCCAGACACCGCCGCCAACAACCTCACCCTGTGGATCAACGATTGCGCCAACACCCTTGCGCCACTCAAAAAACCCACCGACAACCAAGCCAGAAGAAAAGCCGCCTGGTTCACCGACGAGCTCCTAAATTCCAAACGCGACTGTCGGAAGCTAAAAAAGGAATGGCTCCTCAAACGCACACCTGACAGCCTCACAGCCCACAAGGATGCCACCCGCAAGCACCACCAACTCATCAGACAAGCCAAACGATCCCACTTCAAGGACCGCCTCAACAACACACACAACAGCAAAGAGCTCTTCAGCATCGTGAAAGAACTCTCCAACCCCAGCGCCAACATCAACGACATCCCTCCATCCCAAGAACTCTGCAACGCACTGTCCACCTTCTTCCACCGGAAGATCACCGACATCCACAACAGCTTTGACGCCACTCCCACGCCAGACCCCACCCCCGAACACTCCACCTGTTCTGGACCAACGTGAACGACACAGAGACACGCAAGATCATGAACTCCATCCACTCAGGATCTCCATCAGACCCCTACCCTCACCACGTATACAACAAAGCCGACTCCACCATCGCCCCCCAACTACAGTAGGTCATCAACATCTCCTTCGAAACAGCGACATTCCCTAAAAAATGGAAACACGCCGAAATCCGCGCCCTCCTCAAGAAGCCCAAAGCAGACCCCAACGACCTCATGAACTTCCGACCCATCTCCCTGCTCCCTTTCCCAGCAAAGGTGATTGAAAAAATCGTCAACAAACAACTAACCAGCCACCTCGAAGACAACGGCATCCTAGACCCCTCCAAGTCTGGCTTCAGACGAAACCACAGCACCGAAACCGCCCTTCTCGCTGCCACAGACGACATCAGACGCCAAATGGACAACGGCGAAACATCAGCCCTCATCCTCCTGGACCTATCTGCCGCCTTCGACACAGTCTGCCACCGCACCCTGAAATCACGCCTCCACGAAACTGGAATTCAAGGTAAAGCCCTCAACTGGATCATCTCATTCCTCTCCGGCAGAACCCAGAGAGTCCGCCTCTCCCACTTCCGCTCCAAAGCCACCGACATCATCTGCGGCATCCCCCAAGGCTCATCCCTCAGCCCGACGCTGTTCAACATCTACATGGCCCCCCTCGCTCAAGTGGCCCAACAACACAACCTCAAAATCCTCACCTACGCCGACAACACCCAGCTCATCCTCTCACTCACCAAAGACCCCCACACCGCCAAAACCAACCTCCACGAGGGAATTAAATCCATCGCCGATTGGATGAGAAACAACCGTCTGAAACTGAACTCGGACAAGACGGAGGTCCTCATCCTCGGACCCACCCCCTCCGTCTGGGACGACTCCTGGTGGCCCACCGCACTAGGAACCCCACCGACACCATCCGACCACGCTCGCAACCTGGGCTTCATCCTCAACTCCTCCCTCACTTTGTCTAAACAGGTCAACGCAGTTTCCTCCTCCTGCTTCAACACACTCCGCATGCTCCGCAGAATCTACAAGTGGATCCCGACAGAAACAAGAAAAACAGTGACACAGGCCCTCGTCAGCAGCAGGCTGGACTACGGCAACGCACTTTATACAGGCATCCCAGCAAAAGACCTACTACGCCTCCAATGTATCCAAAACGCCTCCGCCCGGCTGATCCTCAACGTACCCCGCCACAGCAACATCTCCCACCACCTGAGGAACCTTCACTGGCTCCCCGTGGACAAAAGGATCACTTTCAAGCTTCTTACCCACGCTCACAAAGCGCTCCACGAGACTGCTGCTAAAGGGGACAGAGTATAATGGTCCGCTATACCATATTCAGCAAACTGGCCTGGTGTGCCCCATGATGCCCCGCAAGGGGATTAATTTACATATCCTTTTTCTTATGGTAGCCCTAAAACTGGATAGTGGCATCAGTAAAGTGTATTGGGAAGTGTTTAAGGTGGCCACTGGAGGGAAGCCTCTCCCCCATAATATTAGGATGAAATTCTTGAAGTCAACCAGGGAGATTTGCAGATGGCCATAGATGAGGTTTCCCTGTTTTTTAAAACATGCCCAGCACAGGAGAATTTTTCTTGGGCTCTGGAGTATGGGCCCCCTTGTGGTTGGTTCTGTGGCTACATTTAGTGACTTATAGAATGTAAAGGAAGATTCAGATACAAATGTTGTTTTGAATTCTATGTCAGGACCGCAGGTAAAAATTAGGCATTTCCTTTCTTCACTGTATTTAACAGCAGCATTAACCAGGCATTTAACCACTCGTTAAACTATGTTTCCCATTGTACGGATATTTGTCTTCCTTTTCAGGGTACCTTCCCCCCCTTTTCTGCCGGCTGCGGGAACGCTTCCTGTTCTTTCGCAGCAAACATCTTGGCTCAGAGCCCGGGGCGGTCTGCTCACCACCAGAGGGCTCTGCACATTCCCCACATTCCTTGCATACTGTGCTATGCGCGTCAAACCCTGGCAGCCGACACACAGCATTTACAAATGTTGAGGGAACTGACGTGCATCATGGCCTGCAATTGCTGGGAGGGTTTACTTTCCCCACGCTTGGTGGAAGCTGTCCATTTTCAATAATAAGAATAAGATTTGCATTCTGAGCTGGCCTGGAGCCTGACACCCATCCTGGGTAAGGCCTGTCTGACAAAATAAAGGGACGTGGCCCAGGCACAATAACGCTCAGTGTTATCCTACTTTCCCTCACAAAACAAACGGAGTTACTGCCATCCCGCTTTCTGAAGCTGCCTTTGGCACACTCATATATCGGGCCTTCTCTCGAAACCTAACTGCCCTCTGTGGTCGGTGCACACTGCACCCATTATCTAGTCCATTTTTACCACAGTTCGCTAATATGGCTTAGAAGCACCATTTTGAGGACCCCTCTGTGGAATATGTGGAAGAGGAGCAGATCTCCTATCTTCCGACTGACTACAACTTCTGCCTGACAATGCACGCCTCTCTCTTTAAGGTAGTTAACCAACTAATGGCCTCCCAGGAGAGGAAATCAGACTAGATGGGATCCCAATGCCCTTTACCCCTTACAAGGGAAGACCAGGCCGGGGCCCCCAGCCCTCACACCTCCAGGGCTGGTGAAAAGTCTAGTTCCTAAATTAAAATACGCAGGGGAAGATGGTGGTGACCAAGAGACCGTTGCATGACTCAAAAAGGTCTTCGTGGATTCCCCAAACCCCCAATCATCTGACCCCCTGCCTGACCCATCCTAACCCGATGACTCCCCGCATTCTTTGGAGGGGAACATTCAACTCGACAGAACTTGGCATCCCCGGGCCCCTCAAACTCTTCATAAGAGGTCAGCATATCAGACAACACTCCCCAGAAGACTCTGACATACTGAACCCCAAAGACTTGATTCATCTGCGCTCGGTGGAATGGATCCCAGCACCCAAAGTGGCCTCGTAAGTGGCGGGTGTCTATGTAAACCTGTAGACAAAGAAGTGAGAAACCATCTTGAGATGGAATGTCCTCATCCCTCTCAAGGGTAAAGTGGCATCTGAGAGCGATACCAGAATGGCGACTTTCCTGGCAAAATTCATGAAGGACCCCAAGAAGGGGGTTGACAGATCCTGGCGTGTGTGCCAGGATAAGCTGCTGGACATAGTGGGCGCCCTTACCAAAATCTTGGACATGGTGGAAGGCGCTAAGTCTTCGGGCTCCCTGATTTCCCCAGAAGCGCTGTCAGGCTGAGCACAACAGGCAATTAGTTTCCTGGGCAACGCCAACTGCGCCCTTGACTGAGAGATGTAGGTCATTACTTATTGAGGTGGATCCCAAATTCGGGGAATAGGCAACATCAGAGGAGGGTCCGATTGCTCAAGGCGGGCTCTTGGGAGAGCCTTTTATCAGAGAACTCAGTAAATTTGTAAACACCTTCACTTCTCTGGATAGGGAGCAAACGTCCATCAGAAAAAGTTTCAACCCCCGGGTTTTTGCCTTGGTCAGTCAAGGAAAGGGGCACTCGACTGCCCACCGCCTCAGAACGCCTCCAGAGGACGAGGACAGTGGCAGAATGCGTCTCGCTTTGGGACCTTCTACCTGACCGGACAATACCCCAGATCCAGAGGCATCGGCAATTACAACTCCTTCAATTCCCATCAAGGTGAGTGCACTTCCCGAAATGGGATGTCCTTTGGGGGGCAGATTGGGGCAATTCTCACACAACTGGAGAAACCTCACTTCAGATGCCTGGGTTCTGCAAATAGTGAAAGGGTTTCATATAGAGTTTTACAGTTCTCCAGTCCAGACCAGGAGACCCTGACCTCTAGTGTTTTCCACAACCAAATGGACCTGATAGATGCCAAAATCTCCGAACTGTTTGAGAAAAGGACTATTGCTACAGTTTTTCCCCACCCCCTCAGGATTCCTCAGCAACCTCTTTCTGGTGGAGAAGAGGGACGGAGGTCACCGCCCAGTTATCAATTTGAAAGAATTCAATGAATAGGTGGTATTCCGGCAGTTCAAAATGGAGGGCATCCATCTCTTACGAGACCTCCTGTAGGCAAAATACTGGATGGTGCGTCTCGACCGGAAGGATGCTTACCTGACTGTGCCCATCTTTTCCCTTCATCGTCGCTTCTTCCAGTTTCAATGGAGAGAACAGGTGTTTGAATTCACTTTGAATTCATGTTCAAATTTCACCAAGCTCTTAAGACCCTTGATAGAGTTCCTCAGGGCCAGGGGTATCAGGCTCATCATCTAACTAGACACCCTTCTCCTTTTGAACCAATGGCCACATCGACTCTCCACAAATCTCCAATTCTCCATTCATCTCCAGGAGTCTCTTGGTTTTGTCATCAACAAGATGAAATCAGCTCTGACCCCTGTTCAGTCCCTCCAGTTTCTGGGTTTCGTAGTGGACTCAGTCAAAGCCACCCTCAGCATTCCTTCTTGCAAACTATCCAGGATACGTCACAAACTCAGGCAGACTTTGGTCAAGGAAACTATCTTCTTTCGCCATCTGGCTTGCGTTGTGGACCTCCTGTCATCCTCCAACCAGGCTATCTTTCCAAGCCCTCTCTATTATCGAGCCCTACAACGGTTGAATATCTCCCACCTTTGAAGGGGCCTCACGTAATCATAAATAATTCCCCTCTCAGACTAAACAAAGGAGGAATTCCAATGGTAGATCGCTCACATGGAAGCATAGAACGGCTGTGACATTCTTGATTCTCAACCGGATTTGGTAATAGAATCTGATGCCAGTACATCCGGCTGGGGAACTCATTGTGGGGAGTTTACCGCAGGCGGAGTGTGGTCTTCCAAAGAGTGTTCCCTCCACATCAATCATCGCAAGTTTTTGGCAGGTTTCTTCGCAGTACGATGTTGGACGAGAGACAAATCTCAGTGCTGCGTCCTTCTAAAGATGGACAATGTGGCAGTGGTCCACTACATCAACCATCTGGGAGGCACCTGGTTGAAGGCTATTTCCGACCTAGTGAAATCCTTCTGGGAATATTTCCTCGACAATCAAATCTCAGTGCTGACAGAACACCTACCGGGAGCTTCCAATCAGGTGGCGGATTGGCATGTGCGTCATTAGTACGACGTAAGCCTCTGGAAACTCCACAAAGGGATTTTTTGAGCAATCAGGTGCAGGTGGAGTCCTTTCTCCATTGACTTGTTTGCCTCCAGGTTGGACCATCAACTCGACAAGTATTGCAGCTGGAGACCAGATCCCGGAGCGACGTGGACGGATGCGTTTGCTACAGGATTCGTCTCTGGAACAGGGATACGTGTTCCCTCCCTTCGCTATGATAATGAGGACGTCATTCCAACTCCGGAGACAGAAGGCAGACCTAGTGCTAGTTACGCCGACCTGGAAGTCTAAAGCTTGGTTTCCAGTTCTGATGGAACTTTCTTGGGATTTTCCAGTCTGTCTACCACTTCTCCCTGATCTCCTGCTCGACCGTTCGGAGAACCCTCATTCCATGATAGAGAAGGGTTGTCTCAATCTTATGATTGGAGAGTTACTGGGAAAGATGGAAAGTCCAGGGAATTTTGTAGGAGGCTGCCTCTCTCCTTGCCAAGGCCTGGTCAGAGGGGACTAACAGAGGATATAATTCTGCATGCAACGTCTGGCTGGGTTGGTGTCTCCAACGACACTTGGCTCCTATGGGGGCAGGAGTTGGCCATATAATTAACTTCTTAGCGTCTCTAGCATCTGAAGGGATGGCATATAAGTCAGTTAATACCTTCTGCTCAACCATTTCCGCAGGCCACCTCCCAACTGAGGCACATCCCGCAGGGCAACATCCTTTAGTGTGGAAGCTGCTGAGAGGTGTTAGATTATCCTTGCCTCCTCAGCCTCGCTATTCTTCTCTCTGGGATGTCAATAAGGTTCTTTCCTTGTTCAAGGCTTGGCCTTCCAATAAATACCTTTCCAGGAAGCAAATGCCAGCTAAGTTTGCAACCCTATTATGTCTTATCTCTTGTTGCAGAGTTTCGGAAGTCAGAGAAATGGATTTAACAGGTAGAGTATTTACTCCAGAAGGTGTGGTTTTTCATATCCACAGGCGTACAAAATCTAATTCTCGGACAATTTCATACCGAAAATTTCCACATGCTCTAAGGCTATGTGTGGTCAGAGCGATAAAAGCTTATGAAGCCATGAAAAATTATATCAGACCACATCAGCTTCTCATAGCCCTGACAAAACCCCATAAAGCGGTTTCCTCCCCTACAATTGTCAGATGGGTTAAATGGGCTATGAGTGAAGCAGGAATAGACATACCTATTTTTGGCGCACATTCAGCGAGCGGGGCTATGGCAAATAAGGCTTTCACCTTGGGAGCTTGATTGGAAGATATTCTTAATGCAGCTGACTGGTCCTCAGAGTCCACGTTCAAGACCTTCAATTCTAAACCTTTCCAAACCATGGCCTCGCTTTGGTCGATAAGCTTTAAAAAAACTACTCTTTGCCTCTGGTCCTGACAGTGACCAAAAGAATTTCTAGCTATTGTAATGGAAAGTTTAAATTCTATTAAGGACACGGGGGAGAGGATTAGTCCACCCTATAGAACAACAGTCCCACCCTACATATCAGGTGGGTAATTTAAGTTGGTTTATACATCCTGTACAGAGAGTGCTAATGATGAAGATCTTAATATCTGTTGCATACCTGCATGTTTTTTCTGCAGATGATGATACGTGCTGGGGGCCTTAACAATGCTCAGCTGCAATGTTCTGTAATTTTTTCATTAGGGGTAACCTGTTATAAACAAATGATATGTCGTTTTTGAAACGGGGACCTCGAAACAGGAGTGAAGAAGTTCATCCCGTTGAAGGTCGCAGGAAGAAAGAGGAAGAGAAGATGTCTGCTCAGGCTTTTCAGGGACTTGGCGACCGTTGATTGGATGATGCTTGTTGAACTACCTTTGTTGTTGTTTTTCCCACTATCTCATGGGAAATGTAGGTTAATGAGTGGTTAAGTGCTTGGTTAACACTGCTGTTAATTAAAGTGAGGAAAAGAAAAGCCTAATCCTCGCCTCCATGTGCTTAATAGAATTTAAACTTTCTGTTATGATAGCTAGGACATTTTTAATTCACATGTTTCATTGAAAATGTGATGATTGAACAATGAACGTTTGCCATTATAATGAATGATTATCAGCATTTGTTCCATTGATGTAAATGGTGGGGTCATATTGAAACATGACATGTCGCTGATTTTAATGATTTGGTGGCTCCCTCACAAAGCCAGTAGGCCTCCCTTAAATAATTACACCCCCTTATATTATGATTTTCTTCTGGTATAGATGAGTGTATTTTGGCTAGGGGGTTCAGGACCACCTAGGGGTTTGATATGTTATAAGGGAATCACCAAAGGTATTTCTGTCTACCTAAATGCGCATATTTGTAACTTAATGCATAGTATTTAGTAGTGTGTGTAGTAAAAGTAATTTTCCTTTGTAAAAGAAAAATTACTGAATGGATGTAAGAAACTGGGTTATTGGTTGAGTGGGGTACAAGCCCCTCTCAGGCAACAACGCAATCCTTCTCAGTGTGAACCATAAAAGTCTTTACACTAACCTGTGGTTAGCCCTCTGGTAGCTTGGCACAAAGCAGTCGAGCTAACATAGAGGCACAATGTAACGTACTTATGCAGCACACAAACAACAATAGAGTCAAAATATAGCACATGAAAAATCTCAAACCAATTTAGAAAATTTGAGTAAATGTTAATGAATAAGATTATACCAGAACAACAAAACTCCAGTAAGTAGAACTAGAGATATTCAGTTTCAAAATATTGGGTACAAATAATGCCTATAAGGATAAACTGCCACCCATGGTCCTCTGGTCATGCTGGACTAGTACCAAGTCACAAGTTCAGGCTGGCGTAATGGAGCACGGGTCAGATACAGGGACCAGGTTAGTCCTGCTGAAGAGTTGACTTTTGAGACCGGCATGAATAGTTCTGTTTGCAATGGAGGAGGCCTCGAGGAGCAGGTAGAGCATTGTGGGTGGTCGTTGCTGTTGAGTGAAGAGTAGGCTAGGCACCACGGGGTGTTGTCCATGTAGCACAGCTAGGCAGTCCTGTGTTGTAAACAGCTATTGCTGTAGCATTGTGTTCGGGGTCACACAGGCTATTGTTGCTGTGGTGAGAAGTGTAGCTCTGGCATTGCTGGATGTCACTGGCAGTTGCTGTAGCACGAAGAGTCCATGTCACCAGAACTACACTTTGGCAGTCTACGTGAGTTGCAGAGTCTGGGAGTGAATGGGTCCATTCACAGTCTTGAGGAGCTCAAACATCAGAATTTTTGCTGTTTCTTGCAGAGGAATACATTTTGATGCCAGCCACGGGCCCAAGATCTGGGGAGACACCTCTTAGGAATCAGAGACTCACTCCAGCAAAAGCAAGCAAGGCTCAGGCAGGTTCAGTCACAGATCCAGATAGGTCCAGTGCAACAGCTCAGCTGGGCAGTTGCAGGGTGGCCTCTGAAGCTTGTTGTGTCTTGTGGCTAACACAGAAGGTGAGCAAACTGACCCTGGGAGTCACTTTGCGTAGCCTGGGATGAAGGTAAGCAGGTCCAGTCTTCTTTCTCAGATAGCCAGGCAGCCCTCAAGCAGCAGGGCAGTCCAGTACCGAAGTCCTTCTTTTGTATGTCCACAAGTCCGGGAGTGCTCTGATGAGTGGCTCAGGAAGTCTGATATGTATCCCTGGTGCAAGTCTTTGTGTTAGGGAACTCTCTTTCCTACATACAAAATCTAATTGTGCAAAGGTCTTCCTCTGGTCAAGACTCCAAACTGTCTATGGGATGACAAAAGGAAGGCAGGCCTGTTGTCAGATTGCTTTGTATGTGTCGGAGAGAGAGCCCTCTGAAGTGCAAGAGGGGCTAGGTACAGCTCCTCCCAGCTATTGTGCCCAGAAGGCACATTATGTCCATACCTAAACCCTCTTTATGTTGTTTGGAAAGAAAACACAAACCCCAACATCAGATCCATTCACTCATGTGACCTGGGATACTGGCAGAAGGCACCAATGGGTAGGACCAAAAAATCCCAATTTCTACAAGTGGTACTTTCAGAGTTGTAACTTAAATCCTGACTTCACCATTAAAGGGGGTTTTAAATTACAATTCATATGAGTGTGAACAGCATATTCCTATCTGCTCCCAATCCAAAGTTATCACTTATTAAATGTAATAACGTTACCTAGTGTTATAAAAAGGGAGAGCTAGACCTTACAAAAGTGAAAAAAACTTTATGAGTTTTTCACTGCCAGGACATGTAAAAATTAATCCTACATGTCCTATTTTTTAAACATAGTGCTCCCTGCCCTCTATGCCTTTAGGGCCTGCTTTTGGGGTATCTTATAAGTAATTAAAAAGGAAGGTTTAGGCCTGGCGAAAGGTTCATTTTCCCAGGTTGAATGCAGCACAATTAAAAAAGAGGAAAAAAGGATGAGAAATATCTTGATATCACCCCAGGAGAGACATAGCATTTTGACGTATTTCCAGGTTTACCAGTATCGGTAAATCTGGGAAAGCACCAAAATCGATGGGTGTATATATGGAAACACGCACACCGCACCTAAGGAACTCCTCCCTGAAACAGAGTAACACAATACAGTGATTTGTGCTGCTTTTCATTACTCCGGATTTATCAAGCCATGCAAGGCCCTGCAATTATGGGTAGTCCAAATTCACCATGTTTGAAGATGACAGCCCAAGCACTTTAGCATTGATTAGCAGTGGCAACGTGCAAAAAGTCCAAATGCTCACAAAAACAAACTCATCAAAACAGGATGTGAGCAGGCAAAGAGTTTGGGGGAATACCACCACAAGGATGTCAGGCCTAGCAATGGATAATTTATTGAGTGTTATTGTGTGCCATTGAATTGGGAGTATTGTCCTATACGATCTTCCCTGAGTAGGCCTTGGATTGCTCTCTTTCACTAGTCTAAGAGAGTAAAGTGTTCCAATGGGTTAATTGGTTTCCTGTAAAGAGACAATTCTGGGCCTTTTACTTGTGAAAGACTGACATCCTTTGCAACTAATAACCCTATTTCTCACATAATTCATACCTTGACCAAAGACAAAAGGTCTCAACGTGGGAGCATTGCTAATGAGTGTCTTCAACAAAGTGAGAGTGTTTTGTTGGTCACTGATCAACATGTACTTCACTCCTTTGTGTAGGAATTTCCTCAATGATTCCATGACTATGATGAAATCTTGAGAAAACTTTTAGCAGTACTCACAAAAGCCACAAAAGGATAACAATTGTTCTTTGTTGCAAGGTGGGGGTATATCCTCAATGGCTATCACATGTGACATTTTAATAATTACTCCTTGTTTTGCTAGGGAGTGCCCAAAGCCACTCATTATGAGCCTGATAGATGGCCTTCATCTGTGATTTTTTTTAAGAATTACTCTTTGTGCTAAGGAGTGCCCATAGAACTCAATATGAGCCTGATAGACATTACACTTATCAGCTGACAAGACCAGACCACTACTCTTGAATTTGGAACAAATCTTGATGGGAAGGTCAAAAGGTTCCCTTGCATCCTAAGTAACCACTAAGATGTTGTCTTGGAAACATCTGATGTTATCTTCCAAGCCTTTAAACAGGTGGTGCATTGCATGTTGGAAAATGAGCACCACCAATGAAAGGATGAACACAATCCTTCCATTTTGGAACAGCCCAAAGGGTGTAATAAAGGTAGATAAGAGTGTTGATTTTTCAGCCAAGTCAATTTGATGGTACATGTACCACAGACCGACAGTGGAAAACACAAACACTGTCTGAAACAGAGATTAGCTCATTTTCCCTGGGCCATGGATACTTATCAATGACACTGTTTGAGTTTCGTGCCCTCAAGTCTATGCATAAGCACAGACCTCCAGTACTTTTCTTACTCAACACATTGGGCATCGAGTCCAATTATTCGATTTTCTCTACAATGCTGTCTCAGATAAGCTTCACAAGTAAATTATTCATATCCTTGCACACGCAAATTGGCAAACTACACAATCCTTGCTGCACATGAATGGTCTCCAGCTTGAGTTTTATACGATGAGTGGACCATTCAAGTTATCCTAAGCTTTCTGCAAACACTAATTTGATAAGGTATTATGAATCATCTGAAATCCTGGTCACATACTACTCACACTGGATCTCCTATGCTGGGATTCAAAACAATCCATACCAGTCTCTGGTCTTTTCAGGCCAATAAAAACACACACCCCTGGTGCAACATACATTTTGATCCTTGCACTCTTTCCCTTGGACATGACCTCAGCTGGGACATAGCCATAGGAGCCTATGCTACGTTTGCTGAAAGCAACTACTCTCATATCTGGGGAAGATAGCATACCAACTTGGGACGCAACTCAGGAATCAAACTTTTTCTGAGAAATCATGTATGGAGAACCAAAATTTGCAATAACACTGAGCTCACACCGCAAAACATGTAGTAGGTACATTGCAGAACTATTTGCCCCATTATGTAGTTTGTCAGTGGCTTGCCAAATCACAAGGACCATATTACTTGGTCTTGGGTCATTCTCATTTAGTTGCTCCCTGACAGGACTGATATATTTTTCACTTGTGCCACTCTGGGTTTCACGGTTTGCTTACTCTCTTTGCAAACTCTCACAGAGTAACTCATGTACCCAAAGGAATTGCACTCTTTCTGCGTGGCTGGGCAGTTCTTTGAAGGAGCAATTTGTGAAACATTACACAGTGATAACAACAGCACTTGGACTGAGATCTTCTCATTACTATTAGTTCAGATTTGACCTGTTTGGCACTGACACTGCACACCTCAATTCCTTTGCAATCACCTTTGTTCACTTCTCTTACCCAGAAGACAGAGGGAATGATTTAGATATCAGCGGACGGGTTATTCCATTACAACGGTGACAGATATCCTGTCCGTCGAAATATAAATCCCATTTTCTATGGGATTTATATTTCAGTGGACTGGATATCCATCACTGTTGTGACGTAATAACCAATCTGCCGAAATCTAAAGCAAGCCCAGATTGTTCAATAGTATTGGCCAATTTGATTACTTACTGTAATGTGAGGTCACCAATGACCCATAACATTTCCTAGATATGTTTGTAGTATTGACAAAAAGTTGGTCTCTTATCATCTCATCTGTGGTTCCCCCAAAGTTGCATGTTGTCAAAAACCTATGAAAGTAGTGTGGTACTCATCAAAGTCTCACTTTCCCAATGTTGCCTTGTATGACAGTGGTACCTTTGGAGTGTGATGCTCATTGTTGTTTTAGAACAGTTTTCTAGTCTGAGCATTTCATCTTGGAACTTGTCATACTCATTTTTACCCTCAGGTGCATGTTCTTTGGATAACGTTTGATATGTTTCCTGTCCCTGGGAGCCAACACAGTAGAGCTCCATAATCTTTCTATGCTCTTCCAACATTATTACGCAGAATGTATGAGTGGAATTTATAGTTCCATCTTTTCCAAGAGACAGAAAGGTTTCTTTTCCATAAAAATCACTGATAGGTGTTAACTGCATGTAGGAATGGGCATAGGAATCACTTGTGCAAGGAAGAAGTGCAATTATGCACACCATAGCTAATGTGTTAGAAATGGAGGTGATTAGGGAAGTCAATAAAATGCTCTTGTTGATATCAGCCCCTTTGGTGCAGGTGCCGGCCAATGGCTGACACCCACACACCTTCCCCATTGGCCAACACTGGGGAAAGCTAGAAAGGATACTCGGGTGCTTGCACCGGAGGAATCCTTCTTTTAAATACAAAGGGAAGGGGAGATGAGGTATCACTTCTGCATCAGCAAAGACAACCCCTCCCACCTATCTGGGTGGTCAGCGCCTCTCAAGATGCACTGACTTCACAGATTCCCTACAAGAGCAGCTCACAGGAACAGGTGAGTGCTTTCTCCCACTCCAGTGGGGAGAAAATGCCAAAAACAGCCTCCGTAGGTTTCAGGGATACCTCGTTGGAAATGGGAGAGGAACGGATCAAATCAAGTTCAATGGGAGCCCTCTCCAGGGGACTCCCATGGGCCCAGCCACACAAGTGATATGACAATTCTATCGGCAAGAGTGGGGTAACGCTGAATTGTAGACATTTTGTGGATTCCTGCTGATTCTGCAAGTTTCCATCACAGAAATGTAAGCAATACGTGTGATTTCGGGCAAACTTTGAGGTTTTCAGGGGATTCTGGGTAAGACAACCTCACGGAATCCATGCAAGGCACACCACTCTGGAATCTTCGTCTTGTCTATTTTAAAAAAATGTCTGTGGTTCATAGGTTTGCATGGGTAGCGCCACAGCACAGCCCCAAATACTATAGCAGCCCCTACTGCTTATCTCTCAACTTAGGCCTTTAGGGCTTTTTGTGTTGTGGTCTCTTGGCCCACAAGTGTGTGGGGTACCCTTCTTATCAGGAGAACTCAGGGTAGTGACATATTTGTGGTTTTCCACAGATTCCAGAACTTTCAGTCTCAGAAATATGAGGAATATGTGTGTTTCTTATCAAAGTTTGACATTTGCAAGGGCTTCTGGGTGATGTTACCTGTGAGAGCCATGCAGGTCATGAACCCCTAGACTTCCCTGGCTGTCTATTTTTCAAAAATGTTTGCTAGGTGTCCCTAGGTGCTGTCTGAGCTAGGGCCCAAAATCCAGAGCTGCTCACACTGGAAAAAAGGCCCAGTTTTCAGTGGCAAAATGTGATGCATACATGTTGCAGTTGGGCCCATTTCTTGTCACGGGCACTTGGCCTACCCACACAAGTGAGGTACCATTGTCATCGGAAGACATGTTGGAACATAGAATAATAGAAAATTTGTTATTACCAATTGGATTCACTGCAATTTTTCCTTCCAAATGTAAGCCAGTGTGCAAGTAAAAAGACATTTGGAAAAATTCCCTCTGAATCACATAAAATATAGCTACCCACAAATTCAGAAACATCCAAATATCCCTGCAACCAGAATGGTCGATCAGAGGTAATAGTACATTGGTTTTGTAAATGTGCCATCATGACAAAAAGTTACAGATGAAAATATTGTCACAAATGGCAGTTATTTTCTTCTCATTTTCAACATTTCTTTTATTTCAACAGTTAATTTATTTGAGAAAACCTTGAGGGATCTACACATAAGACCCCTTGCTAAATCTGAAATTTTTGCCTACTTTTCAGAACTCTATAACTGTTCTGGGTCACCAATGGGTTTCACACCGGTAAAATAGGAAAAATGGTCTATCTCCTTGAAAAATTCCAAAACTGTGGCAAAAATATAAGTGTTTCAATTCAGCTCTGCATGTTACTGAAACCTGGGAAGATGGTGACTTTTGGACCGGAAACTGTTCGTTGATGCCATTTTTAGGAAAAAATACAGACACTTTTATTCTGAGCACTTGTTTTCTAATTTTCCTAAAAAAGTCAAACTTTAGATGTATGTTGACTTTTTTCTCAGTTTCCTCCAGATGAATCCATAAACCCTGGGTATCTTTAGAATCCCCAGGAAAAGAAAGCCAGTCAGTCAGTCACAAAACTTTATTCGGCAAATGCCATAAAAGTACAGACAAAAACACAAATACCACACAATAATTACGTTACAGTAAATAGATAGAAGAATAAAATAGTACCATATCTAAAACATTACGTAAACATCCGGTCTAAAATCTCATAAAAGAAACAAATAAAACTCATAACATAAGAAAAATCACAATAACAGAATACAAAGATTAACTTACAATATTAAACTATACATACATATACATTTAAAATGAAATGAGCCTTTTCCTAATGCTTAAAGAAGCTGTAACAAAATCTAATACAAAATGACAAATTTGTCTATCTGGCAATCTCTGAAAATATATTAAAGCTTCCTTGTAATGGATGGGTCTAACAGAACGTAAAGTGGGTAAAATGCAAACCCCTCTAGGAGCAGCATAAAAAGGGCAAAAGAGAAAAAAGTGCAAAGTACTCTGGGTTGATCTAGAATCACAGGGACAAAGAGGTAAATCCCTTTTCCAAAAACATGGTTCAGGAAACGCTACTTTAAAATGAATTAAATTAAGTCTAAAAAGTGTTAAAAAAGAAAGTATCTTAAAACTGGAAAACCAGGTCAGATAAGGTTCAAGGCATGGGGCTGTCACAACCTGAGAATAGGAATCAAAAGATTTTAATTTCAGAGAACTGTAAAATCTCAGGTCTGATATGTACTCGGAGTAAGTAGCCTTCAGAACGGACCTAGAATTTATAGTTAATAGGTGAGGTTCATCAAACATATATCTAAGACCTAAATTCTCAAAAGAGTTTCGTAGAAACATAAGCCAGGGGATCCTATTTGAATTTTCCAATTGTAAGCATTCGGAAATACAATCTTGGACCAATTTTGCCATTGGGTTTAGCCAACATCTAATCCAAAGCAATAATGGCGCCAAAAAAACCCTATCCTCCAAAAAACACTGACCAAGTTCTTCGTGGCAGATGATATTTGCAGTACATTTTGGAACCAACAGTAATCTTCGCAAAAATTTATTTTCGACCCTCTGGAGAGATGGTACCTTTACACAGCCCCAGACGCCTGCTCCGTAGAGCACAGCTGCGGTACACTTAGAATTATACAGAGTTTTCATATGTGCGGGGGGTCTATGGCCTAGTTTATTAGAGAAGCGAAAGATCGCTTCGGTGTTCCTTATCAGCTGTTGGAGCTTAAAATTAATATGAGTCTTCCAGGACAGAGAGGAACTCAAATGCATGCCTAGGTAACAAAAATCTTTGACCTTAATAAGAGAATGCCCTCCCATAGTAAATTGTTTGGATTTTGTGTTACGTGGGCCACAGGTCATGACAAAAGTCTTGGGGTAATTGACCTTCAAATCGAGGCTCGACATAAACTCATAAAACATGTCCAATAAGCCCTGTAAGCCATTTGCAGTACGAGCAATTAAAACTGCATCATCCGCATATAATAAAACTGGAAGTAATCTTTGGCCCATCTTCGGTACATCCTTTGCTTGTTTAACCAAAAAATCATAGAGCCCATTTATATAAATCAAGAAAAGAAAAGGGGCTAAAATACATCCTTGCCTTACGCCCCTGGTTGACGGAATAGGAGGGGTTCTCTGCCCAGATGAGCCGACCTGAACAGAGACCGTTAGGTCTGTATGTAGACGTTTAATAAGCTCCAATAGAGCCGGGTCACACCCTAGAACTTCTAGGATTTGCCATAACTTGGATCTGTTAACCAAATCAAAGGCACTGGTTAGATCGATAAAAGCCATGTGGATGGACTCTTTCTTAACAGACACATATTTATTAAGTATCAATTGTAAGTTTAAAACTTGCTCAACTGTGCCCACACCGGGTCTAAAACCAAATTGGATGGGAGATAAAATCTGGGCATCTGTTACCCAATCTTCTAAACGGGACAAGATCACACTACCTAAAATCTTTGCCGTTGAATCAATAAGGGAGATTGGTCTGTAACAAGAGGGGTCTTGTCTATTACCTTTTTTAAAGATGGGAACAATAATAGCCGATTTCCATGAAGAGGGCACATTACTAGTTACCACGTTGTTCAACACATTTGTAACCAAAGGGCCCCAGAGCTCAATTTCTGATTTAAAAAGGTCGACAGGAACCCCATCGGGTCCAGGGGCCTTTCCCTGCCTTGATCTATCAATGGCACCTTTGACCTCATGGAGATCAAAAATAATATTTAGGGCCTTAAAGTTAAAATCTGGAGTAAAATGTGTAGCAGGAGTAACTGCCACATGCGAATTCTCATAAGTTTCAGAGCAGAAAACTTTCCTAAAATGATTTATCCAGACATCCTCAGTAATAAAACATTCCTTGGCCAAAGAGTTCTTATCAGAAAAGTAAGGGTGATTTATCACTTTCCAGAATTTGGAAGTGTCCTTAAATTCAGATGCGGCCAAAAGATCGCTCCAAGCCCTGGACCTAATTTCGGATTTCCGTTTATCAAGGGCAACCTTATAGTCAGTCCTCGCTGATTTTACTAATTGACGTGCGGGAGGAACTGCTTTAAGAGCTTCTTTAAGTTTTTTATGGGCTAAAGAACACGCAGAATCAAACCATCTATGGACCACCGGCCCCTTCCCGGGCCTGTCCATCACCAGGGCGCGTGAAATATCACTACTTAAGGATTCGAATTCTCGCACAATACAGTCAGAGTCTGATTGCTGAGACAAACACGTATAAATCGTATCAGACCTACTTCTTACAATTTCTTGGTTAAACTTTTTAGGGTCAATTTTATCCCATTTTAAACGAATGCCACTATTTAAATTATAAACTGTAGCAGCACACAAATTTTTGTTCAAGGGTGCCTGATTTACTTTTAGGTCCAGTGTAATACTAAGAGGGTTGTGATCACTTGCACAATGAGGCGTAATCTTAAAATTTCTAATTAGATAAAAATCAGAAGAGCTGATAAGTATAAATCAATGGTACTCCCCTTCAAATTCCCGGTGTAAGTGGGCGTATTACGGGCATCAGGGGCCAATTTCTCTGTAACGTGAACCAGATCAAATTTACAAATAAAAGAATTTAAGGCATCTCCTTCAGAGGTATGATTAAAATGAATTGGTGACTCTCTACCCTCAACAGGGAAGGCACACAAGTCCGTGTGTTCTTTACAGCATAAGGGAATGTTAAAATCACCCACCCAGAAAATAGTTAAATCACTAAACTGTAAAGCATGTGAGGAATCTATAAAATCCATTACCTCTTCCAGATGGGTCATAAGGAAGCCCCGAGGGATATTATTATAAAAGTTTAAAATTAGAATATCCTTTTGCCCGCTTATAGAGACGAGAACAACCATAAAATAAGGGGAAGACCAAATTAGGGACACATTTAAAAGCGGAAGATTTACAGAAACAAGTACTAAAAGGCCACCACTAGCTCTCCCCATGTGAGAACTCCGTGCCGGCTGGCAAAAAGAAGTAAAGCCATTCAAGAAAAACATATCTTTAGACCAAGTTTCCTGTAGACAAATTATATCATAAGAAGAAATGAAACTCTTCCAGTCCGAATTGTTAGTTTTAGATCGCAACCCTGCTACATTCCAACTGAGCAGGGTTAGTGGTCTAAATGCAGAACATAATGATGAGACTTTGGTATTTAGATGAGTTTGTAAATCTGTAGTACACATTCCTGTGCCCCTGATACGCTTGGATTGGACGGTCCCAACCATCCGTCTCTCTAAATTAGAAGAACAGTGGTGGGTCACCGATAGTCAATCATTCTCATCAAAGTGACTAAGGGTTGAGAATCTATTGCTAGTTGGAACGTTGACCTGTAAGAGAGACCTATCTGGCTCTTGGCTGTGCATGCTTAAATTAGTAATAGGACGATTTGGTAAAAGCACAGGGTCATAAAAATGGTGCAGGGAATGGATTTGAATCTTGTTATTTAACATATTACAATAGGCCGATTTAGTCAAAAAATAATCTACTGACTGAGGATTGGCAAAGTTTAAAATAACATAATCGCCCTCCTTCAATTCTTTTGAGAAGCCAACCCTCTTCACCCTTCGGGCCATAAGAATCTTATCATTACGGAAGCCTGAAGAATTTGGTTTAAATTTAGAATTCAACCAATGGCCGGCTTTCCTAATTAAAGAGTGGGTATCTTCTAGTTTGCGGCACTCCAAAGGAGGAACGTTAGAAAGAACCAAAACGTACGGATTACAGTCCGGAGGTAAATGTAAAAAGTCTGCATGATTAGTGAATAAGTTGGAGCCATTGTCTTGCAACCTAGAGGAGTGAGCCTTCCTTGCTGGACATAATACAGGGTTATCCACAAGGGTTCCTTGGCCAGGGACAACTTGTAGATCAGACAAATAGTTACCGGCTCCTTGGGGTGCCAATGTAGGGGGAGGAGTAGGTAAATGAACTGATTCGGGGCCAGGGAGAATTCCCGAGCTAAGTGGGCCAGGTTTAGAGAAACTAGATAAAAGCCTAGTTACATCATTAAAAAAACAATCAAGCTTCTCGGTAATCAAAGTTGTAATTTTAGCCTCTAAAGTTGCACAAAATAATTTAAGTGTCGAGTCAAATCTATTAGAGCCATCTTCAGAAATGATCGTACTTGGAAGACATTCAGAGGTAAAAACCAAGGGGGCTGAAGGTTTGTTACTTTGGGTCAAATGGGTAGGTAAGTTCTTTTTAAAACCTGTGACCTTTTTTACATTTTTTGGCTTTTTCCCGGCTCGCCTCTTCTTCGTAGGTGGAGAAACAGTCTGAGAACCCTCAGAAGGAGGAGTAACTAAAAGGGGAGAAGAAGTAGTACGATCAAAAGTAGGAATTTTGTCTTCTTTCAACTGGATGGAGTTTGTTGTTAAGGACAGTGGTGAAAGACCAGTACTTAAGGAGGTAGGAGCGTGGCTGATAAGTTCCAGAGAAGGTTCCAGCGGAGGATAATGGACAGTACTTTGGACAGCCCCAATCCTTTCTTCTACATGTTCTAGTTCAGACTCAATGGCCCCCATTACAGAGGATAAATAACTGGTAATGGAGGACTGGAGGGAGCTGGACCCACCTATCCCCTTTTGAACATTAATTTTCCTTTTCCCCATATTTAATAAGAGATCGCACTGTACCTGGCGCAGCACACAAGTATAAATGACACTGTAGAGAGGAGAAGGCGTTAGAGGGGGGGCCCAGCCCGGCCTCTTCCGGTCGATGACGGGCGAAGGACGGGCCCGCCCTTTGCCCGGGCTTCGCCCGGGCGCCGCCCGCGCGCGTCCCGCGGTTGCGGGCGCGCTGTGGATTAAAGAAGGGCTTCCCGCCCTATCAGCAGCTGAGGCTGCCTCCGGCAAAGTTTAAAGGGCTCCCGCCCAGGAAAGAAGTTGTGCGCGTCCCGCGGTTGCGGGCGCGCTGTGGATTAAAGAAGGGCTTCCCGCCCTATCAGCAGCTGAGGCTGCCTCCGGCAAAGTTTAAAGGGCTCCCGCCCAGGAAAGAAGTTGTGCGCGTCCCGCGGTTGCGGGCGCGCTGTGGATTAAAGAAGGGCTTCCCGCCCTATCAGCAGCTGAGGCTGCCTCCGGCAAAGTTTAAAGGGCTCCCGCCCAGGAAAGAAGTTGTGCGCGTCCCGCGGTTGCGGGCGCGCTGTGGATTAAAGAAGGGCTTCCCGCCCTATCAGCAGCTGAGGCTGCCTCCGGCAAAGTTTAAAGGGCTCCCGCCCAGGAAAGAAGTTGTGCGCGTCCCGCGGTTGCGGGCGCGCTGTGGATTAAAGAAGGGCTTCCCGCCCTATCAGCAGCTGAGGCTGCCTCCGGCAAAGTTTAAAGGGCTCCCGCCCAGGAAAGAAGTTGTGCGCGTCCCGCGGTTGCGGGCGCGCTGTGGATTAAAGAAGGGCTTCCCGCCCTATCAGCAGCTGAGGCTGCCTCCGGCAAAGTTTAAAGGGCTCCCGCCCAGGAAAGAAGTTGTGCGCGTCCCGCGGTTGCGGGCGCGCTGTGGATTAAAGAAGGGCTTCCCGCCCTATCAGCAGCTGAGGCTGCCTCCGGCAAAGTTTAAAGGGCTCCCGCCCAGGAAAGAAGTTGTGCGCGTCCCGCGGTTGCGGGCGCGCTGTGGATTAAAGAAGGGCTTCCCGCCCTATCAGCAGCTGAGGCTGCCTCCGGCAAAGTTTAAAGGGCTCCCGCCCAGGAAAGAAGTTGTGCGCGTCCCGCGGTTGCGGGCGCGCTGTGGATTAAAGAAGGGCTTCCCGCCCTATCAGCAGCTGAGGCTGCCTCCGGCAAAGTTTAAAGGGCTCCCGCCCAGGAAAGAAGTTGTGCGCGTCCCGCGGTTGCGGGCGCGCTGTGGATTAAAGAAGGGCTTCCCGCCCTATCAGCAGCTGAGGCTGCCTCCGGCAAAGTTTAAAGGGCTCCCGCCCAGGAAAGAAGTTGTGCGCGTCCCGCGGTTGCGGGCGCGCTGTGGATTAAAGAAGGGCTTCCCGCCCTATCAGCAGCTGAGGCTGCCTCCGGCAAAGTTTAAAGGGCTCCCGCCCAGGAAAGAAGTTGTGCGCGTCCCGCGGTTGCGGGCGCGCTGTGGATTAAAGAAGGGCTTCCCGCCCTATCAGCAGCTGAGGCTGCCTCCGGCAAAGTTTAAAGGGCTCCCGCCCAGGAAAGAAGTTGTGCGCGTCCCGCGGTTGCGGGCGCGCTGTGGATTAAAGAAGGGCTTCCCGCCCTATCAGCAGCTGAGGCTGCCTCCGGCAAAGTTTAAAGGGCTCCCGCCCAGGAAAGAAGTTGTGCGCGTCCCGCGGTTGCGGGCGCGCTGTGGATTAAAGAAGGGCTTCCCGCCCTATCAGCAGCTGAGGCTGCCTCCGGCAAAGTTTAAAGGGCTCCCGCCCAGGAAAGAAGTTGTGCGCGTCCCGCGGTTGCGGGCGCGCTGTGGATTAAAGAAGGGCTTCCCGCCCTATCAGCAGCTGAGGCTGCCTCCGGCAAAGTTTAAAGGGCTCCCGCCCAGGAAAGAAGTTGTGCGCGTCCCGCGGTTGCGGGCGCGCTGTGGATTAAAGAAGGGCTTCCCGCCCTATCAGCAGCTGAGGCTGCCTCCGGCAAAGTTTAAAGGGCTCCCGCCCAGGAAAGAAGTTGTGCGCGTCCCGCGGTTGCGGGCGCGCTGTGGATTAAAGAAGGGCTTCCCGCCCTATCAGCAGCTGAGGCTGCCTCCGGCAAAGTTTAAAGGGCTCCCGCCCAGGAAAGAAGTTGTGCGCGTCCCGCGGTTGCGGGCGCGCTGTGGATTAAAGAAGGGCTTCCCGCCCTATCAGCAGCTGAGGCTGCCTCCGGCAAAGTTTAAAGGGCTCCCGCCCAGGAAAGAAGTTGTGCGCGTCCCGCGGTTGCGGGCGCGCTGTGGATTAAAGAAGGGCTTCCCGCCCTATCAGCAGCTGAGGCTGCCTCCGGCAAAGTTTAAAGGGCTCCCGCCCAGGAAAGAAGTTGTGCGCGTCCCGCGGTTGCGGGCGCGCTGTGGATTAAAGAAGGGCTTCCCGCCCTATCAGCAGCTGAGGCTGCCTCCGGCAAAGTTTAAAGGGCTCCCGCCCAGGAAAGAAGTTGTGCGCGTCCCGCGGTTGCGGGCGCGCTGTGGATTAAAGAAGGGCTTCCCGCCCTATCAGAAGAAAGCAGATTTGGCATGGATGCGTTATGTAGACAAAAACCTATGAAGGTCTAAGTGTGAAATACACCAAATAGCAAAGAAAAGGCCTCAACACTGGTGGGGGCATTGCTGTGTGAGTGTGTGGTTGGGTTAAGGCCCAGGAGTTAAAGGGTTAATGAAATGTGATGTTAACAGAAGAATGATCGAACAGCCACGCAGAGTCTGATCAGTATATTCCCCACTGCAGCTTGACTGGAAATAGGCTGTATTATTGAATCAAATTTTGGTTATTGCAGTGGAACACAAAAGGAATAGTGCCTTGTGATAAAACAAAATGTCACCCATCTCCAAATTGAGACTTGGAACTCCATGAAGCAAGTCTATGTGGCAAAGGAGACCCTTCTATGTAGAATACTTCCCATGAAGGTGTCAACCGTTGCAGAACATGGCAAGGTTTGATCTCCTATTGAAAACACTTATATTAGTATTGTGCACAAATTTACGTTTAAAATAAACCATGCTAAAACCAAACCTTTGTAGCAGGTAACCACACTTAATAGATTAACTTTTAATGCTGAAATTTGTCTAATAAATAAATAGATGATCAACTAAAAGATTTGAAAATGAAACCCTTTAACTCACACTGACTCTCAAGTAAACCGTTGTGCCATCAGGCCCGTAGCCAGGTGTGTATGTTTAGGGGGGGCATGTTCCCAGTAATGACAAGACAAAAAAGAGGGGTCCTGGGGTGTGTTCATTCACTGATATCCGTGGACCGAATGGAGCATTAAGTATAGGTCTTAAAGCATACTATGAATTATTGGTATTACTCTACTCAAATAAATAGGGTGTTTTCAAATAATGTCACCGTATGAAGCAGAGTTGACCAGTATGTTTATGCACAATACAAAATGATTGAAATTATAAGTGTGTGAAGTCGGCTGGCTTGCAGGTTTACATACCTTCTGTGTTTTAGTGCAATGCTTGATAGGTTTCATGTATTTCTTATTTAAAAAAAACAATGTAGCTATTTCTCCCCTGTGCATGCAGCAATTTCTGCAGCTGCAAATCATTGTCATCTGTGGGCATAAACTTTACCCTGGGCAAATACTGGGGAGGTCTGGCCACATCAGAGAAGGGGGAAGTCTCGATTTTACATGTCAGTTTTTTTTTTAAAAAGGGGGCTTGCAATTAGACGGACGGGATAGCTGTCAAACTCTAAATCAAGGCCTTTGTCACAACATGGGCGTGCCACATCAAAGTCACAAGACTGTTGTGCTGAAAGGGGTGTAAAATATATCTTCCTCGGACTGCATCAAAACAGGTAAACATGATTGTGGGTAGGTCACTGAAAGAGCCTGGCTTAGGTTCATTTAAGGCATGCAGCTTGGACGGAAACTTTAGTTCTACCTCCAGTAGAAAAACATGAGTTGGCTTGGGACATGCCCTGTTCCCACGACTTTGTTCTTGAGTAGTGAATTCACAGTTATGATCAAGGCTCTTCCTCTATGCTAGCTTCTCCGCATCAATTTATTCCTGCTTGCAGGATGACTTTTATTTAGAAAAGTATCTAATTTCTACAAAAGTAGACATGCTTCTCTCATTCTTATGTAGCTGGATCCTTGCTTAGACCCCCCTCAAGGTGTTACCTGTCAGGTAGCTAACTTTGCTTGTACAGACACATATATTTCTGCATGGTGAATGTAGAAAGAAAGAGTGCCTGCCACTTGTACTAGTAATGTAAAAAATGTACCTGCAGTATGACACATGAAGGCTACAAAGGCCATTGTCAAATGTCATGAAATGGGGCAGTTTGATTGGTTGCCAAGTTGTAATGCAAATTAAAAATCTATCACATCACCTCTGTAAAAGATCCACTGCGTCTCAACATGTCAGGTATACTTTTTAGTGACCATACCAACTCTTAATAGCAAGACTGCCACTCCTTGTAAAAAATAGCAACACCACGTCTCATAAAGAGAGTATACTAACAAATAACATGGGAGGTGGAGTGCCATTGTTGAGAGAACTGCAAAAAGCACTGTTGGAACTGTGTCATTAGTGAGACCCTTATATAACTTTAAGAATTTCATTGCAAGGGTAATTTTGGGTTGTAGTCTTCAGCCATTTTCAAAAATTGAGTTTGAAAATGCATTAACATTGCTCAAAACCTGATAAACTTTCAATTCAGCCTGAAGACTCTAATATCCTATCTTCAATTGCCCTTCCACTCTCTCATTTTTTCCCCTTATTCTCACGCTCATTTCTCTATCAACTTTTCTCTTAAAGTCTGTCCATTCTGCCTTTTTCGTCCTTTGTTGCTCTATCTCTCTCTACTTTGCTCTGTAGATGTATTTTTCCCTTCCACTCTCTTATGTTCTCCCCACGTCAGTAATTTTCACTGTATTGCTTTCTTTTCCCCATTCTTTCTCACTCTCTTAATCATACTGTCTTTCTTCATCTCATACATAGCTTACTCCACCTGCACTTCACCTCCCACTTCTTTCACTTTCTCTCATTGAATTAGTCCTTTTTAGACCCATTGTCCCTCTTTGCATATATGTTTATGCTTTACAGTTCCTTCTTTTTATGAGTATTCTCTTTCTCTGTTACTCCTTCACGATCTCTCTTTTGCTGGGCTATCATCCGCTATAATTTATCCCTCACTTGCTTTTTTCCCTTGTTTTCTTTCCCTCTTTGTTTTCCCTAGCATCTCTCCTCTGCCACTTCTATGTCTCAGTCTTCTTCTGTCACTATCTCCCTCTCCCTTTGTCTCCCTCCCGCATGCCCCTCTCCGCATTCTATGCTTGACCTGTATTTCTATTACTATTATTCTTAATTCTATCCAAAAAGACCTTAAACTGTAAAACGTCACAGTGATTGATAGAATAAAAACTGATATAATTAGAAAGGGCATTCATGAAATCTTAATTTCATAAAACCACACGGAAAGACAACATTTCAATGGAGCATCCTCTCCTACACAGTCCTGGTCACTAGTGTACATTGGAGGTGTCTTATTAAAGTGTGATCTGTTGAGGAGGCACTGGGCTCATAAATTGTACTACTTCTATATATTAAGAGTACTCAAATATTACACTTAAAATCAAATGTCAAATGGTGTAGGATCACCTTTAACTTCTTACTTCACTTTTCTGAGTAGACAAATCCTCAAAATAACTACTGCAATGGACAAAAACAGCAATATATCCACTGTATATCCAAAAGAAATAGTAAGACCTGTATCGGCTGGCAAGTTCAGGCTGACTATTAAGCACTTCTCGATCCAGGAAAAGGGATCAGTGCGGCATAACATGGCAAGGACAGACTTAACTAGGCGCTCACTCTTTAACTAAGTCCATTAGTCACTGCAGCAGTATAACCAACTCTGCAGCATTCTGATGCTCAGTTTAGGGACAAATAGAAGCATAGCGTCTGCAGGAATTGACTATTGCAGGATTTTTCAATCACATGAGATATCTTTACCTGACAAAAAATGCCAACACTAATGAAAAGGATCAGCCATCTTGAGAGATCTCAGAAGTGGTCAAACAATTCCACAGTGGAAGAGGTACACCGTCCTGTTGGATGTACTACTGTCCGGCTGAGAAGGGTCAGTGTCAAAGACATATCAATACTCTCCCATTAAAAATGTAGCAGAGCCTGCTAATAAGTGCCTTCAATGTGTCATTAAAGACAGTTCTGATTAAATGTGCTGTGAATGTTCCACTAAAGTGTAGCAGTCCTTTTGCAAAGCATATTTAATGTTCCTTTAGGCATGTGCTGCATTGCTTAATGGAGATCTGCCAACCTTTGCTGATACCTGCCAGTTCTATTTAATAATAAGTATAGCAACCATTCATTATTCTACCACCACCAGGCAAGCCATGATCTGGAAAATTCAAGGGAAAAGGAAAAGAGGAAGGCCAAGAAACCCCTAGCGCAGAGACCACAAGGCCGACTGCATGGAGATGGGTCACACCTGAAGTCAGATTGAAAAAAAAGCACAGGACAGCTATGGCTGGAGAGTCCTGGTTGATGGTCTGTACCCCAGGAGGAGTAGTAGGCATACATGAGTAAGAATAGCAACCCTTCAGAGAAGTGTTTATAGTGTCCAATAAAAATAAAGTAGACCTGATACAAAGTGCTGATAGCAACTCTTTAAAAGCTCAGTAGCCTCTCTGAGAAGTGTTGGTATTGCAGCTCTTTTGAGGCGTTCCTGTGTTTTCCCAAAGAAAGTGCAGTTTGGAATTTTATTTATGTATTGTTAACCACAATGGAATGAGTTTTGTATCTCCATGTGGTACACTATCAATCCGTGGTTCACACAATGGATCTCTCCATTTTAATTCACAGTCTGGTGCCAGCAAGCCTACATGAGGTGGGCCTATCCTGTTTTTTTACTTTCTTTCTAGTGAGAACCATGGTTTTTGGTGATCCCTCCATTACATTCTGAACATTCACTATTTTCTTTGTAGGTTCCATAGGTTCCACTCTTCCAACATCTAACTGCTGGAGCACTTATTAAATTTATCCGTGTGGACTCCCTTTTCTTAAGCGGATGACACTCAAATTATCCTATGCTTTGACCTGCCTCCATCACAATTTCCACTCTTCCCTATCTGAAATTAAGGTGTCTGACTTGTAACTTACTGAAGCTCAATGACAACAAGACAAGTGTAGGATTCTGGGCAAGAAGAGTCTGTAAAACCATACCTTTTGGATCAGCGAGATGGGTAGTTTATCTCCACCAGTCCCCAAAGCTAATTACGCAGGCTCAACTTCCATCTTTTCAGTTAGCTGTATTTCTTAAGCACTCCTAGCACTGTGATGTCTTCATTTAAATGTGAACAATCACAAGTACCTATGCAAAAGTCTGACAACAGCAGTCTAATTTCATGTTTTTATCATTGTTTTCTAAATTGGATTCAGTGGAAATACTTAACTCATGATATTTACAGATCTGTTAAGTTTCATTTCAAATTCATATGTACTTAAATGTTTACCAGTTATTAGATATTCAATACATCGGCTATGAAGGACACCATAAAGGCAATATAGTTGTCATAAACATAAAAGTTTAATTCTAAAAACAAAAGAAGGTTTTTGAAAAGAGTCAAGAAATCAAATTAAAGCAAGCACTATCAAAGCCAAAAGGTTTCATCTATAAGATCTACTGGCTTTGCTAATGGCATTTTTACATGCTCTGGAGCATCAAAGTTGCTGTGCAGCACAGTGGAAATAAAGAGGCACACTGACATGGCCGTCACATCATTTTGTAGGCAACGGCATGCGTTCAACACACATTGATTATTAAAGGAATTAAACAAAGTGGCGTGTAGATATTCTTATTGGACATTACCTCTAAAAGATGTTAGGATCTGGACAATGAAAGCCATATGATGTATGTATGCAGCTGGGAATTTCATGAATGGGATTGCTGATTTGTGAGCACCATGGCTAAATATACCAAGCAGTATCATAGTCTGTTGACACTGAAACGTTTGTATATCATGCCTAACCTGAAAAGTGAGAGGGAAATAAAGACTGAGCAAATTCAATTCGCAGACTTTCAGCTGGAAATGCCAGTTAGTGTTAGTACTCCATCATTAGCAGTACTAAAAACCAGTGGAGAAAGTCAGTGCTTGAAATGGTAATATAGAAGTGCACATACTCCTTGTCCCAGAGTACCTGTTTGCTCCTGAGCAGTACTGGCTGGCACTCTCTCATTAAACACATTGGAGCAGTATTGAGAGGTGGCAGTACTATCCCTTCCAAATTAGTGCAGTGACTGAGTACCTGATAACACCTGCCCATTTAAAGCACTGGGAGAAGTGCTTATATTGACAGTACAGCTCCAAAGGAAAGAGGTTTGCAGAGTAATGATTCTACTTCCCATTGTAACAAATATGGATTTTGTCCCAATAAAAGTATACCACCAATGTTTTACAGTACTGACACATTAAACTTATAAGAGCCCAATAGAGGAGCATGTTTACTGATTCCTTAAGACTTTATAGCAGCCTTGCTGAGAAGTAAAGTTAGCATCCCATGCTGCTCATCACTGTGCTTGATATCTACGGAAGAATAAAAGGTAGGCGAAGTGGTATGGTATAAGAATTGGCATAAATGTACAATACTTGGCCTTTCTAGTTGAGATTGCCATCAAGTAACATTCATTCCAGTATGTAAATAGTACTACATGTTAATCTCTTTCTAAGTATGGGCCTGTGACTATAAACAGGCAGAAATCCATGTTCTCAAGTTTAACACCTTGCATGGATGCAGATTTATGACTTTAAAGAAACTTTCCAGAAGTACACTTGAAGAAAGTTTTTGAATTAATGTTTTGTATGCCAAATTACAGGGGCCAAGCGTACGGAGATTGGGAATAGCGATGGGGATTTCTTGCAAATCGCAAATAGGAAATCACTATTCCCAATGTATGACACTCTTTTGAGTTTTATTAGGGATTCCTAAAGGGTTAGAAATAGACCAACATTATACATATTAATGAGGTAGATTGCAAATTGCGACCCGCTAGGATTCGCTGGCATCATAGGGATGGTGGCCTGCTGGTGTCAGTAGATCACTATGTCTATGATTGCTTTTAAATAAAGCAATCGTTTTTTTAAAACAAATGCAGACTATTTTCCTAAAAGAAAGAAGGGCTGTGTTTTAAAAGGAATAAATGAAACTTTTAAGTTTCATTTATTTAGAGCAGGCAGTGGTCTGTGGGACCACTGCCTGCTCTTAAAAATATTTTTGGAACATTCTCAACGGGGAAGGGATCCCAGAAGGCTTTCTTACCATTTGCAAATGGGTTACCACCACTTTTAAAAGAGTGGTAAAGTATTACTGTTTTGCGACTGGAATTCAGTCGCAAAACAGTAATACATACCATAACGATTTGGTATTTGGAAGGGATGTCCAAACCACGTCCCTTCCAAATAACAAGTGGCAAATGCAAATTACGATTTGGTAACAGGTTACTGAATTACATTTTGCATTTTATACATTAAAAAAAAGCATTTTTCAGTTTGCAAATGGCCCGATTCTGCACATCAGGAAATTTTCGACCAGAAAAATGCTTTGTACATCTAGTTCATAGTCATATATTTTTCACAAGCAAAACAAACTAGCAAGTGCAAACACACATGCTAACATCTCACCCTGGTAAAGAATGTATTCCTGCTGTTGACAAGAGTACAGCTCCACAGGATAGAAAATAGTCTGAAGTTAGTGGCCAGATTTCAGAAGGCCCTAGCACCACCTTGTGGCAAACTAGCTTAATTGTTTTGAAGCTAATGAGGCCTATTTACAAAGTGGTGCAATGCACACATTGCGCCACTTTGTAAACACTTGCGCTACATTATCTCTGCGCCAGGCAAAATGTATGCAAGGGAGGCGTTCCTATGTTAGGAGGCCCAGAAAAATGGTGAAGTGGAATCTCTGAGATCCCATTTCTGAGATTGCACTGCACCGTTTCTCTCATCATTTTTAACACCTGATCAGTGCAAACGTTAAATTGAAGCACCCCATTGTTTATAATGGGCCTCTATGTACTTTGCAGGATGAGCATCAACATTTTTTACGGTAATCCTGCAAAGTACCACAATAGTGTAAAAAATTATGATGCTATTGATCCTAAAAAGTGCCATGGTGTGCCGTATCATTAATACGGCACACACATGGTGGCGTTAGGGGAAGCGCAATGAGGCACAAAAAAAGTGGCGCTTTGTTACATGAAGCACCAATTTTCTTAAATCTGGGCCTAGGTTCTAACCACCGACAAACATGTACGTTTGTCGATGTTCAACAATGTTATTGGCATTCCATTCCTGGATCACCCAGTTGCCACCCACAGGAAGTTTACTCTCAAGGAATGCTCTGTGGCCCAGATTTATGAAAAAGTGGTGCATCAGCTCTGATATGCCCCTCTTTCAGCACCCCCCTACTGGCACCTAATGGCACCATGGCTGCGTTGTATTTAACATACAGTGCATCATGGCAGTAGTTAGAACAATTGTGTCAACATTTTTGACGTTATTGTGGCGCTTTGCTACACTAGCGTCAAAAATATTGACGCTATTGTAGCAAAGTGCAAGGAGCTTCATTGATTTAAATGGGTGCATAATTTTAACGCCTGCTGAGCAGGCATTAAAAATGACAGAAAAAATGGTGCTGTGAAATCTTTTAATTTTCACTGTGATGTTTTTTCAGGCCTCCTAGTACTGGGACCCCCCCCCCCCCCCTGCATACATTATACCCAGTGCAGGCATAATGTGGTGCAAGGGGTTACAAACTGGCGCAATGCATGCATTGCGCCACATTGTAAGTATGGCACAGGGGAAATGCCACCTTAACACCACATTTGCATAAAATAAATGATGCAAATGTGATGCAAGGTGGCGCTGTATCTTTTTCAAGCATGTTATGTTACCAATTTTTTGTTTTTTTAAATCTACGTATTTAAATGTTATTGTTTATTATTAAAAAATAGTATGATATATTTGTTGTCAACAGTTTATTATTCAGATCAATGCCTATAGCTTTCTTTCCTTTTGGCTTTCCTCTGTCACATGTGTGACATGAACTAGACCTGACAGTTTCATAAATCTTTCTCTGCTGCCCACAAACAAAAATGCTGAAACTAAAATGGATATTCTTCCCAAGAAAGTTTGCCAGAGTCACTTATTGGTAGGGCAAACATTAAAAAGGGCTGGCCCAGCCCTCACAGGCCCCTCCACAGCTAGGGCCCTGCGTGCCATGTTATGTTATGTTACTTTCATTTGTCATAGCGCTCAAATCACCCCGAGAGGGGTATCTCAGCGCTCCGGCCGCCAGGGAGTCAAACTAGGTCTGCAGAATTCTGGAGATTGTAGAATAGCTTCAGGAGAATTATCATTTTGAAAAAGGCTATTCTGCCCATAATGTTTAAGGAGAGTTTGTCCCAGCGAGACATATCTTCCCATGCTTTCTTCCTCATTGGATTAAGATTGAGACCTAGGTAAGGCCCTGTTCCCCAGAGATGTAGATACCAAGATATAAAAAGCTTAGTCATTCTATAGGGATCCCGGGGTTCCGCTGCTCGTCTTGGCAGTCGCCTCGTATGGACACTAGGAGGGACTGTCCCGATTGACCTTCAGACTGGACGCTGCCTCAAAGATATTTAGAATTTAGATTAGGTGAGGACCCATGTCAACCCTGGCTGTTTGAGCAGTAGCGGTCCCCCCTCCCCCCAGCGCCTTGAGACCCTCCGGGTGAGTAGCGCGCTATACAAATTTTTTGATTGATTGATTGAACAGGGCGGGAGAGGAACAGCAATAAGTCGTCAGCATATAATGCTATTTGGCACTCTGTTGCCAAGCTCAAGTCAAGCCCCTAAACCTGTGCGTTGTAGCAGACCCAGGCTGCCAGGAATGTAATCGCTAGTGCAAAAAGGAGAGGGAAGAGGGGACATCCCTGCCTAGTTCTTTGCCTGATGGAGAATCTGGGGGACATAACCCCATTGATGCACACCTCAGCCTGTGGGGCAGCATATAGAACCTTAACATAGGATCAAAACTTTTCCCCTAACCCCATTTTGATAAAGGTCTCCTCCAGTAAGGACCAACTTAAGGTGTCAAATGTCTTTTCAAAATCTATTAGCAGAAAGGCTATGGCGCCTTCCATGGATTTAATCCGACTGAACGCCAAGTGTAGCCTACAAATGCAGTGCCTTATGCTGCAGTAGGGGTTAAATCTGCATTGGTATGAATGGACTAGATGGAGTAACAATTGTAGAAGGTGGTTGGCCAGGAGTTTTGCGTATAGTTTAACCACAGTGTTGATCAGGGATGTGGGTCTTATGAGGCTCTGTGGGCGTCCTGGTTTAAGTAGCACTACTAGGGTGGCCAGATCAATGTCTTGTGGGAAGTGGACCTTGGCGCTGGCCTCATTAAATAGGTCCAGAAGAAGAGGAGGATATCAGGTCTCCCCTTCTGGTAATATTCCACCTGGTAGCCATATGGGCCTTCTGTTTTGCCGGTATTTACGTCTGATAATGCTTTTCCCACTTCCACAAGCATAAATGCTTGATTCAGAGCAGTTCTGTTAGTATTTTTCTGGCGTGGCAGCGGAAACCAGAGGGTTGGTGATTTCTCGGATAGGGCACACCTGTTCTGTATAAAGTGCTGCGTAGTAGTTTGGCACACACTGTTGCAGTCCCCTTGGAGTCTTCCACACACGGCCCGAGTTGTCAATTAAGTTTGCTATCACCCTGGATTCCACCTCCATTGTTGCCAGTCAGGGCAAGAGTTTACTTGACTTGTCCTCGCACTCATACGCCTTTGTGGGTGGGCCATCCAGCATTTCCGGGCATCCTCCATACATAATTGAAGGAGGGTCGCTCTATCGATTGTTATTTGGCGCAACAAAGGAGCTGACTATTGGCCCGGGTCCACTCTTTCGTGGTTGAAGATGGAGGCCTCCAGGTCCTGAATGTGCACCTGCTTCTCATAGTCCAACCCTTTGGAATAGGAGTGGACAACACCTCTCATTGAGGCTTTACAGGCCCCTCACAACACCCGAGCTGAATCTACAGAGCCCTTATTGAGGGTAAGGAATGCTTTCAATTCCCCTGAGAGGTAATCAGTGAACCACCCATCAGAGAGGAGCCAAGCATTGAGTTTCCATACCAGGCGGTCCCCAACGGTTGGAGTCCCAAAAAGAGTCATTACCGGGGTATGCCTTGGAATAGAATATGTCACCCTGTCATGTGTAGAAGGTCTGACACCAGTAAGAAGAAATAATCAATGTCCTCCATGTGCCGCTGATGCGTGGTTGTATTCTCGCTTCCCAGGGTTCCAAACGCACCATCATTTGCTTAGCCCAAGTATTTCCGCCCTGTCTGCCACAACCTTCCTTTGCCTCAGAGGCAATTCTGTGAGTTTTATGCCAGTCGTGGAGGTCCATAACATTTTTTAAATCCCCACCTATGAGTGTTATTCTTTGAGGCAGAACACTTACTAAATCCCTAAGGGCTGACATTGTGGAGTGGCACAAGGCTGGAGGAGTATGCACACTAACTAAATTGTAGGGGGAACCCTCCATGCAGCCTTCAAAGACTACATATCTACCCTGATAACCTTTGTGACCACCAAGGGCACAGTCTTATGAAGAAGGATGGCCACCCCCACGAACCTCGCAAGTACCCTGTATGATATACTTTGTTGCAGCCCCTACAGGCTAGGAACAGACAACTGTTGTAGGAGGCTGGCCTGGCTTATAGTAGGTACCTGATGGTACATACACCTTGTGCCAGGTCCAGGTATCCCTTATTAGTAGATTAGTAGTGTTCTAGCAGCTTAGGCTGATAGAGGTAGCTATAGCAGAGCAGCTTAGGCTGAACTAGGAGACATGTAAAGCTCTACTATACCACTTGTATCATATAGCACTATATCATAAGAATCACAATACTTAGGGTTACTAAAAATAAAGGTACTTTATTTTAGTGACAATGTGCCAAAAATATCTCAGAGGATATACTCCCTAAGGTGGTAAGGCTTCAGTGGCAGTCCTGTGTAAGGATTGTCTGAGCTCCCTATGGGTGGCAAAAGCAATGCTGCAGCCCATAGGGATCTCTTGGAACCCCAATACCCTGGGTACCTAGGTACCATATACTAGGGAATTATAAGGGTGTTCCAGTGTGCCAATTAGAATTGGTAAAAATGGTCACTAGCCGACAGTGACAATCTTAAAGACAGAGAGAGCATAAGCACTGAGGTTCTGATTAGCAGAGCCTCAGTGACACAGTTAGGCGCTACACAGGGAAACACATACAGGCCACAAACTATGAGCACTGGGGTCCTGGCTAGCAGGATTCCTGTGAGACAGGCAAAAACAACTGACATACTAGTAAAAATGGGGGTAACATGCCAGGCAAGATGGTACTTTCCTACAACTGTGACCTTGTAGATGTGTTTCCTCAAGCATCAGATTAGCCAGGTTGTGTCTGTGTATGAGTTGAAGCGCAGCTTCCCTTTTTATCCGGTTCACCAGCCCATTAACATTCCATGTCATTACCGAATGGGCCTTTATGTTAACTGCGTGAAGATGTTGTGAAGCATCTTTCCCTGTAGTGCGTGCTGTGCCCCATGGAGAGGACCCAGTGGGGCCTACACAGGCCGTAGAGTTAAGTGTCACATTGGAGTAGGTGAGGGTTAGGTTGTGTATCTAGCAGTGTTGAGCGACCAAACCATACCAGTAACCTAGAAGAACATAAACAGAAAATTGCAGGTATATCCCCCAGCTCTCCCCAACTTATGCTTCCCATCTTGAAGAAGCATCTGTCACCCATCACAAAACTAACTGGGGTGATGTTTTCAGATGGTCCAGACGGTGTGCCCAACTACAGCCATAAAAGAACCATCTCTGGTAGAAATCATCAAAGGATGCATTGCTGCTGATGTGCTGAAATAAAGCATAATCCCCTTCTCTCCAGGAGGCAATAGAAAAGGGGTTAGTCATCCTAGGTGCTTTGTCCTGGACTGTCGCTGCTGTTGTTTTTGTCCTCCTGATCTATGTTTCCCCTGGGTTTGGAGGGTTCCTGCTGCTCTCTGTTGGATTCCTCAGAGGCCTCCACTTCAGATGCACTTCCTTGCCCTCTCCTGGAGTGCTTGCGCTGTTTATCAGCTTTTGCTTCTTCTGGCCTTCACCTACCAGCCCCGGGTGGGTTGGCCACGATCCACTGTGGGGATTGGTTTACAGTCAGGGGTCATTGCTCAGTGAGCCAGGCCCATGCTTCTTTCAGGCTATCAAAAAAGAGGGTTTTTGAAATGTGGATGATGCACAGTGAGGCAGGGTAGAGTAGCATGTGGGTTACTTGCATCGTACATAAATTTTGCTTCATTTGGTCACAGGATTTTCATTGTGTCTGGCCCTGCCGGGCATAGTCAGGGGATATCAGAATGCAGATGGATTAGAATGATAGTCTCCCCTTTGTCTGCGATCCTCTCAACACTGTAACTATGTCCCAGTAATTCAAGAATCTGTCTGCTATTGGCCATGGGGGTGCTCCTCTCAACACTGCATATCTGTCCCAGTAATTCAAGAATCTATCCATCATTGGCCATTGGGGTGTGCCCGGGGTGGTTTCTGGGCTAGCGATCTGTGGGCTCTTTCAAGGATGAGGCAAGAGGATGGGTCTCCTCCTTCTTTGATCCAGGATTGGATCCATTGTTTGAGAAATGTCTCTGGGGCCACTCCCTAAGCTCTTTATAAAACCCTATGAATTGGAGGTCATTCTGTCGGGCTCTGTTCTCCGCATCTTCGGCCCGGTCCTGCAGTATCTTGAAGTTGTGTGAGAGGTGCAAGACCTGTGTGGAAAGATTTCATACTGTGTCTTCCAGTTCCGAGATCCTGCCTTCTCTCTTGATTTCTCAGTCCACAGTCTGAGGGAGGTCCTGGTGCAGTAGGGTTATGTCAACATTCACTTCTCTAATTTTAGGTTCTAGCACTGGCTTGGATTCTTGGATGGCCTGTAGGATCATTGCTATAGTATCTCCATTCGGGGGGTCGCAGCGATGTGGTTCACGCCCGTGGACTCCTTTGCGTTTCTGAACAGGGCAGTGTATTTATTCTTTTTGGCCTGGGAGGCCTTCTCTGGACCCACTGTGCTGGAGGCTGTTTTCCCTGCTGTTCACTGATTATATTGGACTTAGAGTGTCCTGGGGGGGGGGGGGTTTGTCCCATTCTATTTACTCTACACTGGGTCTCATTGGCAATTGTGGTAAGGGGGCCCACCACGCTTGCCCAGTCTTGATCTGGCTGAGGAGCATGAGCAGTTGTATTGCAGCCCTTGCCCTCCTTTGGTCCTCAGTCACTCATTTGGTGGTGTCCACTGAAGTTCTGGCTGTGGCCTCAGCCACTCTCCGCCTTCCAGGTGTGCTTTATTGCTGTCCAGGGCCCACAGCTCTACCCAGTCCAAAGGTGTTGTGGGAGGTGGAAGGGATGCACCTGTGGACGCAATCAGGTAGACAAAGGCCCCCCTCTCCACCGTCCTCACAATATATTCCACTAGGGTCGACTGCAGGGGGGTCAAGTACATTCAGGCTCCACCCACTTCCTCCTGCTCACCTTTCCTCCGGCAATCACTGCCTGTCTCTGTTGTATTCAGTATAATGTGTGATGGTAGTCTCAGCTACTGCATAGCAACTAGAAATAGAATTGGAATGTATAGTTAATAGATTGTAAGGCAGAGACAGTTGCTGGCTGTGATCTGCCAGGGCTGGATGTGCGTATCGCATTGGAAACTAAAAGAGAGCAAAATGAAGAAGTGAGGAATAGCGTCTTTTTAGTCTCCACCTGCCATGACCCTCATTGGACCTTTGAGTCCTGGCTCTGTGCGTCTCCGAAGCCTCTGGGGAGAACTCTACTGCCAGTGATGTGTAGGCCGTGTTCTCCACCAGTCGGTCCCAGCGTGATCCCTTGTTATCCAGTCAGGCCCCCATCCAGTCTCCCTCTTCACCACCAGCAATCACTGCCTGACCCGGCCTGCCACAACCGTCAGTGGACCTTTAGGCCTGACTGGAGGCTCAGGGGAAAGCTTTCAGGCCGGGCTTGGTGCAGTCCCATATTCCAACACCTGAGGATCTCACACAAGTCCATAGGTGCTTAGGGCTTGGGGTTCCAGGACATTCCACCACCCAGCTGTGACTCGTGGGCCGCCATCTTCCATCTGTGGCCTCCTGACACCATGGTCTAGTGCCCGCCACTGCTAGAACCGCAGCAAGCTCCTCACCTCAATTGCCTGCCTGAGCATTCAGGAGCTATCACAGGCCCGCACCAGTATTGTGGGGCCTGCCAGCACCTCAAAATCAGGCTCTACGGTGACATCAGGTGGGAACTCACAAGAGCAAATATGGCAGGTTGGCAGTCCAGGTCACCCCGCCCAAATTTAAAGTCTTTAATGATGTATTGTTCATATAGATGATAGCTCCTCATTTGTCAGCAGCAAGGGTTATTTCACAACTACTCCCAGAAGGCTGAGATACAGAAAACCCCGCTCCGCCAGGTGGTAGCAAGAAAACAGTTTTAGGCTGGAGAGAAAAGGAGAGCTCAAATTTTCCTTAGAAAAAATAAGGCCTTCATTACAACATTGGCGGTAAAAGCCGCTTACCGCTGTGCAGAAGACCGCCAACACACTGCCGCGGAAATCCACCACAGCTATTATGACCCACAGCTCGGAATCTGCCAAAATTCAGACACCCACACAAGTTCGTCACACCAAAGGTCAGTGATAAACTGGCGAAAACAAAACCTCCACCGTCACGCCAACAGAAATACGCCAACACTATCACGACCCATGAATCCATGCGGCGGTCTTTCGACAGCGGTATTCCATTGGCGGTACAAACCGCAGCGCTCAAAATACACACACATTTACAAAACACAACAACATTGGACAATTCTAAATACACACACCTGATACACATACACACACCACTCCCCCAAACCCATTACAATATAAAACACACACCCACATCACCCAAAAAACCCTTCACCGAGAGAAGGCCAGAGAGAGACACCACAACCAACTACCAAGCGTCCACAGGCACACAATACCATCACCCACAGAACTTCCACGCACCTCACACAACAAACCACTAAATATCACCCCACTTATCACTACACACACCACCCCACACATCACCCACACCACCCCATGGCACGGCAAAGACACCCCAGGTTCTCTGAGGAGGAGCTCAGGGTCATGGTGGAGGAAATCGTCCGGGTAGAGCCACAGCTATTCGGATCACAGGTGCAGCACACCTTCATAGCTAGGAAGATGGAGCTATGGCGAAGAATAGTGGACAGGTCAACGCAGTGGGACAGCACCCAAGAAATCGGGATGACATCAGGAAGAGGTGGAATGACCTACGGGGAAAGGCGCGTTCCATGGTTTCAAGACACCACCTTGCAGTTCAGTGGACTGGTGGCGGACCCCCACCTCCTCCCCCACAACTAACCATATGGGAGGAGCAAGTCTTGGCGATTCTGCCTCCTGAGGGCCTCGCAGGAGTAGATGGAGGAATGGACTCTGGTAAAATCTTAACTATTACATCCCCCACCCTACCTGCATGCTATCACATACCACCACCCTCACCCTCACCCCCATCACTCCAACTCCTCACAAATGTCCCAATATCACAAACCACTCATCCCAACACCAAGCCCTGCATGCAACAACAAAGCATGGACACCCATCACCAATGCATGGCCACTGCACATACACATACACCCCCCTAAACCACCATCACACAAGGTCCCACACAAGAATGCAAGCACTGGGGTACATGGTCACCCACCTATTGCACACCATAGCACACACAGATGTAATAAACATCCTTTTATACCCCTGCAGGACCCCTACCCAACGTCACCGGACAGGAGGGTCCACACATGTCCACACCACCAACAGAAGAGGCCCACAGTGATGACAGCAGCTCTGTCCAACTGGATTTAGATGACCAGCGTGGCCCATCGGGGACCTCGGGACAGTCGGTTCCCCTCACACAGTTACAGGCCACCACAGAGCTTCCCCCCTCTGGCAACACCAGCACAGCACCCACCCAGCGGGCCCATACCTCTGTCCCCAGGACACGTCAATCAGCAGTGTGTCCACCACTACAGGGAACCCAGGCAAACCCACCACCCCAACAACAGGGACCTGAGGGCAGTGGTAGTGGGCACACGGTTCAGGGGACAGAGGCCCAGGGAAACAGGGGAACTGGGAGGGCTGCTATGCGACAGTGGGAGGACAGGCCAAGGGAACTCACTCTCCACGAGGCCCTCTCCAACATCATGGGAGCCTACCACCACTCCCAGGAGACGATGGCAACAGTACTGGCCAAGTTTCAGGAGACCCAGCGCCTGCAGGAGGAACAGTATTTGGGCTTCAGGGAGGAACTCGGATCCATCAATTCCACCCTGGGGACCATCGTAGGGGTGCTGAAGGAAGTACTCAACACCAGGAGGGACACTGTGGCACAACAAGGGGCCCCTGACACTAGCCTGGACGATGAACTGCCCACCACCTCCGCCAGCGCTAGTGGATAGGACGCCCCGCCACAGGACCACCACACCAGCACCCCACCCCCTGCAGAGGGAGAACCACCCCGCACACCGTCCCTGAGATCCAGGACAAAGACAGAGAACGATGTCAAGACCCCCGCCAAGAAATGAGACCACCCTGAATGCCATTTTTCTGTCCCACTTTGTCACCCTGTCCATCCTCAAACTGTCCCAGCACCACTTCCTATGCTTATTTGGGCAATACACCTGTGAGACTGATAGACTGGACTCTGCCACGGACATTCCTCCACCATCACCCCTCACCATTTAACAACCCCCTCCAATATTGAGCACTTGAAGCACAAAACAATCTGGAGTCAGTCTGTGATTTTGAAATAGTGTATTAGCAATTACAGTGTCAAAATGCTCTTTCAAATGTCACACAGCTCTAGTCCATGAGGAAACACAACAGATGTCACACAGTGGGACCCACATCTGTGAAATCGTAAGAGAAAGTGACAACTCAGTGACCATACACTGGGTGAAAACGACAGACAGTGGAGAGGTAGTAGTGTTAAAGTACATGTAGTAGGCAGGTTTGTATTCTTACCTGTGCCTCACTGGAAATATTGCAGGATCACCGAGTTCCTGTTGTTGATGTCCTCTTCTTCTGCTTCCTCGTCTTCACTGTCCACAGGCTCCACAGCTGCAAAAACACCGCCATCTGGACCGTCCTCCGGCAGAAAAGGCACCTGTCGTCGCAAAGCTAAGTTGTGAATCATACAGCAGGCCACGATGATCTGGCACACCTTCTTTGGTGAGTAGAATAGGGATCCACCTGCCATATGGAGGCACCTGAACCTGGACTTCAGGAGGCCGAAGGTCCGCTCTATTATCCGCCGAGTTCGCCTATGGGCCTCATTGTGGCGTTCCTCTGCCCTTGTCCTGGGATTCCTCACTGGGGTCAGTAGCCATGACAGGTTGGGGTAACCAGAGTCACCTGCAAATGGCGAGGGACAACTGTTAGACACACACTAACCTGTAGGGATATCCCCGGACCCAGACAACCATTCCCACTGACTTGCTTCCAGGTGCTCACCTAATAGCCACACACAGTGCCTCTGGAGTTGACCCATCACATAAGGGATGCTGCTATTCCGCAGGATGTAAGCGTCATGCACTGAGCCAGGGAATTTGGCATTCACATGGGAGATGTACTGGTCTGCCAAACACACCATCTGCACATTCATGGAATGATAACTCTTCTGGTTTCTGTACACCTGTTCACTCCTGCGGGGGGGACCAAGGCCACATGTGTCCCATCAATGGCACCTATGGTGTTGGGGATATGTCCAAGGGCATAGAAGTCACCTTTTATTGTAGGCAAATCCTCCACCTGAGGGAAAATGATGTAGCTCCGCATGTGTTTCAGCAGGGCAGAAAACACTCTGGACAACACGTTGGAAAACATAGGCTGGGACATCCCTGATGCTATGGCCACTGTTGTTTGAAATGACCCACTTGCAAGGAAATGGAGTACTGACAGCACCTGGACTTGAGGGGGGATTCCTGGGGGATGGCGGATAGCTGACATCAGGTCTGGCTCTAACTGGGCACACAGTTCCAGGATTGTGGCACGATCAAGCCTGTAGGTGATGATCATATGTCTTTCCTCCATTTTCAACAGGTCCACCAGCGGTCTGTACACCGGAGGATGCTGCCATCTCCTCACATGTCCCAGCGGATGGTGCCTATGAAGTACAACAGCGAGCACAGAGTCAACCAACTCAGAGGTACGTACCCACAGCTTACACAGAACACGAATCATAATCTGAAATTTGGCCTGTATGAGTGTTGAGGCAAGGCCTAGGTATGTGTGACGCAGTTAGAAATTAAGCCATGTGGGCCCCTGAATGGCGGCTGCCTGACCTGTAAAGTGGGACAATGGGATGTGATGTAACTGCGCTGGCATTGTACACCGTCGCGATAGACTGTCGAAGACCGCAGCGCAATTCTGCATTGGTTAACATTGGACCCTATGGGTCCCAGGAGCCAATGACGATGTACGCCGGCGGTGACGGTACTCACCACCGCGGACGTGACCGCCATTTTCTATCTGTTCAATCACTTGATACCTGATCTTCGACAGGAGAGGACCTACACTGCAAGTGCTGCTGTGACCTCGGTCTGGAAGAGACAATGGCTTGTGCGTCTGGGGAAAGGGCCCCTGCCTTCACATCGGAGGAGTTGGAGAAACTCGTGGATGGGGTCCTCCCCCAGTACACGCTACTCTACGGTCCTCCAGACAAACAGGTAAGTACACTGGGAGCATGCTGTATGGGCTATGCCTGTGTGGAGTGGGGTGGATGAAAGATGAGGGGGGGGAGATTGAGGCGTGCATAAAACGACGGTGAGTGCATGTGTCACATGGCAAGGGGAGGGATGGGGGCCAATGACTGTGACGGTGCAGTTGGTAATAACTTTTCTTTTGCCCCTATAAAATTCATGTAGGTCAGCGCCCACCAGAAAAAGGATATTTGGCGTGCCATCGCCAAGGAAGTCTGGACCCTGGGGGTCCACCACAGACGGAGCACCCACTGCTGTAAAAGATGAGAGGACATTCGCCGCTGGAGCAAGAAGACAGCGGAGGCCCAGCTGGAGATGGCCTCCCAACGTGGGAGGGGTGCCCATCGCACCATGACCCCCCTGATGTTCAGGATCCTGGCGGTGGCGTACCCGGAGTTGGATGGGCGCTTGAAGGCATCACAGCAGCCACAAGGGGGTGAGTACACTCTCATTGTGCTGATTTTGCACGCAGTGGAGGTGTCTGGGTGGGGGAGGTGGGCTGTGGGTTTCCCTAGGCGAGGGCGAGTGTGCTAGTTAGGTCCCCTTGTTCTGGCAGACCCTGTGGCACCCCACCCCACCTGTGTACAGTGCCAAGTTCACCTGTCATCCATGTGTGCAGATGTCGGCCGTAGCCTTGTAGGCCATGTCCCAGGGATTGAACAGTGGAGCCCAAGTGCGCGGCGTAGTGCAGGGGGCTTCTGTGTCTGTTGTGCCCGCCAACGATAGCGGTAATGCATGCACTCAACATGTCTTTCTTCTGTCGTCCCCCCCCTTTTTGTGGTCTCCCTGTTCTTGTGTGCATTAGCATCATCAGGCGGAGGAGCAGTGGCACCAGAGAAGGAGGGAGCTGCATCCCAAATGGCCCTGGAGGGCAAGACAACGGACTCAGAGTTCACCAGTGGGACGGAGGGCGAGGGGTGCTCCACGGCGGCGACAGGAGCTGACACCAGTGACACGGACTCCTCATCTGATGGGAGCTCCCTTGTGGTGGCGGCAACATCTGTGCCCCCGCATCTACAGGTGCAGCCGCCACCCCCCCTTCCAGCACCGCCCTCCCAGCAGCCCCTCAGCCTTTGCCCCGTGTCCAGGAGGTTGGGTATCACCTTCGCCCCAGGCACTTAGGCCCTGCCCCAGTCACCCCTGCTTCCCTCAGTGAGGAGGCCATTGACCTCCTCAGGTCCCTCACTGTTGGGCAGTCTATCATTTTGAATGCCATCCAGGGTGTAGAAAGGCAGTTGCAACAAACAAATGCATTCCTGGAGGGAATTCATTCTGGTCAGGCGGCCCTTCAACAAGCTTTTCAGACTCTGGCCTCAGCACTGATGGCAGCCATTGTCCCTGTGTCTAGCCTACCCCCTCCAACTTCCTCCACCCAGACCCAATCCCCTTTACCTCAGCCTATCCCAGGCACACCTTCAGACCAGCATGCACACACTTCAACACACAAGGGATGCTCAGGCAAACATAAGCACCACACATCCCACAGGCACTCACGCAAGCATCACACACATGCAGACTCCCTCCCAGTCTTGTCTCCACTCACACCTGCATGCACTACATCTACAGCCACTCCTTTCATCACCAGCACACACACCACCACACCCCGCTCACGTGCAGTCACCACCCCCACTGCCATTCACACGTCCCATGTGTCCTCTCCCAGTGTGTCTGTGACGCCACCTCCCAAGATACACAAACGCAGGCCCACACCCACCCAACAGCCATCCACCTCACAACAGCCTCCAGCGCATGCACCTTCACCCAAAGTCACCAAACGAACACCTCCTACAACCACAACCTTTTCCTCCACTCCCAAACCCCCTCCAGCTACCCGTCCCAGTGTTCCCAAGAAACTTTTCCTGTCCAACCTTGACCTTTTTACCTCACCTCCCCTACCCCGTCCGTCTCCTAGGGCCCGACTCTCCAGGTCCCAACCTAGCACCTCAGCCACAACATCTCCGGGACCAGTGGTGCCTGTAATCACCGGAATCTGGGGTGCACCGGGAACCAGGGCAGCCAGTGTGGCACGGAGCCACAGCACGGACAGTCCCCCACCTGTCAAGCATCAAAAGTTGGCCAGTGCCCGGCAGGATAGGGGGAAGACTCCAGCCACCAAAGCCGCTCCCAGGGGTACAGGTGGGAGTGTGGAGTCAGCTGCGACACCTTCCAAGGTGGGGAAGGCCCACAAGAAAGTCAGCAGGTCTGGGAAGAGCAGCACAGCGGAGAAGACCGCCATCATCCCAGCTGCCCAGGAGGCCACCGCCACCCGCCCAGCTGCCCAGGAGGCCAGCACCAGCCCCGCTGCCCAGGAGGCAACCGCCATCAACTCCGCTGCCCAGGAGGCCACCGCCATCATCCCAGCTGCCCAGGAGGCCAGCACCAGCCCTGCTGCCCAGAAGGCCACCGCCATCATCCCCGCTGCCCAGGAGGCCACCGCCATCATCCCTGCTGCCCAGGAGGCCACCGCCATCATCCCCAGGAGGCCACCCCCATCATCCCCGCTGCCCAGGAGGCCACCGCCAGCTCCAGTGTGCTGCCCAGGAGGCCACCGCCAGCACCAGCCCTGCTGCCTAGGAGGCTACTGCCAGCACCAGCCCTGCTGCCCAGGACAGGACCGGCAGCACCAGCCCTGCTGCCCAGGACAGGACTGGCAGCACCAGCCCCACTGGGCTAGACAGGACCGCCAGCACCAGCCCCGCTGGGCCATGAAGGACCGCCAGCACCAGCCCCGCTGGGCCAGACAGGACCGCCACCAGCTGAGTCACTGCAAAGGACCCCTTCGCCACAAGCACCGCTGAACAGGGCACCGCCGCCACAAGCACCGCTGAACAGGGCACTGCCGCCACAAGCACCGCTGAACAGGGTACCGCCGCAACAAGCACCGCTGAACAGGGCACCGCTGCCACAAGCACAGCTGAACAGGGCACCGCCGCAACAAGCACCGCTGCCAATGACACCGCCTCAACAAGCACCGCTGGCCCATGAACGCCAAGGGCACTGACGCTACTGAGTCCGTCACAAGCAGGACGAAGCACTCTGGGCCCAAAGCCCCCCTCCAGAACCAGTGGAGTAGCACATCCTCTACCTCAGTCCTTGGCAGGATGAAGCACTCTGGGCACAAAGCCCCCTTCCAGAACCAGTGGAGACAAACATCCACTACCTCTGTCCTTGGCAGGATGAAGCACTCTGGGCACAAAGCCCCCTCCAGATCCACTACCTCTGTCCTTGGCAGGATGAAGCACTCTGGGCACAAAGCTCCCTCCAGAACCAGTGGAGACAAATATCCACTACCTCTGTCTTTGGCAGGATGAAGCACTCTGGGCACAATGCCCCCATCCAGAACCAGTGGAGACTGTTATCCACTTGAGAGACTCTGGCTTTGCACTCCCAGGATGGAACAGTGGGCAAGCCACCCACTGTAGAGACTTGAGAGACTGTGGCTTTGCACTCCCCAGGATGGAACAGTGGGCAACCCACCCACTGTAGAGACTTGAGAGACTGTGGCTTTGCACTCCCCAGGATGGAACAGTGGGCATGTGGCCCCCTCGTGGATTTGGCGTCGTGCACCCAACCGGCTGAGGTGCCCCCCTTTCCCTTCCCGCTGAGGTGCCTGTTTTATTGCTATCTGATGCCCCTGCAGTGTTCTCTCCGTCATTTCGGGGATTGAGTGTGGTCCTCGCACATACCCTGTGGGCCCAGTGTTCCACGGACTTCAATGGAGCACTACCTGGACTACTATTCTTGGTGTATATTTTGTTTATAGTGTATATATATATTTTTGCGTACTGGATTTTAATATATTACAATGGTTACACTCATTTCCTTTTGTCCTTGCATTCTTCCCGGGGGGGTTGGGGGGTGTAACTGTTATGTATCATGCTGTATTAGTGTGTGTGTTGTTGTGGGTGAGGGTGCGGGTGCGGGTGGGGGTGTTGCGTGGGGGTGTCACTCTCTTTTCCCTCACCCCTCCCCTATGTCGTAGGTCAGTACTCACCGTGGTCTTCGCCGCCGGCGTTCGTGCTCCTGGTAGAGGAGCATGAAGATAAGGGTTGGCAGGATGTGGAGTTCGGGTTCCATGGTGTCTAGATTCCTCGTGGGGTGTGATGAGGTGAGCGTTTTCCCTTCAAAGTCCTGTTTCCGCCGTGTTTTTGTTCGCGGTGAATCCGCCCCGGAAAAGGTGGCGGATTGGTAGGTTGTGATACTGTGGGCGGTACATTGTCCTCCACCTGTCTGTTGGCGGTGACTGCCAAGCTGTTTGTTTGTACCGCCGTGGGGGTCGGAGTGTTAAAGTGGCTGTCTTTGTTGGCGGTTTCCGCCACAGTCATAATTCAATTTTTTTTCCGCCATCCTGTTGGCGGTCTTACCGCCGCTTTAACACCGACCGCCAGGGATGTAATGACCACCAAAGAAGGTGTTTTAAAGAATGTCTGGAAGAACTAATAAGATGAATATAGAAAGAAAATAGTTTATACAAAATTGAAATTAGATAGGAGACAAAAAGGGAAATTAAGGGCCTGATTTAGGTCTTGCCGGTATTACCACCAAGCCACACCGACAGCGGACCAGAGAAAACTGTCAAGTCGACGGTGTTCAGCCCGCCATATTTAGATATTACAGCTCTGCAAGTGGAGGACTGGCGACGGATAGCTGACAGAGGGAGATGGTGGTGGGACCCAATGGACCTCATACACTGGATCTCAGCCATAGGTGTACCCCTGCACCACACACTACACAACACATACACACCCTCATCCATTACACGTCCAACACAACACAACCCATATATGCTGAAAACACACATTGACTTACATTCACATCATAACACATACATTCCATTGACACTGCATCCACACACAACACAGCCACAACAATCAATACAGCTACAAACTTTGCTACACAAACACACTCACACACAAGCACAACTATGCACATCACAACAATGTCCGCCACATAACAACAACACTCACCAGAATGTGTCACATGGCAACACAACATACACAACAACATCAGTCTCACATGCAAGTGACACACACACAGACACAACCACTTCACCTACTCCATCTCCCTCCACCTCAACCAGCTAATCCACACACACACATATACATATTGACTTACATACACAACAAATAGAACAAACCTTCAAGAACTGTACCAGTACAGGTCCCCTTACATTGCACACACACGAACACCATTGTCAAGTGTGAGTGTACCGTCATTGGGATGCCAGCATTCATTTAGCAATGAATAATGACACCACAATGATGTGTGTATGTGTGCAATATGTGTTGTGTCCCCATACGTGACTGACTCACTTGTGTTCCCGACATATGCATGTCACAGTGATTTTGAAAAAATACTGTGACATGTATATGCCTGCAGTCGTTCCGACCTCCAGTGTAGTGTCCACCCATTGTACCCTGGAAATGCGGTGTCCCTACCTGCGAGACCCGTGATGGGGGGGTTGTGTTTTGTCTGTGGGACGGAGGCAGCAGTGACTGCAGAGGTTGTCCAGTCAGGTCCAGCCATGGACAGGGTCGGAATGGGGAAAAAAGGTGAGTTTTCATCACCTTTCCGTTTAGTTCGCCAACTCAGAGGTGGAAGTCAGACACCCACTTTTTTCTTGGCATTAAGGCACATCCAAATCTACACAGTGGGAAGGGTGGCTGGGGTCCCACTGGCATCCACATTTCCCTCTCCAGCTGTCAACGGGGGCAATGTTTCTTGGTGGAGGTGGCGGTTTGAATGTGGGCTTTTGCCTATGGGATGCCAACATGTAAATATGGTGGGCAGACTGTTACATTGGCGAATGAGTTTTCAGTTGAAAAGTTGATGGCAGGACCATTACCGCCAACATCTTAATCAGGCCCAAAGTGTTCGCAAAATAAGTAATCAAGTTAGAAAAAGACATATTGGGATTAGTAATTGTAAAAACATATGTTTGAGGTTTGGGAGGACATACCCAAATATTATCAGAGGAAGAAGCAGTTATTTCTGGAGTTTATTTTGTGTACGGACAAGATGCTTATTTTCAGTTGTCAGCTGATTGGTAGGGTGTATGTTATTTAGTTTTTCTATTTCCTAAGATGTATCATGTAAATAGTATAGATGTTTTAACAATGACGCCAGCTTGGCAGACCATCCCCGGGCACTGTGCTAAAGCAGCCCATCCTGAAAGTGACTGGAATCGAAAGCCTGTGGAAGACATTGAGTCTGGGGCAGAATATCGAGAGTCCAACTAGAAGCCCTGTATGACAGGAGTGAGTCCACAGGACTGCTTGACTCAGAACCAGCTACAGAAAGCTGAAATGCACTATACATGTTGAATGAATGCCAGATGCCTCTGCAAGCCCATGAGTCACTACTTGTGGCAGTCAGAGGTGACAGCGACAGTGCTCATGATCCCAGGTGGGCTGAAAACAAGCGGCAAAAGGACCCTTGCTTGCTCCTGGCGACTGGCGCTGTGACTGACACTGTTCGTGGGAATCGATATGCTGCTCCTCTGACGCCTGCCTTGTCCAGTCTGGCCCGGCACAGCTTGACCTGCCTAACCTCTTTAACCCACAAGTTGGTGTGGACTAACATCACTAAGGACTAACATCTTTGACCACAGGAGGAGGAGGAGTAGGATGGTCTGACAGAAGAGGAGGTAATAGCAGGAGGAAAAGTGAAGGGGTTAGCTGGCTTTGGCCTGGGTGCGCCGGGGGATTTTGTTTCTGTGGCATAGGATAGAGTCCCACTAGGTGCAGAAACGATCTGAGTAGTGACCAGGGAAGCTTATGCTGTGGTGACCTCCCCCACCCTGCCCCAACTCTCCGCTGCGTTTGTCCATCCTAGCCGGAAAGCCCTCAGCAACCAGCGTGGTCATTGAACTTGAACACTGCCTACTCATTTTACAAGACTTGCCTGATTCACAAATCAGCCTCCTATTGTAGTTCCTAGAAGGTAAAAGGCAGCACCAGGTCCAAGCATCAGACTCCTCGCCACACAGTCTCCCAATTGCAACCTCTGAAAGCAGGAGATCAGCCCTTAGGAAAACATGGCAAGTTATTTCAGAGTACTAGGGAAGACCCCAAACCAATCTCACAATCTGAAATTTAAACCCAACTCCAGCAAGTAATGTCACGAGGTCTAGGAGGACAAGGGGACCAACGCCAGTGGGGGCTGACAAAGGTGCAAACAGCAACCTGGACTGGCACAATTGGCAGGTAGCATAAAAGCCCCGCCCCAGTCACCATCCAAGAAAACATCAGAGAGCCAGCTCTTTTCTCCTGTCATCAGCAATCGCCAATCCCAAATTTGTACTAAATTTTTCTGCCGTAAGCTTTACAACAAAAGTTGGCATACCAGGGCTTCTCTCCCTTCTCAAACCAACAATGATCCGGCATTTCACCCTACATAATCTAGACACAGCAGAGATAGTGCTCTCGCAGACAACCCCTAGCAGTGTGCAACCCACGGCAAGTGAACTGAACCAGCCCCTGGACGCTGAGACCCAGGTAACCCCAAAGGGCATTGAAACTGCAAAGGAAGAAACCTTAGATTCAGCTGAACTAAGATCAAACAACAGTGCCTGCAAGGATAAACAAACACCACTGAACACCTCCCTACAAAGGGGCCTGGACAACCAGTAATAAGGATAGCCCAAGTCAATCATTGGCTATGATGACCTATCTCTTATTATCAAAGTGCTGGAAAATGAAACAGCGAGAACAACGAAGCCCACTGCAAGGAGTAAGCTAACGCCAAATCACAACTCAGGCAGGCAGTATACTAATGCCTCACAGCCAATCAGCCCTGACAAACTGCTGAAGAAAGCACAACAGAAAAGCAATAATGATTATCGGCAGCTTTTCCTTTTGTCAGATATCCAGCAGACCCCCACTGCAAGGGATGACAGTCAGCAGACCAATACGGGGGCCCTACAGTACAAGATGCTCTTGTTGGCCTGTGTGGATAGAATGCTAGAAACTCCCCCTGTAAAAAAGAGCACAGCACCTGAAAAACGAATCAAGCAGTGCCCAGATCGAGGTTATCTGGGCCTCATTACTCCGAACCCTTCAATCTTCCGTCTAAGCCCTCAATTATTCAATCAAAAACATGGACACTCAAATAACACTCCTAAACACAGTGGCAGTGTTTGTATCTACTGCTGACATGAAAATAGCGGATCTAAGCTGCCTTATAAAGTGAGCTCAATTAGCACTAGAAAAACTTTGCCTCACTTACACTTGTTCACCAATATTGGACAAGCTAGAAACCTTACCAACCATTCTTAACCCCGTAGCTGCTGGGCCGTTTCCCCCCCCAGTGCTGAGTCCTTTTTTGGCTATTTGGGGTAGTTCGCGCTTAGGCCTTCATAACTTTTTGTCCACATAAGCTATCCACACCAAATTTGTGTCCTTTTTTTCCAACATCCTAGGGATTTTAATGGTACCCAGAGTTCGTGGTTTCCCCTGGAGGAGACCAAGACATTAGCCAAAATACAGTGAAAACTTCGTTTTTTCAAATAAAATGGGAAAAAAGGGCTACCGAAGAAAGCTTGTGGTTTTTTCCCTGAAAATGGCATCAACAAAGGGTTTCTGGTGCTAAAATCACCATCTTCCCACCTATCAGGAACGGGCAGACTTGAATCAGAAAACCACATTTTTCAACACAAATTTGGCATTTTACTGGGACATACCCCATTTTTACTATTTTTGGTGCTTTCAGCCTCCTTCCAGTTAGTGACAGGAATGGGTGTGAAACCAATGCTGGATACCGGAAAGATAAACATTTCTGAAAACTAGACAAAATTCTGAATTCAGCAAGTGGTCATTTGTGTAGATCCTACAAGGTTTTCCTACAGAAAATAACAGTTGAAATAAAAAAATATTGAAATTGAGATGAAAACAACAGCCATTTTTCTTTATGTTTTACTCAGTAACTTTTTCCTGCGATGTCAGATTTTTTAAAGCAATATACCGTTATGTCTACTGGACTCTTCTGGTTGCGGGGATATAAAGGGCTTGTGGGTTCATCAAGAACCCTAGGTACCCAGAGCCAATAAATGAGCTGCACCCTGCAGTTGGTTTTCATTCTATACTGGGTATAAAGCAATTCATTTGCTGAAATATGAAGAGTGAAAAATAGGTATCAAGAAAACCTTTGCATTTCCAAAATGGGCTCAAGATAAGGTTTTGAGGAGCAGTGGTTATTTGCACATCTCTGAATTCCGGGGTGCCCATAGATAGCATGTGAATTGCAGGGCATTTCTCAAATAGATGTCTTTTTTACACACTCTCTTATATTTGGAAGGAAAAAATGTAGAGAAAGATAAGGGGCAATAACACTTGTTTTGCTATTCTATGTTCCCCCAAGTCTCCCGATAAAAATGATACCTCACTTGTGTGGGTAGGCCTAGCGCCCGCAACAGGAAATGCCCCAAAACACAACATGGACACATCCCATTTTTTGACAGAAAACAGAGCTGTTTTTTGCAAAGTGCCTACCTGTAGATTTTGGCCTCTAGCTCAGCCGGCACCTAGGGAAACCCACCAACCCTGTGCATTTTTGAAAACTAGAGACCTAGGGGACTCCAAGATGGGGTGACTTGTGGGGCTCTGACCAGGTTCTGTTACCCAGAATCCTTTGCAAACCTCACAATGTGGCTAAAAAACACGTTTTCCTCACATTTCGGTGATAGAAAGTTCTGGAATCTAAGAGGAGCCACAAATTTCCTTCCACCCAGCGTTCCCCCAAGTCTCCCGATAAAAATGATACCTCACTTGTGTGGGTAGACCTAGCGCCCGTGACAGGAAATGCCCCAAAACACAACATGGACACCTCCCATTTTTGGACAGAAAACAGAGCTGTTTTTTGCAAAGTGCCTACCTGTAGATTTTGGCCTCTAGCTCAGCCGGCACATAAGGAAACCTACCAAACCTGTGCATTTTTGAAAACAAGAGACCTAGGGGAATCCAAGATGGGGTGACTTGTGGGGCTCTGACCAGGTTCTGTTACCCAGAATCCTTTGCAAACCTCAAAATGTGGCTAAAAAACACGTTTTCCTCACATTTCGGTGATAGAAAGTTCTGGAATCTAAGAGGAGCCACAAATTTCCTTCCACCCAGCGTTCCCCCAAGTCTCCTGATAAAAATTATACCTCACTTGTGTGGGTAGGCCTAGCACCCGCGACAGGAAATGCCCCAAAACACAACGTGGACACATCACATTTTTTCATAGAAAACAGTGCCCACCTGTGGATTTTGGCCTCCAGCTCAGCCGGCACCTGGGGAAACCTAGCAAACCAGCGCATTTTTGAAAACTAGAAACCCAGGGGAATCCCAGATGGGGTGACCTGTGGGGCTCTGACCAGGTTCTGTTACCCAGAATCCTTTGCAAACATCAAAATTTGGCCAAAAAAAACACTTTTTCCTCTCATTTCGGTGACAGAAAGTTCTGGAATCTGAGAGGAGCCACAAATTTCCTTCCACCTAGCATACCCCCAAGTCTCCCGATAAAAATGGTACCTCACTTGAATAGATCACACAACGGTCAATGTTGGTCCTTACATGAGGCAGCTGTTGACCCTGGGGTGATCCATTCCTGACGCAGGCACTAGGTGTAGGCACTCAAGTGGGGTAGTGTTTTTATCAGGACAGGTGAGGAATCACTGGGTGGTAGGAATTTTGTGGATCCCAGCATATTCCTGTAGTTTGTGTGACAGAAATGCGAGAAAAATAGAGTTTTTATTCAACATTTCAGCTTTGCAGGGTATTCTGGGTAAGAAAACTTTGGGGAATCCACACAAGTCGCACCTCTGTGGACTCCCCTGAATGTCTAGTTTCCAGAAATGTTTGGGTTTAATGTGTTTCTCTATATGGCAGCCGAACTCAGGACCAAAAACACAGGTGCCTGCCTTACAAAACCAGTTTGTTTTGCGATAGATAATTTTGATATCTCCACAATACGATTTGGGCGGTGGAATTTGGCGCTGAACTAAATTGGGGAGCTCCCAAGAGGGCACTCTCTCTCTCTCTCTGCTTGCCGCTGCATTCACCCGCTCTCTGGGTTGGGCTAACCCACTATTACTCAGTTGCACAGACTGCTTGCGAAGGGACAGCAGGACTGTCCTCATCACCTCCCTCATAATGTACTGGAAGAGGAGTTATCGAATGGGACTCCTCCGACTGAAAAATCACTCCCAGAGTCTGCGCCATTGTCCTATCCCTCAGATGCTGTCTCAGTATCTGATGTCTGAGTCTCTGATCCTATGTCAGAGCTGTCCTCTATAACCCGAGTGACGGCAGTAGTCATCCATCAAGATGCCATCTCTGCTATTGGCTAAACTGTTGCTCTAAAACACTAGCCTACGTAGACAGTCACAAAATCGATGGTGTGTGTAAAATACGTGCAACAGTAGAGGCCACCTTACCTGCGCTTCTTCCCTCAATCAGCACGTTCTTTCAAGACACTCAAAAAACACCTTGTCACATACCATTCGTCACAGTCTTTTAGCGCCTCCTGCGTCCAGTCCAACAATCATTATTGGTGCTCCCACTCCCTCCTCCTCGGATTCCCTCATTACCACCCAGCAAAAGTGCCCTTCATCTCTCCATAGCCGCCCTCCACCCCGCACATACATTTCATTTGTATTATAGCGCAGGTAATGGCTGACTTTACTAATGTACTCCGCTATTTACATAAAATACAGATTTGCTCTTTGCAGTAGGCATATAAACCTTCTGCGCTTCTTTATGGCACTAAAACTGCGACTAGACAAGTCTGACCATTTTGTAGCAGAAACATAATCACAATACTTACTTGACTTTTTTATTGCTGCCTAAAAGCTACAGTTGAAAAGCGCCAGTTGAAGTATGTGCATTGCTTTGAAGACGCAAGCTGCAACTGCAAGACAACTGGTGGCAAATCTATATATATATATATATATATATATATATATATATATATATATATATATATATATATATATGACTTTTATATGTGGGTCTGGTTTTCCAGGGGGGCCGATCGCAGCCCCCAGGGAAACCACACAAGTATTGACAAAAGTGATATATATATATATATATATATATATATATATATATATATATATATATATATATATATATATATCTACATAGATATATCTATAGATAGATCTATATATATATATATATACATATATCTATAGATCTATCTATAGATATATCCATGTAGATAGATTTATCTACATAGTTATATCTATATAGATCTATATAGATATATAGATATATCTATATTTTTTTAGTTGTTCTATGGTTTCCTTGGGGGCCAAAATGGCCCCCAGGGAAACCCTACAACAACTAAAAAAAAATATTGCCCCCACGGGCTACCCCCTGTCCATTTATTTTCTTTTTGTTTGTTTAAAAAAAAAAAATAATAATAATTTGCCCCTGGGGGGGGCGCGATCGTGCCCCCCCCCAGGGGGCACCTACCTTTTTTTGTTTTTAAATATGCCCCCGGGGGTGCCGGCCCATTTTTCGAGGGGGCCGACCCCCCCAAGTGAAATCCCTGGCGTCTAGTGGTGTTTCCTGGCTCCTAATCGCAGCTGTGCGCCTTCTCTGCATCAATAGAAAGAAGAAGCGCCTCCCTGCGCGATCTGCCAGTTTTATCTATTAAATGCAGAAGGCGATTCGTATTGTCACCGCATTGCCGGTGGGGTATAAAGCCCGCCTGATCCAGATCTAAAAGGGCCGGCATGTAGGGATTGAGGCGATGAGCCAAAATATCATTAAACAACTTGCCGTCTGTATTCAGAAGCGAAATGGGCCTGTACGAAGCACACTCTTCTGGATCTTTCCCGGGCTTGTGAATGACCATGATGGTAGCCTCCAGCATACTAGGCGCGAGTACCCCGGACACCCGAAAGGATTTAAAGAGCCGTGCCAAAACCGGCGCCAACTCCGGACAGAAAGTTTTATAAAAAAGTGCAGTGAAGCCATCAGGGCCAGGGGATTTCCCACCCTTTAGACGTGATATCGCGGAAATAACCTCTTCCACCCTTATAGGCTGGTCCAAGGAGGACACCTCACGCTCCCCAAGCGGAGTAATTGTGCTATCCGCAAGAAAAGCGGCAGGATCCACATCACACCGAGCGTCTCCGGCGTACAGTTCCCTGTAGTACTCAGCAAAGACCTCTGCCATTTGGTCGTCCGTTCGCACTTCCCCTTTAGAGGGGAAGCGTACCATCTTTATCGCCATAGCGGAGCGCTGAGCTCTCAGCCGGTGCGCAAGAAGCCTTCCACATCTGTTGCTTCCAATATAGTATTTGTGTTTAAGCCGCACTATCGCATATTCTGTCCTATCCCAGTCTAGCCGTTTCAAATGCTGGCGCACTCTCTCCAGCTCTCTCCACACTCTAGGTGCACCAGTATATTTATGGGAGCGTTCTAAGGCCGACACTTTTTGCTCAAGCACTGCTTTTTGTTCCTTCTTTGCTTTCTTATCGTTATCTGCGAGTGACATTACTTCCCCTTGGACTGCTGCTTTGAGAGCCTCCCACAGTGTCTCCAAACTAGTACTCCCATCATCATTAAACCTAAGATAGTAATGACCTAACCTATCACGCGCCTCAGCGCCCCCTCAGCGGCTCTACTCTGCAATATAGTATCTCTAAAGCGCCAACTCAGACTCCCCACGCGCCCCATATCAAAACTGGCCTTCAGAGTGATAGGTGCATGATCCGTTAGGGCCCGGGTCTTGATTGTGGTCTCACTAATCCGAGAGGTGAACTCTGCAGAGGCCAGAAAAAAATCAATACGTGTATACATTTTAGAGGCCGCAGAATAAAATGAATAGTCCCTAAGTGTAGGGTGTGCCGTCCTCCAAACATCCTCCAGACCACATTCAGCCAACCTCTGCCTCCCGGCCACAGACAGTGCCCCAGTCTGCCCAAAGCAATGCCCAGACCTATCCAACTCATTGTCCATGACCAGGTTAAAATCTCCCCCCACCAAAATAGCCCTGTCCGGGGTAGTGAGCATTGGGGAAATGGCCTGCCTCATTAAGGTTTCTTGTTGTACATTAGGAGCAAATAATGTAGCAATAGTAAAGAAAAAGGCCCCCACCCGCATCCTGAGAGCCAGGAACCTACCCTGTACCTCATGTATCCTGGCTACCACCTCACCAGGGAAGGCCCTTGATAGGAGTATTGCCACCCCAGCATGTTTCATAGGGGCTGAGGACCAAAACTGCCTGGGGAACCACTTTGAACGCATTCTATATGTATCCTTGGACAATAAGGGGGTCATTCTGACCCTGGCGGTAATTACCGCCATGGCGGAGGTCGGCGGTAGCACCGCCAACAGGCTGGCGGTGCACCGCTGGGCATTCTGACCGCGGCGGTTCAGCCGCGGCCAGAAACGGAAAGTCGGCGGTGTACCGCCGACTTCCCGCTGCCCTTGAGAATCCTCCATGCTCCGCCGCCATGGGGATTCTGACACCCCCTACCGCCATCCGGTTCCTGGCGGTTCTCCCGCCAGGAACAGGATGGCGGTAGGGGGTGCCGCGGGGCCCCAATGGCATGGGCACTGCAGGGGCCCCCGTAAGAGGGCCCCACGAAGAATTTCAGTGTCTGCTTTGCAGGCACTGAAATTCGCGACGGGTGCAACTGCACCCGTCGCACCTTCCCACTCCGCCGGCTCCATTCTGAGCCGGCGTCCTCGTGGGAAGGGTGTTTCCCGCTGGGCTGGCGGGCGGACTTTCGGCGGTCGCCCGCCGGCCCAGTGGGAAAGCCAGAATGACCTCCGTGGTCTTTTGACCGCGGAGCGGTCTTTCGGCGGGAACCGCTTGGCGGGCAGCGACCGCCGTCCGCCGCAGTCAGAATCACCCCCTAAGTGTGTATCCTGCAGAAGGCAGACTTGGCTTTCTGATTTCTCAAGACCAGACAAGACCGCCAGTCTCTTAGCTGGGCTGCTAAGTCCCCGGACATTCAAGCTAAAACACTTAAATGACATGTGGAGTTAAACCGACTAAGCTCTGAGGGCGTGAGCCACTACAAAGGGGCAAGGGCCAGAACCAACACTGGGGCGAATCCCACTCGCAGGGATAACAAGCATGTTCAACATCCATATGAGTTCCAGAGGAAGCACACCAACACACAACCTTAACGCACAACAGGTGCATACAACAAAGAAGTCCTCTAACACACAAGAGGTAAAGTCTCGTCGGGGCAGTAGATCCACCAGTGTTCGTCGCATAGGATCCAGCGACTCCACCACCCAAGCCCCTCTCATATGGTCCTAAGACCTAAGCTAAAACCAACACGACCCCAGATCACTACAGCAGCACCCAGGCGCCCATTGCCTAGGTAATGGTCCCCGCAGCTAAGCTGCTCAGTACTGATTGTCTTTCCAACGCCTGCTACGGTGTGGTGGGCCGCTGTTGTTTTCTCTTCCTCTCCTTCCGCCGCCACTGAGGACGCCCCCCTCCAGCGGACTCCAAACGTGCCTCCGGATCCCGCTCGGCCTCCTCCAAGTGCAGGATCCTCCTCGCCTCCAGCACCGATTTCACCTGATGCCACTGGTCCTTCCACCGAAACATAAGGCGGAAGGGGTGACCCCAGGAGTAAGACGCAGAGTGGACCCGCAAATGCTCTGTGATGGGTTTAAAGTCTCTCCAACTTTGCAAAGTCCGCAGTGAGAGGTCCTGGAACAGCTGCAGCGCGTGCCCACGAAACTGAACCTGAGAAAGGTTACGGGTTCTCTGCAAAATGTTTTCTTTAAGTCCATAGTTATGGACACATGGTAAGATACCAGCCAGACGACCCCCGGTCTCCCCGGGGCGGCCCACACGGTGAACTCAGTCCAGCATAATCTCCCTTAGGTCATCAGGGCCCAGAATAGAGCGGAACAACGCTGTAACAAACTCTCCAATATCCTCCTTCTCCGCTCCAGTCGGGACTCCCCTAATACGGATGTTATGCCACCGCGACTGATTCTCCAAGTTCTCCACTGTAACCTGGAGAAGATCCTGCTGCTCACGAAGACATATTATCTCCTGCTGCATATGTTTGACCTCCTCACCCCGAACGATCTCACCATCCTCTACATTCGCCACTCGATCGCCTAGGGACGTGACCTCCGTACGCATCTCCTTCATCTCTTGGGAAATGTCCCTCCGAATCTCTTGCAGATCTCTCCTGAGTGAATCAAACAAGGAGGCGAGAAATCCTTTTGTTACCGGGGCCTCGCCATCATCTTTCACCTCTCCACGATCTCCGAAGCCCCTCGTCACCACCGACCCTTCAACCGGTCCACTCTTAACCGGATGGGATCTGGTCAGCATGTCCCTCACTGACTGATCCTTCTTGGATTTAGAGGACGCCATGGTACTTCCACTCCTGCTCCGACTGACTATTGGCCCCGGTCTCAGGCCTCACCCACCTCGTCGCAGGCCTCGTCGAGCTGCAAGCACGTCGCACTCCCCAGTGATCTCCTCTGACTATTCGCCTCAACCAGGGCAGCAAAAGCAAAATCTCTCAGGCCTTTACATGCCAATTGGGTCCGTGCACCCTCACTGCAGGCCACCTCGCTCAAGAAACGGCCCAACCTGGCCACAAGTACCCCGCCCCGTCTTGGGCAACTCCACTGCGGGCTGATCGCAACGCCGACCGGGAGCCCCACTCCTCTGTGCTGGGCAAGGCCCCCACACTGGGAGCACAGAGGCAGTCCGGCGAATCCTCCCTGCCGCCCCTACCTCACATAGGGGCTCCTCCACCAGTCCTGGGCCCAGAAATGGCCACTCTGGAGGCGGTTTCACCAGGTGCGCCCTGGGGACCGGCCCTCAGGCCCAGCAGCTCCACCGCTCTCCTTCATCTGGACCCCGCCAGGCACCTCCGTTGGCCGCGCCGGGCTGCCCAAGGCACCCTCATCCGCCGGGCCGCACCACGCTGCCGTCACCACCGCATTCCTCGCCCGTCAGTAGCGAGCACAGGCCAGGGTCGAAAGGCCCGACGCTGCAGGCTCCCCGTGTCTGCGTCCGGTTTCCGGATCCCCTCCCTCGGATGCCCGCAGTCTCCCATCCATCCCCGTTGAACGGGGGGAGTCCAGACGACAGCGATCCAGGGTTGTGATGCTTCTATTGAGGCCCAGGCAGCAGAGCTCACGAAAACGCGTCCGCTCATGCCGCCATCTTGGCCACGCCCCCCCCTACAGTCCCTTTTAAGTACCAACTTTCTGAGACCCTTTGGTGAACTCGTGGGACGAATATTTAATGCGTCCAGTACTACTGGAATCGCATATTTCTTTAAGGCTATTGATTCTGGTTTCGTTCACACCTTCTCCTACATATTTGGTTTAATACCAGCAGCCATGCACTCAATATTCTCCAGTATTTTCGGGGGATTTCCAATAACTTTGGCTATAATAGTTGGCATTCTGCTGTGGCTAGTTTTCATGTGCAATGGCTGTCCCGCCGCAACAAGGAGGAATGAAAGTGCTCCCACCAGCGCAGCTGTGTCCTGAACGCATGATTCAGTACTTTGGAGCAACACTCCTGCAGGAATTGGAGTGTGACTGGTCTCTGCCATTTAGACCGGTTTTGCATTGCGTGCAGCCCGTGTTTCTGTGCCTTTGGTGCTCGTTTGAACATGCACTGGAAGTTTGTGTTTCTACGCAGCGCTTGCTTTCATTGGACGCTGATCTGTTGATGTTCTCGCTGAGGGTTCATTACCGGACATGCGCATTGAGGGTGCGTCTGCTACAGGAAGCTGCTTATGAGTTGCCCTTCCTGCAGGATGCGGCTCTTAACTCATTATTTTTGGGCACACCATGGAATGCTGCTGCCTTGGCTGAGGTTCAGGCTATGGAACACAACTGCTCCTTGGTCCTTCTCGACGATGCCTTCCAACTTTAACACCTGCCGAAGTGGAAGATTTCCTGTCCTCCATTGTCCCAGATTCAATTGGCAATTTTAAAAAATGACTCTAACTCTTGAAAGCATGTCCTTTTCGTGCCACATGTTAACATTTTTAAATTGTCCTGTTTTATGCTCATGTGTCCTTTTAACTTTTCATTATTGACATTTTTTTACATTTATATCATAGGTTGAGTCTTAGTAGCTTTTATGTATATTTAGACTTTGAACGACCTTCAACCGACAAGGGGAAGGTGTTGTGTAGCCATTTTAGCTATAGCACCATGCATGTTATTTTAGCATATTAGGCCTGTCCCTGTGCACTTTAACCTAGATATATTTTATTCAGCTTTGTTTTATTATTCTTACAATAGCCACTTTTGCGGGCTTGTTTTATTTCTCTCTATCTAGCTGTTTTTGCCTAGGCCAGCACTACGTTCTCAAACAAGCCATTTTTGCTCACTCTGTGCTTCTTTCAAGGCTGCAGAAAGATGGGTTGCTGGTGAACATGGTACACGTTTTGTCTCTGACATTCATAGAAAAACACACATCCTTATGTAGGGACATTTTCTCAGGACATCAGCTGTTTTATTATAAAAACACTTCCCTGTCCCTTACACGTTAGAGGGAGATTCCAGCCAGAGAACCACGACTGTATGCTGATTGCTGAAAGCTTCGCTATTACTGCTTATGCAGACTTCAGGCCTTCGCTCAGGTATAGGGGATGATGTCTTCTCAGGGGAACCTGAAGGGCAGAATTAGAGCTTAACACACTGTGCTCTATTATAGCCTAGGTAGGAATTAGTCTGTTGAATCTTGTGACAATATGGTAGCGTTATTCCTATGCTTTACTCTCCTCGTCACAATTTTAATCTTGTTATACTGTATTTTCTTGGTCACTGCAGCACATGCTTTGCTATCTAAGATGCAGTAGCTTCATTAAAATCTTGTTGGAACATATACTGCCTCTGTTTGTTGTTGTGTATGTGAGACTAATGTAACTGAGAGAAATGGATGAGACCTGAGTGACCATGGTTTCCCTGAGAAATCAATTATCTCATGCGCTCGGCTGCCCAATCACCCCTGCCCTTGGATTGAGATGAGGCACAGCTAGTTATCCGGAGCAAAACCCGGATTGGGGCTACAGGTGTCACCTGTAGTGGGTCAGACTCAGTCTCCCACTCCGCAGGCGGTTCTGCCGCTCAAAAATCCAGTAGTCTCATTAGAATAATGAGATCCTACGTGACAGGCTAACATACAGGGGACATCTCTAAGATGCCCTCTGTGTGCATTTTTCAATCAATCCCACACTGACATCAGTGTGGGCTTATTGTGCTGAGATGTTTAATACCCAACTTCCCAGTATTCAGTGTAGCCATTATGGTGCTGTGGAGTTCGTAATGACAAACTCCCAGACCATATACTCAATATGGCTACCCTGCACTTACAATGTCTAAGGTTTTGCTTAGACACTGTAGGGGCACAGTGCTCATGCACTGGTGCCCTCACCTATGGTATAGTGCACCCTGCCTAAGGGCTGTAAGGCCTGCTAGAGGGGTGACTTATCTATACTGCATAGGCAGTGTGAGGTTGGCATGGCACCCTGAGGGGAGCATATTGCTCATGCAGCTATGCCCTCACCTGTGGTGTAGTGCAACATGCCTTAGGGCTGTAAGGCCAGCTAGAGGAGTGACTTACCTATGCCATATGGAGTGGTTTAGGGACAGGGCACCCTGAGAGGGGGGCCATGTCAACTTTGTCTCCCCATCAGCACACACAAGCTGCCATGCAGTGTGCATGGGCTGAGTGAGGGGTCCCTTAGGGTGGAATAATACATGCTGCAGCCCTTAGAGACCTTCCCTGGCCACAGGGCCATTGGTACCATGGGTACCTCTTACAAGGGACTTAACTGTGTGACAGGGCTGTGCCAATTGTGGAAACAAAGGTAGAGTTTTGGGAAAGAACACTAGTGCTGGGGCCTGGTTAGCAGGGTCCCAGCACACTTCCAATCAAAGCTGGCATCAACACTAGGCAAAAAGTGGGGGTAACCATGCCAACATTGGCATTTTCCTACAACCTGTAAGTGAGAAATATTGAAAGTATTGTATTGTGAACTGTGTAGAGAATCTATGCACTTAGTAATTGCCTCTTCTTCTTGTTTTCAGTGTATTCGTTTTTCACGAAAACCAGAAGTACTGATTTGCAAATATCCATATTTTATTAAACCAGGTCAGGAAGAAATGACCCTGTTTAGCAGTGTAGTGTTGTTGCAGAGCAGAAACAGAACCACAAGTTTTCTTGTTTGTTATTTTGTCCTTTCCCCCTTCTACATGTTGTTGGGTACTAGTAGTACTATCCCTGGACCAGACTTCTTCTAGATTTGGGATTGGAGGCCTAGGCACGGCTCCAGTGTCATCCCTGTGGTTTCTACAAAAGGGCGTCCCAAGTCTTTGAGATGGGGTATTTGCAGAGTCCCTGTAACTCTTCCCTGTGCAGTAATGTGCTCACCACCTGTGCCCATGACAGCATAGAAACAACCCATGCTGAAGCTGCAAGGGGAATCGTCACCTTCTATTTCGTCACTCCCTGACTCACTATACAGTCTGCCAGCTGGACAGGATTCTGGTGGGAGGAGGGCATGACTGTGACCCATCTGGCTAGGTTTCTCTTGGACAATTTGCTGATCTGTTGCACCTTAAAGTGGGGGAGACCTTTGTGGGGTGCAGTTGGAGACTGCCGGCGGAGATATTCTCAGACCCAGTGGGAAGAGAGGCGCTGTCCTGATCCCTGCAGGATTACATGACCATTAACTGGGGCACGACAGCCCTTAGGGGTACCTAGGAGGTGCTGATACCTGTGCTTCTGGGAACATACATGCGTCTAACTTGTGGTTTATGGCGCTAGCTTCAGGCTGAGTTCAAGTTGGGGGGCAACTGATCAGGTGGTGCTGCAGGCGAGGGACCTGGACAGACCTCAAGATGTGTAGGGAGGAAACGGCAGTAGAAAGGCGCATCTTGGACAAATGGGACAGGCTAGATAAATATACTTTGAGACAATACTGGCAGTGTCTACACAGGGAGTGAGACAAGTCAGGCTGCCTGCTAGCTTGCATTCTGTGCTGGGAGCATGCACTGTCCCCAATGACTCATCTGGTAACCCCCAACAGCATGAGTGTGACTACCAGGGTGGGCATTTTCACACCATTTAGGGAACATCTGTAGCATGTATACAGGGCAGACCCCCAGGTTGTGTTAGACTGTTATAAATGTTTTTTGGAAGGTCTGGGCCTTCCTAGAATTGAGGAGTCCATATCTGAGGATTTGGACTTCGCCATTGAGCTTGAGGAATTGCGGGAGGCCCTGCGTATGTTCCAAGGCTCTGGGTGGGGACGGGTTCCTGATTGAGTTTTTTCAGGAATTCTCTGCTATGCTCACGCAGGGCCTATTTGAGGTTTTTCTCAAGGTTGGGGGGGCATTGCTGCCCACTATAAGAGAGGGGCACATCAGCATGTTACTTAAACCTGGAGGGGATAAGGCAGACTCTGTGGCCTATAGGACCCTCACTATGATAAACTTAGACGTGAAGGTCCTAATTAAACTGTTGGCCAACTGCTTGGGACGAAATGGCATTGTTCTCTGTTGACCTGGAAAAGGCATTTGACACTGTTGACTGGGGTTATTTGCTTGAGGTACTGTGGGTCATGGGCTTCGGTCCATAGTTCCTGACCCTGCTCCTTTATACTGAGCTTCGTGTCTGGGTGGGACAGTGTTGCTCAGAAAGCCGGGTTCAGAGAAGCGGTACAAGACAGGGTTGCCCTTTGTCCGAGCTCCTTTTTGCTCTTGCAATGGAGCCCTTGGCAGTGTGGGCCTGGAAGGTGCTGAGGGACTGGGGCATAAAGCTGGGAGATGTACGACATATATTGTTATACGTGGATAACGCTCTGTTTTACCTTTGCTCCCCCTGAGATTCCCTTGGAATTTTGTTGCGTTTGCTGGGTGTAAGAAGAAGGGCAATGGATTTGCTGAGACCCTTGGGCGCCTTCTGGAATATGCTGCCATTGTTGATGGGCAAGAAAGCCATGTCCAAAATGGCACCCTTGCTGTGCTGCGTATCTGCTATTCAGAACTCTCTCCGCTCGCGGCCCACTAGGGTATGCTGCCAGTTAGACTCTCTGGGCATGGAAATGTAGTGAGTGGCCCTGACTACTCTGACTAGACAATATGAAGAGGGAGGAGCCAAGGCTTGAATTTTATTATTTGTTGTGAACATGCAGCACCCTGCTTGCAGACTGGAGCCTGGAGCCATCTGGGAGAAATGCTTGTTGGAGGGGGTGTTTGCAGCTTAGCAGCTTCCTGCATTGCGGGGGCGTGGCAGGGCCCTGAATAGCGCCCTGTTCATAGTTAGGCAGACTGCAAGAATCTGGCACAGACTGGTCAATGTGGTGTTGAAGCATGCCTCCTTTAACAGTGAGTTGCCCTGGATACTGGCATCGGTCCGCCAGATGGATGAAAATATATCCCTTCAGGTATGGAGAGATGGGGATGTGAGCTATTTGAGGACGTATAGCCCAATGAGCACTTTATTTACTTTGCGGTTGCGAGAGTGGAGTTTGTATTGGGGCCTGGTCATGTTCTGCACTATGCTGGCATGGCGGAGTTGGCCAGGCAGACATGGACCACCTTCCTGGTGGTGCCAAGGGCACCTGACACTCTGGGGACGGGCAGGCACCTAATATCTTTGATAAATATAACTTTGCGAGAAGATGCAGCAGGCGGTCGTTAGTGGGCCCCAAAAGCGTGGGAAGAGGATCTCTCAAAGCCCATGGAGGATGGGACTGGGCTCGAATCTGCGCACTCATGCAAATTGTATCAATTAACGCTGGCTTTAAGCTGCACCATTATACCTTTTTGCACCTCACTTATCTGACTCCCTTTACTCTTCGGAGGAGTTATCAGACTCGGCTGATCACTGCCCTTGGTGCGGATCTTGGGGAGCTGACTTCCTGCATCTGGCCTGGGAATGTCGAGCAATAAAAGATTTTTTGGTCCGGGTGATTGTGAACTTTCTGGAGTTTCTTTGTTACAGGCCGCAGTGCCACTGCAATGCAGTTTGTTGGGGTATATTAGAAGACCCAATGGTTTCAAGATCTTATATACATTCTTACAGCTGGCGCTGGTTCTTGCTAGGGGTAGGGTAACCATCACCTAGATATTGGCATAAAGATGTGGCAGAATGGATGCTCGAAGAAGAAATTCATAATAAACTTAGCAGGAGGGATAATAAGGTGGGAGATGATATCCTTGTGTGGCGGGATCTGGGTGACCCCTGACTCTGGAAGCGATGTTAGCGAAGATCTTAAGCAGTAGCACTTTGCTGGATGTAGCCCCTGGGTGGGATGAGGGAGGGCCACTGGTAGGATGTCTATTGGTCACTCCTTGGGAACTGTATGAGACTGACAATTGTGTTTTGGGCACTGTTCTTTACCTGCCTGATGTGTACTGTGGTTCCTGTTCATGGTGTAGCAAAGTTTTTTTATTGAAAATGAAAAATAAAGATTAAAAAAAATAGTGATTATTGTTTGTCCACTACACTGCGGACAGATATGGCTAGCACGTCTTATGGTGCTGCTGTTGTGGTACCTTTGCTATTTATTATGGAGTAGAGTGCAGTCTCTTTAAAAATCTTTAATACCAATCTTTAATACCAAGGTGTCCACATATTTCATATGCCCACATATTTCATACATCCACCACAGCACAGGTATCCTATATAGCCACATAACATGTAATTCATGCCAACACCGACTACCAAGAAACAGCACACACAAACTTCAAACAAAAGTCTCTGGAGAGAATACCTGCCATACTTTCAACAATCTAGTAATATAACATGTAGCTGGCATGCTTCTAGATCCTCCCACTCTCAAGAATGATTACAGTCCCATCTACTGCTTCTGAGGTACTCTTTATTTCGACTGTACCTTTATGGTCAAATTGTTCATCCACTATGCAGGTCCCGCAATCTCTGTACCCTTCTGCCCCTTGTCCACCCAGTGTCTGTATCTTGGTCCAACCATCCTACTGTAAATATCAAGTGTTGGCTGGTGAGTGAAATAGAAAAAGACCACGCAGGAGCAACACAGGTTTCTGCAATCCCTGCAGCCCATAGGAGCCCTAAATCCTTAAAGAAGCCCTCAACCTTTCATTCTCTCCCATTCAGCACAAGGCCAAAAAATATCTGTGAGATGTGGGCGGTGTCATACTGGCCTAGAGGGCAATCAGGCAGTGTCCAATGAACTGGTCACTCAGACCAGTGTATGGGCCAGTTTTTTTTAGCAGTTTGTGGTTCTGTTTTATGGTTCGATGGGCCGAATTTTACTGTTTATTTCTCTTATAATACAAACATTGCCTGCAATAAACACAAATGCGTGTAGTCTCCCAAACCTTGCAAAATATCCATAGAGCGTGTCTTTAAAAGTTCAAAACTGTCCTGATTTGCAAATGTGGGCCACTTTTTGGGCTATCTGTTTTGCTAACGGGGGTCTTTTTATTTCAGTGGTCTGGCCTACTTTTTGTCCCAGTCGGACCCTAGATGTGGGAGCCTCCGGGGCTCCTTATCACATTCTGCACAATGGCCCATAATTTTGCATTACGCCACTGAGGTAGCAGAATGATTGAAAAAGAGTGTGTGTGTGTTTATGTGTGTGTATCTTCTGATGGTCCTTGTATCCTTCTGCTTTGATCCTTGACTTTGCACGTGCTACCTACAGCAGTGGTTCCCAACCTTTTGATTTCTGTGGACCCCCACTTTAACATTAATGGAACCCAGGGACCCCCACTGAATCATCATGGGAATCCGGGGACTCCCGCCTGAGTCATTACTGGAAGCTGGGGACCTAATTTGTCAATATTTGTTAATATTTTTTAATTTTCTAGGCTCTCGCGGACCCCCTGAGAAGGCTTTGCGGACCCCCAGGGGTCCCCGGACCACAGGTTGGGAACCACTGACCTACAGCACTCACCTCGTATACCACATAGTAAGGCATAATACAAAATAAGACAAAAAGACAATTAAAATCTAGATAGGTCATGGAGTGGCCCAAAGTTGTACTCCATCCTTTGCATGTCATCATTGCACAATTACACATTTATATTCAACATTATATTTATTGTGCGCCTTGATGATTTAATATGCGTTAATCATTTTGAACACTTTAATGGAACGTAATGACTGAGAAAATGAAGATTTATAAACAGGTGTACTAATGTTCATATGAAAATTCTTACATGTATTCATTATTCACAGTTTATATTTGCACTCCAAGTTAAATTTGCATGTGTGAACATGCATTCTTTATTCACGTTTTGCACTTATTTTGAAAATTACACTTGTGCATGCACACTCATGCATTCAAAATGCACATTAAGGGCCAGATGTAGGTAGAATAGATTTTGCGACTCGGAAATTGCGACTCGGTGCAACTCGCAATTTCTGAGTCGCAAAACCATATGCAGAATGGTGTCTCAGACACCTTTTGCGAATCGCAAGGGGGTTGCAAAGACCCACCTCATTAATATTAATGAGGTGGGTCTCAATTTGCGACCCCCTTGCGATTCCCTGCACTCACAGGGATGGTGGCCTGCTGGAGACAGCAGACCACCATGTCTGTGACTGCTTTTTAATAAAGCAGTTTTTTTTTTTTTTTGCAGCCCGTTTTCCTTAAAGGAAAACGAGTTGCAATACACAAGAAAAAATTAAACCATTTGGTTTTGTTTTTTCAGAGTAGGCAGTGGTCCATCTGAAAAAATATTTTTAGCGACATTCACAAAGGGGAATGAGTTAGCACCCACTTCAAGTGGGTGTTAACTGCAAATTGCTTTGTGACCGCTTTTGCGGTCACAAAGCAATTCTGCATCGCGGTGCGAGTCGCAAATAGGAAGGGAACACCCCTTCCTATTTGCGAGTCGCATTCCCATTTTGCGAGTCGGTACCGACTCACAAAATGGGAATGTGCTTCGCGATGCGCCTTTTGCATGGCACAAACTGCGAATTTCGCAATTTGCGCCATGCAAAACGCTTTCTACATCTGGCCCTTAATGCTTAGTTATAGTTAGCCTGACTACAGGCCTCATTTTAAAATGTATTTTGCTTGGTCAGCATGTTCTTCCATTGCAGGAGGGTTCCTGTGGGAAACAGCTTTACAACGTGGGTGAGCCATGCGTGCCTGTTTCCCCACAAGCTAAACCATTCTTGCCTGAACCACGCACTGCTGTGGTGCCTGTCCTAACCACGCATGTGCCTTAAGAATGCATGTGCGTGGTTAAGGCAGAGAGTGTGGTCTAGCTGTCAGGAGCAGGAAGAGGAAGCAACGGGTGAGGTAAGTGGGGATGGGGCTGGGTTGGGGGGAGGTAGTTTTTAGGGGTGGGGCCGGTTTTAGGGCTAAGGCCGGGGGAGGGGGTTGAGTTCATTTTTTTTTTAAGGGGGGAGGTTGGGTTAGTTTTTTGGGCAGGGAGTCGTTTTTAGGGGCAGAGTTTGTGGGGGTAGTTTTTAGGGTTGTGGTCTATTTTAGGGCTCAGTGTGGGGAGGAGGTGGGGTTAGTTTATTGGGCAGGAAGGAGGGTTTTAGGGCTCAGGGTGGGGGGCAGAGTAGTTCTAAGGGCTGTGGCAGGATTAAAGGGCTCAGGGCTGGGGAAGAGGCAGTTATTCGGTGTGGGGTCAGTTTTAGGACTCAGGGCGGGGGAGCTGGGGTCATGGTGGTTTTAAGCAGGGCTTGGGCAGAGTGAATTGAAGGGCTGGGGCAGGGGGGAATTGACAACATATTCTCCAACGCCAAACATGCTTTTGTATCCAATTGGTTGTAAAGACATTCATGGTAAAGGCATGTGTGGTAAACATGCAGTCGTTGTTCAGACCACTTTGTTAAGGCATGCGTGGTTGTGTCATACAAGCGCTTAGTTATAATTAGCCTGACTACAGGCTTCATTTCAGTATGTACTTTGCTTGTTCAGCATGTTCTTCCTTTGCAGGAGCGTCCCAATTATTTCATTAGCTAGAGAAAGGAATATGGTTGTATGTATTATTTTACTGATAGTAATGCCTGAGAAGAGAAATCTTAGCAAGGAACGTAGAGACCTAACGAGCAGATGAAGCCTCCTATTCATTGTGTACCAGGAACGAGAGATGCTCAAGGTTCCAGTAAATGTCTAAGTTTCAGTGTGATGGGAACCTAGATGATTTTGCAAATGCACATCACAAGCAATGAATTGATTGGTTCTTGGTGGTGTGGGAAGAGATACAAATGTTGCTGAATTTTGTGTTGTTTTAACTTTTGTTCACACCGTTAGAAGTTTTAACAGATTCCCTTAGACTTCCAGGGGTTCAAACCTCTCTGTTTCCCTTTATCTTTTTTGCAAATATAAGGCTTTTTGCTAAACACTAATCCTTTTCTTGAAGACTCCTATTGAAGTCCACACTATGCTGACACTTTTTCACAAATCCTAATTTTCCTAAGACCATCCTAATTCCCAATGTATAGCTATGGTTAGATGTCTTTAGGATTACTTCATGGTTAGGTGAGAGAACCGGAGTTACTTTACGGAACAAATTTCTAATTCTCAGGTTCTGCTTTGGAGGGGCTATTACTGTCTTGTATCTAATTCTTATTCCATTAAGACTGAACCTATTGAGATATATCAGCTTGCCAGCTGTATTGCTATACCTTTTGAATATATTTCTGGCATGTCTATGTACTGGACTCAAATACATTCATTTAAACTACAATCACTGATTCCTGATTGTGGGAGTCAAATTGACTTCACAAGATTGAAATGTTTTATTGATGTTTACTCCCTTTTATGCTTTAGGTCAACTTAGCAAAGCTCCATACGACCACTGGAGATAAATCTTTGATGAGGTTGCAAGTTACTTACTTCTTAAAATAAATGAGGGGCAATACAGTTCAGTTGTTTAGCACATGCTTCAGAGATCAGTGTAATATGCAAGATACAGCTGTGTGTTCTTCGCTGTCTCGCACTTTCATCACTGAAATCAATAAAATGAGTGACATTGCGTTGGGAAATAAACACATTAGTTAAGAGTCAATTACGTAGGTGGTGCGTGTTATTGAACATGGTCTGATCTCAGTCAATTTGTGGTGTAACATGTACTTGCAGCTTATTTATGAATGAAAAACCCTTTATTTACTACACTAGCAGCTGTACTAAAACCAATGCCGCAGAACCTTCCTTGAGAGGAGCACGGTGAGGGGGCTGCAGGATTTTTTTGTCTCAAAGTGGCGCACGCGCACATGAATACTATTACATCCTTCTCAGGCTCAGAAGAGAAGATCAGTTGCTATGGCAACGCCAGAAACCATATGTAGACAAAAGCCACAGGGCAGGAATGAAAACCCAGGTTATTGATGAGTAGAAATAGGTCAGCAACGATAGCACGCTTCCTAGATTCGCTCTTTCAATGACAGCAAAGCCCAGAATCTTACTTTCAATAACTGTCAATTTCACCAGAACATGCCACCTCTCTGTCTATATCACTGGCAGTTACTGCAGAGCAAGGCCTCTCTTTCTCTCAGTAACAATTAGCGTGGTGTTTCTGTATTTATCTCACAGTAACGCCTAACCCATCTGTCTTGAAAAAAACAAGCTAGAAGGGGATGAAGGACAACACAGCAAGATCCTGCCTCATCTAATACCAAGTTTACAATCAACAAGATTCCAAGCTGAGAAATAAGGGGGTGAAATATCAAATTCTTTTCACCTTCTTGTCACAGAGTGCCCACCTGGATTAATTCACGGAAACATATATCTAAAAGTGAAATCGATCATTTAAAGAAGCATACACCTCACGGAAGCACCAAAACGTGGGGCTATGGTACATATATCAGCTACCACCCAGGTTTCTCATCTTTAGAACCAGAATAGCAAATTTTAATGGGCCTGTTCCCTAAAACAACTCATCAACATATTATGACACTGAAGAAGCGGATGTCAATAAATTATTAAAAATATATAAATAGGGAAGTAATTAAATGCAAAAAGACAGCAGGAAAGGAAAAACAACTTTGTTGCATATCGCATGCTTACGTGCCAATAATCAGGGATGGCTCCTTAGCAATGGCGAATGAGCATCTCCCCCCTGGCTAAGCCAGGAGCTGAAAGATAAAAGGATTTCATTATCATTTTATCTTTTAGCTGCTGGCTCAGCCATCAACAGGTGCAGGGAGGGTGGGGCTGGGCACTGGAGGGGGGAGTGGAATCTGTGAACTAAGTGTGCATGTGTGTTTAGCCGGTCGTCTTAGGTATCTACACAGCCGGGCTGGGGAAACTGCGCAGACCCCAAGGCAGTGTCTGTGCGGAAGTCCAAGCCGCTTAGGGCAATCCTGACTCTGCTCTCATGCTACCTTTAGCATGAGAGCAGCACCAGGATTGCTGGGGAGCCTGTGCTGGTGTCCCACTGAATGCTGGGACATCAGGAGAAGAGGAGCAACACGGCAGGCAGTGGCGACAGGAACAGGTACTTTTTTTTATTGTTTTTTTATTCCGCCCCGGTCCCTCCCACCACCCACCCCTCCGCGTGAGATTTGCAGCGACCGCCACTGCAAACATTGAATCAGAAATGCCAATTCATCAATATAGGTCCATCACAGAATTAAATACCAATATGTACTGCCAATTCCTCATCTTTGTTGTGCTATGGGTGAAGGTTTGGTCCTCTTCTGAACCTGAATTTTTCCTGCAAACGTTTAGAGGATTGCCTTAAACAAAGCAAACATTTGGCTATCCCATGGATTCCTTATGTGACGAGAGTACTGCAGGACATATGTTTGAACCATCTTTTTGAAACCCCTAAGAATATAAGCCCTAATACTAGATTCCATGTTAAGGAATTGTATTTGTCTCATATGGATAGACTGAGAATGATAAAAGTGGCTGACATGTCTTTGGTGCATATGGATAAAGGGGTTGGAACAAAGATTTTATCTAACATGGCTCAGAACTAACACAATTCATTTTTTGGGCGCTTTTCCAGTTATGGGGTCATGGTTCCCATCACTGCATTGTTGTCCGTGTGACAGGAATTCTAAGCAGTCCACCGAGCACTCTATGCTGTTTTGCACACTATGGTGGTCATTACAACCCTGGCGGACGGTGTTAAAGATGCGGTAATACCGCAAACAGTCAGACGGACAAAAAAAGGGAATTATGACCCTGGCCGAAACCGCCAACCAAGACAGCCACTTTAACACTTCGCCCGCCACGGCGGTACAGACAAGCAGCGCGGCGGTCACCGCCAACAGACAGACGGGAGACAATGTACCGCCCACAGTATCACAACAGGCCAATCTGCCACCTTTTCCGGGGCGGATTCACCGTGGATAAAAACACAGCGGAAACAGCTTTTGCTATGAGAAAACGCTCACCTTAACATATCCCACGAGGAACGACGACTCCATGGACCCAGAACTCCATATACTACCTGCCCTTGTCTTTCTGCTCCTTCACGACCAACAGCGACGTAGGAGCAGAAGATACCGGTGAGTACAGCACCTACGACACGGGGGAGGGGGAGGCAAAAGTTAGGGGGACATCCACCAAACACCCCCACCCCCACCCTCTCATATTACAACATACACACCAATACAGTCACAAACATCACAGTAACAACCCACAATTCCCCCGGAAGAATGCAAAGACAATGCGAATTTCGGTCAAACTTTGTAATTTGCCAATATACATGTCATACAAAAATAAACAAATATATGTATACTAAAATCACTCTTATTTACATGTATACAATCCGAGAAGTAGTGCAGATATGTACACAACAATGTCCGTGCACAAACAGTCCAAAAATGCATGGGCGAGGCCCACAATAGATACCTGACCAAAATCGGAGAGAACACTGCCGGGGCATCAGATAGAAACACTACAGGCACCTCAGGGGGAAGGGAAGGGGGGGCACCTCAGCCACATAAACGCAAAGCCAGATCCACGACGGGGCTCCATGCCCATTGATGTATCCTGGGGAGTGCAAAGTCACAGTCTCTCAAGTCTATACAGTGGGTGGGTTTCCCACTGTCACATCCTGGGGAGTGCAAAGCCACAGTCTCTCAAGTCTATACAGTGGGTGGGTTGCCCACTGTCACATCCTGGGGAGTGCAAAGCCACAGTCTCTCAAGTTGATGCAGGTCCATACTGGTACTGGGGGGTGACTGGTGCCCAGACTGGATGAGTCTCCCCGTGAATGGTAGTGTCCTGTCACTGTCCCAGCTGCACATGGGATAAGGATGCCTGATGTGGTGGGCCATTCATTCGTACCCGGTGCATTGCCCTCTTCTGCGGTGCTATGACATGGCGGTCTTTGCCCTCTTCAGCGGTGCTATGACATGGCGTTTCAGGACTGTTCAGCGGTGCTTTGACATGGCGGTCTTTGCCCTCTTCAGCGGTGCTATGACATGGCGGTTCTGATACGGACATTGGTGTGTGGCATGACGATTTCCACACTGTACATTGGTGTGTGGCATGAAGATTTCCACACTGGACATTGGTGTGTGGCATGACGATTTCCACACTGTACATTGGTGTGTGGCATGACGATTTCCACACTGGACATTGGTGTGTGGCATGACGATTTCCACACTGGACATTGGTGTGTGGCATGACGTTCCATCATTGCCCAGCGGGGCTGTGGCATCCTGGCCCCGCCTGGGCTGTGACTCCGGCGGTGGTCTCTGGACCAGTGACGATACTTGAGCCCTCCTGGGCTGTGACTCTGGCGGTGGTCTCTGGACCAGTTACGATACTTGAGCCCTCCTGGGCTGTGACTCTGGCGGTGGTCTCTGGACCAGTGACGATACTTGGGCCCTCCTGGGCTGTGACTCTGGCGGTGGTCTCTGGACCAGTTACGATACTTGAGCCCTCCTGGGCTGTGACTCTGGCGGTGGTCTCTGGACCAGTGATGATACTTGAGCCCTCCTGGGCTGTGACTCTGGCGGTGGTCTCTGGACCAGTGACGACGGTGCTGGCGGTTGTGTCTGGACTGCCGGAAATGATGTCGCACTTCTCCGCCGTGACACTCACAACAGGCTGGGCAGACTTCCTCTGGACCTTCCCCACCTTTTTTGGAGTTACAGCTGACTCACCAATCGCCTTCGATCCCATTTCACTTGTTGTCCCACCAGGAGTCTTGCCACGGTCCCGTCGTCCACTCTCCAATTTCGGAGCCTTTACAGGGGGTGGGCTGCCTGTGCCTTGGCTCCGGGTCCTACTGCCTGCCCTGGTGGACGGTGCATTCCAAAAACCTTGAACAGGCACCACTGGTCCTGGAGGCTTTTTGGCTGAGGCGCTACGACGGGACTGATGAATTGGAGGGGGGGGGGGTGGGCGCAAAAAGGTCAATTTGACAGAGGGACAGTTTCTGACGAACACTGGGATGGGTAGCTGGAGGGGGTCTGGGAGTGGAGGAAGAGGAGGTGGTTGTAGGAGGTGTCACTTTAGCTGTTTTGGGTGCAGGTGCAGGTACTGGAGGCTGTCGTGAGGTGGATGGATGTTGGGTGAGTGATTGCCGGCGTTTGGGTATTTTGGGAGGGGGCGTCACAGACACACTGGGAGAGGACACAGGGGACGTGTAAATGGCAGTGGAGGTGGTGAGTGCAGGTGAGCGGCGTGTGGTGCTGGGTGTCCTGGTGCGAGTCCTAGTGCCTGTAGATGTGGTGCATGCAGGTGTGTGTGTAGACGACACTGGGAGGGAGGAGGGAGAAGAGGAGGAGGGGGACACAGTGGAGACAGTGGATGTTGCTGTGTCTGTATGGGTGTGATGCTTGTGTGAGTGCTTGTGGTGTGTGTGGTGCCTATGTTTGCTTGAGCTACTTGGGTGTGTTGACTTGTCTGCATGCTGGTCTGTAGGTGTGCTTGGGATGGGCTGGGATACAGGGCATTGGGTCTGGGTGGAGGAAGTTGGAGGGGGGAGGATGGACACAGGGACAATTGCTGCCATCAGTGCTGAGGCAAGAGATTGCAGGGTTCGCTGAAGGGCAGCCTGACCAGAATGAATGCCCTCCAGGAATGCATTACCATGTTGCAACTGCCTTTCTACACCCTGGATGGCATTCACAATGGTAGACTGCCCAACAGTCAGTGACCTGAGGAGGTCAATGGCCTCCTCACTGAGGGCAGCAGGGGTGACTGGGGCAGGGCCTGAGGTGCCAGAGGCGAAGGTGATGCCCACCCTCCTGGGTGAGCGGGCACGGGGTGAACGCTGAGGGGCTGCTGGGAGGGCGGTGCTGGTAGGGGGGTGGTGGCTGTACCTGTAGAAGTGGGGCGCACAGATGGTGCCGCCACCACAGGGGACCTCACATCGGCGGATGAGTCTGTGTCGCTGGTTGGTGATCCGGTGGCCGACGTGAAGCTCCCCTCGCCCTCCGTCCCACTGGTGTATTCAGAGTCTGTGGTGTGGTCCTCCATGGCCATGTGGGATGCAGCTCCCTTGTGCTCCGGTGCCACTGTACCTCCGCCTGTTGATGCTGATGTACAAACGGACAGGGAGAGCAGGAAAAGGGGGGGAGACAGAAGAAAGAGAGTTTTAGTACATGGTATACCGCTACTGTTGGCGGACAAGACAGACGCAGCAGCCCCATGCACAACGCCGCGCTCCTGCCCTCTGCACATGCAATTTCATGGATATGGGCTACATGGCAATGCTGGAAATCTGCGCACATGGATGCCACAGGGGCTACTATACCTCAACTTGCTAGTTTTCTGAGGTGGGGTAGAGTGCTACATGGCCTACATTACGGAGGGGCCTTGCCTAACTAACTCGCCCTGGCCTACGGACACCCACAGCCCACCTCCCCCACCCACATACCTCCACTGCACGCAAACTCCGCAGAATGAGTTTGTACTCACCCCCTTGTGTCTGCTGTGATGTCCTTAAGCGCCCATCCAACTCAGGGTAGGCCAACGCCAGGATCCGGAACATCAGGGGGGTCATGTTACGACGGGCACCCCTCCCACGTTGGGAGGCCATCCCCAGCTGAGCCTCCGCTGTCTTCTTGCTGCAGCGGCGAATGTCCTCCCATCTCTTCCGGCAGTGGGTGCCCCGTCTCTGGTGGGCCCCCAGGGTCCGGACGTCCTTGGCGACGGCATGCCAAATGTCCCTCTTCTGGTGGGTGCTGACCTACATGACATGCACAAGGGAAGAGGAACAGTCATTATCAATTGCACCATCAATGTGTGTGCCCCCCTCCATACTCTGACCATGTGGCCCATTTATTCCCATGCTTTACTGTAGTATGACTTCTGCCCCCTTCCCTCTTCCACCCAGCCCTCTCCACCCAGGCCTAGCCCCAACAACGTGCTCCCTGTGTACTAACCTGTTGGTCTGGAGGACCGTAGAGTAGCGTGTACTGGGGGAGGACCCCATCCACAAGTTTCTCCAACTCCTCCGATGTGAAGGCAGGGGCCCTTTCCCCAGACACAGCAGCCATCGTCGCTTCCAGACCGAGGTCACAGCAGCACTAGCAGTGTAGGTCCTCTCCTGTCGAAGGTCAGGTATCTAGTGATTGAAGAGATAGAAAATGGTGGTGACGTCCGCGGCGGTGCGCATCATCACCGCCGGCGCACCTGTTCATTGGCTCCTGGGACCCATAGGGTCCATTGTTAACCAATGCAGCATTGCGCCGCGCTCTACGACCGCCTACCGCGACGGTGTGCAATGCCAGCGCTGTTACCCTACAATCCCATTGTCCCAGTTTAGAGGTCAGGCAGCAACCATTTCAGAGGCCCACATGGATTCATTTTCAACTGCGTCACACATACTGAGGCCTACACTCAACACCCATACAGGAAGGGTTTATTGTCTGGGGTAGTCTTGTGTGTGACTGTGGGTACATACCTGGAAGAATAGTGACTGTTTCTTCGCTGTTGTCCTTCGTAGGCACCGTCAGCTGGGACATATGAGAAGATGGCGGAATCCGCCGGTGTACCGACCGCTGGTGGACCTGTTGACAATGAAGGAGAGACATTTAATCGTGACCTACAGGTTTGACCGTGCCACAATCCAGGAACTGTGTACCCAGTTGGAGCCAGAGCTGATTTCACCAATCCGCCATCCGACTGGAATCCCCCCTGACGTGCAGGTGCTGTCAGTGCTCCATTTCCTTGCAAGTGGGTCATTTCAAACAACAGTGGCCATGGCATCAGGGATGTCCCAGCCTATGTTTTCCAACGTCTTGTCCAGAGTGTTGTCTGCCCTGCTGAAACACGTAAGGAGATACATCATTTTCCATGAGGTGGAGGATTTGCCTACAGTGAAAGGTGACTTCTATGCCCTTGGACATATCCCCAACGTCATAGGTGCCATTGATGGGACCCATGTAGCTCTTGTCCCCCCCGGCAGGAGTGAACAGGTGTACAGGAACAGGAAGAGTTATCATTCTATGAATGTCCAGATGGTCTGTTTGGCAGACCAGTACATCTCGCAGGTAAATGCTATGTTCCCTGGCTCAGTGCATGACGCCTACATCCTGCGCAATAGCAGCATCCCTGATATGATGGGTGAACTCCAGAGGCACCGTGTATGGCTATTGGGGGACTCTGGTTACCCCAATCTTTCGTGGCTATTGACCCAGTGAGGAATCCCAGGACCAGGGCAGAGGAACGGTACAATGAGGCCCATGGGCGGACTAGGAGGGTTATCGAGCGCACCTTCGGCCTTCTTAAGGCCAGGTTCAGGTGCCTCCATATGACAGGTGGATCCCTATTCTACTCACCAAAGAAAGTGTGCGACATCATCATTGCCTGCTCCATGCTCCATAACTTGGCTTTGCGACGCCAGGTGCCTTTTCTGCAGGAGGATGATCCAGATGAGGGTGTTGTAGCAGCTGTGGAGCCTGTGGACAGTGATGAGGATGAAGCTGAGGAAGACGAAAACGACTACAGGGAGTCAGTAATACAGCAATATTTCCAGTGACACACAGGTGAGCACATTTTCTATTTTACCTTTACATTCACTTTCACACATCTACCTCTATCCTGTAACTCAATTTCACTCACTATTTGTTAACTGAGTAGTCCCCTTCCATTTCAGTTCCACAAATGTGGTAACCTACGTGTCAACTGTTTGCATCCTTGAAGGGCTTGTGATGTGTGACATAGGTATGTTAGCCTTCCAATGGGTAACCCATTATGCAAATGTAATTGATTATACAGATTTACAAATCATTGACTGACTCCATTTTTTATGGTGTTTGAAGGGTGTTTATTTAAGTGTACAAAAATGAAGGGGGGTTGTAAAATGGTGATGGTGGAGGAATGTCCATGGCAGAGTCCAGTCTATTAGTCTCACAGGTACATTGCACATCTGGGCATTGGAAGTGGAGCTGGGCCAGTTCCGATTTGGGCAGGGTAACAAAGTGGGACAGTGGGAGGACTATCAGGGTGGTCTTATTTCCTGGTGGGGGTCTTGCCATCTTGCTCTGTCCTGTTCCTGGATCTCAGTGCCCGCTTGCGTGGTGGTTGTCCGTCTGCAGGGGGTGGGGTGCTGGCGTGGCGGTCCTGTGGCGGGACGTCCTGTCCACTAGCGACGGCGGAGGTGGTGGGCAGTTCGTCGTCCTGCCTAGTGTTAGGGGCACCTTGGAGTGCCACGGTGTCCCTCAAGGTCTTTTGAATGTCCGTCAGCACCCCTACGATGGTGCACAAGGCGGAGCCGATGGTCCTGAGCTCCTCCCTGAACCCCAAATATTGTTCCTCCTGCAGACGCAGGGTCTCCTGCAACTTGTCCAGGACCGTGGCCATCGTCTCCTGGGAGTGGTTGTATGCTCCCATGATGGAGGAGAGGGCCTCGTTGAGAGTGGGTTCCCTTGGCCTGTCCTCCCTGTGTCGCACAGCAGCCCTCCCAGTTCCCCTATGTTCCTGTGCCTCTGTCCCCTGGACTGTGTGCCCACTACCACTGCCCCCAGGTCCCTGTTGTTGTTGGGGTGGTGGGTTACCCTGGGTGCCCTGTAGTGGTGGACACACAGCTGATTGACCTGTCCTGGGTAGGGAGGTTTGGGCCCGCTGGGTGGGTGCTGTGCTGGTGTTACCAGAGTGTGGCAGCTCGGTGTTGGGTTGTGGCTGGGCAAGGGGAACCGACTGTCCCGAGGCCCACGATGGTCCGGGCTGGTCATCAAGATCCAGTGGGGCAGAGCTGCTATCGTCACTGTGGGCCTCTTCTGGGGGTGGAGTGGTGTTGTCTGGACCCTCTGGTGTGGTGACGTTCCTTCGGGTTCCTTCGGGGGTATAAGTACATGATTATTGCATGTGTGTGTTTCATGGTGTGCAATGGTTGGGTGTGCGTGAACCCCAGTACAGGCATTCCTGTGGGGGGGCTTGTGTGCTGATGGTTGGGGGGTGTTCTGGGTCTGTGCAGTGGGCATGCTTTGGTGATGGGTGTCGATGCATAGTTATGTCATGCAGGGCTTGGGTTTGGGATGGGTGGTTGGTGTAATGGGTAGATAGGTGAGGATTTGGGGTGATAGGGGAGGGTGTGATGATGGGGGGGTGTGATATCATGCAGGTAGGGTGGGGGTTATGATAGTTAAGATTTGACTTACCAGTGTCCGTTCCTCCACCGACTCCTCCGAGGCCCTCAGGATGCAAGATGGACAAGACTTGCTCCTCCCATGTTGTTAGTTGAGGGGGAGGAGGTGGTGGTCCGCCGCCAGTCCGCTGTACCGCGACGTGGTGCCTGGATACCGTTGAACGCACCTTCCCCCGTAGGTCGTTCCACCTCTTACTGATGTCCTCCCTATTTTTTGGGTGCTGTCCCACAGCGTTGACCGTGTCCACTATTCTTTGCCATAGCTCCATCTTCCTGGCTATTGATGTGTGCTGTACCTGTGAGCCAAATAGCTGTGGCTCTACCCGGATGATTTCCTCCACCATGACCCTGAGCTCCTCCTCAGTGAAGCGGGGGTGTCTTTGGCGTGACATGGGGTGGTGTGTGTGATGTGTGGGGTGGTGTATGTGTTGATGAGTGTGGTGAGTGTAGTGGTATGTGGTGTTTTATGTGTGGATGTTGTGTGGGTGATGGTGTCGTGTGCCTCTGTGTGGTGGGGTTGTCTATTGCTGTGCTCTCTCTGTTGCCTTCAACTCAAATTTTTGGTCGTAGGGGTTTGTGGGTGATGTGGGTGTGTGTTTTATATTGTGTTGGGTGTGTGGGAGTGTTGTTTGTATGTGTATCAGGTGTGTGTATTTGTAATTGTCCAATGTGGCGGTGTTTTGTAGATGTGTGTGTATTTTGAGCGCGGCGGTGTGTACCGTCAATGGAATACCGCGGTTGAAAGACCGCCGCGTGGATTCGTGGGTCATAATAGCATGGGCATGTTTCTGTTGGCGTGGAGGTGGAGGATTTGTTTCTGCATGTTTATCGCTGACCTTTGGTGTGGCGGTATTGTGTGGGTGTCTGAATTTCGGCGGATTCCGTGATGTGTGTCATAATAGCTGTGGCGGTCTACCGCGGACGCGGCGGTGTATTGGCGGTCTTCTGCATGGCGGTAAGCACCTTATACCGCCAATGTTGTAATGACCCCCTATATTCTGCTTTTAGGAAAAGGTTTTTATGCCCTATTTTAGAGAAAAACACCCTATAACATACTGGGAGGATTTTATTATTGTACAGCATCTGGAATCCCCTAAAATATACTTTGCAGTCCTGCATTCATTACACAGGCTCTGAGAACAAAGAAGAATTATGCTATATGATTTATAATTGGGGAATTGGTGATTTTACTGTTGTATTAATTATAAAAAAAAGATGTTTTTATTTGCATTTAAAACTTTGTGCCCCTATGGTCACCTACGAGACGATAAAGTCTGATGATGATGATAACATCACTGAGGTATATGTATATATATATATATTTATATATAGATATATAGCTTATTGTTAGAAATTGGGTCTTTGTTGGCAGTCAGGTTAACCCCTGTCCAAGCAAGGACCCTCACTCTAGTCAGGGTAAGTCACACACAATCCAAATTATCCTGTGCCCACCCTCTGGTAGCTTGGCACTGAGCAGTCAGGCTTAACTTAGAAGGCAATTTGTAAAGTATTTGTGCAATAAATCATGCAATAACACAGTATAGCACCACAAAAATACACCACACTGTGTTTAGAAAAATATACAATATTTATCTGGATAAATGCAGGCTAAAACGATTAAAATGCAATAAGTATATGTTGAGATATCACTGTAAAAGTGATATAAAGTGTCATAAGTCTTTTAAAAGCAAGCAATGTCTCTTTCAAGCACAAAGTACCTGGTTCGCGTGCAAAATCTCCGCAAAGAACTGCAGAGGAGGAGATGCATGGAAAAAAGAGGTTTGCGTTGATGTCGTGGGCCGCACACGGCGATGAGTTGTTTAGTTTTCACGCAGGGATAGCTGTGCGTCAATTTCCGGCGCTTGGTCGTGGATCCTCTTTGGGCTGCAGATTTTGTGAACACCCTGGGGACGATGTGTGGATTTCCTGCGCTGGCAGGATGAAGTCACAGGAGCTGCATCGATTCGGTGGGCGTTGCGTCAAAATTTCTACCGCACAGCAGGCACTGCGTAGATTCCTCTCTGGAAGTCGTGATGCGTCGTGCTGGCTCGGCTCTGCATCGATCCAGTGGGCCGTGCGTCGAAGTTGGGCTGCATTATTTCAGTTCAGCGTGCAGTGAATTTTTCACAGCGGTGCGGGCTTTGCGTTGTTTCTGGCAGGCTGTGCTTAAAATTTCACCGCACAAGGAGTCCTTCTTGTAGAGATGAAGTCTTTTTGGTCCTGAGACTTCAGGGAACAGAAGGCAAACTCTATCCAAGCCCGTGGAGAGCACTTCTTCCCCACAGCCAGAGAGCAACAAGGCAGCAGGGCAACAGCAAGGCAGCAGTCCTTCACAGAAAGCAGACAGATGAGTCCTTTGGCAGCCAGACAGTTCTTCTTGGCAGGATGCAGATTCTGGTTCTGGTTTCTTCTCCAGGAAGTGTCTGAGTTGGTAGAGGCAGAGGCCCTGTTTAAATACCCAAATATGTCTTTGAAGTGGGGGAGACTTCAAAGAGTGGCTTAGAAGTGCACAAGGTCCCCTTTCAGTTCAATCCTGTCTGCCAGGGTCTCAGTAGGGTGTGTGGCAGTCCTTTGTGTGAGGACAGCCTACTGTCCTTTGACATGCAAGTGTCAGGCCCTCCACCCTCCGAGCCCAGGAAGACCCATTCGAAATGCAGATGTATGCAAGTGAGGCTGAGTATCCTGTGTTTGGGGTGTGTCTGAGTGAATACACAAGGGAGCTGTCAACTAAACCCAGCTAGACGTGGATTGTAAGGCACAGAAGGATTTAAGTGCAGAGAAATGCTCACTTTCTAAAAGTGGCTTTACTAAAATAGTAATATTAAATCCAACTTCACCAGTCAGCAGGATTTTGTATTACCATTCTGGACACACTAAATATGACCTTCCTACTCCTTTCAGATCAGCAGCTACCACTCAAACAATGTATGAGGGCAACCCAAATGTTAGCCTATGAAGGGAGCAGACCTCACAGCAGTGTAAAAACAAATTTAGGAGTTTTACACTACCACAGGTACATGGCCTGCCTTTTGCCTCCACAGCACCCTGCCCTATGGGTTACCTAGGGTATATCTTAGGGGTGACATATGTAGAAAAGGGGGAGTTTTAGGCTTGGCAAGTACTTTTAAATGCCAAGTTGAATTGGCAGTAAAACTGCACAAACAGGACTTGCAATGGCAGGCCTGAGACAAGGTTAAGGAGCTACTTGAGTGAGTGGCACAATCAATGCTGCAGGCTCACTAGTGGCATTTGACCTACAGGCCCTGGGCACATATAGTGCACTCTACTAGGGACTTATAAGTAAATTAAATAGTCCAATTGAGTATGATCCAATGTTACCATGTTTAAAGGGAGAGAGCATATGCACTTTAGCACTGGTTAGCAGTGGTAAAGTGCACAGATTCTTAAAACCAGCAAAAACAGTATCTAAAAAGTGGAGGGAGGCAGGCAAAAAGTTAGGGGTGACCACCCTAAGGCTGTCAGGTCTAACACTTATTTGTTTAACAGTGTTTTCTACTGGTACCCATGCCTGTTTACTGTAGACTCTCTGTGTTTCAGGCAGCTTGGCCTTTTAAAAGTGCTGTTTGTTTTTAGCCGTGACTGTTTGAAATTTTCCTCCTAGTTTGTGGCAAAAGACTAAAAAAGGCTACATACACCTCCGTGGCTATAACAAGTGTGTTTAGGAGACTGCTTAATCTGTTTCTGTGATTTATATTGTGTTTAGGAACTGTCTGTCTCACCTGCTTTGCCTTGAAAAAGACACATCTCTGAGTGCGCGACAAGCAGTATTTCAATGTTTTTTACTATCTCCCCCTTACCTGGAAAGTAGACTCTGCCAGCTTGGAAGTGTGGATTTAGCCTGTCTGTCCAAGAAGATTCTGAATGGAGCAGCAGCTCCCTCCTCCCTTCCCACAGGGGCTTCAGTTAACTTGGCTCTTATATAAGTTTCTATTGGTTGTTGCACACGGTGTTATGATAGGTTTTTGGGGTTGGTCTTTCTATTGGCTTAGGAATTAGGGTTGGGTTTGTGATTGGTAGTAGGGTTGAGATTCCCATTGGCTCTTGGTTTTTAGGGTTGGGTTAGTGATTGTTAGTAGGGTTGAGATTCTTATTGGGTCTTGGTTTTTAGAGTTGAGTTTGTGATTGGTAGTAGGATTGTGAATCCTATTGGCTCTTGGTTTTTAGGGTTGGGTTTGTGATTGGTAGTAGGGTTGTAATTCTTATTGGTTTCTGGTCTTAGGGTTGGGGTTGCGATTGGTTGTCAGGATTAGGGGTATGATTTGTGAATAGGCTTAGGTCTCCCATTGATTGTGAGATTTAGGGTTACAAATCTGATTGGTTAGGGTTAGGACTAGATCTCTATTGGACAGTAGGGCTATTTAAGCCTAGGGCGCAGGGCGTCTCAGCCCAGATGTCGAGGCTAAGGGTGGAGAGGACCAGGGCAGTTGCCTGTTTGGGCCTGTTCAGGACTGGTCGGGCCTAGGGCCAGAAATGCTGCCCAATTTGCCATTTACCAAAAGGGACCTTACTCCCTACACGTCCATCAACATGCAAACACATTATCTCAAAGTCTCATCAGCCAACACAACACCCCATATGCCACACCTATACACATATCCACCACAACTACAACAGTAAAACACCTTAATTCTCGCAGCAAACACAACTCTGTCCATTCCCACTAACACAACCTGCCACCGCCCACACAACAAAAAACAACATTATAGATTAGTTTCAGCCATACACACCAACAGCACTATCCTCTATTTGCTCCACAAAGACCCCCTTTTATCATGACAATACCTAAACCCAGCGTTCCAACACACAATCTACAAACACCCTTCCCCTATCTTCACCAATTACACACAACCATACAATCCTCACACTCCACTCCACCACACATATTACCTCTTCCAGTCATCACAACTAACACAAACTTCCCTGACACACATCCATCCCCTCTCATACACTCATCACCAAAACACATCAACACCCCCTGTAATACTCTAATACCACTCACCAGCACAATACAAATCCTGACCTATCTTTACCCCTACTTTCTCACTCTTCACAAACATACACGACAAGCACCCCAACACAGCAACATTCATTCACCTGCCTCTCATCCAGTGCACAATTTAGAGCCTTACATTATGATCCACATGCTCCTCCACCACCACTAACCCATACTCCTTCCACACTAAACAGATGCAAACAATATAAACAACATGCCACTCTTAACAACTTCACATCACCTTGTCTATTACATAACAAGGCTAACCTACAAAAAAATGTACACTCTTCATGTCTCTCTCAGCCACCAAGTCCACCACCAACACACACAGACCCAACAAAATGCCTCCTGAGCGTGCTGGAAGAGGAACACTATACTGAAAAACAAGACTATTGTGACCCTCACACAGTTATCAAAACTAACAACACACCTGCTACAAGCTCGAAATACTCTGCACACCCTTCTCCTAAACTAAACAACACAGCCACTAACACACTTGTTCTAAACTGCCAGCTTATAAATGCTCGATCACTCTCAAAAAACAAGCACCACATCTACGACCTGCTCACAGACACACAACCTGACTTACTATTCATAACAGAATCATGGTTGGGAGATGGCATGGCTCCAGTGTTGCATGAAGCGTTGCTCCGGGCTATAAAACCATCACACAAAACCATATAGGCAAGTAATGAGGTGGACTAACAATAATATTCAAACAAGCAATAAATCTCAGTAAAACAGACAACATTTCCATACAAGGTTGTGAAGCCCTCCTCACCAGATGCCACCCTACTCCAACTTCCGCCTGTAACTTTCTCCTCCTTTACAGACCTCCACCTAACAACTCAACATTCCCCACGCTTTTCTAGATAGTCTCAAACCTTATTACATTATACTCAAACCTATGCATTCTTGGGGACCTAAGTATTTGGTTTGACAAACCCAATATGCCCCATCCAAAAGCTATCACCGCTGGTTTAGTCACATTGAACCTATATCAGATTGTACACAATCCCACAGACATCATTGGACACATCCTAGATGCCATTTCTACTAAGCCTGAACTAGTTACCGTTCATAGCATCACGCCAATCACATGGTCAGACCACCATCTGATAACTTTACGACATAAAACACCACAAATCAACACACCCTACAACTTCTTACATACAATTTTGATGAGTTAGAAACACAACTAACAACCAACACAAATCAAAATACAATTAATTCTGTTCCAAAACTTTATGAGTGGATACAGGAAGCGTTTGATATCCTAATATCAAAAGCAGAAAAACTAAACAGGACAAAAGAAAACCAACACCTTGGAAAAACACGGAACTTAAAAAGATAAAGCAACAAATCAGAAGGTTGCAGTGGACCTGGCTCAAAACAAACAACATTTAGGATAAACTGCAGCTACACAAACTTAGAAGAATATACAAATTATCAATTAAAAAAAGCTAAAAAAAACTACCAGTCAGACAGAATACAAAATGCTAAATCTGCAACCAAAGAATTTTATAAAATTCTCAATTAATTTAAAAAACCTAAATGCATGGAAGGACGTCATCCCATTACTCAAGATTTCACAAACTGGCAACTCAATACACAACCAAGGCAGACACATTGGACTCCTATTTAAAGCAGAAGAAAACCATCAGGGTCAACCCCTTTCCTAAAATCCCCTCTAAGAATAAACCAACCCAGCATCTACAGTCCTTCAAACAAATATCACTAGGTGAATTTATGGATTTGGTCAAAGCAAGCAGACCTTCCGGTTACCCTTCTGACCCTTGACCACCACACATCTTCAAGAACATTCTTTTATCTACCTTTGCTGCCACACCTGTAAGAAGAATCATCAACAACTCTTTAACTACAGGAACTTTTCCTGAAGACCTGAAAAAGGCATACATACATCCGTTATTAAAGAAAACAAACCTAGACGCACAGATCCCCAACAACTACAGACCAATCACAAATGTACCTTTCCTGGGCAAACTGATAGAAAGAGCAGCATTCGCCCAGATGTCACAATTCATTGAAGATAATTCCATACTTTCAGGCTACCAAACTGGATTCTGCCCAGGAAGAGGCACTGAATCGGCACTCATAGCAAATCTGGGAAAATGTTAAAAACACAGTTGACCGCAATGGAGTTGCTCTACTACTTCTCTTGGACCTCTCGGCTGCCTTTGATACAGTTGACCATGGCACCCTAATTCAAAGACTCCACAAAGCCGGCATAGAAGGGACTGCTCTGGACTGGATTACATCCTACCTTCAAAACAGAACTAATATTATCTATTCTCCCCTTTCTCATCCAAACCCTAACTCACAAAAGCAGGGGTCCCCCAAGGATCAATCATCTCACTTTTGCTTTCCAACATCTACATGATATCATTACCTGAACTGATCTATGATTTTCAACTCACATGCTACAACTATTCAGATGACACACAAATACTACTTAAATTGGAATGCTCCAAAGACATTGAAAACTCACAAATCTCCAGTTGCCTCAGAGCTGTTCATCAGTGGATGACTTGGAGCCATCTCAAACTAAATTCCTCCAAAACAGAAATACTCATATGTGGTGACTGGAAAAAGTATGACTTACTGTGCGCCTGGCCTGATGATCTCGGACCACCTCCTCAATTATCGGAATAACCATGGACTCCAAGTTAACTGTGAATGCTCAAGTGGACATATTAGCACAAACAAGCTTCATCACCTTGAAGACTCTGTGATGCATCTTCAACCCCACCTCGGATTTCCACATAAGGTTCAGGCTACTATCTCTCTTGTACTGTCTAAACTGGATTATGCAAAGGCTTCTACCATGGATCATCTCTATCTATTATGAAAAAATTACAAGGTATTCAAAACTCTGCTGCCAGGCTACTATTACATGTAAAGCCACAAGCCCACATCTCCCCTGCCTTGAGAGCACTACACTGGTTACCTGTTGCCAGAAGATCCATTTTCAAGCTGCTTTGTATCACCCACAAAGCTATACATGGAACAGGACCGCGTTTTATGAGAAACAAAATAACCAAATACATTCAACAGAGAAACCTCCACTCAAGATTGGTACCCCCCCTTAGAACACCACCATACAACAAAAAGACTATGGGGGTTATTCCAACTTTGGAGGAGGTGGTAATCCGTCCCAAATGTGACGGATTTACCACCAGCCGTATTACGAGTTCCATAGGATATAATGGACTCGTAATACGGCTGGTGGTATATCCGTCACTTTACCGTCACTTTTGGGACGGATTACCACTTCCTCCAAAGTTGGAATAACCCCCTATAGGTGGTACATCCTTCTCTGTTCAAGCATCACAGCCCTAGAACCAACAGCCAATCAGATTCTCAGCCCTATCCACCAATCACAGCCCTAGAACCAGAAACCAATCAGATTCTCAGCCCTATCCACCAATCACAACCCTAGAACCAACAGCCAATCAGATTCTCAGCTCTATCCACCAATCACAGCCCTAGAACCAGCAACCAATCAGATTCTCAGCCCTATCCACCAATCACAGCCCTAGAACCAGCAGCCAATCAGAGTATCAGCCCTATCCACCAATCACAGCCCTAGAACCAACAGCCAATCAGATTCTCAGCCCTATCCACCAATCACAGCCCTAGAACCAGCAATCAATCAGATTCTCAGCCCTATCCACCAATCACAGCCCTAGAACCAACAGCCAATCAGATTCTCAGCCCTATCCACCAATCACAGCCCTAGAACCAACAGCCAATCAGATTCTCAGCCCTATCCACCAATCATAACCCCAGCCCTGGAGCCAGCAACCAATGAAAGACCATCTCCCAACAACCTATCACAACAACATATGCAACTACCAATAGGAACTTATATAAGGAGCAAGTTAACTGAAGTCCAGTCCCTGTGGTCAGGGGGAAAGGCAACTGCTGCTCTATTCAGAATCTCCTTGGATACAAACAGGCTGAATCCACACTTCCAAGCTGGCAGAGTCTACTTTCCAGGTAAGGGAGAGATTGTTTAAGAAACAAACACTGGAATACTGCTGGGCGCGCACTCTGAAATCGGGCTTTTTTAAAGGCACAAATACAGGGGGGCAGACAGTTTTTAAGCACAATTTAAATCACAGAAACAGATTAAAACAGTCTCCTAAAAACACACTCTGCAAGATGTATGTAGCCTTTTTACTTAGAAGAGAAAAGGGGGGGTGCCACAAACTACCAAGGCAATTCACACAGTCACGGCAAAAACAAATAAAAAAAAACACCACTTTAAAAGAGGCCAGGCTGCCTAAAACACAGAGAGTCCACAGTAAAACAGACACAGGTAACTGAAATAAACACTTTTGAACAAATAATACTATTTACCCAGAAAAATCTCAGGGCTCCTTACCTAGGTCTTTTTGCAATCCTTGAACACTGAGCTGCATCAGGACACAGGGGAGATGCACAGAGGCTCACAAAATGGAGGTGGCTGTCTTGGGCTTCCCTCCACAAACTTAAGGGGCCAGAGCAGGTGTGGGGGGTCGGGTCTCAGGTGTAGCAGGGACTCAGGGAGCCAATCAGCTACATCCAGTCCCTGTGGTCAGGGGGAAAGGCAACTGCTGCTCTATTCAGAATCTCCTTGGATACAGACAGGCTGAATCCACACTTCCAAGCTAGCAGAGTCTACTTTCCAGGCAAGGGAGAGATTGTTTAAGAAACAAACACTGGAATGCTGCTGGGCGCACACTCTGAAATCTAGCTTTTTTAAAGGCAAAAATACAGGGGTGCAGACAGTTTTTAAGCACAATTTAAATCACAAAAACAGATTAAAACAGTCTCCTAAAAACACACTCTGCAAGATGTAGGTAGCCTTTTTAGCAAGGCAATTCACACAGTCATGGCAAAAACGAATTAAAAAAAAAACACCACTTTAAAAGAGGCCAGGCTGCCTGAAACACAGAGAGTCCACAGTAAAACAGACACAGGTAGCTGAAATAAACACTTTTGAACAAATAATACTATTTACCCAGAAAAAGCTCATGGCTCCTTACCTAGGTCTTTTTGCAATCCTTGAACACTGGGCTGTATCAGGACACAGGAGAGATGCACAGAGGCTCACAAAATGGAGGTGGCTGTCTTGGGCTTCCCTCCACAAACTTAAGGGGCCAGAGCAGGTGTGGGGGGCGGGTCTCAGGTGCAGTAGGGACTCAGGGAGCCAATCAGCTAAGTCCAGTCCCTGTGGTCAGGGGGAAAGGCAACTGCTGCTCTATTCAGAATCTCCTTGGATACAGACAGGCTGAATCCACACTTCCAAGCTGGCAGAGTCTACTTACCAGGTAAGGGAGAGATTGTTTAAGAAACAAACACGGGAATACTGCTGGGCGCGCACTCTGAAATCGGGCTTTTTTAAAGGCAAAAATACAGGGGGGGCAGACAGTTTTTAAGCACAATTTAAATCACAGAAACAGATTAAAACAGTCTCCTAAAAACACACTCTGCAAGATGTATGTAGCCTTTTTACTTAGAAGAGAAAGGGGGGGGGGGGGGTGCCACAAACTAGCAAGGCAATTCACACAGTCACAGCAAAAACGAATTTAAAAAAAATACCACTTTAAAAGAGGCCAGACTGCCTAAAACACAGAGAGTCGACAGTAAAACAGACACAGGTAGCTGAAATAAACACTTTTGAACAAATAATACTATTTACCCAGAAAAATCTCAGGGCTCCTTACCTAAGTCTTATTGTAATCCTTGAACACTGAGCTGTATCAGGACACAGGGGAGATGCACAGAGGCTCACAAAATGGAGGTGGCTGTCTTGGGCTTCCCTCCACAAACTTAGGGGGCCAGAGCAGGTTCAGGGGGCGGGTCTCAGGTGTAGCAGGGACTCAGGGAGCCAATCAGCTAAGTCCAGTCCCTGTGGTCAGGGGGAAAGGCAACTGCTGCTCTATTCAGAATCTCCTTGGATACAGACAGGCTGAATCCACACTTCCAAGCTAGCAGAGTCTCCTTTCCAGGTAAGGGAGAGATTGTTTAAGAAACAAACACTGGAATACTGCTGGGCGCGCACTCTGAAATCGGGCTTTTTTAAAGGCAAAAATACAGGGGGGCAGACAGTTTTTAAGCACAATTATATATATATATATATATATATATGCATATATGTGTGTGTGTCAATAAAAATAAATAAAATAAAATCTATAAATAAAACTCAAATTATAAATAAGTAAATTAAAGTTAAAAAAACCTAAAATAATAATAATAATAATGAATAAATAAATTAAAGAAAAATAAAATAATGATTTAAAAAAGTATATATATATATATATGTATATAAATAAAATTATAAATAAATAAACATAAAATTAATTTACTTTCTTGTAAGTTTTGCTATGTCTACCCATCACATTATGTCATGCCTTTATCAGTCTATCCTCCATCCCCACTCTTACTCATCCCAAACCCATTCTACTACTTTCATCTCCAAAATAACCCGGCCTAAGCTCTTCCCTCCTCTTCCACATCTAGCTCACCCAAACCTCACTTTACTACCATAATCTCCCAAACAACCCTAATAAATTCCCCCTCATTTATCTCACCTTGACTCATCCAAAACTCCTCCTACTACTATGATCTCCCTAACCCATTCCACAGACTCTTCCCTCCTCCATCTCTCCGTTACTCATCCCAAGCCTCATCCTATTACTACAAAATCCAAATTAACACTTCTGGATTCTTCCCTCCTCTTTACTTCCATTACTTTAGTCAATCCAACTAATAAACTCAAGCACGGAGGACTAGGCGCGACTCTCTACTGGCACCAGGGGGCGGGACCAAGTCCCCCTATAAATTTGAACAGTGCGCCCGCTTCGGGGGTTGCGCGCACGGATGACTCTCTACCGGCACCAGGGGGTGGGACCAAGTCCCCATTTAAATTTGAACAGCGCGCCCGCTTCGCGGGTTGCGCGCACAGAGGACTCTCTACCGGCACCAGGGGGCGGGACCAAGCCCCTCTTTAAATTTGAACAGCGCGCCCGCTTCACGGGACGTGCCCGGGCAAAGCCCGGGCCAAGGGCAGGCCTGTCCTTCGCCCGTCAGCGCCTGGAAGAGGCTGGGCTGGGCCACACTCTTTAATTTTAGTTTTTTGTGTTGTGCTGACCAGCGGTGCTGAGTGAGTCTTTTCCTTTTTTGTTCTTTCTTTTTTTTCCTATTCAACATGGGAAAGCGTAAGGTTTGCTCTAGCGCTGACCCAGCTATAGCCAAAACCTCCAAATTCAATAGAGTTACGCAAATCCATTCCAATAGCGTCTCTAGAGAAATTGACAACCTAATTGAGGAAGTGGAATGCATCCTTAAGGAAAAAGAGGGCAATGCCCGCAAGAGACTGAAACCAGGGTCTCTACTTCCGTTTTTGACAACCGGCCCCAGTAACCCTACTGATACACAGCCCCAGAAAATTTCAGCCCAAGTTTCTGTCCCTTCCAGTTTGACTTGTTTGGCCAATTCTTCGTCTTCGCCTGGTATTGGTCCCAATTTGGATGTAATTTCTTCTGATCCCATCCTCAATGGGATTCCATGTACAAATCGGTTCTCTGTTTTGGACCAATCAGAATTGGCAGGTGCCAAACAGTCTTTGCCTTCTGTGCCTTCTAAATCCAATTGCGATCCACCTAGCGAAGATGTTTTAATAATGGTCTCTAGCCTAAAGCGTGAAGTTGGGGAACTGAAGAGTCTTTTATTTGAGGTCCTCAAACTCCTCAAAAAACCTGATCTAACTCCTCACTGCATCTCGATTCCAGTGCCAGTACAAGCTTCTCAGCCTTCGGTTCCTGTTGCCCTGCCAGTAGTTTCCTCACTGCTACAGGAAACTGACAAGGGTCCCAGCTATAGACCTCATCATGGGAATCACTCAACCTCAGTTCTAGAGAACTAGTCATCTTTTTCTTTTAACCCAGGCCTATTTGTGGCCCATTTTACTCACGTGCCCAACCAAAATTGTATCGACATGTGTAATGTCCCTCAACTTTCACCTCAGACGAGGGAAGACACCTCTTCTCTCATTAATAAGGTGTCGCATTGGATTCGCCACACTAGGTGTTGTGGCTCTATTATCCACGCAGATACCGTTTTTGCTTCACGTGTGCGAGGCCCTCGTGGGCTGGACATTATTAAACTTAATCTAATCAGCCCCGCTTTAGTTAAGGGGATTTTGCAGATGGAAGCTCGCAATTTATCAAGAACAGACTCTGACATATTTTTTTAGAGAAAGTCTGCCTGTTACGGGACACAAGATTCCGTCTTCTTGTCCATCTAGAGTCACGCCAATTCTTCGCAATGCTCCTGTTTCTATTGCCCTCCCCCCGGCTCGTTGCCTTTCCCCGGCGATGGAGCTGCTATGCTCTGTAACATTGAAGGTACTACCATACGAGACCCCGTCACCCCAGGGGATACATCAGATGTGGATTGGATTGACTACGCCATCTTAATTTTTGCAAAGATAGCGTTCCACATGCCCAGGTAGCGCCACTTTCAAGATCTTCACTTGGATTGGGTGCAAATATTACAGGGGCTTCATCTTGTATTATTAATGGGACTTCCAATTCAGTTCCCGACACTGACTCTTGTACGCCGGTTTGTAGTACTATATCAGGGAAATGACTGTCTTGGAACGTGGCTGGCATCAAGAGCAAATGATCTGATCCGAACTGGGGGGCTTAGGTCGAATCTTTTTCCATATGCATGTTTCAGGAAACCTGGTCTACGGATTGTGTGTATAGGCAAGGCTATTGCTGTTTTACTAAAAACGCGATCCAGTCCTCTAGGGGAAGGGCGATTGGGGGTCTATGTACCTGGGTCAAGCTGACTGAGGTGGGCAGGGTAAAGGAAATTGCTGTCGATTCTTGCAACATTTTAGTAATAGCAATATGGTCAATCACAGGTACTCCTGTGTTATGTATTAATATTTATAATAGACCAGGTCCCTCTAACCATCAGTCTGATACTATTCATCTGTTGCATAATCTTTTATCTGACTTTCATTTTAAATATTGTGTTATTATTGCAGGTGATTTTAATGCCCAAATTGAATTTGACTCAGCTTTTGCTGAGTCCACCCAGGCCGAAGATGAAGTATGGAATCTCCCCCCGCTTTTAACCCAACCAGTGTCATGTACTCCTCCTACTAGGGTGCTGCAGATAATAGATCTTGTAGTAACACATGGACTTCGGTTTGGAAATGGTCGATTTTCAAACAACAACCCTGTCAGACCTACTTATTTTAGAGGCCCCTATAGTAGCACTCTGGATTATGTTATTCTTGATTTGTGATTTTGGCATTTTATAATTAATGTAGAGGTGGGTTCTCGGTGCACTAGTGACCATGCACCTTTACAAATTGTATATAATGCAACTCTCTTTACAGGGCACGCTCCACTTCCTGTTTCGGATGCTCCCAATGATTTGCTGGAATTATCCAGCAATAGGCGCATGGTGAGATGGTCTTCGTTTTCAATATCCAATCTGCTTAATGATAAGCTCCGCGCCTTAGTTTCCTGCCATCAGCTCTTTGATGACCTTACTGTTCTATCTCCCTCAGAAGTTATGTCCTCTCATGTGGCTTTTTGCAGATCTCAAGGATCTTTTTACTAAACCTCCTACAACCCAAAACAAATCTCATTTGCCTAATTGTAAATGGTTTGATAAGGAGTGTCGGGAGGCCAAGAGCCTTTTGTCCAAAGCTTTAAAGCTAAAGAGCCGGGACACCATTATACATGCAAGAAGAAACTATGTTTCTACTTGCAAGTCATCAAAACTCAAATACGAGGAAAATCTATGGGAGTGTCTTGCGGAGGCGGCCAGTGCTCGTGATGCAAAACTTTTTTGGACCTTGGTCTCACATAGAGATCGCATCCTTTTATCTATTCCTGATTGCCACATTGATGCAGAAACTTCGCTCTCCCATTTTGGGGAACTCTATGGGTCCTGCTCTGATTTGAACACTACTTCTACTGATTCTTTATTGTGTCTCCCTCCTGTGCCGCCCTTTACTCTAAAAGAAACAGAGCTGGCAATTTGTGCCCAAAGAACAGGGAAGGCTCCTGGCCCAGACGGTGTTCCATCGGATTTGTATAAATCAGACTTATCCGTTTGGACCCAGTACATCAAAAGGGTATCGAACATTGTTTTGTCAACTCGATCTTACCCGGACTCGTGGAAGGTGGCTATTATCGTCCCCATTTATAAAAAAAGGAGATAAGAGTTCCCCAGGGAATTATAGACCTATCAGTCTATTAGACAACTTGCAAAAAATATTCTCCTTCCAGTTGCTATCCAGATTAAAACACTGGATAACAAAAAATCAGGTTTTAAGCCATCTCCGGGCTGGTTTTAGGGACAAGGTCAGTACCATCGATCAGGTCTTCCGATTTATTACCATCAAGTGGAAGATCGTAGACGCAGACAAAGGCCATTTATTTGTGGCCTTTGTTGATTTGAAATCTGCGTTCGACCTTGTCCCGCATGTTAAGCTTTGGGAAGTCCTGAGCAATTCTGGAGTTCCAGGTTCCATGATCAATATTGTCAAAGACCTTTATTCTGATAACTACGCAAGAGTGCGCTGGGGTTTGGCTGGCGACCTGACGCCAGCTTTCCCAACAGCACGAGGTGTGAGGCTGGGGTGCGTTCTTGCGCCTACCCTATTCTTACTGTTTATTAATGCATGTATCCCATACCTCTTAGATTGCTATGGCGACGTCCCGAATTTGGGGAGGCAGAAGTACCCTTGTCTTTTGTTCGCGGACGATACCCTGTTACTTTCACGAACTGCCATGGGTCTTTCCAGATTTCTCTCTCGATTCTTGGAGTTCTGCAAGGACCATGGGTTAGAAATCAACTCAGCAAAAACTAAATATATGGTCTTTGGGGGCAATAGGTGCAAAATGAAGAGGCTGGTATACCTAGATGGCGCTCCCTTGGAAAGAGTGGGCACCTTTGATTACTTAGGTATTAAATTGGAAGACTCACACCTTTGGCATGCTCAATCCTTATTGTGCCTGAAACAAAGGGCGGGTGGCATCGTAAGATTTGCTTCTAGATCTCCCAAATTTGCAATGTCTCCCGCCCATGAAATATACAAATCTTAAGCCAGGTGGGGGCCCTATATGGTGCCGAACTTTGGGGCCATTGCAACCTGGTGGATCTGGCAAGGGCAGAAAATCAATTTTTGAAAATGCTGCTAAAAGTTCCCTCCAGTACTCCATCCCTGCCCATCCGGATGGATCTAAATAATTTTTCTATCTCGCAGATTGCTGCCTTAAGGCCCTTGCTATATTGGATCCGGCTATGGTCAACAGACGCCCTTTCTCCATTTCGCTGTGGGCTTCTCGAACTGGTGGGCAGTAACACCATCATTAAAACGAGATGGTGTGCTTACGTCAAAGAGTCCTTAATCCATCTTGGTCTAGGGTCCTACTGGTCGGACCCATTTTCTATTCCTAAAAATGCTGTACAGTTACTGAAGGATGCTTTTTGGCATAATATCCAGACTGTGCAATTTTCTAAGATTGTCCCGCTGTCTATGTCTGACAGTTATTTATCAATCAAACGCCACTACAAATTCGAGCCCTTCATGGACTCTGCACTATCTCCATTCGCGAGAGTGCTCTTTGTCAGATTTAGAATAGGGTCCCTCCCTTTGTGCTCTCTAACGTACAAATGGCTTTGTTCCACCAATAGATCTAAGTTCTATCCGATGGGTTGTAAAAGTGAAGAGTCTACTTCACATATTCTTTTTCATTGTCATGCATATCATAAACAAAGAGCTCTTTGGATCATTCCGCTTTGCAAATCTATAGGCGCCAGGTCTTATCTTCATGTTGAGAGAATTTTAAAATCTGACTCATCTGCCCAGGTAGTTTTACCAGTGGCAAAATTTCTCGAATCAATCTGGCGTCTTAGATTAGCATTTTTAAAGAATAAGACTGGGTAGCCAACTTTTAGACCTATGTATGCATATTTATTGACCCTTGATGTATGATTTTAGCACTAAATATTTAGTATAAAGACATTGTCTCATTGTATTATCGAACATCTATGGGCGTAGGGAACAGGTCCTTTGTTGAGTGGAACATTCTATTTTTAGGAGACATATATTCTGATTATTTTGATTGGATTTTAACTTCCTTTTACCTTCTTAAATTTTTTATTGTGTTCATATTTTTAGCGTTTTACCAATCTCACAAAACAAAACTTCGATGTTCGTATTGTACTTTTATGGTATGTTTTTACTTACCGAAATAAAGTTAATGAATGACATAAACTCACGTATGCTCTGCTCAACTTAACTCATAAAAAAATGAAAACTGAACTCATATTTCCCTAAACTACTCCACCACTAATTCCTCTTCAGTTCCGGACTAATGTGCTACTCGCCAAAAAGCACTTCAACGCCTCATCAGGGGTAGTAAGTGCAATATAAATACTATTACAATACAATACAATATAAATATATATAAAATACCTACTATTGGTTGCCTTTAAGTGGTTATAGTAGGACCTAGATTCCATTGCTCTTTGCTTTTCCCTCTTTTTCACTGCTTTCCCATTGCTTCTCTCCCCATTTTTTTGGTGGCCTTCTTCTTACTTTTCCCTCATATGCACAACGTTCTCCTTGCTTTATCCCCCATCTTTTGAGTGCCTTGTCCTTGGTTTTCCCTTGTTTTCATTGCTTTCTCCTTGCTTTCCACCCCATTTTTAAATGCCTTCTCTTAGCTTTTTCTTCATTTTCACTGTTTTCTCCTTGCATTTTCCACTGTTTTTCATGTGCCTTCTCCTTGCTTTTCCTTGTTTTTGAATGCTTTCTCTTCGCTTTTCCATCATTTTCACAGCTTTCTTCTTGCTTTTCCCCTTTTTTGTGTCCCCTGTGTTCCTTGCCTCTCCCTTTTTTTCACTGCTTTCTCCTTGCTTTTTCCCACACTTTTTGTGTGCCTTCCTCTTGTTTTTCCTTATTTTTCACTGCTTTCTCCTTGCTTTTTCCCCTGTTTTTTGAGTGCCTTGTCCTTGCTTTTACCCCAGTTTTTGAGTGCCTTCTCGTTGCTTTTTCCTCATTTTCACTGTTTTCTTCTTGCATTTTCCACCAATTTTTGTGTGCCTTCTCCTTGCTTTTCCCCCATTTTTGAATGCTTTGTCCTTGCTTTTCCATCCTTTTCATTGCTTTCTCCTTGCTTTTTCCCCTTTTTTGTGTGCCCTCCCCTTGCTTTTCCCTCAATCTCCTTCCTTTTTCCTTGCTTTTTCACAGCTTTTTCCTTTCTTTCTCACCTGTTTTTGGTGCCTTCAACTTGCTTTTTGCTTTTGTTTTCACTGGGCGAGTTTGGTTGATTTTCACTGCTTTCTACTTGCTTTTCCCCATTTTTTGGTGTGCCTCCTCCTGGCTTCTCCCTTGTTTTTACTACTTTCTTCCTGCTTTTTCACCAGTTTTTTTGTGTGCCCTCGCCTTGCTTATTCCTAGTTTTCACTGCTTTTGCCTTGCTTTTTTGCCTGTTGTTTTGTGTGCCTTCTCCTTGCTCCTCTCTCATTTTAACTGATTTCTCCTTGTTTTTCCCCTGTTTTATGTGTGCCTGCTTTCCCCTGGTTTTCACTGCTTTCTCCAGGACCTGCAAGCGCCTGGAAATCCTGTTGAGTGTTTATCTGTGCTTTACAAATCCTGATTGATTGACTGAAATATATATACATATATCGTGGAGAGGGCGTATATGGCCTCTTCCCAAGGCCAATTTTGGCCACAAGAACCACCATCTATCTGGGGCCAGGCCAAAGTCATTTAACAGGAGGGGAGGCCGCATGCCCCCCCTTCTGGGCCATTTACTACCTGGGGCCACCACTTCTCCTGGGGTCAGTTTGTGCCCTTTAAAAGGAGGGGGTGTGTGCCCCCCTCCTAGAATCATTAATAGCCCTGGGGTCCGCTACCCCCCAGGGCTGGCTCTCTATGTCTGAAAGTGCCCACCCATGGGACAGCTATTTGACAGCTCCCGCCAAGCGAGAGCAAACAGTAACTCCGCTCCCAGCGGGTGGGAGTAGGAAAAATGCTTGCTGTCCAGCGGGCAGAGAAACAAAGGAAAGAATTGCTCTGCTGGGAGCTGCATTTGCCAAACTCTTGCTGCGCACGGCTGGAGACCCTGCATGCAGTGGTTTGGCTGCATGCAGGCATGCAGGGGGTTTGGTTGTAAGCCCTGGCCGCAAGCCGTTCACAACGGAGGTTGGATTGATGTATGGTAATTGAATATTACTTTACGTTAAAAATAAAAAGATAGAAATTCACTGAAAAAACCCAAAGGTGACAGCGATAGTTAGGAAATAAAATGTAAAAAGTCTTAGAAACTCAATAAAAAACAAAGATTACTGGAATGTTAAAGTTAGGTTCAGAATTTACACGTACAAATCCATATAAATTCATCTGTTCTAGCTAGAGTTATTTGAAATAACTATAACTCGTGCCCTAAGCTAATTATAACTCGAGCCCTCACCATGCACTGCTAATTACCCCACATGTTACATCCAAATCCAAATCAATTTATAAAGCACAAATTATCACCCTGGGGGGTATCCAAGCACTGGGAGTCTTGGCTGAGAGCTGGTTAGGTTATCCCTCAAAGAGCCATGTCTTGAGCTTCCTCCTAAATTCAGTGAGGGTGGGTGTGGTTCGTAGGTAGGTCAGTAGTTCATTCCAGCTCCTGACTGTGATGTAGGAGAAGACGCGTCCTCCGCTTCGGGCACGTTGGATTCTCGACATTTGGGCGAGGTTAGTTGAAGGGAGATCTGTGGTGGGCTTACATCTGTAATTGCATCTTCTGTGACATCATTGATGATACCATTGCAACATTTGCAGTACAATTATTGATAAGAAAACTGTGCATAGTGTGGGGAGGGAATCACCTCAGCTTCTTCCTGAAAAGTTTTGGAGTGTCCATTACGCAAGGATAGGGGTTTGATAAACAGGTGTTTTCCTCATTTCTTTCCATAAGAAATTTAGACACAGCTACAGGCCAAACCACTAAATGGATTTCCACCAAATTTGGCAGAAAGCTAGATCTTGTTTCAGGTTAAGTGTTGTATGAGACTTGGTGTATATATCGTTCAGTCATTTTTTATCAATCAGTGTTCAAAACATTGTATATTTCACACCTCAGAGGATCTGCTGGGCCCACAGATCTCATGAAGAGACCAGATTAGCCGTCATCACATCAACAACGATGTGGTGGCAGCCATCTTAAGGGTCCGCACTCAATCCTGAGTCCTAAAAAAAAGTTAATAATAGACATAAGAGGGCAGGAAATGGATACCCTGACCCTTTAGCTGGGTGGTGGGATCCCAGAGGGACCCTGCCTGGTGGCAAATATTTTATGTTGTAAACGTGCAAATTTGTGGTGAATCTGAAGCAATTTCTTTTTTTTTTTAAATGCTGCAGTACTTTGAAAACATTCACCCTCAGGGTGTGCCAGAGGCCGGCACAAATAATTTGTTTTGGGGAGTGGGCGAGATGTACTCTCTGAGCCTTATTAGGGCTTGGGGACTCAACCCAATCTCTCAGGGCTAAATTGCATAAAAATGGATAGGGGACTGTGTGGCCTCCCCTCGCCGAGCTGTAACAGGCTTATAGACCCCATTCCTAAAGGCTGAACTCAACTTTAAAGGGAGGGGGGCTATGGGGCCGCCTCTACCTGAGTCAGTAAAGACCCCAGGGACCTCATCCCCCAGGTCTGTTAAATTACTGTGTCCCTGGGACACTGCCTGTATTAGTATGGGCAGGAAGACATATGTCTACTCCCACCTGGACGGAGGATTTTTACATTTCCCACTGGTAGGAGCAGACAAACCTTTCTTGCATGCAGGAACGTGGGTAGGGAAGATATAATTGCTTTAGGGGCTTTAAAAATTCTCACTTTGAGTGGGAACAGACTTCTGTTTCTCTGTCTGCGCTCTTGATTACAGGGAAACAAATTGCTCCTGCCTAGTGGGCGCATGCAGAAATATCTGTACCGACCAGGTGTATGTAAAAAAGAAAAAAGGGAGCACACTGCCTCACACTCCAGCAAAAAGTTAGCCCCAATGCATCATGGTAAATGCAGTCACTTCGTTTTGTGTTGAAAAAGTGATCAAAAGTCTTTCGCCTTAGTAGGTGCAGCAAGTGCTGTGTATCTCTGGACACGTGTTTCTGGGTTTAGCCTGTCATCAGCAGAGAGCAGCCAAGTCTGTGGGGTTGCTTGAAATGCCGCCAAAAGTCTTCTCAGGTTTATGTACCACTCACTGGCGCACAGGTGCCTCACCAGAGCTCGTCAGCTCGTTAGCTCAAGGGAGCAGTCATTGGACAAAAAGAAAAAAGGGAGCACACTGCCTCACACTTCAGCAAGCAGGTGTATGTAATGCCTGTTCATACATTATGAAGGGAACCCCCCACAGCACCCATCGTGGTGCTTGGTGAGTGCCCCAGGTGTGCCCCTAAGCACCCACCTACAAATAAGACAGGTCCGGGGATGGGGTCACAAGCTCCACAATAGGCTATGGGATGGCCCCTCTCCTTAAAGTCGTGTGACCCTGGGGTATGGGGTCCCTGGGGCCTGCCTATTAAGCATCAGAGAGGGGAGTCATGGGGCCCCTTTTCCTTTTTATTGGAATTTGGTCCCAAGGATGGGGTCATTGGGGCCTAATAAGGCTTGGGAAGGGGGCTGCACATCCCCGTTCCCTTAATATATATGCTTTAGCCCCAGGAGACAGAGTCTCTGGGTCCACTACTGGCTTGGGGAGGGGGCTGTGCCCTCCTCACCCCAGTGTGGCTCTGGGGCTGGGATCCCTGAGGTCACTATTGGCTTGGGGAGGAGGACTGATAACACCCTCTCCTCTTATGAGGCCCCTTCTGACCTGGGTGTGTGGCTATGTTTCCCCCCCCCCCCCCTTTACAAGTTTAATTTGGACCTGGTAGATGATGTCCCCAGAGCCCAACGTTGCTTATAGAGGGGGGTTTGTGCACCATCCTCGCCCTTAAAAAATGCCCCAGGAGATGGGGTCCCAGGCTCAAATTCCAACCTTGCGCATGGCCTTTGGCTGAGCACTGTTTAGGATTGACAGCCTGTTGGGGGTTGACCGCTGGGCCTATGTCCACACTGTGTGTGGTGTGGGGTTGGGTGCATGTGGGGGGTTAAGTGTAGGGTGTGGCCACAGAACATTTCATGCTGCCAAACCTACGCCATGAGTGAACTTTGGCCGTGTTGGGTTGGCAGCCTGCTGAGAGTTGGCTACAGGCCAAACACAGTAGCCAGCCCAAGGCATGCATGACTGAGTGCTGTGCATGGAAGGGGTTGGATTTACATATGGTAATAAAATATTACTTCACATAAAAGAAACCCTAGAAGTACACTGAAAAAAACAAAGGTTAAAGTGTTGTTGTAGTAGTTAGGAATTTTAATTATATTCTATTTTACATTTAAAAATACCTTAGAAATTCAATGAAAAAAATACAAAAGGTTAAAGAGTCATTATAGTTAGGTAAAAATGTAATTTTAAACAAACAAAACTGCAGAAATTTACTGGTTATAGTTATGTCAAGGAACTAGTGCCCTAAAGTAACAGAGTGATGGTAACCACTCTGCAGTTCTAGTTGCGATTCCCAGAGATTGGAATTCCTCAGATTTTTGCTTGCTGATAACTCTGGCCCTGTTTGCAGAACGTCCATGAAACTTTGCAGACCTATAGCTCTAAAAAAAAGTGGGTGGGCGGAGGGGCCCAAAGCAGGTTTTTCCACCAATGCCTTCCATGGACTTTGCAATTACCGGTAGTGCAATAATGGCTCAATGGAGTTCAATGAAATTTGGCACAAATATACATTATTGTGTGTAGATGATCCCTTTTGGTATTTGAAGCAAATTGGTTCAGTAGTTGTTAAGTGATAAGACATAAAGGTGGTCATTACAACCCTGGCGGACGGTGTTAAAGCGGCGGTAAAACCACCAACAGGCCGGCGGTAAAAAAAATTGAATTATGACTGTGGCGGGAACCGCCAACAAAGACAGCCACTTTAACACTCCGACCGCCACGGCAGTACAGACAAACAGTGCGGCGGTCACCGCCAACAGACAGGCGGGAGACAATGTACCGCCCACAGTATCACAACCTACCAATCCGCCACCTTTTCCGGGGCGGATTCACCTCGGATAAAAACACGGCGGAAACAGCCATTTCAAGGGGAAAACGCTCACCTCTACACACTCCACGAGGAAGAGGGTTACCATGGAGCCGGAACCCCATATTCTGCCAGCGATAGTCTTCGTGCTCCTATACGAGGATCATCAACGCCGGCGGCGAAGAGCACGGTGAGTACTGCACCTACGACATAGGGGAGGAGGGAGGCAAAAAACAGGGACACACACAACCAACATCCCAACCCCCACCCCGACCCTCACCCACTACAACACACACACCAATGCATATCTATACCTTACAGTAACACCCCCCAACCCCCCTCGGAAGAATGCAAACACAAAAGGAAATGAGTTGAACCATTGTAATATATCAAAATACAGGAAGCAAATATATACATATATACACTATCAACAAAATACACACCACGATTAGTAGTGCAGGTGATGCACCATTCATTGTCCGTGGACCACTGGGCCCAAAATGCATGGGCGAGGGCCACACAAGATACCTGATCAAAACGGAGAGAACACTGCTGGGGCATCAGATAGAAATACAACAGGCACCTCAGGGGGAAGGGAAGGGGGGGGGCACCTCAGCCGGATGAGTGCACCACGCCAGATCCACGAGGGGGCTCCATGCCCATTGATGTCTCCTGGGGAGTGCAAAGCCACAGTCTCTCAAGTCTCTGCAGTGGGTGGGTTGCCCACTGTACCATCCTGGGGAGTGCAAAACCACAGTCTCTCAAGTCTCTACAGTGGGTGGGTTGCCCACTGTACCATCCTGAGGAGTGCAAAGCCACAGTCTCTCAAGTCTCTACAGTGGGTGGGTTGCCCACTGTAACATCCTGGGGAGTGCAAAGCCACAGTCTCACAAGTCTCTACAGTGGGTGGTTTGCCCACTGCTATATCCTGGGGAGTGCAAAGCCACAGTCTCTCAAGTGGATAACAGTCTGCACTGGTTCTGGAGGGGGCGTTGTGCCCAGAGTGCAGCACACACCCCGTGACGGTCCAAGTTGAGTCATTGCCCCTGCCGCAAATGGGCTAGCGGTGCATTCCACGGTGGTCTTTGCCCTGTTCAGCGGTCCCTGGCCTGTTCAGCGGTGCTTGCGTTGCCAGTGTCAGACCTGTTCAGCTGTGCATTCCATGGCGGTCTTTGCCCTGTTCAGCGGTCCCTGGCCTGTTCAGCGGTGCTTGCGTTGCCAGTGTCAGACCTGTTCAGCTGTGCATTCCATGGCGGTCTTTGCCCTGTTCAGCGGTCCCTGGCCTGTTCAGCGGTGCTTGCTAAGGCGGTCCTTCATTGCCCAGCAGGGCTGTGGCTGGGGGTCCTTCATGGGTCAGCTGGGCTGTGGCTTGCGGGGCCCTCCTGGCCAGCTGGGCTGTGGCTGGCGGTGGCCTCCTGGCCAGTGACTCTGGGGCTGGCGGTGGCCTCCTGGGCAGTGACGATGGGGCTGGCGGTGGCCTCCTGGGCAGTGACTCTGGCAGTGGCCTCCTGGACAATGAAGATGGAGCTGGCGGTGGCCTCCTGGCCAGTGACTCTGGGGCTGGCGGTGGCCTCCTGGGCAGTGACGATGGGGCTGGCGGTGGCCTCCTGGCCAGTGACTCTGGGGCTGGCCTCCTGGACAGTGACGATGGGGCTGGCGGTGGCCTCCTGGGCAGTGACGATGGGGCTGGCGGTGGCCTCCTGGGCAGTGACGATGGGGCTGGCGGTGGCCTCCTGGCCAGAGACTCTGGGGCTGGCCTCCTGGGCAGTGACGATGGGGCTGGCGGTGGCCTCCTGCGAAGTGACGATGGGGCTGGCGGTGGCCTCCTGGCCAGTGACTCTGGCGGTGGCCTCCTGGGCAGTGACGATGGGGCTGGCGGTGGCCTCCTGGGCAGTGACAATGGGGCTGGCGGGGGCCTCCTGGGCAGCGGGGATGATGGTGATCCTCCCCGCCGTGCTGCTCCTCCCAGACTTTGGAGATTTCTTCTGCCCCTTCCCCACCTTGGGAGGAGTCACAGCTGAGTCGACACTCCCCCCAGGACCTTTGTGAGCGGCTTTGCTGGCTGGAGTCTTCCCCCTCTCCCGCCGGGCACTGTCCAACTTCTGGTGCTTCACAGGGGGGGACTGGCTGTGCTGTGGCTCCGTGCCACACTGGCTGTCCTGGTGGCCGGTGCACTCCACATACCTGTAACAACAGGCACCACTGGTCCCAGAGATTATTTGGCTGAGGTGCTAGTACGGGACCTATGAGTTTGACGGGGGTGGTGGGAAATAGGTTAAGGGGGGCCAGGAAAAGTTTTTGGGAGACACTGGGACGGGTAGATGGAGTGGGTTTGGGAGTGGAGGAAGAGGTGGTGGTTGTAGGAGGTGTAAGCTTTGTGGATTTGGGTGCAGGTGCATGGGCTGGAGGCTGTCGTGAGGTGGATGGCTGTTGGGTGGGTGTGTGCCTGCGTTTGTGTATCTTGGGAGGGGGTGTCACAGACACACTGGGAGAGGACACAGGGGACGTGTAAATGGGAGTGGGGGTGGTGAGTGCACGTGAGCGGGGTGTGGTGGTGGGTGTGCTGGTGCGGGACGTAGTGGCTGTAGTGGTAGTGCATGCAGGTGTGAGTGTAGACGAGACCGGGAGGTAGGATGGATACGAGGAGGAGGGGGACACAGTGGAGGCAGTGGATGTTTGTGTGTCTGTATGTGTGTGATGCTTGCATGAGTGCCTGTGGGATGTGTGGTGCTTATGTTTGCCTGAGCTTCCCTTGTGTGTTGACGTGTGTGCATGCTGGTCTGTAGGTGTGCTTGGGATAGGCTGAGGTACAGGAGATTGGGTCAGTGTGGAGGAAGTTGGAGGGGGGAGACTAGACACAGGGACAATGGCTGCCATCAGTGCTAAGGCCAGAGTTTGCAGGGTTCGATGAAGGGCAGCCTGACCAGAATGAATGCCCTCCAGGATGCATTTGTGTGTTGCAATTCCCTTTCTACACCCTGGATGGCATTCAAAATGGTAGACTGCCCAACAGTGAGGGACCTGAGGAGGTCAATGGCCTCCTCACTGAGGGCAGCAGAGGTGACTGGGGCAGGGGCTGAGGTGCCTGAGGCGAAGGTGATGCCCACCCTCCAGGGTGAGCGGGCACGGGGCAAAGGCTGTGGGGCTGCTGGGAGAGCGGTGCTGGTAGGGGGGGTGGCGGCTGTACCTGTAGAAGTGGGGGGCACAGATTTTGCCGCCACCACAAGGGAGCTCCCATCGGAGGACGAGTCCGTGTCGCTGGTTGCAGATCCTGTGACCGCCGTGGTGCTCCAATCACCCTCCGTCCCACTGGTGTATTTTGAGTTTGTGGTGTGGGCCTCCATGGCCATGTGGGATGCAGCTCCTTCGTGCTCCGGTGCCCCTGTACCTCCGCCTGATGATGCTGATGCACAGAAGAACAGGGAGACCACAAAAAGGGGGGGACGACAGAAGAAAGACAGGTTGAGTGCATGGCTTACTGCTACAGTTGGCGGACAATACAGACACAGCAGCCCCCTGCACTACGTCGCGCTGTTGGGCTTTACAGATGCAGTTCCTGGGATATGGCCTACATGGCTATGGTCGACATCTGCACACATAGATGACACAGGGGCATGAATACCTGTACTTGGTACTCTACAGAGGTGGGGTGGGGTGCCACATGGCCTGCATTACGGAGGGGCCTAGCCTACGGAACTCGCCCTGGCCTAGGGAAACCCACAGCCCTCCTCCCCACTCAGACACCTTCACTGCACGCAAAATCCGCTGAATGATAGTGTACTCACCCCCTTGTGTCTGCTGTGATGCCGTAAAGCACCCATCCAACTCAGGGTAGGCCACCGCCAGGATCCTGAACATCAGGGGGGTCATGGTTCGACGGGCACCCCTCCCACGTTGGGAGGCCATCCCCAGCTGAGCCTCCGCCGTCTTCTTGCTCCAGCGGCGAATGTCCTCCCATCTTTTACGGCAGTGGGTGCTCCATCTGTGGTGGACCCCCAGGGTCCGGACGTCCTTGGCAATGGCACGCCAAAAATCCTTCTTCTGGTGGGCGCTGACCTACATGACATGTACAGGGGAAGAAGAGAAGTAATTAACAACTGCACCGTCTAAGTGATTGGCCCCCATCCCTACCCTTGCCATGTGGCACATGCATTCACAGTCCTTCATGCACGCAGAACTGTGCCCCCTTCCTTCTTACAACCAGCCCTCTCCACACAGGCATAGCCCATACAACATGCTCCCAGTGTACTTACCTGTTGGTCTGGAGGACCGTAGAGTAGCTAGTACTGGGGGAGGACCCCATCCACGAGTTTCTCCAACTCCTCTGCAGTGAAGACAAGGGGCCCTTTCCCCAGACGCACGAGCCATTGTCTCTTCCAGACCGAGGTCACAGCAGCACTCGCAGTGTAGGTCCTCTCCTGTCGAAGATCAGGTATCGAGTGATTGAACACATAGAAAATGGCGGTCACGTCCGCCGCGGTGCGTACCATCACCGCCGGCGTACATCGTCATTGGCTCCTGGGACCCATAGGGTCCAATGTTAACCAATGCAGCATTGTGCCGCGGTCTTCGACCGCCTACCGCGACGGTGTACAACGCCAGCGCAGTTACCTCACATCCCATTGTCCCACTTTAGAGGTCAGGCAGCCCCCATTTCAGGGGCCCACATGCCCTAATTACCAACTGCGTCACACAGACCTAGGCCTTGTCGCACAACACAAATACAGTCCACATTTTGTGTATGAATGGTGTTCTGTGTAGACTGTGGGTACATACCTCTGAGTTGTTTGACTCTGTGGTCACTGTTGTCATTCCTAGGCACCGTCTGCTGGGACATGTGAGGAGATGGCGGAATCCTCCGGTGTACCGGCCGGTGGTGGACCTGTTGACAATGGAGGAAAGACATTTGATCATCACCTACAGGTTTGACCGTGCCACAATCCAGGAACTGTGTACCCAGTTGGAGCCAGACCTGATGTCAGCAATCCGCCATCCCACAGGGATCCCCCCTCAAGTGCAGGTGCTATCAGTGCTCCATTTCCTAGCAAGTGGGTCATTTCAAACAACAGTGGCCATGGCATCAGGGATGTTCCAGCCTATGTTTTCAAACGTGTTGTCCAGAGTGTTGTCTGCCCTGCTGAAACACATGCGGAGCTACATCGTTTTCCCTCAGGTGGAGGATTTGCCTACAGTGAAAGGTGACTTCTGTGCCCTTGGACATATCCCTAACATGATAGGTGCCATTGATGGAACCCATGTTGCTCTGGTCCCCCCCCACAGGAGTGAACAGGTGTACAGGAACCGGAAGAGTTATCATTCCATGAATGTACAGATGGTATGTTTGGCAGACAAGTGCATCTCCCAGGTAAATGCTATGTTCCCTGGCTCTGTGCATGACGCCTACATCCTGCGGAATAGCAGCATCCCTTATGTGATGGGTCAACTCCAGAGGCACCGGGTGTGGCTATTAGGGGACTCTGGTTACCCCAACCTGTCATGGCTACTGACCTCAGTGAGGAATCCCAGGACCAGGGCAGAGGAACGCTACAATGAGGCACATGGGCGGACTAGGAGGGTGATTGAACGCACCTTCGGCCTCCTGAAGGCCAGGTTCAGGTGCCTGCATATGACAGGTGGATCCCTATTCTACTCACCAAAGAAGGTGTGCCAGATCATCGTGGCCTGCTGTATGCTTCACAACTTGGCTTTGCGACGACAGGTGCCTTTTCTGCAGGAGGATGGTCCAGATGACGGTGTTGTGGCAGCTGTGGAGCCTGTGGACAGTGATGAGGAGGAAGCAGAGGAAGAAGACATTGACAACAGGGACTCAGTTATCCAGCAATATTTCCATTGACACACAGGTGATAACACATTCCTGCCTGCTCCAAGTACTTTCACACTTCTACCTCTATCCTGTCTGTTGATTTCAACCAGTATATGGTAACTGAGTTGTACATTTCCCTTACGGTTTCACAGGTGTGGTTTACAACGTGTGTCATCTGCTTAGATTCCTCATGGACTTGAGATGTGTGACATAGGTATGTTGACATTACATTTGAAAACGCATTTTGTCACTGTCATTGCTAATACACATTTTCTAAATCACAGACTGACTCCAGATTGTGTTGTGTTTCAAGGGTGTTTATTTAAGTGCTAAATATTGGAGGGGGGTTGTAACATGGTGAGGGGTGATGGTGGAGGAATGTACATGGCAGAGTCCAGTCTATTAGTCTCACAGGTACATTGCCCATATGGGCATAGGAAGTGGAGCTGGGGCAGTTTAAATATGGACAGGGTTACAAAGTGGGACAGTGGGATGACAATCAGGGTGGTCTCATTTCTTGGCGGGGGTCTTGGCATCGTGCCCTGTCTTGTTCCTGGATCTCAGGGACCGCTTGCGGGGTGGTTCTCCGTCTGCAGGGGTGGGTGTTGGTGTGGTGGTCCTGTGGCGGTGCCTCCTGTCCACTAGCGCCGGCGGAGGTGGTGGGCAGTTCATCGTCCATGTTAGTGTCAGGGGCCCCTTGGAGTGCCACAGTGTCCCTCCTGGTGTTGAGTATTTCCTTCAGCACCCCTACGATGGTGCCCAGGGCGGAGCTGATTGTTCTGAGTTCCTCCCTGAACCACAAATACTGTTCCTCCTGCATGCAGTGTGTCTCCTGAAACTTGGCCAGGACCGTTGCCATCGTATCCTGGGAGTGGTGGTATGCTCCTATGATGGAGGAGAGGGCCTCGTGGAGAGTGGGTTCCCTAGGCCTGTCCGCCCCCTGTCGCACAGCAGCCCTCCCAGTTCCCCTGTGTTCCTGGGCCTCCGTCCCCTGGACGGTGTGCCCACTACCATTACCCCCAGGTCCCTGTTGTTGTTGGGGTGGTGGGTTATCCTGGGTTCCCTGTAGTGGTGGACACACAGCTGATTGACGTGTCCTGGGGATGGAGGTATGGGCCCGCTGGGTGGGTGCTGTGCTGGTGTTACCAGAGGGTGGAAGCTCTGTGGTGGCCTGTGATTGGGTATGGGGAACCGACTGTCCCGAGGCACACGATGGTCTGGGCTAGTCATCTGGATCCAGTTGGACAGAGCTGCTGTCATCACTGTGGGCCTATTCTGAGGGTGGGGTGGAGATGTCTGGACCCTCCTGTCTGGTGATGTTGGGTAGTGGTCCTGCAGGGGTGTAAAAGCATGATTATTGCATCTGTGTGTGTCATGGTGTGCAATGGGTGGGTGACCCTGTACCCCAGTGCTAGTATTCCTGTGTGGGGGCTTGTGTGATGATGGTTGGGGGGGTGTTATGGGTATGTGCAGTGGGCATGCTTTAGTGATGGGTGTCCATGCTTTGGTGTTGCATGCAGGTCTTGGTGTTGGGATGTGTGGTTTGTGTTATTAGTACATTAGTGAGGAGTTGGAGTGATAGGGGAAGGGGCAAGGGTGGGGGTCTGTGATAGCATGCAGGTAGGGTGGGGTATGAAGGAGTTAAAGGTTTGACTTACCAGAGTCCATTCCTCCACCTACTCCTGCGAGGCCCTCAGGATGCAGAATCTCCAAGACCTGCTCCTCCCATGTTGTTAGTTGTGGGGGAGGAGGTGGGGGTCCGCAGCCAGTCCACTGTACCACGATGTGGTGTCTTGAGACAACGGAACACACCTTCCCCCGTAGGTCGTTCCACCTCTTCCTGATGTCATCCCGATTTCTTGGGTGTTGTCCCACTGCGTTGACCCTGTCGACTATTCTTCGCCATAGCTCCATCTTCCTTGCAATTGAGGTGTGCTGCACCAGTGCTCCAAATAGCTGTGGCTCTACCCGGACGATTTCCTCCACCAAGACCCTGAGCTCCTCCTCTGAGAACCTGGGGTGTCTTTGCCGTGCCATGGGGTGGTGTAGGTGATGTGTGGGGTGGTGTATGTGGTGATAAGTGTGGTGATATGTAGTGGTGTGTGATGTTTTGTGCGTGGAAGTAGTGTGGGTGATGGTCTGGTGTGCCTGTGGATGCTTGGTAGTAGTTTGTAGTGTCTCCCTCTGGCCTTCTCTCTGTAATTGTGGTCGTAGGGGTTTGTGGGTGATGTGGGTGTGTGTTTTATATTGTATTGGGTGTGTGGGAGTGGTGTTTGTATGTGTATCAGATGTGTGTATTTCGAATTGTCCAATGTGGCGGTGTTTTGTAGAAGTGTGTGTATTTTGAGTGCGGCGGTGTGTACCGCCAATGGGATACCGCGGTTGAAAGACGGCAGCGTGGATTCATGGGTCGTGATAGTGTGGGCGTATTTCTGTTGGCGTGACGGTGGAGGTTTTGTTTTCGCCAGTTTATCACTGACCTTTGGTGTGGCGGACTTGTGTGGGTGTCTAAATTTTGTCGGATTCCGAGATGTGGGTCATAATAGCTTTGGCGGAATTCCGCGGCAGCGGAGGTGTGTTGGCGGTCTTCTGCACGGCGGAGCGGCTTTTATCACCAATGTTGTAATGACCCCCAAAATCTTAGTTATGTGCCAATCCTTGGATGGCATTCACAATGGTTAAAAGACCCACAGAAATACTTCTTAGGAGGTCAATAACCTCCTCACTGAGGGCAGCAGTGGCAAAAGGGGTTGGGTCAGAGGTGCTGTGGCAAAGGAGATGCCCACTGCCTCGGGTGAAGGGGCACGGCCAACTGGGTGGGAAGCAATAAGGAGGGTGGTGATAGAACGGTGACGGCGGACAAAGATGTTACAGGGGGATGCCCCGATGGGTCTGCCACCACTAGGGAGTGTCCACTGGAGGAAGAATCAAATGATGAAGAGGATGTTCTGGTCTCCCCTGTGGCACTCCCTTCGCTCTCCGGGCCAAATAGTCCTTCTCTTCACCCAAAGTCCAGTCACCAGATGCTTTCCCACTCGGTTGTGCCCTGTTTCCTTCCGGTGCTGATGCTACAAAAAAAACAAGAGATATAGGGTCATCACAAGTCCATAATCACACTTGAACAACAGCTCTGATTAGCTCTGATGAGCAAACATTACCATGATGTCAAGAAGGCATCAAACTCCACCTACGTCGCCCATACATGTGCCATACCATATACAGGCATGCGATCTAAACTGTGAACAGTTCCCACAGGAAATTCAGGTTCCCAGACAACTACAATTGCATTGCTGAAGTTGTGCAATCACAGTAACCATTCAAAAAGTAGGAGACCTCATCACCCATAAAGCTTTGCCCCATGAAGCATACCTCAGTTACCTGTTGTCATACAATATTAGGCCAATGCCAAATCCATTTACACCATTCTAACACAAGGTCATGCATATATCTATTTGTAAGACACATAGGGGCTGATTCTAACCCCAGCGGTCTTTGACCGCCGGGGCGAGGGTCGGCGGGAGCACCGCCGACAGGCCGGCGGTGCCCCGCAGGGCATTCTGACCGCGGCGCTTTGGCCGCGGTCAGAAAGGGTAAACCGGCGGTCTCCCGCCGGTTTACCGCTGCCCTCAGAATCCCCCATGGCGGCGCAGCTTGCTGCGCCGCCATGGGGGATTCTGACCCCCCCTACCGCCATCCTGTTCATGGCGGGAAAGCCGCCATGAACAGGATGGTGGTAGGGGGGGTCGCGGGGCCCCTGGGGGCCCCTGCCGTGCCCATGCCAATGGCATGGGCACGGCAGGGGCCCCCGTAAGAGGGCCCCGCAAGGTATTTCAGTGTCTGCCTTGCAGACACTGAAATACGCGACGGGTGCTACTGCACCCGTCGCACCTTCCCACTCCGCCGGCTCGATTACGAGCCGGCATCCTCGTGGGAAGGGAGTTTTTCCCTGGGCTGGCGGGCGGTCTTTTGGAGACCGCCCGCCAGCCCAGGGAAAAACTCATAATACCCTCCGCGGTCTTCTGACTGCGGAGCGGTATTATGGGGGCGGAATTCTGGCAGGCGGCCTCCGCCGCCCGCCAGAATTAGAATCACCCCCAGAATGGCCCAACAATAAGAAGTGATGCTTCAAAATGGCGATGTTGATGACAAAAATACAATAGCCTAGAGAAAGTGACACGGAAATACTCATGTCACACTGGAAACATATCAACAATGCACACTTCACCAAGTGATATATGTCCCAATAGAGTCATGGAGATAGTACTAATATTTCTTAGATAAGCCACACATGTGGCATGGAAATGGACACTGTAGACATCATGTGCAATATGTCAAAATCCACAACACAACGAGTCAGCAAGACCCAGGGTAATCACCACTAAAGTCTGGCACCCCTTAGAATGACATACTATGAGTACATCAGTAGACGCCATTGGTCCCTTTGATGTTGGAGAGTCCCTGAGATTTACAAGTACCTGTTAAAGGCTATCAACATGTTGCCCAATTGAAAGCTACATCATTGTCTTCATTATGGTTATACAGATCTAGATGTCTGTCTGTGGATAAATGCTTGTACCCAAACACGTGATTTCAACATAACTGTAAGTCACTCCATGATGCATGCCAACAATCAGGTCACAAACCTTACCCATTACACATGTGCAGTGCACTTTCCTACATGCTGCCACATCAATGGCTTAGCAATGCACACTGTGGCTCAAAACTCTAGGCCTAGCTGTCATGTCCCTCATTGCACCATAGCATGTACAAGCCAAATGACCTGCTATGATGCAAGAGGGAATGTGTCAGCCAATAAACAATGATGACACACTCCTGTATGTGGGAGCCTACACCATGCATGAAACAGCAGCTTACAAATATTTTCCAAAGTAAAAAGGACACATGCTGACATGTAGGCACAAGGACTGTTGGCAACAGTGATGGCACATAAAATATGTCAATGGACTTTCCCCACTTACCAAGGGAAAATATTGATCTATAGCTGCACCCAAAGTACAATGTAGGCTCTGTCACATGTATGATGGCTATCTTCACATTACAGACTGCAGCGAGGCACCAGCACCTGTCATACGATGAAGACAACTAGCCTCTGGGTGGCAGATGCCAATATACTCATTTACCCAGACACATGGCTGAGGACAGGCATCCATCACTTACTTACCTTTGCCCTGTAACATTGAGGAGTAGTGGTCTGTTGCATAGGATTTACACACACTACAACAACAAACAGTACATGATTGGTCAATGTACAAAGCTATATGTCATCCCTGGAGAGCAAGTGATTTGTGGATTGTACACAGTTGTGTCCAAGGTCCTTGGGCCAATAGGCAAGGCGCATCAGTATACAACACATCACATGTCTACACAAACAATCACTCATCTAATCTGTGACACATGGCCCATCCCTAATTGTCAGGGGGAGCTGTCAGAACCTAACACTTTCACTTGGCAATGTGATAGGCAGGAATATGCCCTGTACTCACCCCCTTGTGGCTGCTGTGCTGTCCTCAAATGCCCATTAAGCTCTGGATAGGCCACGGCTAAAATGCAGGTCATTAGGGGGCTCATGGGCACCCTGCCCATGTTGGGAGGACATCCATAGATGGACCTCAGAGATTCTCCTGACCCAGCATCTCAGGTCCTCCCACCTTTTAGAGCAATGGACACTTCACCGGCTGTGGACTCCCAGGGCCTGCACCTTCCAGCCGATGGCTCTCCATTGTGCCTGCTTTTGATGGCATTGACCTGCATGGATGCAAAAGACAAATCAAGAGATTACAATCACATACATGTCAGTAACATCAAGCTAGGACTTTTCTATTTGTCAATACTCCCCAAATGTGACACACACAAGCCCAGAAGTACAAGGACATGACTACAGACATATATATTTCCATCTGCAGACTAACCCACTACCCTGCTCAATGCCTACAATGACTAAGAAACTTACTGACACCAGGCAGGCCACTGTGCATGCTCCACAACTTTGCCCTGTGGAGGAATATCCTGTGCATTCCAGAGGAGGGGGAATCTGCAGTACCATGGGGTGAGCTCCCTGAAATGCCAAGTGAGGATGACAGTGGTGAAGAGGAAGGAGCTGACTTATGGAAAGATCTCATCAACTGCTACTTTTCATGAGTGTAAGTATGTCATGTGATGTAAGGACTGCGACTGTACAATGAACTACAGGTGTGAGAATGTATGGAGTTAAGTGTTTTAGCAACAACTAGGGAGCTGCTTACTCTGCAATATTCAGCCAAAGACTGCTTGAAGAGTCAGCCTTTGACACATACCCATCTTGATTATGCTGCTTTGTTTGTGTCAGTCTCATTGTAATGTAATTTCCAGATGCTTGCTATGTGATTTGTGTAATAGGTTTGTTGTCAAGCCTATACTCCTTGTTTTGTGTTTGTACAAGTACCGTCACCATGACATCCTCATGTACATTTTTCATAGTTGTAACATTGGCAGGTATCTGGTGCTGTTCTGACATACAAAGTGGACATGGATTGTTCCAGGCAATGTAGGTCACAGATTTGGAGTGTATGAGACCTGTGCCAAGGTAGCTTGCACAGTGTTTGAGTGAAAGGTCAGAAGTGCACATTGGACTTGTTTAGTGTGCTGTGTCAGGCCGATTGCATCAAGTGTGTCAATATGTCCAGACATCCAGGAGTGTCTTCTTCACTAGCAGTCTCTTCTGTGGCCTCTGCGTGCCCACTGGCAGCTCGACGTCTTGATGTAAAAGATACAATATTACTGATTGTATTGTGACATCTACCTACAATAATTTGGTGTTACGTTGAGCATTGACCTTTTACAAAGTTATTTTGCAGTTAATCTTATTGTGGCAAGTAGCCATGACATTGGTTGTACCGACATGACATTTGTGGGGCATGACATATTTTTTTGACTGAAGCGGCTGATGAGATGTGCAGATCCCTTGTGAGGATGGCCTGAGAGTCCTCTTGCCACCCATGCAGGCAAAACAGTGGCTAGGCAAGATAGGTCTTTGACCATTTTGAGGCCTAGTTGATTGTTATGCAGGCAGACCCAGGATTTTGTTGTGTATATGACTGGAGTCATCATGTAGTCAGTGCATTGTGAAGGTGTATGCTGCCAATGCCATTCTGGTGATGCATTTTGAGGCCTTTGGAATCATTGTTTAGCACACTGGGTAAGGTGCCCCTCCTTTCCTCAAAAGTTTCATCTTGAGTTAGGTGGTCAAGATGGAGTTAGGTGGCCAGACACGCCTCAGAATTGAGCAGGAACTAAATTTTGGTCCATCCCCGGTGAGCAAACCTCAATTGAGATTTAAGACACAGGGGTATTTGGGCATGAGACCACTGTTCCAGTTTTTGAAGTTGGAGAGACAGAATCTTCTGGCCTTGGCAGTCATTTCACTCCCTCTACTTCATACTTGATAAATGTCATCCCCCCAGGTAAGTACACTTCATGTTTGATTTCCCAAACCCGAGTCTTTGAATAAGAGGACACTGGGCTGGTGGTTGGAGTGAGAGTACGAGAGCCTCCAAGGAGGTGCAGTCATGTAACGTCCTGTACTACACTCACTATACAAATGGTTTACTCCCAGGTGAGTACACTTCAATTGAGAGTTAAGACACAGAGGTCCTTGGACAAAAGAACAGAGAACTGGTGTTTGGAGTTACAGATACAGAGCCTCCTGAGAGTTGCAGTCAGGTCACACTTATTACTCACCAATACCAGACAAATGTTATCCCCCCAGGTGGGTAACCTTCATTTGGGAATTGGCATTCATCTTTGGAGAAGAGAACACTGGGCTGGTATGTGGAGTAACAGAATCAGGGCCTGCTGTGATTTGCAGTAAGGTCACTCATTACTCCCCAATACCTGACAAATGTTATCCCCCCAGGTGAGTAAACTTCACTTGGGAATTGACAAACAGTTGTCTTTGGAAAAGGGCACACTGTGCTGGTGTGTGGAGTTACTGAAACAGGGCCTCCTGGGAGTTGCAGTCATGTAGCTCACTGTACTACGCACACTATACAAATATTCTCCCAGGTGAGTACACTTCAATTAAGAGTCAAGACACAGGGGTCCATAGACAAGAGAACACTGTGCTGGTATTTGGAGTCACAGATACAGGGCCTGCTGTGAGTTGCAGTCTGGCCATCCTCCTATACAAAACACTATACAAATGTTATCCTCCCAGGTGAGTCCACTTCAATTCCTAAACAATGGTATTTTGGATAAGAGAACACTGGGCTGATGGTTGGTGTTACAGACACAGGGCTTTCCTGGCCTCACTAATCATGTCACTCTCTCTCCGTCCCACATTTGACAAATTGTATCCTCCCAGCTGAGTAAACGTAAATTGTGAGTTGGCTTTTTAATGTTCTTTGGACACGTGACCACTATTCCTGTGTTTGGAGTTGCTGAAACAGTGCTTCCTGTGAGTTGCAGTTATGTCACTCTCTCTAGTACACACACCTGACCAATGTTCTTCCCCCAGCTGAGTATACTTCATTTGAGAGTTCACTAACAGATGTATTGTAGCATGTGATCACTGCGGTAGCATTTGTAGTCACAGGAATAGTGCCTCCTGGGAGTTGCAGTCAGGTCACTCTCTCTATTTCCCATACTTGACAAATGTTATCCTCCTAGGTGAGTGAAGTTCATTTGTGATTTGCCAAACAGGGATGACAAGTGACCCCTGGTCTGGTTTTTTTGAGTTATAGAATTGTGCCTGCTGGGAGTTGGTGTCATGTTAGTCCTTGTACTACACACATTATACAAATGTCATCTCCACTAGTGAGTACACTTCAAGTGTGATTTGTTAAATAGAGGTTTTTGGACTGGTGGACACTGGGCTGGTGAGTGGAGTCACAGTAACAGTGACAAAAGGGGAGCTATGGGCATGCATGTCATAGCATTGTTGTGACATTTTTATTGTTGTGACTTAACAGATTCCACTCCCTTAGGTATTCCTGTCAAGCCCTCAGGGTGCAGGATGGCAAAGACCTTTTCCTCCCAGGGAAAGAGATGTAATGGGGTACTGGGTTGGCTTCTTCTTGGCCTGTAGCTGGTGTCGGGAGACCAAGGAACAGACTTTGCCTCTGAGGTTGATCCACCTCTTCCTATTATCCTTCTTTGTTTGTAGGGGGGTGCCTACAGGATTCACTCTGTCAACTATCCTGGCCCACATTTCCATTTTCCTACTGAGAGGAGTATGTTGGACTTGTGCTTCAAATAATTGTGATTCTACTCTTTTGAAAAAAGTGTGACAGTGAGTTACTGAAGAGGGGAAGTGCAAAAGGGTGTGACTGCACATAAGTGTGTGCTGGGTTTGAAATGAGATGGTGGGAAAAAAGTGGTGCCTAATATCTGTTCTGTTTACAAAGGTCACTCTGGTTTCATTGTTTTGCATTGATAATGCAAAGGATTGTGGTGTGAGAAGAGGTGTGTTGTATATGTCCTTTGCAGATGTCTTCAGTGTGGCAATGTGTGCTGCTTTCAAATTCATCCAATGTGCAGTTGTGCATTACTTTGGTGGCCGCCGACTGCTGTGAGTTAGACCACCCTGGGCTGACTGCCATGGGGTCCACCATGGCGGCAAGGTGCTTGCAATACAGATAGTATGTTGGTTGAGTTGCTGTTGGCTCTTGAGGTGTACCTCCTACTTCCAGGCCTCCACGGCCCCTGCCGGTCTGCCTTTTATGGTTAGTGGTCAGCGGGCTGTCTGTGTAACTCCTAATAGGGTGATCCGAAAGACTGCCAATATGATGGACTTTTTAGGACTGCCAAAATAGCGGTCTGGCAGTCCGACCGCCAAACTCGTAACGAGGCCTAGGGACATTAAGGGCCTCATTACGAGTGTGGCGGACTGAGGACCGCCACACTTGAATTGGTGGTTGGAACGCAGCACTCCAGGCAGTCTGACCAACCAATTACAACTCTGGCTGGCGGACCATCCAGGGGACCCCCAGCCCCAATGGCATGATGGTGGGCTGAGTTGTACTCAGTCAGAGCGGTTCTGAGCTCAGCGCCGCCTGACTGATTGCAACTCCCCTCACTGTCATGGAAAGGCTGGTGGTGAGGGTGTGCTGGGAGCCACAGGGGGCCCCTGCACCACCCATGCCCCCATGACCAGCACCCTCGGAATATGCACTGTCTGCCTTGCTGACACTCTGCATTCTGAGGGTGCTGGTCAGCCCCTTCTGTGCTGCAAGATAGCACTCGGCTCGTTGCGAGTTTGGCTGTCCCGCGGTAGGACCGCCAAACTCTTAATGAGGCCCTAAGTTGAAAAATGCTTTTCATCTCAAATAATATTATTATTACAAATAAAATGAAAAAAAATCAAAACCTTAAAGGTCTATGGCTTATGACAGTAACTGGGCTATTTAGTTAGCCCAATGCTACTAATTAGCAGCTACAGCTACTCTGGAGAGTGTTGGAAAATGACATAGCTTTATTTCTTCGTCAAATATATTATAGAAAATTCAAAAATAAAACCTTGTTATTGCTTTATGGAATGCTGTTTAAAAAACAAAATGCAGGGAATTAATATAGCAAATTGAACAGTCCCTTATACCTATTTATGTATTTTTTAAAATACATTTCCTAAGATTGAAGAAAACACCTATATAATAATACATGAAGCAAAAATTGACATTGTACTTCACAGACAGGACAAAGAAAATAATGGTAACTGAGACAAGAAGGATGCGTACTGGCAAACAATGATACTGGTAACAGTAATGCCAAATTATCTACTCTTTCTGCACACTTTTTCCTTAGTAGAAAAAAGGTAAGCATTTGCTGAACACACCACTATTCACACTTAGCCATTCTAAACAAAACAATGCTGGCCATTCAACAAAATACACTTTCATAAGAAGAGAGAAGATGAGGAATATATCTGCAAAGCATTCTAAAACATAAAAAATCTGCTTCAAACACTTCCATTCACAAGAAAGAAGAACAAACTGACACAGAGACTATGGCCCTCATTACAACCTTGGCGGTACAATCGCCAAAACAACCCTGGTGGTCTTGAACCGCCAGGGTTGTGATGAGGCCCTATATGTTAAACATGTTGTTGAAAAAGGATATGTTGTGAAAAGAAAACTATTTTGATTATGAGTCGCATTAAGAGCCTGGACTGTTTAGTTTCAAACTGTTAAATACATAAACTACTTAAGATTAAGAAACAACTAACATGACTGAACTTCTGAAAAATTTTAAAAGCTTGGAGACATAACTCAAATACTAAACCATACTTTCATTAAAAGAATTACTATCAATAGACTAGTTGTGTCCTTGAGTCACAAATGAAAGCTGGTGTTATGAAGTCTTACATGGGAATATAGTGGGCAAAGAAAAAAGGAACAGAGAAAAAATTATATGTTCTGATGAACAGGTGCAGGAAAAACACCAAAACCTGTATATGAATGAAGTTGCATTTCTATTTACAATGTTAGAGATATATCCATTCTAAAGCTAAGGACATTTCTGAAGACATATAAAAAGTAATCTCTAAAATTTAAATTACTACAAATCTTAGACTGCCCATTTTGGACCATTGCTAACCTAGAAGGACATTCTTTAGGTTGCCCCAGAAATCAGACGTTTGACACCACATTGCAACACATCAAGATGCCTGTCACACATTATTCAACAATATGAAAACTTGTACGCTCACTATACTTTGTGAAAATACCATTATTATAATTACAATAACTGAATTATGTTCTACTTCACTCTAATCCAGTACAGACTACATCCAATCTAAATACTTAAAATGTGACGACAATAATTCTCCAGAGGTTTTCTTTACTTAATGTACTTGGGCAATTAAAAATGTATATTATTAAATGTTAAGACACAATTTCAGAAATACCTAATCAGATATACATTTGCATCCAAAGAACACTTTTTAGGAAGTAAGTTAAAATGATTCATACCCTTAACAAAACAGAAAATGAAGATAACTTGGCATGGAGAAAGTGTACTCTCTTTCTATTTATGGAAGAAAGATACAATGTAAGTGAATATCATGTGCTCTGCAATTAGTACTTCAAAACACAAGATCATAACTTGATGCCTTCACAAGGAGTTCATAACAATTTGGAAATATATCTAATACCATCAGAACTGCAGCAGTTCAATTTATGTGAAAGCATTTTAATTCAAACAGTTCATCTTTTTCAAACTAACTATAGTCAGAATGCAATAAATTCTGGAAAATGTCAGCCACATGAATTAGTACCCAAAATGAAAGAAAAAGTTATTTTCTGTTGTAATCAGAGTCAGTAGCCCAGATGATTAATGTAGGTTTATTGGTAAACTCCTTGCATTATACCTTCACAGATCACTGCTTATCAACTACTTCCCAGCTTCTTCCCACTCTCTTCATCCAACATTCTAAGGTGCACTCCAGATTGTACCATTCGTCAACATTCTATAGGAATGGTTGGAATGCACCAATTCACTAGCATAATTACACTGTAAATTACACAGATTTAGTAAATAGGAAATAAGGTTATTAGAATAATAATAATAGTGTATAAACTTAGGAAAAGAACTATGTTACATATATTGGGTTAATTGAACAACACATTACAACACTTCCCCTTCCCCACCAAGAAGGATTAGAGTAGTGGCTAAGATGCAATTGTTAAAAGTAGAATATCATTCCTTATAAAATATCAATAAAATCTCTACAGGGGAAAAGTGAACTTGAACACTTCCAAGATCATTGCTGCTCCTGTCCAAACCCTTCTCCAGACTTCCTTGGATCGATCTGGATGGTAGACAAGCGGTCCATACTCCACACATGGCCATCCTCCATAGTCACAACATTCTTATGTACCTTAGATATTCTCAAAGGTCTGGAGAACCGACTACCTTCCCTTTGAGTGGATCCCGGAAGCTTTACCCTGACCCATTGTCCTACCACCCATTGTTTGCTCTTAGTACCAAATTTGTTATTGTACCATTCCTGGTACTTCCTCTGATTCTCTTCCACCTTTGTCATTACTTCCTTGCGATGTACTATGACAGGCTCCCCTCCTTTCAACCAATTCGGGTTTAACTTAGTTCCTGGTTGCCTACCCTTGAGAGATGTGAAAGGGGATACTCCTGTGACCAAGTTGGGTGTGGTATGGTAAGACCATAGCATACGTTCAATTGCACCTTCTCCTGACTCACGAGATACACTGGCTAACTGCAAGCATTCTTTGACCATCCTGTTTACCCTTTCAACTAGACCATTTGCCCTTGGGTTATATAATGCTGTTCGGTGATGTTTTATCCCACTGACTGTCAAAAATTCCACCATGGTGCTTGAAGTAAACTGCACCCCATTGTCTGTCACTAAAATGCTAGGAATCCCTTCACGGGAAAAGGACTCCTTAAGGAATTGTATTACATCAAGTGTGGTTACATTATGCACAGCTTTGGTCATGACCCAGTGTGTGTGATAATCAATTAATACTAAGATAAACCTAGCTCTTGTTCCAGGGCACGTAAGGGGTCCTACTATGTCCAACCCTAGCTTGTCCCAAGGTTTAGTGGGGACCTCAACTGGGGATAGGGGCGCCTTACGTGTACTTCTGGTCTTGTCACTTAGTGAACAATGGGTGCAATCACGTACGGTATCCTCTACTAACCTGTCCATAGTGGGGAACCAGTAGGAGGCTCGTAGTCTGCTCTTGGTCAAAGTTCTTCCCAAATGTCCCTCATGTGCTAAATCAATAAGTTTCCTCCAGAGTGCCTTAGGGGGAATTATTCTCTCTCCTCTCATTACAAGTTCCTTAGTTAGATGAAGTTCTGAGCGTACCTCCCAATATCCCCTCACGTCTTCTTCAACCTGTTGGCATTTATCAGGCCAGCCCTTCACAATCATAGTTTTCAAGGTTTGCAAGGTCGGGTCCCCTGAAGTAGCTGTGACCCATTCTTCTTTAGTGATACCCGACAATTCTACATGGAGCACAGGATCAAAACTCTCAATGGTCTCCTCCTCTCCTCCCTTCCTAGGTAATCTTGAGAGACAGTCGGCTACAATATTTCTTTTTCCTGGAACATATTGCATGTCAAAGTTAAAGCCTTCCAACCCCATAATCCATTTTGCAATCCGAGGGGTAGCTTGGTCTTTACCCTTAACAGTAAATAATGAAATAAGGGGTTTGTGGTCCTTTCTAACTACAAATGGTAACCCCCACAGGAAAAAATTTAAATGATTGATTGCCCAAAAACAGGCTAAAGCCTCCCTCTCTATTGTGGAATAGTTTAGTTCTGCCTCCTTTAGTGACTTAGATGCGAATGCCACTATTCTTTCCTGCCCATTTACCCACTGAGATAGTGTGGACCCTAAACCTTTTCCACTCGCGTCTGTAGTGAGCCAAGTTTTCCTGGTGGTATCAAAATTTCCTAACATGGGGCAATGGATAATGGCTTCTTTAACTTCATCAAATGCAATTTGACAGTCTTTGTTCCAATCGAACGGTATGTTTTTTTTTTAATAATGCCCTCATGGGAGCTGTAACTGTAGCAAAATTATACACAAATTTTGACATAAATTCAGCTAAACCCAGAAACGATCTCAACTCTTCTTTAGTGGTTTGGGCTGGAGCTTCTTTCACCGCCACTACTAGATCACATTTGGGTTCCACGCCCTCCTTGCTTATTTTGTGCCCTAGGTATTCTACTGAATCGACACCCAATTGGCACTTCTCTCTCCGGATGGTCATGCCAGCTTCATCTAGGGCTTGGAATACTTCTCTTAGGGTTAAATTATGTTCACTTTCTGTACTTCCATACACTAGTATGTCGTCCTGGAAGCACATTACTTGTTTGATTCCCTGCAAAACCTTCTGCATGATTCTTTGGAATACCGCTGCCGCTGATGCGAGACCAAATGGCATCCTGCGATATCTAAACGCCCCAAATGGAGTGATAAAAGAAGTGAGAGGATATGATGTTGGGTGCAACTCCACTTGGTGATATGCAGAAGATAAGTCGATTACACTAAAGTGTTTGGCGGAACCCAACATACTTATCATTTCATTTATTTTAGGTAGGGGGAATCTATCTACCCATATATTTGTGTTCAAGTCCCTCAAGTCCACACACAGACGAATGCCTCTGCCGTTGGATTTCTTGGTGACAACTATGGGTGCCAACCATAATGAACTTTCAATCGGTTCTATAACACCCAATTCAACCAATTTGTCCAATTCTTCTTTCAGGGGTTCCCTCATTAGATATGGTACCGTTCTAACTTTATGTACTACTGGTGAAGCCCCCTCCTTAAGTTTAATTTTGTGTTGGAAGTTTTTCAACAATCCCAACCTATTCTCGAACAACCTAGGATATTCCTCACATATGTTTTCACAGAGATTATGCAAATCCACTAGTAACACCTGTTCCTCGCCATTGGGATCCAGTTTGATCCCCAGTTCCCTCTGGTGCCTCCAACCCAGCAAGTTGGATCCCCTCTCCGTGATGTACACCATACCTGTGGTATGTCTGCCCTTGAACATGATATCTAGTTCTAGCATTCCCTTAAGAGGTATGGGATCGTTGTTGTATCCTCCTGGTTTGATATTGGCCACATGCAGTTCATAACCTTTCTCCTGGAACTTGTCAACAAATGTCTGATAATTCAAGAATGTATACGGTGAACAAGAATCGGCGTAGACCTGTACCTCAATGTCATCCAGACTAACGTCACACACAGGATAGGTGTTATTGAAAGGTTCTTTTACCTGATTACTCTTAACCTGCAGAATGAACTTCGTGCCTGAATCAGTGACCTCTTCTACTCTATTTGTTTTTTTCTTGAAGTTTCTATTATTTTTGCAGACCCGCGCATAGTGTCCTTTAGTCCCACACTTTCTACATAAGCAACCACGCGCAGGGCACTCAGGACTATTTGCTAGATGTTTGGGATTTCCGCATTTGAAGCATCTGCCTTTTGTTATGTCTTCATCACTATTCCTCCTTGCTGTGGTGGCTAATACTTTTGAAACTTCATCTTTAACCATTACCCCTTCATCCCTTGCCTTGCCGCCTTTAATTTCCTTCACTCCTTCCACTTCAGGTGTATTCTTAATCTCTCTCATGCATTCTACTGTATGTTCAATGCCCCTTGCCATATCCACAGCCTCTTTAAGAGTAGGATTGTAAGTAAGGAGCTTCTCTTGTACCCTTAGGTTGTTTGTGCATCTAACTAACTGATCACGGATCAATGAGTCTTCTAACTCACCAAAATCACATGTTTGAGCCAGCCCTCGCAGGGAAGCTATATAGGTGCCAACCTTTTCATCTTTGGCTTGTACTCTACCGAAGAACCTATGCCGCTCTAGGACAATATTAACTTTGTGCCCAAAATGACTCTCCAACTTGTACAATGTTTGTTGAAACACATCTAAGTTCTCACCATCCTCCTCTCCCTCTCCTTCATTAGCTGAAATGTTCTCGTACACTTTTCTTCCTTGTATTCCTAAGTTATGTAGTAGAATATGTTGCTTTCTTAATGATGTGAACTTTTCTCCCCCAATAGCAATTAAATAAGATTCAAATAATTTAGACCATTCCCTCCAGGGTAACAATGGTTCACCAATTTCGTTTAGGAATGGAGGAGGTTGGGACATTCCTGCTGCAGCCATTATGTACTTGCTTACACTAAAGTATATTATGTTGTATGTTATTTTTGTTATTTTTTTTTCAGTTCCTTTAAAATACACTCTATATGTTAAAAAATTTTTATTGCATAATGATGTGCAGACTTCACATTAATAACTCGAACCTAATACTGCATTACAGAACAATATGCCCATATTAGAACAGTAAATTTCAGGATAATCACCAGCCTATTCAATCTGTACACAATGCGGTCCACTTCTAAATAATATTTACAGTACACCTTTGTGCTCTTATTCTGATACAACTTAACACCAAAAAACTTTTATTTTGAAATCGTCCTTTTTCTGCCCACGCTTTCTTCCTGTTCGAGGATTCAATCTCCTTCCTCGAGCATACGCCGATGAAGTATTCCGAGACAAGACTGTCTAAACATGAAGCAGTGTGCCGTTCGCACTCCGTGTGGTACCACAGGTGAGAACACTAGCTGAAGAGCCATATCTTATGGCACTGTGCCTAAAAACACTTCCTACAATAACGCTGGCAAAGCCTCCGCTCACTACGCAATCCGTGTCGCCCCTGACACAGAAATTCCTCTCAGGTTCCTCAGTCGGCGTCCCGGAATCTAGCGCACCGTTGAGACGCACTCACTGCGCTCAGCGCTGCGCTCAATGCGGACTTCCCCAAGCGATCCTTCCGTCCGTGTTGTGCCGCCGTGCTCTACTTAGCGCCTCATGGACTGCGCTGACACAGAAATTCCTCTCAGGTTCCTCAGTCTGTGTCTCGGAATCTAGCGCACCGCTGAGACGCACTCACTGCGCTCAGTGCCACACTCACTGCAGACTTCCCCAGACGATCCTTCCGTCTGTGTTGTGCCGCCGTACTTAGCGCCTCACGGACCGCGCTGGGGCGCTACACCAACCAAACAATTTTCCGTCCAGCCGCGAACACCGGAATAACAGGGCTATATTAATAGAGTTGCCTTAGGAATTTCATTGTTAGCGCTATGTCACCGAAATCTTCACCATTGAACTGGCTAACCCCTACAAACGGTTCTTTTCGGTACTATATCCTTATGGCACTGTGATTGTTGCACATCCAACCGTGTTGATTAAAGAAGGCTACACTCACAGTATTGCCAGTATCCTCCTCACAGCACACTCCCTTATGACGTGCTGAAGCGCTTTACAGTCATACGCAGCAGAGTTAATATGAAATAGTAGCGTTAACCCCCGCTACTCTGCCTGCTTACACACACAGGCGCCAATTACCTCAATGTCATAAAACTCAAGCAGGAAGCAGGTAATCCACTGTGGTGCTGAATCAATCAGGGGCAAGGAGTCTTCACTGCCCCTGCGCAGTATCCCATCCTCGTCGCCAAAGTTCATCTGTTGTAATCAGAGTCAGTAGCCCAGATGATTAACGTAGGTTTATTGGTAAACTCCTTGCATTACACCTTCACAGTTCACTGCTTATCAACTACTTCCCAGCTTCTTCCCACTCTCTTCATCCAACATTCTAAGGTGCACTCCAGATTGTACCATTCGTCAACATTCTATAGGAATGGTTGGAATGCACCAATTCACTAGCATAATTACACTGTAAATTACACAGATTTAGTAAATAGGAAATAAGGTTATTAGAATAATAATAATAGTGTATAAACTTAGGAAAAGAACTATGTTACATATATTGGGTTAATTGAACAAAACATTACAACATTTTCCTACCATGGATTTTACTAAAACCATAACTGCTCTTGTAATAGAATACAAAATAGAGGAATCTTTAGTGCTGTTAGTCAATGGAGTATCTACAAAAGACATAAAGGTTTGGCAAGAATTAATAGGCACAGTCAATGTTCAGAAAGCAATACATTACCTTCAGATAAACAATGTCTACCATAAAAATGTGTATATCTCATTGAAAAAGAAAATCCAACTGGGCAATTTAAACTCCTTTCTGAAGAAGAAGCAGAACAAATATATGAACATTACAGTATGCACCCACTACACTCCAGAGACATGACGAGTGATGCTTTAGAACTACATCAGATGAAGGAAGCTACCGGAGAGCTACTTAGTGTCTGGGGAAAAAAGCACTAGACACAAGATGTGATCCACACTTATTCCCCACTGGAAAAGGTGGAGGATAAGATGATTTTCCAGTCCAGATTTCTGTATCTGGGTACCGAGCTACAGGATTATATCACGAGGATCCATGCAACAATCTATTCCTTATATTTTCACACTACTATATGAAAGTGAACTTTCAGTAACTTCTTATGCTGTTGCACATGTAATGTGAACTGAACTTGGCTTTACTAATTTTATAGTACCGGAGTCTTTTTAAAAGGTGCCTGGCAAAGATAGAAACCTAGTGTATAACTTGCTCAACATTATGGTTTGCCAACGAAGGACAAATGAATATTGGTTTTAAAGACACAGAGAATTGAAATGTATACTAAGAAAGTTCAGACTTCCTACTTTATTACTTTAAGCTATGCTGAGTATGGATTGGACGTTTTATATGAATTTAATCAGGAGACCAATGCTAATATTCCAGCCATTAGCCACAAAACACCCACTGAATTATGTTCTGTGGATGGTTGTAGTTATTTCAACCACAAACTGCAAACTATGCTTTCTACTTAACCAACAAAAAGAAAAGTCCTGTTGTGGCAGTCCTTGATTTCTTTTGGAAAATAGAGTATCAAGCAATAAGTGCACCACACATTCATATGCTTTTCTGGATCAAATGAGCACCTAAGTTTGGATACGACTCTAATGAATCCACTCTACATTTTATTGAACGTTATGCCACTTGCAAAATCTAAAAAAAGAACAAAACAATAAACTACTTGAGTAATTTATTTGTTTCCAATTACATAAGTGCAGTAAATAGTGCTTCAGAAAACATTGGAAGAAATCTAAATATTACACAAAGTGTCACTTTGGATTTCCGAGACCAATTCTACAGAAAGTCAATAATTTAATGTCATCGGTAAACATGCAGTGACTGGCAAATCACCAAAATACTTACAATCTTACTAGACCACAAGCATCACAATGGATCAACTACTACAGTCCTCTAATTCTACATATGTGGGATGGTAACATAGATATGCAGTTTGTTGCAGATAACCCTACATCCGTTATGCGTTATGTTACCTCCTACACTACAAAGGTAGAAAAAACTGACATGAAGGAAATAGGGGAAGAAATATCTGTGGAGCAATCCTTCAGTAAAAGGTTCTACAGATGTATCCTCCAAATGCTCTCTCACCGTGAGGTCAGAAGCTATTAAGCATGTGACCATTCGAGTTCATCAAGATTTTATGGTAAGTCATAAGCCATTGTGTGGCTTAGTTTAATATTTTCATTGTCACACTGAAGAGTTCTGAAAATCTTACCTGAAATTTAATATCTTTCACATTTTGATCCCACTAACAAAGACATTTTGAAAACAAATATTTTGGGCCCAAAGAGAAGTCCACTGTTATAAAATTAATCAGTCTATGAAGTTGCTCAGTTCTACACATTTAGAAATATTATGGCAGAAGATACTGAAGCTAGAACATTTAGAGTAGAAGGCACTAATGGGTATTTCATACAACATTGTAAATCTACTCTTATTAATCATCAGAAACTGAGTTGTGACAAAAGAGAAAAGAAAGAATGCTACTATATAGCACTTGTTCAAATATGTTAACAAAGGTGTAAGGAAGAAGTGGTTATAGTCTGTTTGAATCCTATGAAGATGCATTCAATGTTTATAAAAATAAATTACAGTGCCTGTATTTCAGACATACTTACAAATGTTAGAAAAAGATTGCAGAAGAAAATAACATTAATGTACAAATTCAGCGCAATACTGCATCAACTAATAATCTTTCCACTTGCGGACCAGGTAATCCACTCGGACAACCAATTATTAATAATGAAGCTGTGATTGCCATGGCTGAGGTTCAACATGCAATGATGAAAGTCAAAAAGTACATAGATAATGTGGATTACTCAGTGCCTGATTCCGATGATGGCCGATGAAGTGCCCAGCCATCGTGGTTTTGGCAGTCTGATCACCTCCTCCTCAGTGATCCAGTTGCCGGATTACGATGTGCGCAGTGACACCACCACAAGCCCGCCACCACTGCCAATACTACTGTGCTCGGGGTGTGATGGGGAGGAAGAGGTGGCCTATGGAGGTGGTCCTAGCATTTTCCCCGCTGGCCTAATCATGACCTGCCTTTCCGCCAACCTTTTCCTGGTAGTGACACCGCCATGCACGAGTCTGCAGAAAGAGAGTAAATGAGCCCAAATAGTGAGCAACATGTTCCTTTTTAGGTCAAGCATATCAGTGCGCAGGCGCTGCTTTTCGACCTGTTGTAATCTATTCCGTGAGCTTTAACTATGCCCATCTCACACCCATCACTTTCATTCGTTCCTGGGCCTGCCTTTCAAAAACAACTTTATGTCATTGGTGAATGCTTTACGTTTGTCCTACCACGAGGCTGTTTTGTTACCGCCTTAAAGACTGACATTTTATTGCAGTTTATGTAGCTGGAACTCGACACAAAGGTATGAGTGCTTTATTTATTGTTTGCAAGTTTATATAGCGTAAACTCGATACAAAGGTATTACAGCGCTTTACATGAGCACTGGTTACATTACACAAGAACACATGAATTTTTGGTAGCAAAGGGAGATTAAGGGGGTCATACCGACCCTGGCGGTCCATGACCGCCAGGGACGGGGACCGCGGAAGCACCGCCAACAGGCTGGCGGTGCTTCCAGGGCCATTCAGAAAAGGGCAACCGGTGGTTTCCCGCCGGTTTCCAGCCAGTTTACCCCTGGCCCAAGGAATCCGCCATGGCGGCGCTGCTTGCAGCACCGCCATGGGGATTCCGACCCCCTTCCCGCCATCCTGGTCCTGGCGGTAAATACCGCCAGGAACAGGATGGCGGGAACGGGTGTCGTGGGGCCCCTGGGGGCCCCTGCACTGCCCATGCCACTGGCATGGGCAGTGCAGGGGCCCCCTCACAGGGCCCCATAATGATTTTCAGTGTCTGCATTGCAGACACTGAAAATCACGACGGGTGCCACTGCACCCGTTGCACACCAGCAACTCCGCTGGCTCCATTCGGAGCCGGCTTCATCGTTGCTGGGGCTTTCCCGCTGGGCAGGCGGGCGGCCGTTTGGCGGTCGCCCGCCGGCCCAGCGGGAAAACCAGAATGGCCGCCGCGGTCTTTTGACCGCGGTGCGGTCATTCGACGGTAACCGCATGGCGGGCGGCGCGGTTGGAATGACCGCCTAAGTGATTTGCCCAGAATCACAGGATGTTGAGCTAGCACCGAGAGTCAAACCGTGTTCTTCAGCTACAAAGTCGGCTGCTCTGGCAATTATGCCACATCTTCTCCCCAAGGGTTCTTTGTCTGGTGTGTGTTGGGGCAGTCTGGGAATAACTCATTTTTTTATGTAGCGCTTGGTTATACAGGTTCTGGCATTTTATAGCACTGCAAAGCAGTTGCCATTCTTAACAAAATTGTTATAATCCATTTGCTTCGACCTTGCAGAGATGAAGAGTTGAAAAAGCTACATCAGGATTATTATTTTATTTTTTTGCAGTTTTATGCAGCTCAAACTCGACACAAAGGTGTTGGCATCCTTTATTTTAATTTTCTTTTTTTGCAGTTTTATATAGCGTGAACAAAATACCAAGGTAGTACAGCGCTTTACATGAGCACTGGTTACATTACACAAGAACACATTCATTTTTGGTACCAAGTGGAGATTAAGGGGGTGATTCTGACCGCGGCGGACGGCGGTCACCGCCCGCCAAGCGGTTCCCGCCGAAAGACCGCGGCGGTCATTCTGGCTTTCCCACTGGGCCGGCGGGCGACCGCCGAAAGTCCGCCCGCCAGCCCAGCGGGAAACACCCTTCCCACGAGGACGCCGGCTCAGAATGGAGCCGGCGGAGTGGGAAGGTGCGACGGGTGCAGTTGCACCCGTCGCGAATTTCAGTGCCTGCAAAGCAGAAACTGAAATTCTTCGTGGGGCCCTCTTACGGGGCCCCTGCAGTGCCCATGCCATTGGCATGGGCACTGCAGGGGCCCCCAGGGGCCCCGCAGCACCCCCTACCGCCATCCTGTTCCTGGCGGGAGAACCGCCAGGAACCGGATGGCGGTAGGGGGTGTCAGAATCCCCATGGCGGCGGAGCACGCCCCGCTGCCATGGAGGATTCTCAAGGGCAGCGGGAAGTCGGCGGTACACCGGCGACTTTCCGTTTCTGGCCGCGGCTGAACCGCCGCGGTCAGAATGCCCAGCGGTGCACTGCCAGTCTGTTGGCGGTGCTATCGCCGACCTCCGCCATGGCGGTAATTACCGCCGGGGTCAGAATGACCCCCTAAGTGATTTTCCAAGAACCACAGGATGTTCAGCCAGCGCCGAGACTTGAACCATGTTCCCCAGCTCCCCATCTTGCTGTGGCACCTGGCATACAGTTACTACACTCCAAACCAAAACTTATAGGTGGTCATTATGATATTGAAGGTCAGCTGACTGCCACGCCGGTGATGGCGGTAGTACCGTCGCCAGGCTGGTGGTAATGACTGTCAAATTATGACCATGGTGGTGATCCTTCCCATAGACAGCCAATGTACCACCCCAACCGCCAGTGCGGTACGACCACTGAATATGGTGGTAGCCATTTCCAGGAATGCGGAAGACAAGGATCCGCCCACCATATTGTGACATAGCAGACCGTCAGGATTTCCAGGGTGTTAGCAACGCCATCCAAAAGCCTGGTGGAAACACATCATATAAAGAGAGACACTCACCTCCAGGGACACAGAGCAGTCCGAGGCCACCATGAATCCAGAACTGGAAGTCTTCCTGATGCTGTACCACGCCATGACAGTCCAAAAAAACCAACGCTGATGAAGACGACGAGAGTGATTAAAATTGCCTAGAACACAAGGGAGGGAGGGAGGGGAGAGTGACACCCACACACCCACAACACACACCATACACACAAACGCACACCCAGAACAATCTGCACAGTAAACAACAGCAACATCAGCCAGAAGTAAAGAAAGCCAGGACACATACCTTTGGTCCAACCTCTGCATTTCACTGGACCAGCGCCCACAACAACTGAAGCAACTATATATAAAGGGCCATTGTCCAATCCAATGTAAGCATTTGCCACAGGGCAATGTCCAAGGCCCAACTTGACTCCTGACAACCCAGTCACTCCACTGGGCAAGGACATCATGCTGATGGTAGGCAGGCACCTCAGGGAGCAGGGTGGCAAGGGCGGGAGAGGTTTCTTCTTGGTAGGGGAGTCCTTGGGCTTGGGTTTTGGAAGGGGCGGGTCTTTGCCCTTCTGTCTTGAGGCGGAGAAGTGGCCTTGGGACAGGGGGCAGGTGTGCCACCCTTCTTCACCTTAGTGGCAGGAGTAACCTTAGGGCGAGGAACAGTAGATGATTTTGAGCTGGAGATACTGGGCTGGGGGGTGGTACTTTTTTCTTACTATCAGGGCAGGGGGCGGGGGAGGGAAGAGATCAAGACGGGGATGAAAAAACTTCTTAGTACCAGTGGGGCGGACTGTGGGAGGAGGTATGGGAGTGGAGGTAGAGGGAGAGGTTGTTTGAGGAGTAGGTGTGCAGGACTTGGGTGCAGTTGCACGGACAGTGTGCATGTGTGAGGTGGATGGCTGTTGGGGATCTGAGTGGGAGCATTTGTGTTTCCTTGGAGGGGCAGACAGGATGGGAGAGGACAAACAGGATGTGTGGATGAATATTCTGGTTGTGTCTGCAAGTGAGGTGGGTGTGATGCATAAGGTGGTGATGGTGGAGTGCATGTCTGCAGTTCTGCTGTTGTGGTGACTGTGGGCAAGGCTGTACAGGCTGTGCATGCAGGTATGAGTGCTGATGTGACTGTGAGGGAGGAAGAGGAGGGGAGACAGTGGAGGTAGTGGCTGATGTGTATGCATCTGGGTGTTGTGTGTGTGTGTGCTTGTGGACTGAAGTGTGGTGCCTGTCTTTATCTGTGTGAGTCCTGTCTGTTGTTTTGGTTGCATGCTTGTCTAAATGTGTGTGTGGGATGGGTTTGGGGAGAGAAGACAGAGAATGGGAAGAGGTAGTTGGAGGGGGAACGGAGGAAACAGGGACACTGACTGAGGGAGGATATCAGAGCCTGAAGCGATCTCTGTAGGTCCGCCAGACCACTGTGAATGCCCTCCAGATAGGGATTGCATTGCTGCATCTGGGATGCCAGCCCTGGATGGCATTCACTATGGATGATTGCCCTACAGAGAAGGATTTCAGGAGGTCAATAGCCTCCTGACTGAGGGCAGCAGGGCTGAAGGGTGCAGGGCCTGAGGTGCCTGGGGCGAAGGAGATGCCCACCCTCCTGGGTGAGCGGGCACGGGCAACTAGGTGGGGGGCTACTGGGAGGGCGGTGCTGGTCCAGGGGGTGGCAAAAGATGAAGTAGCTGGGGTGGCACGAGAGGGGTCTGCCACTACCAGGGAGCTTCCACAGTAGGATGAATCAGAGTCCGTTGTATCAGCCCCAGTCTCCCCGTGGTGCTCCCCTTGCCCTCCAACCCACTGGTTCCCTTGGCGTCGGTCGACTCTGTCTCCTGGGTCCTGTGGGCTGCAGCTCCCTCACTCACTGGTGCCCCTGCTTCTTCACCAGATGATGCTAATGCACGCAAGGACAGGATGACAAAAGGAGAGAGGCGGGAAGAGGGGGAAGAGAGAAAGGGAGCACAGGGTCAATCACAGCATCAACAGCACAGATGGCATACACATCCCAATCACTCACTGGTACTAAGAATGGGTGGTATGGACCACAGTGGCATACCATTGCCTAGGACCTACAGCAGTTAGGACCAAAACACTACCATCTGCACACCTACTGGGACGAACTAATCCCTATCTGCCATGGCAAGCTAGATACCTAGCAATACCAAATATGCATTCTGGTCTACGTACCTAAGCACAAAGCAGAACCAGACAGGATTGTCTAAACTGGCATGTTGGGGTATCCACTGACTAGAACCCTGCACCCAAATGCCATGCCAGGCAACAAATAATGAATATCACATACACTGTACTCACCCACTTGTGGCTGCTGTGCTGCCCTCAAGTGCCCATCAAGCTCTGGGTAGGCCATTGCCAGTATGTGGGCCATTAGGGGGGTCAGGGTCCGAAGAGCACCCCTCCCTCATTGGGAGGCCATCCCCAACTGGGCCTCCGTGGTCTTCCGAGCACAGCCTCTCAGGTTCTCCCACTGTTTTCTGAAGTGGGTGCTCCACTGGCTGGGGACCCCCAGGGTCCGCACGTCCTTGGTGATCGCACATCCCAACCCCTTCTTCTGATGGGCGCTGACCTGCATAGGGGACACAGACAGAAGCACACCATGAACCATTCAATCCAGCCTGTCACACATATGGCCAACATACTGCATTTTCCCCTCATCAAACACACACATGACCTGTACCTCTGTATTCACATTGCCTGCAGCCATACCCCTCCAAATGACACACTGCTAGCACACATACACATCTACATGCAGCCATGTGGTATGCAACGCACCCATGAGGTTCTCACCTGTTGGTCTGGAGGCCCATACAACTGCCATACATGGGTAGGATCCCATCCAAGAGCCTCTCCAACTCCTCCGATGTGAAGACTGGGGCCCTTTCCCCTGTTTCACGGGCCATGGCAGGTACCAGACACACGTCACAGCAGCACACGCATTGGAGTGGAGATGTCGTCCAGTGGGAAGTCAGGAATCAAGTGAAGTGATAGTAAGAAAATGTGGTGACATCCGCGGCAGAGAAAACCGTCAGCACCGGCGTTGATCATCATTGGTTCCTGTACTCCACAGAGCCCCATGTTAGCCAATGAGGAATTCCACGGCGGTGCAGATCGCCTTCCGCCATGACGCCTAACGCCGGCGGAGTGAGCTCACTTCCACCTGTCCCTGCATACAGGACAGGTGGTTGCCATTTCCTATTGCTAGTACTCATGTATTAAAATAAAATGTGCATTTTTGTTGTCAACTTTCCACACCTAGACAATCCTTGTGTCCAACATACATACATGTCCTTTGTGCTCTGATGCTGTGTTTCCATAGGTGCTGTAGTCACACCCATTTTACTTTTGGCTCACTTAGATATCAACCACTGTGGAGGAATAGGAGGAGGAGGCAAGCACCCGTATACAGACCCCATGTGAACTTGGCGAAGCTGGAGGACAGGCACATAATACTCACCTATCATTTGGACGGGGCCACAATCACAGAGCTTTCTGCACAATTGGAGCCTGATCTGCTACCTGCTATTTGTTGCACCACAGTAAGTCCCCCTCTAGTGCAGGTACTATAAGTGCTCCATTTCCTGGCAACAGGTTCTTTCCAGGTGATGTGTTCTTGGCTGCAGGAATGTCACAGCCAATGTTCTCTGTTGTGCTTGGAAGGGTTTTGGCTGCCTTGCTCAAACACATGCGCAGCTACATCGCATTCCCCCAGGTTGATGATTTGCCCACTTGGAAGGCTGGATTCTATGCAATGGGACACATACCACATGTGTTCGGGGCCATTGACGGGACCCATATTGCCTTAGTCCCTCCCAGGGCTAATGAACAGGTGTACACTCTCTCAATGTTTAGATGGTGTGCCTTGCTGATCAGTACATCTCCCACGTCACTACCAAGTATCCTGGATCTGTGCATGATGCCTTTGCCTACAGGAATAGCAGCATGCCACAGCTGATGGACCGACTACAGAGGCACAGAATGTGGCCTATAAGTGACCTTGAGTCCCCACCCATTCTATGTCAGTGTATGTCTACAGGTGTCATACCCAATGCCATTGGGCATGGCTAATGTGTGTTCCTCACTTCTTCCAGGTGACTCCAGCTACCCAAACCTGTCTTGGCTGTTGACCCCCGTTAGGAATTAGAGAACAGGGGCTGATAATAGGTACAATGATGCTCATGGGCATACCAGGAGGATAGTGGAATGCACCTTCGGTCTCCTGAAGGCCAGGTTCAGGTGCCTCCATTTGACAGGTGGCTCCCTGTGCTACTCCCCTGAGAAGGTCTGCCAGATTGTGGTGGTGTGCTTCATGCTGCACAATTTGGCCCTCAGACCCCATGTGCCCTATCTGTAGGAGGACAATGCACCTGTGGCAGCAGGGGACACTGAGGACAGTGAGGAGGAGGAAGAAGAGGAGGATGTGGACAGCAGGACACATATCATTCAGCAATCATTCCAATGACACTCAGATAAGACTGGCGATCTTTACATTTCTCCATCTAAGTGATGTGCTTTGTGGCTGTAGTATAATGCCAGTCACTACCTTTGCATCCCAATTAACTGACACCTATGCCTTTCCTTATTGCAGATGTTGGTGTGGTTACAACAGTGTACTGATGTGATGTGTACAGACTGCTGAGACACATATGTAGGATGGATTCACACATTACAGGACATTTGCACAGAATCATGCAGTTCAATACAGTTCGATACATTGTACATTTCTTTCTGATAAAGCACTATTACTCAAGTTGTGTCCAAGGTTGTTTATTTGTAAATAAGGCATTCAATGCAAAGTGGAATAGAGTGGGGTGATGGTTGGGAAAAGTCCAGTGTAGTGGGCCAGTCTGTTTGTAGCACAGATCCAGTGTCCAACGGGCCATAGGAAGAGGAGCAGTGGCAGTCCAATATAAACAAGGGGGACATTCTGGAGGGGTTCATTTCCTGTCAGTGGTCTTGGTCTTGGAAACTGCCTCTGGTGTCTGTCTGGGTCACAGGGAACATTTGAAGGGTGGTTCACCTTTTGCAGGGGGAGCTGGTGGCCTGTGAGTCCTGTGGCAGGGCCTCTTGTCCACTTGCTGCAACAGATGTGTAGGGCTGGTCAATACATTGGCTAGTGGTAGGGGCCTGTTGGTGTGCTGTGTACTCCCGCATGATGTTCGCCATGTCACCCAGACCCCTGCAATGGAGGCAATGGTGGCATTCAAGGCCTGCAATTGTTGCTTGACCTCCTGGTGGTGTTCCCCCTGCAGCTGCTGGTTCTCCTGCATGATGTTGAGCACCTGACCCATCCTGTCCTGGGATTGTTGGTATGCCCCCAGGACATTTGTAAGTGCCTCCTGGGCAGTTGGTTCCCTGGGTCTATCCTCCTCCTGACGCACAGCTGTCCTGCGACTGTCCCTGGCCCTCTGTGCCTGTGTCCCCTGAATGCTATGCTCACTCCAACTGACACCAGGACCCTCATTGTCCTGCCTGTGTGGTGTGGACTCGGCTCCGTGTACAGGTGGGCACACTACTGATTGACATGTCCTGGGGACAGAGGTTAGGGGACGTTGTCTGGCTGCTGTAGTGTTTGAGTCTAAGGGGGGGCATGTGGTGGACCGGCTGTGGGATGTGGTACCTGACTGACCTGTGGTTCCTTATAGACCAGGGAGTTCATCCAGATTGAGACCTCCAGAGTTGCTGTCATCACTGAGGGCATCTTCTGGTGGGGATTGGGTAGCCGTGGCACCTCCTCGTCGCTGACATTGGCCTGTGGGGATGTAAGTGATGTGTTAGGGTACTTGTCTGTGACATATTCCGCATTTCTAGCTTTCACAATGATATTAGTGTTGTCCTCCCACCTTTCGTAGTGAATGGTGGTGTATTGTGGGATTGGTAGTTATCCGTGTTGTGCATGCATTGGTGGTGGGTGTGCATGCAGAGCTGTGAGGGATTTGCTTGAGGTGGGTATGGCATGCAGGGGTTGACAGGTGTGGTAATTGGGGTAGTGAACTGTGTGGCATGGAGTGGGGTGAAGGGAGTCAGGGTGAGATGGCATGCAGGTATGGGGGGGTAGGTTGCTAAAGATGACTCACCAGTGTCCAGTCCTACGGCTACTCCAGTGAGTCCTCAGGATGCAGTACTGCCATGACTTGCTGCTCCCATGCTGCCAGTTGTGGGGGAAGAGGTGGGGGTCCACCGCCAGTCCTCCTGATGGTGAGTAGGTGCCTTGCTGCAATGGAACGCACCTTCCCCTGTAGGTTGTTCCACAGAGATAGAAGGTGAAACTACAAATGAGGAGTACCCTCTAACTTAATTTTTCCCGATAATCACAATGAAGGAGCTTCATCCTGATTTGCAGGGAACGATTAAAGAGAAAGTGTGGGAACAGGAAAAGAAGTAGGTCTGATAAAGGGAGTTGAGCCAGTTAAAGTTACTGTAAAGCCGAATGCAGTTTTTCCTCAACTTCCGCAGTACCACATGCCGCAAGATGTCCTTTTAAAGGTCGCTCAAATAATTGCAGACTTTCTAAAGCAAGAAGAATTGAGCAGCCCATGTAATTCACCTATAATAGGTTTGCCAAAGCCCTGTGGGAAAGTTCGAATTGTCCAGGACTTGAGAAAAATAAATGAGATTGTGGTCAAATGTTGTCCCATGATGCCAGATCCAACTGTGATAATGTTTCAGATTCCATGTGATGCTGAGTCGTTCACTGTCATTGATTTGTCGCAAGCCTTCTTTTCGGTGCCTCTTCAGGAGGGCAGCCAATTTCTCTTTTGTTTCACATTTCTGGATCGAGTTTATTGTTGTTGCAGAATTCCTCAAGGGTTTTCAAAGACACCTTCCATTTTCAATCAGATCTTGAAAAAGAATTTGGAGTCGTTGGAATTGCCTTTCCAATCGACTTTGGTACAGTACATTGATGACTTGCTGTTGCGTTTAAAACAAGAACGAGTCCAAGTACAATATGATTGCCTTACTGAACCATTTGGGAAAGAATGGTCATAAAGTGTCTCTGCTTAAATTGCAATACTGTCAAAAAGTAGTGAAATACTTGGGTCACCAGATTGAGAAAGGATCAAGAAAGATATCCAGAGAAAGGATTACAGCCATATTGCAGATAAAAGCCCGACCACACAGAGAGATGACAGGAAGTTTTTAGGGATAGTAGCTACTGTCGCCACTGGATTCCAAATTTTTCAGTCAATTTGATACCATTGCAGAAGCTGACTCATAAGGAAGTCACTGATCCTATAGTATTAGACAAGGCTGGAATGAAAGAGTTCACTGAATTGAGAGAGAGTCTGTGCATGGCTCCAGCTTTGGTTATGTCTGACTACACGAAACCTTTCACATTGTTTTGTGATGAGTGTGATGCATGTTCTTTGTCTGTCTTGACACAGGTCCATGGAGGTATAAACTGCCCAGTAGCATATTTTCCAGCTACTTTGGACCCAGTTGCAGCAGCCTTACCATGTTGTTGCGCGCAGTTGCAGCTTTTGGTCAAAGCCTTACTCAGTGTGAAGGCATTCCCTGACTATAATGGACCCTCACTCTATTGAGATTCTACTTACAAGGACGAAAGCTCAATCTTTGACTTGTGCAAGGCAGACCAGATATGAAACGAGTATTCAAGGGTCACCAAATGTGTTATTGAAAAGATGTACAGTGCTGATCCCAGCAACCTTACTCCCAAATGAGAATGTTGAAATTGAGAAATTGTAAGACGTTGAGCATGATTGTCTTGAAGTAACTGACTTGTGCACAAAACCAAGACCTGACATTAGAGATACCCGATAGGAACAGAATGACCAAATTGTCTTTGTTGATGGTTCTTGTCTGAGAGACAATACAGGGACACTGAGAGCAGGATATGCTGTGTGCACAATTACTGGTATTTTAGAAGTTTCCTGGCTTTGAGGAGTTTATTCTGCCCAAGTAGCGGAACTGGTAGCCCTTACTTGAGCGTGCCATGAAATGGTCCATGATTTTGGCCAGTTGTAGTCACAGAGAGGTTTCAAGACCTCTTCTGGTTTACTAGTGAGAAATGGTGAGAGGATTAAGGAACTGTTACATGCTATTCAAATGCCTGAAAAGATTGCAGTGGTGAAATGCAGTGCACATCTGAAGTCGCAAGACTTTGTATCATTGGGAAATGGATATGTGGATCAAGTTGCAAGGCTTTGCGCATTGAACTGTCTATCGTTCAAGGATAACTGTGAACTGTTTCCTGAAGAAGATGAAACATGTCCAAGTTTTGCATTGAAAGTAATTGACACCTTGGAGGAACTGAAAATGTTGCAGAATAATGCTGACAGGGAGGAAAAACGTTCATGGAGCAAAATGAAATGTGTGCAAAGACAAGATGAATTGTGGGTTTCAGAAGAGGGTCAATTGGTTTTGCCAAATAGTCTGTTGTCTCAAATAGCAAGGTATTATCATGGTCAAGCACATGTTGGAAGGGATGCCATGATTCGGTTGTTCAAACATGATTGGTTCAACCCAAGGTTTAGACAAGTTGCTGAAGCAGTTTGCCATTGTTGTGTCATTTGCCAACAATTGAACGCGGGGAAAGTGACAGTGGTTAATTTGAGCCACATTGGAAGAGCAGGAGGTCCATCCAGCAGAATGCAGAGGGATTTTATTGAGATGCCAGTGTGTGGAGGTTTGAGATATGTGTTGGTGACTGTATGCATTTTTAGTCACTGGATTGAAGCTTACTCTACACGAAGAAATGATGGTCTCACAGTAACGAAATTACTGCTTAAGGAACTGGTACCACGTTTCGGGTTTCCGATCTCTGCAGAATCTGATAGGGGAAGTCACTTCAACAATGAAGTAATTAAATTGCTCTGTGCAGCATTGGACATTGAGCAGAAGGTGCACTGTAGTTACCGCCCTGAAGCATCAGGACTAGTGGAACAGATGAATGGTACCTTGAAATCGAGATTTGCAAAGATATGTGCGTCCAAAAATTTGAAATGGCCTGATGCATTGCCTTTAGTTTTGATGTCAATGAGAAACACACCCAAAAGGAAGGCAGGATTGTAGCCGCATGAGATCCTTATGGGTCGAGCCATGAGGTTGCCAGCAGTGCCTGCAAATGCACTTGTCAACATTACAGATGATATGGTGTTGGACTACTGCAAAGGTCTGGCTGATGTGGTTCGCTCTTTCTCTCAGCAGGTGGAAGTCACCACGCTGCCACCAATCCATGACCCAGGGCACAACCTGAGAGCCGGAGACTGGGGTGTGGTCCAGAAACACGTGAGGAAAACATGTTTGGAGTCTCGTTGGAAAGGACCATTTCAGGTAGTTCTGACAACTACCACAGCTGTGAAGTGCACTGGAATTCTGAATTGGATCCATGCTAGTCACACAAAGAAAGTGGCATGTCTACTGGATCATGAGAAAGAAGAGTTGTTGAGAGTACCAACAACAGCGAAACAAGTTTCAGGGCCGGAAAGAGAACAAAGAGGAACGGAGACTGGATCTGAGCCCATTGAGGACGGTTGAGTCACTCCTGTGAGAGATGAAGGAGAAGACCCCCAGGAGTGTGACGGAGAGCCTAACTCAATTGAGGCAGCAGCAGAGTCTAGTCAGAGGAGGGCTTTCCGAGAAGTAGATGATCTTGAGAGACAAACAGAGCAATTGCCAGACCCAAAAGGGAAAGGAGTTGAGGTGGATCAAAGTCACTGTGATCTGACTCCTCCTAAACCTGTTGCAGGTCAGTCAAGAGAAAACACCACAGAACAAGGGAAAATGTCAAGTTCCACTCTGAAGAGAACACAGATAAAAGGTCCACTGAAAGGAGATAAGTGGCCGGAGTTGCAAGGAAAGGGAAAGGAAGTGGTTGTTGATACAACAATCGAAGAAGAATAAATACTACAAGGAGAGAAGATCTAAGTGAAGGGGAATTGAATGGCAACGAAAATTGAAGAGATAGAGAGTAGCAAGTTGACGATACGCAGGTCCTGAATGGATGTATGCAACTACGAGTGAATGGCAGCAATAATTCTTGTCTTTTTGTTTTCATAGAGATATTCCGGGCCAGTATTTTGGCACTTGAAGGAAGCTGATGAACTGAACTGTTGAAACAATCTGAGAGAAAAATGTTTGTGAAAGAGACTGTCGAAAGTAACCGGAAGGGACATTGATAACCTGATTTGACTTTTAAAACCTGATTTTTACAAGCTGCACACTGATTTTGACAAGGGATCCTGATAGTGAGACTGAAATCTGTAAATACCTACTGAAAGAAGAGTTGTTTGTTTTTTATTTTTGCTGCAGTTTTTCAAAATTTCTCTTCTGCTTTCTGATTCTTTACAGATCAGGAGAAACATTAGCCAGCAGGGTAGGAATACTAGATGCTGTAAATAATTGAGTATTGGTTTGGCGATTATGTGTGGGATATTGTTTGTGGTGTTGATTGTGGGTACGTCTGTTCTTGATAAGAGTGAAGCCAACCATACTTCTGCTTTTGAGGCAACTACTGCACTAACGGCAATAGAGTTTAGGTTAGATGAAACATATTTGCATGAGGATACTAATGCACAAGGAGAACCTTCTTGTCATGTCTTCTATCGTTTGTTGAGTGAGTATGTTGAGACGATGGATGCGAGGAATTGTTATGGGTGTACACAGATTCCTTCATCAGTTGAGGAAGGAGTTACGTACCATAGTTTAACTTTAACATATGGAATAAGTTGTAGTCCGCTACTAACAAGATTCTATAAACAGGAGTGCATTCAGTATTTCTATTCAAATTATGCCATGTTGTTTTCATTTTCCCTATATTTAGGTATTTGAGTAGAGTAGCTAAGGATAAAGACAAAGTATTAGTGAGAGGTTTCTTTGAACCTACATTGACGTTTGGCACGGGTTATACACACCGCAATAATTTAACGTGCTTGCTTACACCTTCAGAGAAAAGTTTCTTAGATAACACAGATGACAGGAGAAAGGCATTGAAGGAGAAGTTAGAAAAAGGCTTAGAGAAAAGGACTTACAGGAATGATTATGTTTATAATGCAATTAAAATGCAGGGAATGAATGTAGACATGGGTTCTTGTTTCAGAGTAAATGGACGTTTATGTTGAATTGACAGGACCCAGCTATTCCTGGGATTTATTATATGTATGGTCTTAATGCTTATTACCGTCTTCCAAGAGGATGGTATGGGACATGTTACTTGGGAATAGTTTTCCCAAAGACTTATCAAATGAATGACTTGAAGAAGTTTCTGAAAGCGACTGAATTACATCATATGAGACAGAGGAGGGAGTCTCTTTCTGGTATAGTGGGAGATATATTTGGAACAATGATACCTTCAGTAGGAGTTATTCTGAATTTGGTAAAGTTTCAAAACTATTGTGGATAACATGCTGACAAATTTTTCAGGGGCCATTCTCCTGGTAGATCCTGAATTAGCTGCTGAAAGAGCTATGACTCTTCAGAATCGTCTTGCTTTAGACAATCTCTTAATGAAGGATGGCGGAGTTTGTAAAATGATTCCTTTTAGGCATTGTTGCTAGTATATTCCTAAAAATAGTAAAGAAATTAGAGACTTAATTACTAATCTGACTAATGAAAGTGCTGATTTGAAAGAATTAAAAGAACCAAGTGTTTGGGAAAAGATTGGCAAAAGTTTTGCTTCAGTGGGAAATTGTCTCAGCAACATTTGGAATGGGATTCTATTGATTGCTAGATCAGGTGTTTTAATACATTTTGTTTAATGAGTGTTCATGTACACTGAGTAATGGATTTATGTAGAAAATATAATAACGTAGAAAAATACTGCATGCATTTGAAGATTTGATTACGATGCGTGGCCACCAATGTTCACGAAGTGTACTTATTAATAGTCTAATGCTATTAAATGTTGAGCATATGTTTGACTACTGTAGTAATATGTCATATTAAGAGTTATGCATTATGTATTTTTAGCATTATTAATTGTAGGCCTTAACTTAGCAAAGGTCTTGGCCTAGTTGCCAAGCCTCATGTTAAGCTATATTCCTTAACGTTTAATAAATGGCTGTCCTAGAGAGTTAAACTTTGATTTTCTATTGTATTGTGTAAATGTGCTCACAGCTGAGAATCTTTTCTCATGAGAACCGACTGCTAGAAGATGCTGTTCTTGCTAAATGTAACATTATGAGTGTAATGTGTGTAAGACTGACTTTGCCAGGAGGAGAACAATGGAGACACTGACTGGAGTAGAAGCTGCAACAGTATTGTTACCTGACGAGTCGGATGATGAGAACATTGCAGGAAAAACAAATCAGCTACATGTGAACGGAGTAATGGTAGAAATCATAGATTTGGAGTCTTTGTTTTATTGGACAAAGGGTGAACATGCGATCCCTTGATCAATAGGGTTTTGGGAAGTAGTTTTAGTGATTTGAACTTTATGGGACTACATCAAGAGACAATACGCCATTCTTTCTATTCTTCTTGAGGGTTTACCTCTATTCTTTCAAGTTGCTTAAAGACTTTGCGTTTTCTGAACTTTGATGTTGAATCTTGATGCCTTGCTAATCGACTAATGTCCTGATGATGAAGACTATCTTAGCTTGCCGATCCAACTGAGGAGAGGTATTATTGTACCCATGTATGATATGCATATTTACTTTTCCTTTCTAGGTACCAACCGCACTGTTTTACGAGAGCCATAGTTAGATGTATTTCTAAATTTGTGTTTGCTAAATTGTTTTGCATGAAGCCCAAAATGCTGATGCTAATCTGGTGTTAGTTAAGGATCCTCACTAATAAAAATCTGCTAATAAGGAATGATGTTTGATAAGTTTCTTTGCTGAAGCTACCCGTATGTGATCTTGTTTGCGAAATTGTTCTTGTTATTAATTTGCACCGTCACCTTAGAATGTGAAATAGTTCAAGCTTTGATTAGCTCATGTTTCATCCGCCACTTTGGACAGCCAGTGTTGTTTCTCTATGTGTATCATTTGAGGTTCATTTACATGATTTTAGCTTTGTTAACATAGGAAAATAAATATTCTAACTTTTACTAAAAGGTGTGGTTATTCATGACTGAAATGTCATGGGGAGTGACAATTACTGTCTCAATTGATCGTTAATGTAATTGATTATTGATGATTATTGATATTGTGTACTGATTATTGATTATTGATCTACATGTACTGGAGTCATGGTGGGATCATCTTAATTGCGAGTCAAAAGGTTCATCGACCTATTCGCATCCCCTTGTTAGTTTACTCATTAAAGTAAGATGCGCTAACACTCCTCATCTACTGCCATTAATTGATCTATTTTTTTACCCGATTTCTATGACAGTCAAGCTAAGAACTATGTTGTATTGGCGAAGAATCTGGTCCACAGACTAATTTGATCCATACTGGCCACCCCTCAAAGCACTGTTGGATTTTAGGGGCTGTATGAGAATCCCTTGGTTAAGGTATGTCAGAAATATGTTTTACAGTATAGGCCTAGCTACCCCTTGGGAAACCCCTGTCAATACTCATCTGACTCCCAAGGCATTGAACCACTCTGTAACCCTTTGCTCTACATTATGCCTGGGCCAGGCATAATGTATGCAAGGGGGGCGTTCCCCCGTTAGGGGAGCCAGAAAAATGTCATAAGGAAATCTATGAGATTTTTTAGGGAACTTTTAACGCCTGCTCAAGAGCAGGTGTTAAAAAGGGGCTTCCATTCTTTAGGATGGGACCCTATGTACTCTGCTGGAGTTGCGCCAGTATTTTGGTGCTACTCCTGCAGAATACATCAATGGTGTCATGAGAAATGACGCTATTGCCCCCTACCCTGTGCCAGTATGCACCAGTTTCTAAATATGGTGCACACATGCTGGCGGTATGGGGTGCTAAGGGGCGCAGGGAGAGTGACGCTGTATTCAGTGCAGCGCCACTTTTAATAAATCTGCCCCTAAAAGCCTTTCTATGGGAAGAGGACTTACAAAAACGTAAATCCGAAAGTCTGACAGATAGATTTTAGAATTTATAAATCTGTCTCATTGTTTGAACCGTTTCTTGATAGAAGAAAGTGCCCCCCTTTCAAAACAGCTGTGTATTAAAATTAGATATGAGATTGTGTCAATCAATAGTTTCTGTATCCAATGTGGAGAGATATTTTGCACAATCACTTTATGCCCTTCTTGTGGGTTTGAGACTAAAACATTCCAACACTTGCTTTTTTGTAATGCTTATCAAGGAGTAGATTTAGCTAATATGTTGCCTTTTAGGGGTAAGACAATGTGCTATTTCATTGAGAATATTAAGAACTAATATGGATGAAATATTTATTGCTGATGACGCCAAATGTTTATTCTCTGCTTGGGTTACATGCAAAAAACTTCTTCTCTGCATTACTGAGCAACGATGACCATGCACAATGAATTCTTGTGCCCACAACTTTGTCTCTTAATATGTAACATTTTAGATTGAATTCTGTAAAGAATTGTTAGTATTTATCACTGAATTAGTATATTTTATCAAGATAAAATGATAAATTGGTTTTATGCATTTTAGCTCTTTTTATAGATACTGTGTGCTATGGTCATATGATGGTAATAGCTTTATATACTGTAGGTTTTTAAGAATGTTGCAACCAAAATAAACATTTTGAATTGAATTTAATTGAACTGAATTAAATGCAACATGACTGCATCGACTCTCTCCTGATCCACATTTTGAATTGAATTTAATTGAGCTGAATTAAATGCAACATGACTGCATCGACTCACTCGTGATCCTTGGTAAACCTCTTTACTTCACTCACTATCTCAAATCTCTTCCATTCCTATACTTGCATTGATGTTACGCTCTTCAATAATTTCTCCTGCTGACTTATGTTTCACATTATAATATAAAAGTAACAATCTCACACAAATTAGTTCTGCTTCCTACTAATTCTGATTTACTGAGCCTCTGATCAGTTTGCACTGACAGCTAAAGAACACGCTTTTAAAAGTTGCCCAGCTTGCATGATTGCTGTCTTTCATTCTGTGTTTTTCCATTTCATACAATAGATGAAAATGTGATCGGTTTTGCATATCCCAGTTCCTCCATACAAGAAAGAAAAACATGGATGGAACATATTTCTCTGTTCAAGGAGCCAACCAAGGAGTTCACTACGCACAAACTTAAGATCCATTGACAACCAGCTCAGTTTTAGAAGATTAGTCAAGAGGTGGCTCTTCCTCACATGACAATTATGGTCACAGCACAACATTATACCACAAAAGTATACTTAACATGGCAAAACTATGCCTCTCGCAGTATGCAAATTAGGCTGTTTTTATACGTGTGTCATTGTACATTGAATTATGCTTCCTGTTATAAACAGATACATTTATATAGGAGGAAATACATCTTTACTATGCCACAAGATAAATATGTATGCCAAACCATGGCAATAATGCTTCTCCTTTGTTTCATATAGGTGCAGATGTGGTATCGGAACCCCAATATTCTGTTGTACCCCAACTTTGAAACACACAGATTTTGCCTCAGAAGTTCGGCTCAAGCACCAATGAGATAACTTTAAGAGACACCACCCTTCTTTTAATCAATTCCAATAAAATGGTTTCACTGAAATAAAAGGTAATCGGACCACTCAATTACTGAGTTCCAGATCAGGGGAAAGTTTAAGGATTTTATTACAAAATCTCATTAATTAAGTAGCACTGAATAAAATGCCATAAAAGACATAAATGCTGAGCATGGAGTCAGAAATCAGAATGATTCTAAGTCCACCAATACAGGAACATCATTAGAGAATGGCTAGTTAATCAATCAAAGTCCCTATAGGCTAAGGGAAAATCTCATCTAAATCAGAAAGAGACCCTGCAGGAACTGTGTTGGAAAGTGGATTATTGGTAAGGGCAGGTCAGTACCTACATTTAGCAACAGGCCATTAACCCACACTAGGTCGAGTCAGGTCTCAGTAAATTAATCTCCGCTCAACCCTTGGTAGCTTGGCAATGAGCAATAAGGCTTAACCCAATAGACAATCACAAGACAAATTTAAAAATCACAAGACAAATTTAAAAATCACAAGACAATAAAAATGTAAAACACAAAACAAAATAAAAATCCAACACCAATTTATAAAAATATGTTATATTTTTATCTTTAAAATGACACCAAAACGGTTACAGTTGGATAAGGGGAACCAGAGATATACATTTTTAAAGAATTTATGTTTTCAAGCGCATACAAGCAACTAATGCTCAAAGGGTTAAAAAAGGTCACACTGGACAGGAACAAAGTCCAGAGTTCAGGCCACCCACGATGTAACACTGTTACACTTACTTTCAAAAGTGTTTCCTGATACAGGAAAGTGGTCCACGGCACCAGCCCAGGGTTCAGAGGCTCTGGTTTGCCTCTTGGGGTCTGGGACTACAACTCCAACATTGCACCTCTCCAGCTCATGGAGTTGCTCTAAACTTCTCCAAACTTCTGAATTGTCTTCCAGAGGTTCTTTTTGGGTCCTTGAAGTGTCCACACATGATCCAAGGTTCTAGAAGCTCTGATTTGCTCCTTGGGAGTTGGAATTACAATTTCCAGATTTCGCTATTTTACCTCACCAGGTCTTATAAACTATTTTTATAAAGTCCCTGCTTATAGTTACCTGGCACCCAACCATAGTGGTACTTAGGGCACACCTTAGGTGTGACTTATATGTAAAAATAAGGTAGTTTGAGACTTTGGAAGTACTTTTAATTCCAAAGTCAAATTTGCAAATAACTTTAATTAATAAGCAGCCAGCAAGGCAGGGTTGCCTTTAAAATGACCATGGGCACCTCAGTGGTGCTCCTATGGGTGCACCACCCAATGCTGGGGTACCCAAAGCTACATGCCCTACCATATACTAGGGACTTATAGGTAGGTTGACATATCCAATTACAATAAGCCTATTTTGCCTACTCATTTTACACAGAGCACAGGCCGGAGGACTGGCTGGCAGTACCCAGTGCACCATCAGAGTCAAGAAAACACCAACTAAAAGAGAAAAATGGGGGCAAAAAGTTAGGGGCCCTCTGCAATCAGCCCTGTTTTCTCACAAACTCTGAAAGTCTCACTCTATTATAATGGTAGGTATCACAAAGGAAACTGAGAGCATCTATAGAAGAAAGGAAAAGTCTCTCCATCACCCCCCAAAACGATGGGTTTAATGTACCTTTTCACATTGCTGATGAGAAGGAATTGCACATTCAGCATGACATGATCCCAAACTTTACAACATTAACGAATTACAAATAAATATGTCACAGAATTAAGTGAAATACCTTTCACCTTCCTCTACGGGAGATGCACAGTACATTATGTTTCATTTACTAAATACAATAAGCATTTTCAATTAGTCAGTGTCAGGAAGCTAGAGCTGGGAGAACCTGACCTTCATAGTTACTTCACAGACACAGAGAAAATTACTCATTCACAGTACATAAGCTCAAGGAAAGTTACCAACCACGTCACAGCGTCCTGTGCACCCTGCAAAGTCTGTAGAAACCATGAGGAGGGTAGGCATTTGGTGGGGGGGCATGTTTTGGAGGGGATCAAGAAGGAGCTGTTTTACACAGTACATCAGAATCAACATCCATTCCACTAAAACGTGTGTCTGAGGACCTGATTACAAATCCGTTGTTGTTTCTGACCCGTGCGTAAACTCTTGGTTATGCGTGGGTCACTATTATGAGGTGAATGTTATTTAAAACATTCAATAATTATCTTATGCCTTAAATATCTGAACCTTCATTAAATTTCGGCAGATCAAACCTGCAAAATATAATAGGAGAAACCCATATGGTAATATGCTTTTCATGCAGATGTTGGTGCATTAAACACCAAAATCTGCACGTTATTTCCCAGAAGCTCGTAATCGGTGCTATAGTCTGGCGAACTCCCCTGGCCTCCTCGGCTTTAAGGACCTGCAGCTCAGCCCTGGACCATCTTGTGACATCACTTCTCCATTCAGACAGAGAGGGGCAGCCAGGTGACTTCCAGCCCTTCACGATCAGTCTTTTATAGAGGGCTAGGGACAAGTCAAGGAAACGACCCCCAACCCTACTCCATTTGACGCCAGCTCTAAGGCCCAATAAACACACAGTGGGGGCCGGCCGGAGCTCCACCCCGCACAACTCTGTGAGGTCTGCCATCATCGCGTCCCAACCCCTCTGGAGTGTCGAGCATCCCCACATCATGTGATCAAAGTCGGCCTCACCATCCCCACATCTGGGGCATGTCCTGGGCGCCCCCCCATATATGCGGTGCAGCCTTTGAGGAGTGAGGTATGTTCTGTGTAGGTAGTTGTATTGGATGTATCTCAGCCTCGTGTTGCGCGAGATTATCCTGGGATAAGCCAGTGCTCTGGTCCACTCTGACTCAGACAGGTCCCGCCCAATTGTCTTCACCCATTTTTCTCTTAGTGAATGCAGGGGGTCCACCGCTGCCTCTATTTGGGCCCGGTAGATTTTAGCAATCAAGTGAGGTTCCTCTCCTGCTGTCAACAGGAGGTGCAACACCCCGTGGACAGAGGGTTCCGTGTTAATCGTGTCCCAATGATCTTTCAGGGTGTGCACCAGCTTCCTGAAGAGTAAAAATTGTCCTCGTGGCACTCCCCCCTCTGTTACATCAGTGAAGCTCCTCAACACCCATTCCTTGAATAGCCCCCCCATTGTCACCATCCCTGCTCTTGTCCATGGTCCCAGCCCCAGCCCCCCCTGCTCCCCCGCTCCCGGGTCCAGGGCGACAACCGCCAGCGGCAGAGCGGGCGAGTATGGTGGCCCCACCCCAGTCCCTTTCGTGCACCGCTTCCAGCATTTCATTGCCACATTGCACAGTACTGTATGTTGTCTCTTATGGGGGCAATCTTCCTGCCCGCCATACTTGCTGCCAACCAAGCTGTGTCTATTACTCCGTGTGCGGTAGACAGGTCCAGCTGTCCCCTGCCCGCCAGCCTGCCGGCCACCCATTGCAACCGGGATGCCAAGTAAATAGCCTCGAAGTCAGGGGCACCCAGACCCCCCAGATTTGTCGGTCTACAGATAGTCGAGAGCGCCGTTCTCCTGCGACCCTCATCCCATATCAGCTCTCTAAGCAGAGCGTTCAACTCTCGGAACCATGCAGAGGGGATCTGTAGTGGTAAGTTAGCAAAGTAGTAGAGGAGGCATGGAAGCATGATCATTTTTGAGAGCGCCACTCTGGCCATTATTGATAGTTTCAATGATCTCCAGAACCCCACCGAGGAGCGTAGGGATCTGAGTGTCCTACCAAGATTACCGTCCCTGAGGTCGCTCAATTCGTGAAATATTTGTATGCCCAGGTATTTAAAAGTCCGCGGGCCCAGTTTACATCCGCTGGGCACGCATCAGGGCGCGCGCTGCCTGACAGCACGGGGAACACAAATGTTTTCCTCCGATTAAGGCGAAGTCCGGATAAGCCCCCGAAGTCTTCCAGGATCCCCAATGCCCACGTGAGTCCTCTTGTCCCGTTCCTCAAGTAGAGAAGTATGTCATCAGCATACAGAGAAACAATATGCTGAGTCGGACCCCAAACGATCCCCTTGCCCATGCCTTCATACCGCAGCTGCGATGCCAGGGGCTCAATTGCCAGGGCAAACAGTAGTGGGGACAAGGGGCAGCCCTGCCTGGTTCCCCGGTATACTGGGTATGCACTGGAAATCGTCCTTCCGGTCTTAACTCTTGCTAGTGGGGATGAGTATAACAGGTCCACCCATTTCACCCACTCCTCCCCCAGCCCCATTTTAAGCCTCACAGTCCTTAGATAGTCCCACCTGATAGAGTCAAAGGCCTTCTCGAAGTCTACTGCGAGCAAGACCCCCGTTGGCGGCTTCAGGTCCTTGTGCATGTGCAAAACCGTAAAAACCCGTCTCAGATTCAGGGAGGTACTGCGGCCAGGGACAAAGCCGTTCTGGTCCATGTGCACTAACTTGGTCATGAGGGGGAGCAGCCGATCAGCCATAATCTTGCTAAGAATTTTGAAATCGCTGTTTAGCATTGATAAAGGCCTAAAGTCCGTCACTGAAGCTTCCCTGGCTTTTGTCTTGGGGAGTGGCACCACCAAAGCTTCCCGCAGCGTACATGGTAGCTCTCCATGATGCAGTGCCTCCGTATACATCTCTGTCAGTTGGGGGGCCAGCAGGGACCTGTATTTTTTATAAAAATCCATGGGGAGACCGTCTGTTCCAGGGGTCTTCCCAGGTGCTAACTGCGCAATGGCCTCGCTTACTTCCTCCACCGACACTGGTCCTCCCAGGCTATCTCTCTCCTCTGCACTCAGTGTCGGCAGTGGAGTTTGCTGTAAGTACCTGTCGAAGGTCTCCGTCCGCAGTTCGCTGGGTTTCCCGTACAACTGCGTATAGTATTCCCTGAATGCGTCATTTATGGGGCCCGGTCTGAGCCTGCGAGATCCCTCCCCATCTAGCACACATGTGAATGGCTCACCCTGCCCCCCTGGGCGGACCAGCCATGCCAACAGTCTCCCCGATCTGCCCTCCTCCGCCTGCAGGGATGCTAAGTATTTTTGCATATTGTGGCACCTGATGCTGTTCCTCAATCCTGGAGTGTTCCCTGCGGGCACGGTTATATTCTTCATTTTCCTGAGCTGCCTTCCCCTGTCCCAACTCCCCCTCATGCATAACCTTCTCCAGGACACTCAGTTCCTTTTCAAGTGTGCGCTTCACCCCCACTGATTGCCCCAAGCAGAAGCCCCTCGTCACCACCTTGAGTGCCTCCCGCTCCGAGGCCCTAGAGGAGGTGGACCCACTGTTCGTCTCAATATATTCTGTTAGATGACAGTGTAGGGCCTCCCTATACGCCTGGTCTTCAAGTGCTGAGGGGGACAGTCTCCATGACGGTATTGGGGGTCTATCCTCCGACACCCTCATCGTTATTAGCAAGGGATTATGGTCAGACAGGGTGCGGGCTAGATATTCTGAGCACGTCATATTATTTATCAGGCCTGCAGTGCAGACCACTCTGTCAATTCTAGTGTGCACCCGGTGGAGACCCGAGTAGTAAGAGTAATCTCTAGCAGTTGGGTGATGCACTCGCCAGACATCCGTCAACCCCCACGTGTCCAACTACTCGCCTAACCTTTTGGCTGTTTTAATTGTCGCTGCCCCCTGTAGAGGCGGAGTGGACCTGTCCATGTTTGTGTCTAGCACTGCGTTAAAATCCCCCCTACTAATAGTTCTCCTGTGCATTGGCGCGTAAGGTGTCTCGACAGGCCCATCATGAAGGGTACCTGGTCTTGGTTGGGGGCATAAATGCAACTCAAGACTATCGGTATACCATGTAGCCTCCCCTCTAATATCACGAATCTTCCCTCCCGGTCTATGTTGGAAGAGATCATTGTGAAAGGGACCCCCGCTCTGATCCATACCAATACACCTCTCGCGTAGGCTGAGTATTACGATGCAAACACTTGCCCCCTCCACCTGCGTCTTAGTTTCTCTCCCTCCCCAGGCGCCAAGTGAGTCTCCTGCAGTAATGCCACCTGTACACCCCTTCTCTTTAAATAGGAGAGTATTCTGTGCCTTTTAGCTGGTGTGCCCATCCCCCTAACGTTCCAGGTCAAGAGATTGTAATCTGCCATTTCATAATATCAGACTGGTGACATTGTCCCCGGCTCTCCCAGGCCTCGGAGTTGTTTTTCCGCATGTTCATGACTATGCCGTAACATAGTTCCGCCACCCACTTTGCCATATTAACTTGTAACTGTGTATCCCAACTCCCGATCCCCAGGGCGCCTCTTAACCTGTAGGTTGCCTAGCAAACTGTGCAACAGTGCTACTTGTTCAACCACTTGTCAGCAGTACTCGCCATTCCGTTAGATAGGCAAGGTTCTGGTCCGGGGGGTGGCCAAGTCAGGAGGGGCCGCTAGTTCCCATGACATGCCTTATCTCCTGTGCCTTCCGCAGGTCCTGGTTAGCCAAGTTCGTCAGCCGTTTGTGGGGTCACCTTCGGGGCTCGGGCTGAGTGTTCCAGGTCTCCCACAGATGACACCAGTGTGTCGTCCGATTCTTCCCCAGGACTTTCCTGGGGGGATGCCTCACCACCCATGCGTGCCGCTGCTTCCAGCGCTTCCTTCCTGCCTTTCTCCTTCTGTGTTTGTGTAGGCGCCAGTCGTCGACGGTCTCTGGACTTCCATCCCTTCAGAGCTCGGCGAGCCCTGCCCCCAGTCGGGCCCTCTCCTGCGGACCCCCCCCGCCTGGGAGCTATGTGACTCCAGCCACTCCCACGCCTCCTCAGGGGACTGGAGGAACGTTGTCTTCCCTTCCAGCATCACTCTTAATCTGGCTGGATGGAGTAGCGAGTACTGGATTCCTTCTTCTCTTAGGGCTCTCTTGACTTTCAGAAACGAAGCTCGCTTGTTTTGTACCTCGAGGGTAAAGTCCGGGAATAGTGTCACCTCCCCGTTTGCAACTTTAAATGGGCCCGATTCTCTGGCCCTCTGCAGGAGGGTGTCCCTGTCTCTGTAGTGTAACAGTTTAGCTATCACGGCCCGGGGGGGCCTACCCGGAGCAAGGTGTCTCGCTGGTACCCGGTGCGCCCGCTCCAGTGTGTAGAAAGGAGTCAGGCGCCCGGGCGCCACTGAACCACTTCTCCAGGAATTCAACAATGCTCGTCCCCTCGGCCCCCTCCGGGAGGCCCACCACGCATACATTATTCCTTCTGTTCCTCCCCTCCTCATCTTCAGCTCTCTTTTCGAGGCACGTCACTCTGTCAACAAGAGAAGTCACTTCGGCCGCCAGGTCTTTCTGTTTTGGTGCGATGTCCGCCAGTGCGGTTTCTGTCTCTTTGACTCTGTCTACCAGTTTGTGGTGATCCGCTCTCAGTAGGCTCACCTCAACCGCGACTTGGCTGATCTCCCGCTGCAACGTTTCTTTTGTGTCCTCAATCGCCCCGAGTATTTTATCTAGAGTATCCTGGACTTTGACCTGCGTGTGGTCCTGCGGGCCCGGTTCCCCGCTCACGGCCGGAGCCGAGGTGTCCATGGTTCTGTTCTTGTGGCGGCTCTTGGGGGACATCGGGCCGGCGGAAGGCCGCACCCTAGGGGCCCCGACAGTAGCCCCAGCGGTATCTATAGTTCCTCTCCGGGTCTTCACTCCCCACTCTCCATAGGCCGCACCTTTGTTCCCGGTTTGTCCTCAGCAGGATCCCTGCACCCCATCGGGACCCGCTGTTTTCGGGTTGTGGCGCTGGGGGCTCCGCGCAGACACTTTCTGTTTAGCCACTAATCTCTTCAGCTACGGTCCCTTTAGTGCGTCGTAGGCTTGCGTTTGTCCCCCTTCCTCCTGGCTCCTATATTGCCTCCCTCTTGCACTCCTTGTTGCGCCAAAGTCACTTTTAGGCACCCTCAGTCACCCCTCTAGGGCTATTCCCCTCTTGTATGCTGCCCTCCATGCTGCTCGTTTAGGGGTCTCTGGCGCTCCCGGGCACCCAGGGGAGTCCGCGATTCCATCTGCTGGGCATTCCATCCACCGCTCCCCCCCAGGGCGCGATCCAACACTCACCAGCACCACCGATTGATCCTTTTGCTTCGCTGGCTTGATCCTTTCAGTTGGTTCCTCCTGCCCCTGTCTCCAGGTCAGCTCCCAGGGGTCTCGGCTCGGCGCGGTCCCGGGCCGCTACACTCCGGCACCCACCTCAAAAGGACCACCTGTCCCACCACAATCTCATCAGTGCCCACAGGGGCTTACCAGGGTTCGTTGTCCGCTACTCTCTCCGCTTCTTCAGGGTTTGCCAGGGCCAAGAGCTCCTCCTCCAGCCAAGCGGCCCGCAGCATGTCCCCGGGTCGCACCGCCACCTCGGCGTCGCGTTATAGCACACTCCTTGATGACGTGCTGAAAGAGGGGGGTTTCCCTGAGTTTTTCCACACACAGTTCCTTTACATTATGAAGTGCAACGCACACCACCAATTGTCTCTATCCACGAAGTGCCAGACAGTTCCCACCGCTGAGGATGTCAATATAAAATAAGCAACGTCCTCTGCTGCTATGTTCTGCTTTTCACGCATATAAGGTCCACACTGATGCGACACTATAGCAGTCAATGAAGGCGCAACTTGACTATACCTTCTTGGTTCTATACGGGCAGCAGATACGTCACACTGAGGTGCTGAATAAATCAGGGGCAAGGAGTCTTCACCGCCCCTGCGCAGTATCCCATCCTCGTCGCCAAAAGTTCCTCTGTAATAACTTGCAATCAGTAGAGACCAGTAGCATTAACGAACTGTTTAATGAATAGACTCCTTGCATAACACCTCCACTGCTTACAGCTTCTATCCCACTGTCCACTCCCTTCATCAACATTCTAAGGTGCACTCCCGGTTGTACCATTAGCCAACATTCCAGAGGAGAGGAAAGGAGTGAACCATTTTACTAGTAAGAATAACCAACTGTAATTATAAGGAAATAGTCATGTGGTAATTGGGTTAAGTGAATAATAACAGTGGTGTTATATAATTTGGACCACATACTATATTACATATGTTCATATCATTAATACAACAATATTACAACACTAATCTTGGTTTCCAGAGTAGTGTGCTACTTGATGCAAAGTGCTTCAGGGCCTCATCAGGGGTTGTAAGCGCTACATAAATAAAATTTATAATCAATGAATATGCTTAGAAGTCTGCTGGGGGCATTCGAGTAACGTTTCAAAATCAATGCTGTCGCTGCCTGCAGTCAACTGTGTTGTCTATTCATTTTAATAAGTTCCTTCTTCAATCAAGTAATGTAATTTTCCCTTATATGTAGGGAAAAGGAGATCATTGCTTATTTATTTTAGGAGGTCTCTAGAGTAGCCTGTTTCCGTAACAAATTCTGCAATGCTGATTGGTTTAGTGTCATGTAACTTTTTTTTAGTTAAACCCGTATTACCACCTTACTTATTTCAAGGGCATGATTATCTACTACTGTGAACCTATCAAAAGTGCTTTATTTGGGATAGGGATATGTGCCAGAGCTTCTTGCCTGTTCCTTGGAGACAGACTTCCTTTCAGTCCTTTTGTTGACTTTGTACTTAGATATTTTATGAGCTTTTTCCTTATCATTACTTAGCATCCCTAATGGCTCATTGACTCTATGCTATTTTTCGTGGTTGACCTTATATTATCCTCTTGCTTATTATGAATTATGAATTAACTAACCAATTGACTTTTTGCTTTGTTTAATGGTTCTTAATTTTAAATAAACATTCATGGTTTGGACTTTGAATCTTATCTTGTGCAGGTTTTCTTTATTTGCCTTGGGCCCTCATCGTGTTGGAAATCCATCTTTTGCATGTTCGCCCCCATTTTTGGGGGGATTGATGCTGCTGGTTTTTCGACCTTGAGAGTAACTGAGGCCTGCTATCCAGACCTCAGCGCCAGTGCTTAACCCTATACAAAAGTACGTTAAATTGGCTACCCCATGTGAAAAGCACTACCTTATTTATACGTCCCTAGTATACGGTACCCAGGTAATCAGGGCATGTAAGGCAGGGTCCACACAGGACTGCAGCATTGTTTGTGGCATCCTGTATGCATAAAATGTGAAAGACACCTCAGTTTCCCACTGCAGTATAAAAGGGCAGTGTTTCCCACTGCTAATTCGACTTTGCCATTACCCCTAATGGCAAAGTAACCACTTCTCTAAAGTATATATATCAAACTCCCCTAAAATAGGCCTACCAAGACCAATGGCATAGAGCAATATACTCTTAAGTTAGACATAGGTTTTAATATATCTTTCCTGCACCACTTCTAAATTGTCATTTTGCTGGGGAACGTAAAGAGCCCTATTGGCTAACACAGGTTAAATAGTTTACACTTAAACATGTCTAACTTCTGAATGAGACCTCCTGATTAAGTCAAATAGGGTATCAAATTAATTGAAAAATTAATCTCAAACTGATAGTCAGATCGGATGTAATGCCTCTATTAATTTTAAGCAACTTCTAGAAAGTTGTTACCCTGGACTCCAGCTAGTACAGTGGCCTCACAAAGGCCATTCACCCTTAGAAGGGTTTCTGACTGCCTTGGGAGACAGATGAACGACTCCCAGGAACAAAAACATTAGCTGTGGAACGAGGTGTGATCACCTCCTCAAGGATGGCTGCAAAGGGTGTTGGCCCAAAAGGCAAGCTTCAAAGTTGAAGCCACCTTTGAAGGTTCGCTGGTAACAACACTCCTGGGCAGGATGCCTTTTGTTCCTGTGGACATCTAGGAGACAGGGCCAAGATGGGGAAATCAGTGTTAAAATCGATTTTCCCATGGGCGTGTAACACACTGGTAGCCAACCCGAGTGTAGGCTCACAACCAAGGAAGGGTTGTGCCATTTTGGAAGGGGAAAGAATGGGGCACTCTGCGTTAGCCAGGTGCCACACATCACTGGAATTGCAGCACTAGAGAGGAGGGGACCCAGTAGCCCATTGGCCAGTGCCTGCATCGTCCCCTTGAGACATGTTTCTGTGATAAAATGGGCACCCCTGGTACCCTTACCCTCAGTGCATGATTCGGGAACAAGAGAGGACCAAAGAAGGCTTGTCCTGCTGACTTTTAACTGCTCAAATAAAAGATGCACCACCAAGAGGACTGCACCTGCTGCACTTCTGAGCTAGTGAGCAGGGACCCTGCCTGTGGCTCCTGACATCGGAAAAACTTGATTTCCCAGCTTCACCAACTCCAGTGACTCCAAGGGTCAGGTGACTGGTCCACTGGAACCCGCTACATGGACACAAGAGCGGAAAGAGCCCAACTCGACAAACTGGTAACCCCTGTGGAAGTTTCCCTGCTACCAGCTGTACCAACAAAGGAACCCAAGCTAGCCAAAGTCTGCACCCAAGTCTGTTGTACATGGGAAAGCTGTCAGTGACCAGATTTGTTGGACAGCAAGGGCACAAGCCCCCACCATAGGTTTTGCTTCCAACCGTGGTGTACCATCGCCAGTAGCACAGCCTCAGCTGTGCAACTACTGCAACAAAGAGGACTTTGAGGGACGTCTACTATACATGACCAAGTTCATCTCACATCACTCATGGACCAAGGAACCACCACAGAGGCAGCCCGTCGACCTCACCACTACCAGAGCATCCTTGTGAGCATCTTTGCCCGCATCCCTCAGCATCAGGAACACTCCATTGTTTCCTATGGCAGTCTAGTGTTAAAGTTGGGAACTTGCTATAAAATAGCTCTGGTGGCCACATAACTGTGCAAAGTATCCTTTCGGGCCACCTAGACCTCTTCTCTCTCTGATTTGGTACACTCCAACTAACATTTTCAAACTTTACATTTACCAATGCTTGTTTGCAGTTACATCTAAAATCTGTAGCTCTGGAACCACCCGGCCAATTTTGATGATCAAGGACTCTAAAAAGTCATAAAAATACATCTACTTTTTAATAAACTGTTGTTTAGTGTTTTTAGTGGTGTGTGATTTTCTTATTCTGCCTTATGGTGCTGTTAAATTATTTACACTAAGTTCCTTTACTGAGCCTTACTGCTCACAGCCACGGCTACCCATTGTTGAGCTAGAGGTTGAGTAAACCAGACTGTTCTTTCCCAAATGGGTCTCTGCGAGTGTACTACTCGATAAGGCTACCTAACCCTTTGATATAGTACTGCCAGATCCTCACAGACCCATGCCAACAATGCCTTTATCTTCCATGTCTTTCTCAACAGTGTAAAATGGCTCTGAATTTTCACAATGAGTATATATGCTTAAACGCTTTTATTGACAAGGGCACATCCACCAGTCAGCAATGAACTGAATGGAAATGGAGGTTCAGATCCCGTTTGAAAGGGCATCAGTGCTGTTTGCTGATTGGATCATGAAATACACTGTGTAAGATGTAATGTTTTTGATTTTAGGCCGATATTTTGTCTGTTCTTCGTGTTGATGCTATGACATTGCTTGCCGTTCATATTTTTGTAACTAAGAAATTTAATTTTCAGGAAAAGCAAAGCAAACACACTCAACAAAAATAGAACATTTGTTGAGTCATCTGTCAGAGAGGTGGTACATTACTCGTTATTCATGCGTTCTCTCATAAAATCCACATAGAATCCAGGAAACTGAGCTACCACCTTTCCACCACCGTCAATGACAAGAGAGCCAATCTAGAGGACAATAGTCATAGAAAAAGGGTACGTTTTTCCAAATTCACTCATTTCTCAGAGACAGTCAGGCCAGCAGCACATACATAGCGTGTTAACCGTCTCTACTTATTTCTCAATTTCAAAGGTGCCTTTAGCTGCTCTGCAGAAAGACACACATCCTTTCTATGGTACCAGTTCCTCACCATTTCCCTCTATTCCTAATGTTTAGCTACATCTCAACATTCACTGCCAAACCTAGGTCACAAAGGAACATATTTAGGTGAAAGTGACTGTCCTCATATAATCAAATTACTGGAATTTAGCTTCTAGGGATATTGATGGCATTGTACGACTTTACAGATTGCTTTTTACACCCTTCCAAAAATGACAGTGCATAGTCACCTACAGCTCTGGAAATGCTATAAGATCATCCGTGCTCCATATGTCACCTGGAGATGTGATACCTCTATTATCCCAATGTGCAAAACACTTAAGTGTTCTTAGCTTTGGTGGTAGACTAGTACACATTAGTGGGGTTTTCCCGTAAGCATACATTCCGATTTTAATAATCTTATAATTGTCTTCCATCTCTGTATCACCTTTTTAGGAATATCTGTGTGCTCCCATAGTGTTTTTTTACTGGATGGTGGCTATGTGTATAACATTTTCCATCTATGGACTATCAATCCATGTTTAGGAAAGACTTCGTTTATGGAATGAACATCTATTCCTTTATCATTGCTAATTGAGAGGCCCAGTAGAATTTCTGGATTCTCCATTCCACCATCATATGTTCCTTTCTGTAATCACATCAGCAAAATGTGTGGTGTTTGCCATCCCCAGTGGAGTGCTTAGCACAGCCTGTGTTTTTGTGGAAGAACATGTCTTCAATCCTGGGTTGAACCATGTCGAGCAGATTTAGCAGTTTCAGCAGGATTTCTCTTTTACAAAGTAGCAAGGTGCACCAATGATCGACAACTGAATGCATCCAAGTAAGCATACACCCCAGGTTTTTGATTTGTACCAATTAATCTTGAATTCAGAGTATTTAACATATATCTTAATTATCTATAACAAGTTTTTGATGATTGTGTCAAGATCTGCAATAAATTATAGTATTTGCAAATAGGGATTTACAATTATGCCACACACTAAAACAGTGAAGACTTCTGACTATCAGATCCCCTCTGAGGCAACAGGATAATGGGTGTACAATCAGGACAAAAAATAATGAGTACTTTGCGCATCCTGTTTTTGTACCCCAATATATTTTAAAGGTATTAGATAGGTCGCTGAACACTCTAGTCAATAGGTCTCTGCAAGGACCAAACTCCCCGGCCTATGTCGATGGCAAACATAAAAAAGGTGAATGGACCTTCTGCATCAGCTTACCTGCTTTATTGTCTAAATTGAAAAGGCGCATCTGGGCTTCGTTCTTACCCAAAGCCTTCCATTCCCCGCGATTTTCCAGCGATCTGATCTACTGGTACTATGGCAGACTGTAGTCATTTGATTACTGGAGTGGCCATACATGTCTCTTGCCATGCATGAATGGCCACGAAATCAGTGACTAAGTGTCCGGTGGTGTCAAGAAATAGTCATGTCTTAGGACTTATATGTGTTGGAAAAAAATAAGTATTACTTTTCACCTGTATGTTTTTTTCCTTCATGTGTGCTCTATTGGCAGTGCCCTATTAGACCGTGAAGAGTGTTCCTAACCCTCAGAACTGATGAAAATCTCAGTTGACAATCTAGCCATCTCTTTGTCCATTACCTTATTAAACCCCCTCCCAAAATTAAAACACTGGCAAACAGTAGAACTAACAGGGAACGGATCCCTTCAATCCTTTGTCCATTCAATAAATGACGTGCAGCTTCAGAGGTATATCTATTTACACGAGGACAAACTGTTATGCATATCATAATAATTGGACTGCAGCTTAGCACGTATAGGGTTCCAACGATGTTTTGTGTTGGATGAAGTTAGTGGTTTTATCTAACAGTACGGCTGTGCCCCTGGAGTGATGGAAGAATCGACTGTGTACTAACAAACAATGGCCCATATTTTTACTTTTTTAGCCCCGCATTTGCGTCATTTTATGACGCAAAAGCGGCGTAAACTTGCAAAATACAAAAGTATTTTGTAAATTTGCGCCGTTTTTGCGTCAAAAAGCGGCGTAAATGCGGCGCTAAAAAAAGTATAAATATGGGCCAATATTTGCTTATTCCTAGAAAACGACAACTGGTATCCCTTGAATGGGTCTCTTCGTGCATTGCCACATTAATCCCATAATGCACTGCTGACTGGATCACCAACCCTCCCTTGATTTCATTGCCTAGTCCATTAAGGTGAGGTTTTCTTTGCAACATCTTACCAACGAAGACAAGAGCCCAACCATTTCATTCAGATTCATAAGTATTCATTTCCAACCCTCCATTTTTCACGACCCAAATTTCAAAACATAAAACAAAATAACTCCCAAATCTTTTTAGTTCCCCACGGCACATATGCCCTAAACATTTTACCTATTACAATGGAACAGCGTTGAAATAGTCTAAACTCAGCAGAACAGTTTGGGGAAGCAAGTGCACATGAAAAAGGTTCTCGCCTTATAAAGTTCCACACCTCAGAGTTGTGTACGTTATAGAATCAGTGATTCAACAATCTGTCTTGAATGAATCTCCATATCAACCATCGTTTATTTCACCCTCAAAGGAGTAGGTATTAATCAGTCGTAATGGACCATCCAAATATATGGCCATGACACACTGTATTCCCTTTACAGAGAGAGAGGATGAACATCTTCAACCCTTATACACTTCAGCTCTGCATCTTCTGCGGCATTGGTTGGGACAGTGCCAACGGGTATTGTTGGGTCCTCAAGACACATTGCAATTTCAGCCATTCATCCTCCAGTGTCATTCTGCAGCATCAATCTGGACAGTGAGGTGCATGAACTTGAATAGGGAGGTCAATTCCAGTTTTGTTTTTCAAAATAATTGTATTCAGTCATCTAATGGTGTACTATGCATTGCCAGTAGAAGTCTACATAAGTTTTTGTACCTTTTTCGCTCCTCATAACAGATGCACAAGTCTATCCAAATGTTTGCGCTTCACTCTTGCTCATAATCTGTTTACAATATGTCTTCTCCATCTCATTCACGTACACCACATCTTGTAAGCCAGTCCATAATTACTATTCTCCCAGCAAAATGCACTGTAAACATATAAATTGCCATTTTGGGCTGGCTGCACCTCATACAGCTCCAGTAACCAAATCAAGTTTATTTGTGTCATATCAGATAAACATTTGTAGACATTGCTCCAATATTTCTTCATACAACGGCAATGCCATGCCAAGTGTGAACAAGCACTTGCAATGCAATGGGTCTCTCGTTTGCTTGAGTTAGAGCTATTAGCATTGTAAACTCCTAACCGGACTTTTGTTGCCACATACATTGAAAATTAAAATAAAACAGTTTCACATAACTAACTGGACTTTTCTTGCCATATAAACTGAAAAGTAAAAGATTAACATAAGCGAGCTGACGGCCGTCATGAGTGTGAAGCAGACACACAAAGGGAAATAAAAGTTCACTCGTGGTGAAACCTATTGGCAAAAGTGCAATTAACTATGTAACCGGCAAAAGTTCAATTATCTACGTAACCGGCAAAAATGCTATAAACTATGTAACAGGGTCGATGTCAAAGCCCTCGACTTCTGCCCAGCGAGATCATGCTGCGAAAAAAGAGAAAAAGTAGTCCAGAAACCGGACGGAAAACATGGAGTCTCGTATGTTTTCAGTACTTGGTTGCTGCACTCGAAGAGTGCTAAACACCGGAAAAGGCATGACTTATGCATGCCTTTCACTTATGAAAGCAAGCACATTTTAAAAGGCAAGCTCAAGAACCAATGAAAGACACTGACGTGACATGGGCGTGGTTTGAAGCCCAAAGAGAGATTACTACACGGGACGGAGCACTTTGCACTCGCCCGTAAAAACTGCTTCTAAACATCCCACAAGCCTCAACCATGGTGGCTTTTATTAAATTTTTATTAACACCTGGGAAGCCAGCCTCACAATATTGTTCTTATAAAAAGCTCTTTTTGATCAACAGAGATGGTAAATAGTTGGCTAATTTGTTAGCACAACGTCTTCTTCCCTAAGTGCCACTACTGCTGGTTCTTCCCACCTGATCATTATAGACTAACGTGAGGAGACTGCTCTCAATTATTAATAAAGACATCTGCACCATCCAGCGATTCAGGCAACATGATGCAGAGAAGGCTTTTGACTCTTTTGAGTTATCATTTCTCTTTGAAGTTTTGCATACATGAGGATTGGTAACTAATTCCTATCTCTAGTTGAGCTACTGGATGAGTCCTCCGCTGCTAGGGAATGTGGTATAGGACACTTTCTAGGGATAGCTTCCCGAGCCATGGTACATGGCAGGGTTGTCCACTCTCCCCACTTTTATTTGCCTGTACATAGAGGCCCTTTCTGTTTTTTTTATATAGGGTCATTCCAGTGAAAGAATTCAGATTTTTGTGCAGAGGCATATTTTCCACCGCCATGGAGACAATATTTTGTTGTATCTGAGCCAGGTCCATATCAATATGGCTCCTATAATAGCTGGTAAATCCAAGATAGGTATGTATTCTGGATTGTGAATAAACTGTAATAAAACGAATTTATGCCACTAACACCTGGCATTTAGAGGGAGTTTGTGGGATTCTCATTTTTATGTGCCTCAGAAACAACGTGATATTAAGGGGTGGCAATGTATTTTTCTTGGAGATTCCAGCACTATACAAGAGAAACTATGTGGCAGTTCATGAAAAACAGAAGGCTGTTTGGATATGGCTTCTTTCATCCAGGATCGTCCTTATTTCTTGTTTGAAGATGGTGATTTTACTACACTACTGTATATATATATATATATATATATATATATATATATATATATACATATACGTATATATATATATATACATATACGTATATATATATATATACATATACGTATATATATATATATATATATATATATATATATATATATATATATATATATATAAATATATATATATATATATATATATATATATATATGTTTCTCAGAACATACCGATAGTGGTACATAGTTATTTCATACAACTTCATCCTGCTATGATTCGGTTAATTTGGGCAGATTGTGTGAAACATGAGTATGGAATGTTTGTCAGGTACATATAGAGTAGGGGGCTGACAGTGCTTGACCTCGAAGATGATTATATTATTGCACAGGCTCAGCATTCTTTCTTCGCTCGTCACCCACTATCACACTATTCATATATTGGCATTGACAGGACAGCAGCCACACCTATATAAAGCCACACCTATAGAAAACTACTATGAAGTCATTGTTTCTCAGTAATAATAAGGTCCTTAGTGATGAAATACAACCCAGGCACACAGCACCATCAGTGTGAAAACAGTTACTTAATCCCTTTGAGTATACCTCTTTAGTTTCTCCTTCATTTCACTTCTTTAATATCCAGGGCTACAAGGTCACCTTTAAGACTAACTTTTTGAGGGAAATCGAGGTCCTGAGGAGGAAGACACAGGGGGGTCTGCATTTCAGTGATTTTCATGACATTGGGTCAGTGGAGAAAAAAATGTATAATTACATCGCTGACTGTGTTTTATTAATTTCAAGTCCATAACTGGCCCAAGTTCAAATTTCCTGACTCTCTCAGTGCCTCAATGGAGTCTTCATTGCTTTGATGCACTGTTGAAGTTGATCTTCCTCGACAGCTTGTTTCTATTATGTGTCCTAATTTGAAGGCCGGTAGATCCTCCCCCCCATAGTGAGTGTCCCTCATTGGGCGTAGGGAACAGAACTAGGATGTGCTATGATGGATACTCTGTGGGCTGTGAGATGCCTACAGACTAAGAAAGTATCCTGAAAAATAAGCATAATTTATTGCACTTTAAATGTCTGTTTCAGTTGCATGTTACTCTAGTGAAACTTTAAGGATTGACCAATCTACCTCTGACACCGACCCTAGGTGTGGGTGTATCATTTCTTTTTCTCTCTATTTCCTTTTCACAGCCTCTTTTGTCTGTAGTTGTGTTTGTACTACTTGAGTGAAATGAAGGAGGAACAGAGGCCCTCATTATGACCCTGGTGGTCTCTAGGCCGCTACGGTCACAGTCACAGTTGGACCGCCGCCAAAGCAGCGGTCCCGCTGCATAATTACAATTGTGGTGGGATTATGACCCCTCTCTCGAGCCGGCGTTTACTTGGTGGTTTCACTGCCATGTAAAGGCTAGCGGAGACAGGGTGCAGGAGGACCCAAGGGGGGCCCCACTCTGCTCATGCACTTGGCATGAGCATTGGAGGGCCCCCCCTGGCCAGCCCTGTCTCACAAGTCATTGTCTGCTTTGCAGACAGTAATTTGCGTGATGTGTGCTAGTGCACCTGACACACAATAGCATTGCCGCTGGCTCTATTATGAGCTGGCGTCAATGTTGTTGTGCGTTTCTGGCTGGGTCAAGGTGCGGAAACTGTGTTTCCACCCGCTGACCCAGAGTGAAACTCATACTAGGGTCAGCGGGAAGGAGACAGCAATGACAGTCTCATGACTGCAGGAGTTTGGGGGGGCGTAACTAGGGCCAGAATGTTGGCGTTATTGTAGGTTGTAGGTCCATGGCTCATCATTATCTGTAGAAGTGCATGGTCTCTGAAATTAAGTTGCGCAATGTTAGCCCTAAGCACTACTCTCAGCTTAGGCAGAGGTTCCAGAGCATGGGGCTTTCTGAACCTGTTAGTTAATAAATCCTTCTCAAAGAGTTCTACACAATGTCCTTCTTTCTTTTCTGGTACCCTTGATGTATGCATATTGATACTTCGTCGTTGTCTATCTGCATCTTCAACTCATCTGCCAGATATTTAGGCTCAGATTTATGAGGGCCTAGCACCATTACAACGCCATATCAGCATAATTTGTTTTATGCTAATGTGGCATTGGAAGGCCAAAAGTGCTGTGTCATGTTTACAAAGTGGTGCAGTGGTTGCATTGGGCCACTTTGTAACCCCCTGCGCCACATTATGCCTGAGTCAGGCATTATGTATGCAAGGGGGGCGTTCCGGTGCTGAGAGGAATGAAAAATGGCGCAATTAAATCTCTTGTGTTATTTTTCTCTGCATTTTTAACTCCTGCTAACAGCTAGCGTTAAAAAGAGGGTCCTATTGTTTTCAATGGGCCTGTGGGTGCTTTGCAGGATTAGCCTCAACATTTTTGACGTTAATCCTGCAAAGCATCAGACTAGTGACAATAATTATGACACTAGTCCCCCTGACTACTGCTATGGTACGCTGTACTTTAAATATGGTGCACACATGGTGGTGTTAGGGGGGCACTAAGGGGCACAAGAGAAGTGGCACTGCACTTGGTGAAGTGCCACTTTTCATAAATCTGCCACTTAGTTTGTCTCAGGAGGCATGTGATTGCTTCCGATAAACCCTTAATGCTCTCTGACATCTGGTTGAATGTCTCTTCTACCGTGCTTACTCTTTAGGAAAGTCATCTAAAATGGGCCTTGAAACAGCCTATATCAACAGCCGAAGTATCAACATTGTGCGCAACAGGAGACCTTATATCCTTTATTGCGTGCACCACCTCATGCAGTGATGGTTTCACCTTCTCCGAGATTGGCTCAACTGATACTCCAGATGTAGTTATAGGTTGAATTGTTTAGTCGGAATTATTCTCAAAAAAGGCATACTTATCGAGTCTGCTTTATTGCCTGCAAATGGGTATTCCTCTCTCATACCACTGATTTTTGCTGTGGCAGAAATAGTTCACAGACCCCCACACAGTGTACTGGGGTATTTTTACCCACAAGACATCGTGACCCACATTTGACCAATATGGACCTCATTTAGAGTTTCATGGCTAGGCTGTTGCTCCTCTGTGGCAAAATGTTGTTACACGTTGTTAGAAATGGGGTCTTTGGTTGACAGTCAGGTTACCCCCTGTTCAAGCAAGGACCCTCACTCTAGTCAGGGTAAAAGAGAATCACCCTCAGCTAATCCCTGCTTACCCCCTTGGTAGCTTGGCAGAGCAGTAGGCTCAACTTCAGAGTGCTAGGTGTAAAGTATTTGTATCAACAAACACAGTAACTTAATGAAAACACTACAAAATGACACAACACCAGTTTAGACAAATAGGAAATATTTATCTAAACAAAACAAGACCGAAACGACAAAAATCGGACATACACAAGTCAAGTTATGAATTTTTAAAGATTAAACTCAAAAATAGAGTTTAGAAGCACAAAATGCTTCGATGAGGTGTTAAGACGGCGTCGTGATGGAGTCGTTCCCAACAAGTCGACACCAGCGGCGCCAGACACAGAGTTGCGTAGACCCCCAAGTACAGTACCTTTGGTGAAGAGTGAAAGAAGTCGATGCGCGAAGTCCGGGATCGCGGCATCGGTGCGAAGCGTTGAATCCGCCCACTTCGAGCGGCGTCAGTCACCACGTGGTGTGGTGACTTCCACGGAGTCGCGGACTTCAGGGGGGCTGCAGCGGCTTCGGGCCTGTGAAGATCGTCACGTTCCAGCGAAGGTCAAGGCGTTGGGTGCAGGCGGCGTCACCGGATTCAGCAGCGGCGTCGGTCTGAAGTCGTCCGAAGTTGATTTCTTTGGATTTCCACCAGCTTTCCTTTCAAGGGCCCAGGGACTGGATAGGGCACCACTTGTCAGAGCAGAAGTCTCTCCAGAGACTCCAGGTGCTGGCAGAGAAAAGTCTTTGCTGTCCCTGAGACTTCAAGCAACAGGAGGCAAGCTCTAAATCAAGCCCTTGGAGCTTTCTTCACAAGATAGAAGGCACACAAAGTCCAGTCTTTGCCCTCTTACTCTGGCAGAAGCAGCAGCTGCAGGATAGCTCCACAAAGCACAGTCACAGGCAGGGCAGCTCCTCTTCCTCAGCTATTCAGCTCTTCTCCAGGCAGAGGTTCCGCTTGTTTCCAGAAGTGTTCTAAAGTCTGTGGTTTTGGGTGCCCTTCTTATACCCAATTTCTCCTTTGAAGTAGGCCTACTTCAAAGTAAAGTCTCTTTTGAATGTGAAATCCTGCCCTTCCCAGGCCATGCCCCAGACACTCACAAGGGGCACGGAGAAGGTATTGTGTGAGGACAGGCACAGCCCTTTCAGGTGTAAGTGACCACTCCTCCCCTCCCTCCTAGCACAGATGACTCATCAGGAAATGCAGACTACACCCCAGCTCCTTTTGTGTCACTGTCTAGTGTGAGGTGCAACCAGCCCAACTGTCAAACTTAACCAGACAGGGAATCCACAAACAGGCAGAGTCACAGAAATGGTATGAGCAAGAAAATGCTCACTTTCTGAAAGTGGCATTTTCAAACGCACAATCTTAAAATCAACTTTACTAAAAGATGTATTTTTAAATTGTGAGCTCAGAGACCCCAAACTCCACATGTCCATCCGCTCCCAAAGGGAATCTACACTTTAATCAGATTTAAAGGTAGCCCCCATGTTAACCTATGAGAGAGACAGGTCTTGCAACAGTGAAAAAACAAATTTAGCAATATTTCACTGTCAGGACATATAAAACACATTACTATGGTGGTCATTACAACCCTGGCGGTCGGTGTGAAAGCGGCGGTAAGACCGCCAACAGGCCGGTGGCAAAAAAATTGCAATTACGACCGTGGTGGAAACCGCCAACAAAGACAGCCACTTTAACACTCCGACCGCCACTGCGGTACAAACAAACAGCCTGGCGGTCACCGCCAACAGACAGGCGGGAGACAATGTACCACCCACACTATTTTGACAGGCCAATCCGCCACCTTTTCCGGGGCGGATTCACCGCGGATAAAAACACGGCGGAAACAGGAATCCCGAAGGAAAAACGCTCACCCCTATACACCCCACGAGGAACGAGGACGCCATGGACCCGGAACTCCAAATTCTCCCTGCAATAGTCTTCCTGCTACTCTACCAGGAGCACGAACGCCGTCGGCGAAGACCACAGTGAGTACTGCATCTATGGCACAGGAGAGGGGGGAGGGAAAAAACAGGGACACACACACGCAACACCCCCACCCCCACCCCCACCCTCACCCACTACAACACACACACTAATGCATATCAATACATCACAGTTCTTCCCCCAACCCCCTGGAAGAATGCAAAGACAATAGAAAATGAGTGTAACCATTGTAATACATTAAAAGCAAGTAGGCAGAAATATATATATACACCATGTACATAATATATACCAAGCATAGTAGTCCAGGTAGTGCTCTAAGAAAGTCCGTTGAACACTGGGACCACACGGTATGGGCGAGGCCTACACAAGATCCCCGACCATGACGGAGAGAACACTGCAGGGGCATCAGACAGCAACTAAACAGGCACCTCAGGGGGAGGGAAAGGGGGGGCACCTCAGCCGCTTGAGTGCACAATGCCAAATCCACGAGGGGACCACATGCCCACTGTTACATCCTGGGGAGTGCAAAGCCACAGTCTCTCAAGTCTCTACAGTGGGTGGGTTGCCCACTGCCATATCCTGGGGAGTGCAAAGCCACAGTCTCTCAAGTCTCTACAGTGGGTGGGTTGCCCACTGTTCCATCCTGGGGAGTGCAAAGCCACAGTCTCTCTAGTCTCTACAGTGGGTGGGTTGCCCACTGTTCAATCCTGGGGAGTGCAAAGCCACAGTCTCTCAAGTCTCTGCAGTGGGTGGGTTGCCCACTGTTCAATCCTGGGGAGTGCAAAGCCACAGTCTCTCAAGTGGATAACAGTCTCCACTGGTTCTGGAGGGGGCTTTGTGCCCAGAGTGCTTCATCCTGCTAAGGACAGAGGGAGTGGATGACAGTCTCCACTGGTTCTGGAGGGGGCTTTGTGCCCAGAGTGCTTCATCCTGCTAAGGACAGAGGGAGTGGATGACAGTCTCCACTGGTTCTGGAGGGGGCATGGTGCCCAGAGTGCATCATTCACCCCGTGACGGACGCAGTTGCGTCAGTGCCCTTGCCGCTCATGAGCCAGCGGTGCTTGAGATGGCGGTGCCCTGTTCAGCAGTGCTTGAGATGGTGGTGCCCTGTTCAGCGGTGCTTGAGATGGCGGTGCCCTGTTCAGTGGTGCTTGAGATGGCGGTGCCCTGTTCAGCGGTGCTTGAGATGGCGGTCTCCGTTGCAGGGTCTCAGCTGCTGGCGGTCCTTCATGGCCCAGCGGGGCTTTTGCTGACGGTCCTTCATGGCCCAGCGGGGCTTTTGCTGGCGGTCCTTCATGGCCCAGCGGGGCTTTTGCTGGCGGTCCTTTATGGCCCAGCGGGGCTTTTGCTGGCGGTCCTTCATGGCCCAGCGGGGCTTTTGCTGGCGGTCCTTCGTGGCCCAGAGGGGCTAGTGCTGGCGGTCCTTCATGGCCCAGCGGGGCTGGGGCTGGTGCTGGCGGTGGCCTCCTGGTCAGGTGGACTGGTGCTGGCCTCCTGGTCAGGTGGACTGGTGCTGGCCTCCTGGGCAGATGGGCAGATGGGCTGGTGCTGGCGGTGGCCTCCTGGGCAGCTGGGCTGGTGCTGGCGGTGGCCTCCTGGGCAGGTGGGCTGGTGCTGGTGGTGGCCTCCTGGGCAGCTGGGCTGGTGCTGGCGGTGGCCTCCTGGGCAGCTGGGCTGGCCTCCTGGGAAGCGGGGTTGATAGCAGTCTTCTCCGCTGTGCTGCTCTTCCCAGACTTGCCGGATTTCTTGTGGCCCTTCCCCACCTTGGAAGGTGTCACAGCTGACTCCACACTCCCACCTGTACCCCTGGGAGTGGCTTTGGTGGCTGGAGTCTTCCCCCTCTCCCGCCGGGCACTGGCCAACTTCTGATGCTTCACAGGTGGGATACTGTCTGTGCTGTGGCTCCGTACCACACTGGCTGCCCTGGTGGCCGGTGCACTCCAGATTCCGGTGACTACAGGCACCACTGTTCCCGGAGATGTTGTGGCTGAGGTGCTAGTTCGGGACCTATGAGACGGACGGGGTGGGGGAGGTGTGGGAAAGAGGTCAAGGTTGGACAAGAAAAGTTTTTGGGACACACTGGGACGGGTAGCTGGAGGGGGTTTGGGAGTGGAGGAAGAGGTGGTGGTTGTAGGAGGTGTACGTTTGGTGACTTTGGGTGAAGGTGCATGCGCTGGAGGCTGTTGTGAGGTGGATGGCTGTTGGGTGGGTGTGTGCCTGCGTTTGTGTATCTTCGGAGGGGGCGTCACAGACACACTGGGAGAGGACACAGGTGACGTGTGAATGGTAGTGGGGGTGGTGACTGTACGTGAGCGGGGTGTGGTGGTGGGTGTGCTGGAGAGGGACGTAGTGGCTGTAGAAGTAGTGCATGCAGGTGTGAGTGGACACGAGACAGGGAGGGAGGAGGGAGACGAGGAGGAGGGGGACACAGTGGAGGCAGTGGATGTTGGTGTGTCTGCATGTGTGTGATGCTTGCGTGAGTGCCTGTGGGATGTGTGGTGCTTATGTTTGTCTGAGCTTCCCTTGGGTGTTGCCGTGTGTGCATGTTGGTCTGTAGGTGTGCTTGGGATAGGCTGAGGTGCAGGGGATTGGGTCGGGGTGGAGGAAGTTGGACGGGGACAATGGCTGCCATCAGTGTTGAGGCCAGAGTCTGAAAAGCTCGCTGAAGGGCTGCCTGACCAGAATGAATGCCCTCCAGGAATGCATTGGTTTGTTGCAACTGCCTCTCTACACCCTGGATGGCATTCAAAATGGTAGACTGCCCAACAGTGAGGGACCTCACTGAGGGCAGCAGGAGTGACTGGGGCAGAGCCTGAGGTGCCTGGGGCGAAGGAGATGGCCACCCTCCTGGGTGAGCGGGCACGGGGCAAAGGCTGAGGGGCTGCTGGGAGGGCGGTGCTGGTAGGGGTGGGGGTGGCGGCTGTACCTGTAGATGCGGGGGCACAGATGTTGCCGCCACCACAAGGGAGCTCTCATCAGAGGCCGAGTCCGTGTCGCTGGTGTCAGCTCCTGTCCCCGCCGTGGAGCTCCCCTCGCCCTCCGTCCCACTGGTGAATTCAGACTCCGTAGTGTTGCCCTCTAGGGCCATGTGGGATGCAGCTCCCTCGTGCTCCGGTGCCACTGCTCCTCTGCCTGATGATGCTGATGCACACAAGAACAGGGAGACCACAAAAAGGGGGGGAAGACAGAAGAAAGACATGTTGAGTGCATGCATTACCGCTACCGTTGGCGGACACGACAGACACAGAAGCCCCCTGCACTATGCCGCGCTCTTGGGCCCCACTGTTCAATTCCTGGGAAATGGCCTAGAAGGCTATGTACGACATCTGCACACATAGATGACACAGGGGCATGACTAGGTGTACTTGGCACTCTACAGAGGTGGGGTGGGGTGCCACATGGCCTGTCTTACGGAGGGGCCTTGCCTACAGAACTCGCCCTGGCCTAGGGAAACACACAGCCCACATCCTCCACCCAGACAACTCCACTGCACGCAAATTCAGCTGAATGAGAGTGTACTCACCCCCTTGTGGCTGCTGTGATGCCCTCAAGAGCCCATCCAACTGCGGGTACGGCACCGCCAGGATCCTGAACATCAGGGAGGTCATAGTGCGACGGGCACCCCTCCACGTTGGGAGGCCATCCCCAACAGAGCCTCCACCGTCTTCTTGCTCCAGCGGCGAATTTCCTCCCATCTTTTACGGCAGTGGGTGCTCCATCTGTGGTAGACCCTCAGGGTCCGGACGTCCTTGGCGATGGCACGCCAAATATCTTTTTTCTGGTGGGCGCTGACCTACATGAAATGTACAGGGGAAAAAGAGAAGTTATTACCAACTGCACCGTCAAAGTGATTGGCCCCCATCCCTACCCTTGCCATGTGGCACATGCATTCACCGTCTTTCATGCACGCAGCACTCTCCCCCCTTCCTTCTTACATTCAGCCCTCTCCACACAGGCATAGCCCATACAACACGCTCCCTGTGTACTTACCTGTTTGTCTGGAGGACCGTAGAGTAGCGTGTACTGGGGGAGGACCCCATCCACGAGCTTCTCCAACTCCTACGATGTGAAGGCAGGGGCCCTTTCCCCAGACACTCGAGCCATTGTCTCTTCCAGACCGAGGTCACAGCAGCACTTGCAGTGTAGGTCCTCTTCTGTCAAAGATCAGGTATCGAGTGATTGAAGTGATAGAAAATGGCAGTCACGTCCGTGGCGGTGCGTACCGTCACCGCCGGCGTACATCTTCATTGGCTCCTGGGACCCATAGGGCCAATGTTAATCAATGCAGCATTGCGCTGCGGTCTTCGACCAGCTACCGCAACGGTGTACAACGCCAGCGCAGTTACCTCACATCCCATTGTCCCACTTTAGAGGTCAGGCAGCCGCCATTTCAGGGGCCCACATGGCTTCATTTCCAACTGCGTCACACATACCTAGGCCTAGACTCAACACACATACAGGCCACCTTTGTGTATGATTGGTGTTCTGGGTAAACTGTGGGTACGTACCTCTGAGTTGTTTGACTCTATGCGCGCTGTTGTCCTTCATAGGCACCGTCCCCTGGGACATGTGAGGAGATGGCGGCATTCTCCGGTGTACCGACTGTTGGTGGACCTGTCGACAATGGAGGAGCGACATGTGATAATCACATACAGGCTTGACCATGCCACAATCCAGGAACTGTGTACCCAGTTGGAGCCAGACCTGATGTCAGCAATCCGCCATCCCACAGGAATCCCCCCTCAAGTGCAGGTGCTGTCAGTGCTCCATTTCCTTGCAAGTGGGTCTTTTCATACAACAGTGGCCATAGCATCAGTGATGTCCCAGCCTATGTTTTCCACCGTACTGTCCAGAGTGTTGTCTGCCCTTCTGACACACATGCGGAGCTACATCGTTTTCCCTCAGGTGGAGGATTTGCCTAGAGTGAAAGGTGATTTCTATGCCCTGGGACACATCCCCAACATCATAGGTGCCATTGATGGGACCCATGTGGCTTTGGTCCCCCTACACAGGAGTGAACAGGTGTACAGAAACCGGAAGAGTTATCATTCTATGAATGTACAGATGGTGTGCTTGGCAGACCAGTACATCTCCCATGTGAATGCCATGTTTCCTGGCTCAGTGCATGTAGCCTACATCCTGCGGAATAGCAGCATCCCTTATGTGATGGGTCAACTCCAGAGGCACCGTGTGTGGCTATTAGGTGAGCACCTGGAGGCAAGACAGTGGGAATGGTTGTCTGGGTCTGGGGATATCCCTCCAGGTTAGTGCGTGTCTAACAGTTGTCCCTCACCTTTTGCAGGTGACTCTGGTTACCCCAACCTGTCATGGCTACTGACCCCAGTGAGAAATCCCAGGACAAGGGCAGAGGAAAGCTACAATGAGGCTCATGGGCGAACTAGGAGGGTGATCGAGCAGACATTCGGCCTCCTGAAGGCCAGGTTCAGGTGCCTCTATATGACCGGTAGATCCCTATTCTACTCACCAAAGAAGGTGTGCCAGATCATCGTGGCCTGCTGTATGCTTCATAACTTGGCTTTGCGATGACAGGTGCCTTTTCTGCAGAAGGATGGTCCAGATGGCGGTGTTGTTGCAGCTGTGGAGCCTGTGGACAGTGAAGACGAGGAAGCAGAGGAAGAAGCCATGAACAATAGGGACTCAGTGATCCAGCAATATTTCCAGTGAGACACAGGTAAGAGTACAGACCTGCCTACTACATGTACTTTAACACTACTACCTCTCTACTGTGTGTCGTTTTCACCCAGTGTATGGTCACTGAGTTGTCACTTTCCCTTACGATTTCACAGATGTGGGTCCCAATGTGTGACATCTGCTTAGATTCCTCATGGACTTGAGCTGTGTGACATAGGTATGTTGACATTACAATTGAAAGAGCATTTTGACACTGTAATTGCTAATACAATATTTCGAAATCACAGACAGACTCCAGATTGTTTTGTGTTTTAAGTGTGTTTATTTAAGTGCTCAATATTGGAGGGGTAATGAAATGGTGAGGGGTGATGGCGGAGGAATGTCCATGGCAGAGTCCAGTCTATTAGTCTCACAGGTGCATTGCCCATATGGACATAGGAAGTGGAGCTGGGGCAGTTTAAGTATGGACAGGGTGACAAAGTGGGACAGTAGGATGACAATCAGGGTGGTCTCATTTCTTGGCGGGGGTCTTGGCATCGTGCTCTGTCTTTGTCCTGGATCTCAGGGACCATTTGCGGGGTGGTTCTCCCTCTGCAGGTGGTGGGGTGCAGGTGTGGTGGTCCTGTGGAGGGGCGTCCTGTCCACTAGCGCCGGCAGAGGTGGTGGGCAGTTCATCGTCCATGCTAGTGTCAGGGACCCCTAGTAGTGCCACAGTGTCCCTCCTGGTGTTGAGTACTTCCTTCAGCACCCCTACGATGGTGCCCAGGGTGGAGCTGATGGTTCTGAGTTCCTCCCTGAAACCCATATACAGTACTGTTCCTCCTGCAGGCACTGGGTCCCATGTTGTTAGTTGTGGGGGAGGAGGCGGGGGTCTGCCCCAGTCCGCTGAACCGCCAGGTGGTGTCTTGAGACCACGGAACGCACCTTCCCCCGTAAATCGTTCCACCTCTTCCTGATGTCCTCCCAGTTTCTTGGGTGCTGTCCACAGCGTTTACCCTGTCCACTATTCTTCGCCATAGCTCCATCTTCCTTGCAATTGAGGTGTGCTGCACCTGTGCTCCGAATAGCTGTGGCTCTACCCGGATGATTTCCTCCACCATGACCCTGAGCTCCTCCTCCGAGAACCTGGGGTGTCTTTGCTGTGCCCTGGGGTGGTGTAGGTGATGTGTGGGGTGGAGTGTGTGGTGATAAGTGTGCTGATATGTAGTGGTGTGTTTTGTGAGGTGCGTGGAAGTTCTGTGGGTGATGGTGTTGTGTGCCTGTGGATGCTGTTGTTCTTGCTGGTGCTGTCTCTCTCTGGCCTTCTTTCGGTATTTTTGGTTGTGGGGGTTTGTGGGTGATGTGGGTGTGTGTGTTTATATTGTAATGTGTGTGTGGGAGTGGTGTGTGTATGTGTATCAGGTGTGTGTATTTGGAATTGTCCAATGTGGTAGTGTTTTGTAAGAGTGTGTGTGTTTTGAGCGCGGCAGTGTGTACCGCCAATGGATTACCGCAGTTGAAAGACCGCCGCGTGGATTCGTGTGTCGTGATAGTGTGGGCGTATTCCTGTTGGTGTGACGGTGGAGGCTTTGTTTTCGCCAGTTTATCACTGACCTTTGGTGTGGCGGACTTGTGTGGGTGTCTGAATTTTGGCGGATTCCGAAATGTGGGTCATAATAGCTGTGGCGTGTGTTGGCAGTCTTCTGCACGGCGGTAAGCGGCTTTTACCACCAATGTTGTAATGACCCCCTATATGTCCTACCTTAACCATATACTACACCCTGCCCTTGGGGCTACCTAGGGCCTACCTTAGGGGTGCCTTACATGTAAGAAAAGTGAAGGTTTAGGCCTGGCAAGTGGGTATACTTGCCATGTCGAATTTACAGTTAAAACTGCACACACAGACACTGCAATCGCAGGTCTGAGATATGATTAGAGAGCTACTTATGTGGGTGGCACAACCAGTGCTGCAGGCCCACTAGTAGCATTTGATTTACAGGCCCTTGCACCTCTGGTGCACTTTACTAGGGACTTACCAGTAAATCAAATATGCCAATCATGGAGAAACCAATTACATATAATTTACACAGAGAGCATATGCACTTTAGCACTGGTTAGCAGTGGTAAAGTGCTCAGAGTTCAAAAGCCAACAGCAACAGGTCAGAAAAAAGAGGCGGCAGGAGGCAAAAAGCTTGGGGATGATCCTGCATAAGCAAAACAAGTCCAACACACATCACTTTTCTTTGTTTAGGGTTTTGTCAGTCATGCCTGCAGTCCTTTCTCCTCTGTTGGTGGTCATATGTCCGTCAAAGTTGGGGCGGCACACCGCCCCCAGTTTTAGAGTTATCTGCCGCAATAGTGTGACCAATGAGCCCTCTAGTGGCCGCGAATGGCAATGGAGAAAATGTAAGTGTATGGCTGATGCTTGTCAAAATTTAGGCAGGCAATTCGTCAACGCATAACTGATTTGCATCTATCTACCACTACTAAAAACCATTGTATTTTGTAAGTTTGGGCCGATTTTGCATAAAAAAACGACACAAATGCGGCGCAAAAAAGTATAAATATGGGCCTTAGTGGCTCTCCCCAAAGCCCTTCTGAAACCAGCCGTAAGTGTAATCATGGGACATCATAGATTATTTTATTTCCAACCACCTTTTTAATGGAACCCAGAACTTATTTCTCTTGCTTTCCTTCTTGCTATCTCCTAGATCCAAAGTTAGATTGTACACCAAGGTGTCTATCCACTCAGTGTAAGTAGGAGGGGAAGTGCTGATCCACTTCTTGCATATCTGCCCCTGGCTAGTAGCCTCATATTAAAAAGCAATTTAGTGTAGTTCCTACTCAGCCCTGCTGAGCCAGGAAGGCATCCAAAGATAACCAGTGGGAGGCTTACCTGGCATGTAATCGATAGAATGTTATTGATTGTCTCCCCAACCTCTTTCCAGAAATGGGAGAGCTGAGGGCACTCCCAAAATATATGCCGTCGCATGCCAAGCCCAGACCACACTTCTTACAGCTGATCAAGTTGCCTTATGTACATTTAGATAACTTCCCTGGGGTCCAGAAAGCTCTGTTAATTGAAAACAAATGATTTCTTCTTAAATGGGTGGGTTTAGCAGTGGAGTACAACAAGGCTGTAGATACTTGCCATAGTTCTTCAACCTGTGATCCTGGGAGACGCTCCCTCTAAATCTCCTCTGGCATGTTGAATTCTCCATCTATAACTTCCATCAGTGTCCAGTACCATCTCACCAGATCTTTCTTCCGGGATTTACCCTGATAAAGTAGCTCTTCTATCTCTTTTGAATCACCTATTTCCTCCTTAACACTCTTCCCCCAACTTGCTATTTGGTGGTACTTAAATCTAGCTAACTTGCCCTCTGTCTCCACATCCAGATCTTCATACGGTATCAGCTTTCCGTCATTAAACAGTTGCCCCCAGCACCTAAATCCTGCCTCTTTCAATGGTTTAACTAGAATGTCCTTAGTCCATTCCGATGAGCCTGGGGAATCCCAAAGAGGTGCCTATTTACTATAGTATGGCCAGTTGATGGCCTTCCTTATTGCAAACCACTGCTTTGCAGTGTCCTGCATAATTTTAAATCTAACTTTCTTAAAGTATCTGGGATCCCCAAATTTGTAAAGAAAATTTCCTTGCGTTCCATGATTAATCAAAAACAACAAGTGATGGACAAAATGCTGAACATTGTCAAACACTCACCCCCAGTCATAGATCTGGGTTTAATCCATCGTTTTTTTGCTGCCCATGCCATTCCAGTTTGGACCCAGCCATATGCAAATCAGTCTTGACCCTGTTCCCCATGGGAACAGTCCAGCCCGAACTGCTAGGCCAGGTCTTCCCTGGACCGGAAACAAGCATCCTGGGACCGGTTTCGGGGTTTCACCCCTCATCAGCCAGGCTAGCTTGAATCCAGTGGCATGGGAAGCAAGGGACCCACGTCTGGGCATACCCTTCCCACTTAGGGCGACAAAGCAAAAACAACAAGTGATGGACGGAATGCTGAACATTGTCAAACACTCACCCCCAGTCATAGATCTGGGTTTAATCCATCGTTTTTTTGCTGCCCATGCCATTCCAGTTTGGACCCAGCCATATGCAAATCAGTCTTGACCCTGTTCCCCATGGGAACAGTCCAGCCCGAACTGCTAGGCCAGGTCTTCATCATTTCTTTAAGAATCTGTCCAAACTCCGTATTCCCCGTACCATTCATTACCCCACCCATATTTTTCATAAAGAGCGCCAGGCATAGGGATGAAGATCAGGGATCGCTATCCCCCCTTTCTCCTTCTTCCTTCTCAGTTTCTTCCATGAGATATGTACACCCTTGGAAGCCCAGATGAAGCTACTGATTTTACCCTGCAGTTTATTCAGCCACTCTTTGTTTATATTTTAAAGGCACTGCATTAAAAATAAATAGGAGTTTGGGTGGAATAATCATTTTAACCAGGTTGGCCCTCCCCATGATTGTGAGAGGTAAATTTGCCTAGCTCTTCATCAGTTTACAAGAGTCTCTCATAATTCTCAGAAAATTAACTTCCGCTATTCTTGCTATTTCCTGAGTTATTGTGATCCCTAGATATCTTATCTCCCTCTTAATTGGGATACCCTCTGTCTGCATGTTCCACACAACAACTTCAGTTTTTTCCTTATTAACTGCATACCCCACAATCTCCCCAAATGTATTTGTCTGTTCCTCTAAAATTGGTAATGTTTGTTGTAGATTTGTGGTATATTTCAATAAATCATCTGTGTACAAGGCTAGCTTCCTACACCAACCCCCATATTTGAACGGGGTATCCTCTGCTCTCTTCCAATTTTGCAAGCTAGGGGCTCTATATAAAAGTTAAATAACAACGGAGACAATGGGCACCCCTTCCTACTTCCTCTTTCAATTTTGAAAGGGCACATTAATGAGCCATAAACCAAAACTGTGGCAGCCGGGTTGTGATATATCTTCTGCAATATTCTTATAACCTTCTCTCCCAAGTTAAGAACTTCACAGAGAGTATCTAGATACACCAACTGACCCTATCAAATGCCTTAGTAGCACCAATTGTTACTAAAGCTATTGGTTCCTTGCACGAGTGAACTAAATCTACTGAGCCTATTAAACTATGAGTCAGTTCATGCATATACCTATTTTTTTTTTAAACCCTTTTGATCTCCCTGGATAAGGCTACCTTGGACACCCCCCAGCCTATCCGCCAGAATATTCGTGAAGATTTTATAATCGCAGTTTAACAGAGAGATCGGCCTGTATGAGTCGCAACTTCTGGGATCTTTCTCTGGTTTTAGAATTAATGTGATAATGGCCTCCTTCCAAGAGGGCGGTAATGTACCACCTTCCTCTAAAATATTATTACATAGGCCCACCAAATACTTAAGGATACTACCCTCTAGTGCTTTATATATTTCGAAGGGTAGGCCATCTGGGCCTGGCGCCTTCCCTAACTTAGTAGACTGTATGGCTCACTTTATTTCGGCCTGCCCTATCTGTTCATTTAAAACTTTATTATCTTCTTCCTCCAGCTCTGGCAAGTCAAGGTCTTTTAACCAACCCTTCACTATTTCCAAAGACACCGCTAATGTCTCTGAATAAAGCTCCTTATAATAATCCCAGATGACTTCCCTAATCTCCCCACTACTACTACAGAGCTCCCCTGGCTTCTTACCATAAATTTCTACCACCTTGTTCCTGACCTGATTCGTCCTTATTTTCCAAGCTAAGAGTTCCCGCAATTTTCTCCATATTCAAAATGTGCAATCCTATTAGCTTCAAATCTTGCTTTTATCCTCTTATCAACTCCAGCTGATGTAGCCGGTGTTCTAGCCGCATAATCTCTCCTTTGTAGTCCTTCCTTTTAATAGAGGATGCTCTTATCAATCTGCCTCTCAGGAAAGCCTTAAGTGTATCCCAAACTATAGCTGGTGATGATGATCCGGAGTTAGTGCCAAAAAAAAACTCCTCTATGTCTATTCTTTAATCTGCTACTAACTTCTCATCTAATTATAGGCTCCGATCCAGTGTCCACCTACTCTGAATATCCCATGTCTGCAATCGGATATTCATGCTTACTGCTGAGTGGTCTAACATGTGAGCCGTGACATGTACCACCTCTTGGACCTAATCCCTCAATCTTCCATCCACTAAGGCATAGTCTATCCTCGATTGATGTCTATATTTTTTTTATTATTGTATGTGTATCCACGTTTGTGTCTCATCCTCTCCCTCCAGATATCATGCAACCCTAACTGAGACATCATAGCTAATAGTTTGGATCGTATTTTTTCGTTACTTCTTGCCCTACTACCTGAATACCTACCTAAATTATAGTTCAACACCACATTGAAATCTCCCATCCATATTATTGGGTCGGGATACTGCAACACGTGATGGAAGATGTCTAACAGAGGTGAAGGGTCATCTCTATTAGGTCCATAATAGCCTACCATGGTAAATGCATGATCAAATGCCATCAGCCTTCCAATTACCCATCTACCTGCCTTATCCACTGGCCCACACTGAAAGGAGATATTAGGATGATCTCTAACTAAAATAGCCACTCCCTTACTCCCCCCAGCCTGCGTAGTACTTGAAAACTACTGGAGCCATCTACATGATCTAAATAATTCAGTGCATTTCTCATTGGGCAGGTGCGTCTCTTGCAAGATTAAAACATTCACCTCTCAGATACCTCATCAATCTTCTCTGCCTGTTCCTTACTCCTAAACAATTAGGAGCTTTAACTAATTTACCCTGCCATCTGTATTCTGCTTTTAAGTGCAGCTGGTAGAGCCCCCCATGTTCTACTGATACTCTACAGGATGAGGACATTCTTTTTTTTAAAAAATTCTCCTTTGCTCCTCACCCAGTGCTCACGCTCTCCACCTCCACTTCCCACCCCTTTCTCAACCTCCTCCCCTACCCCTAAATCCCTGGGAAAACCCATCCTTTCTCTTTGACTGGGTGATAATCTCGCACCAGGGAGTCCGCCACTGGGCCATTATTTGGAAAAACACAAAACCCAGCAGACACTCGGCCCAGCCTGTTTCGTCTTTTGATGGAACTGGTCCAGAGGCATACAAAGCTCTGTGCATAAGGCAAAGTGCCTTGACGATTCAGTGCTTAGAAACGGGGAACCATTGGAGATGGGCAAGAAATAGACAGTTAGATTCCTTGTGCTAAGCACAGAGAAGCTTAGGGAAATCACAGGAGGAACCTGTAGGGCAAAAGAAAGATCAGAGCCAAAAAGGAAACTTAAAATCATTATTGCAGCAGGTGGGCTGGTGCATGGGACCGAGATCAGGTGGTCACCCAGCTCACCAGGCCAGGGACTGGGTTACAGATTGGTTTCTGAACATTAGGATCTACATTTTATCTAAATTAAGTTGCAACCAAATGTTGTCTATCCATCATAAAATAATGCCCCAGCTGGCCTAAGTGCATTGGAAAAGCTGGACTAATGTGCAACTTGACCTTTCCCGCTCGCCATATGTCTTGGCAGTGGCCTCCCTCCCTAATTAGTGAAGTTCTCTGCAGCCTCTTTTATTTCGCCCAACTAAGACGGTATGCCAGCTGGTGTGCCACTTTGCCATTATAAAAAGTACTTTCTCTCCAGTTGCCGAAGCTCAGATCCTAATCAAGCAATATGATACTGGATAGCCTTCAATATTCCTGCTTGTTTTGAGATGTAGGCAGTACGGAATATTACCTTGAAAGGGCCATATAATGTACCCGGGCTAGTTACTGCTAATTAATTGAGGGCAAAGTAATATGTTTTAACATCACATATTTCCTCCTTAAATATGGGACATAAGACAGCATTGGGTGGGTAGCATGCACCTGCAGTGGATAGCATAGGGAGAACTGAAGCATGGTCAGATGGTGTGAGGACTTTGTGTCCAATTATGGTGATGTATGTGCTGATAACTTTGGTGATTAACCAATACTCCAATCATGACCGAGTTTTGTGCACTGTAGATATGTATGTGCCCCCAGGAACTTTGGGTGCCTAATGCACCAAATGTCTACTGGAACACGAGTGGTCTGGATGTCACTGGCACAGCTCTCGGTTGGGGATGTTACGCTGAACCCAACCTTTCAAGAACAGGGCGTAGGACAACATTGAAGTATTCTCCTCAAATGAGTGTCCCAGGGCCAATTTGCATATCTGTCAGTCATTGCGCAATTGTAGTGAATGTACCTAATAGAGAGCCAAAGCCGAAAAAAACACAAGGAGGGTATTGTACAGTGGTGTGTGTTTGAAATGGAGCACATTTCTTGATAATGGTGGCTAGTCCTCCGGCATTAAAAGAATAGGAGATGTCAGCTAAAATTTCTACCTATCTCGCACAGATCGGAAACATTGTTTTCCTGTCACATATACTTTGTTTTGTAGGAGACTAATGTCAGAGTTGTTTCTATACAAGTAGGCTAGCACCTGGTGCGCTTCGTGGGGCATGCCTGCGCCTAGAGAATTTCATGTCAATAAATGCAGGTACATATATGGTATATGGTAGTGTTAATGAAATCATATGTGGTGTGCAGGCATGAGGCCTGGCCAGGTAGTACACTGGCCTTGGTCAGTGGTATAACAGTAGCCCCCGCAGTCCCTGTGGTGGAGGGGGGCCGAGCTCCAGGGTCCCCCATAAGAACAGTACACTGACTGGGTTTGGGAGGTATATGGTCTTGGGCCAGGAGACAGAGGGCCCTCTCCGTGTATTTTGCATTGGGGCCCCCTCAAGTTTTGTTACTTCAATGGCATTGGGGATAAATATCTTGTGAGAAGGTGTTCTGTGGTTACAATCATACATGGCAATCAACCAGAACTCTCAATAAATTCCACATTGTCTCACTCAGATGAGTCCCATGTATCAAAGCAAGTGAACATCTCCTCGAACAAAGTTAGAGAAACAATAAACTATAAACCATTGAGTAAACATAATACCATCATAAGAAGACTATGCAAGTTACAAAACAACAGAAATATGACCCATTCATCATTGTCTCCATCATGGATTGCCTAAGAGTTTTGTTCACTAATCTGGCCACCTGTTTGGGACTGATGGACACATGTAATTTACCCATAATTGTGACACACAGCTTGGCAAGATAGAACAAAGTGATTGCAAGCCAACCTTTTGAAGAGTCTGCTTGATGGCAAGATACTGCCTCTAGGCAGCCTAAACTGTCACAGTGAAATCCAGATGTATGGAGATTCTGTTTCCTCGATACAGGACGTCCTTTTTTCGTCAGAACCAAATCACATTCCTTGATGTTCAGCAACTGTGCAATGACTGGGTGAGGTGTTAATGAGAAAAGGAAACACTCTGGAGAACATGGAAAAGTGGGGAGTGACAGAAAAGTAAAGCAAGTTAAAGCAAAAGATAAAAAGTTTTTTTTTCATCATCCTTTCATCATCCTGTTAGAAGGCCTTTTAAGCCTAATAACACTCATATGTTTCTGAAGTTGTGTTGTAAAGACTGTTTCAAAGGACTGAAGGACATTAACGTGTGCGTTGACGGCAAATTGATTTTAACAACTATATTGTTACAAGTATAGTAAGTACACAGTCTGGTTACCACTGCAGAGAGTGAGCCCTGCAACCCAGCGGAAGCGGCACGGTTAGTGCTGGATGAGGCTTGCAGGTGTTTTAGTGGTGTGCTCCACTCAGGGTCTTATACAGTGATAGTGTGGCCGTGACCGTGATTAGAATAAATAGCTCACATAGCTTTAAATCGCTTTAACTGCTGGTTCTGAAAGTATTGCTTAGAAGGGCGAACTGTTTGATAATATATGTGTATCTTGTAATTGCCTAACATCTACATTGATACATGATACATTGATAAATATCTCAATAAAAACTGCTCACCCTTAAAATGAGGTTTGGACGTGTAAGACAAGTACATACAAGAATAAATAAGAGGAGAGGGATGCAAATGGGGAAAACAGTAAACAAAGCAATGGTAAACTCTGCAAGGGAAAATGTATCTTTAATATCACCTGTGACACGAATGTTTGAGAAAGCATTGAAAGTGCCAGAAAAATCTGACTTTTTAAAGGATCCAGTGGAAATAATCTTCTCTACTCCTAAGGACACAAATTCACATCACCAATTCCACCAATAAAATCCTGTTTAGCACAAATGAATGAACAAACGGGGGATGTGAGAGAGAACTTGCCGGGAAATGGTTTAAAATACAGTTTTGAAAAACAGAAAGATGAAATTAAGGAGGAAATTTGGAGATAGTGTAATGTTGGGGTGTGGCTCCTTTAGCGACATGGATCTTCTGTCAATAATTCCAGAGTCACCTCCTCAGCAAAATAATAAAAGTGTGAATAAAATTCCCCTTTTGAAGAATGGCTATCCAATGCCGGTAGAAGTTATTGTGGAAACCAATGGGAATAAGGCAGGGGAAGCAAAGGTACCTTTGATTAAACCGGATGAAATAGATACATTTGAAATAATTGAAAGAGAAATTGAGGGCAACAACCTAGTAAGAAAAATTATTGAAGCTCCCCAAAATATCTCACTAGTAAAACAAATTCGACAGGAGAACCAGGCCATACACGATATCCAGAAAGAGTCTATAGACCAACAAATGAGAGGGTCTGCAGCTGACCCAGTAAACGTACGGGAAGTTACGTTTAAAACATCACAAATGACTCTTGAGGCATTGACATATCAATCAAACAAAATGGATGTCCAGATAGATCTATTGAATATAATGGCAACTTGGATATCAGCTATTGATCAGATACTTGTGGACCTAAATAATCTGATTGCGTATGCACAAACGCATGCAGCAACAGCAAATATTGAATATACGCGTGCCCCAGTAGTGGACAAATTGAAGCAAATTCTAGAGGTGCTAAGTACTATAACAGAGGATCTAAAAACAAACAATCCTGCTGTAAATGCAAAAATATGGAAGGACGGGAATAATTGTTGTGGTACTAAAAGGGAGGACAAAAAAGTCTAAGGTAATGAAGTGAAAAAAGAAGGAAAAGAAGATGATTCCAAAAACCTTAATAGAGGAACTAAGTGTAACAATATGAAAAGAGGTGAGAACAATGTGAGTGATGTTAAATTGGAAGTTCTGGAAAAACCCATTGTACGTGATGTGAAAGTAACAAATCATTCCATAGAACAGGGAATGACAAAAAAACAAAGGAAAAAGTTGTGTAAAGCCAGAAACAAGCAACGAATAAGCTCAGGAAGGTTGGAGATCCTAAATGTTGATGAGATGACAACGGAAAAGGTGTCACCGAAGATAGAATTTATAAAACTCTTTCCAATTTTTCAAATGCAGGAGGAGGATGCTGATGCTGGAAAGACCACAAATGTCAATTTAACTAAGGGCACAAATTTCTCAAAAAGTACAGCGAAGGCAGATCAGTCTCCAAAAGCACTGCCTCTAAACGATGGGGGAAATATTGGACCTCATTGCAAAATGGAATAATGACCACTGTGGAAACCGCTCAGACAGCCACTTTACATACCGACTGCCACGGCGGTAGCAACAAGCACCATGGCGGTAACCGCCAACAGCCAGGCGGAAGACAATGTACCGCCCACTGTATTACAACAGGCCTATCCGCCACCTTTTCTGGGGCAGTACCAGCGACATCAAAAGCACGGCGGAAACAGTACACAGAAGGCAAAAGACCCAAAGAAGAACCACGCCGCCATGGAGTCAGAGTTGCAGGTGTTCCCCATGCTCGTTTATCTCCTTCTTCACTATGAACACAAACGCAGGTGAAGACGACCACGGTGAGTATGCCGCCTAGCACCCAGGGGGTGGGGGGAGGAAAAAGAGAGTGACACACACACACACTCAACACGCAACACCCCCACCCTCAACACCATACACATAACCAGATGCAATAACAGTACATATTCACCCCGTACCCCCCAGGAATAATGCAAGGACAAAAGGAATTGTTTAAAGTGAGTGTAATAAAATAAAAGTGTAGAAAATCGTGCTTCAAAATGAAAACAGTATATACATATATACAAATGGAGGGACACTGCCCAGTCCACAATGTCCGTGGGCCACAGGGCTGCATCACATAGGCCAAGGCCCCACTTGACTCCTGCAACAACACAGAGAGAACACCGTAGGCATCAGGTCGAAAATACACGCGCACCTCAGGGGGACAGGGAACGGGGGGCACCTCAGCCGGAAGTTGGTACAACACCATTGGTCCTGGATGGGGCTAAATGACCTGTGTGATGTCCTTTGGAGTTGAAAGCCACAGTCTCTCAAGTGGGTGGTTTGCCCACTGCTTGGTTTTGGGGAGTGCAAGGCCACAGTCTCTCAAGTGGGTGGTTTGCCCACTGCTTGGTCTTGGGGAGTGCAAGGCCACAGTCTCTCAAGTGGGTGGTTTGCCCACTGCTTGGTCCTGGGGAGCGAAAAGCCACAGTCTCTCAAGTGGGTGGTTTGCCCACTGCTTGGTCCTGGGGAGTACAAGGATGGCTTCTCCACTTGTTCTGGAAGGGGCCTTGTGCCCAGTGGGCTTCATCGTGGCAAGGATGGAGTGAGTGGATGGCTTCTCCCACTGGTTCTCGAGGGGGCCTGGTGCCCAGTGTGCTTCATCCTGGCAAGGATGGGGTGAGTGGATGGCTTCTTCCACTATTTCTGGAGGGGGCCTGGTGCCCAGTGTGCTTCATCCTGGCAAAGATGGGGTGAGTGGATGGCTTCTTCCGAGGGTTCTGGAGGGGGCCTGGTGCCCTGCAATGCAGCACTTGGGGAGTGCAAAGTCACAGTCTCTAATCTGGGTGTCACACCCACAGGATTTGCAGGGTCCAGGATGTACTACAGTCCATGGAGGCCGGACTACTATAATCTGCCCGCCGGCGGTGACAGCTGCTCAGTGGTGGCAGTGGTGGTGCTGGTGTCGGGGCTGGCAGTGGTGGTGGGAGGCTCCAGCCTTTCCCCTGCAGCCTTGGACGGATACCCACTGGGGCTGCTGGTACTGAGGTGGTGCTGGTGGTGGTGGCGGTGCTGGTGGCGGTGCTGGTGTCGGGAATGCCAGTGGTGGGAGGAGGCTCTAGCCCATCCCCGGCAGCTCAGACGGCTGTCCACTCGGTCTGCTGCTGCTGGCAGTGGTGCTGGTGGTGGTACTGGTGTCGGGAGTGCCAGTGGTGGGGGGAGGCTCCAGCTTTTCCCCTGCAGCCTCGGATGGCTGAACTGCCATGGCTAGTGTTGGGGGCTCAGAATCAGTCCCAGCACCAGGCCTCCTGTCCTTCCTGCCTGCAGGGGCAGGCACCTTGCCCTTGGCAGCTGGTGGTGCCTTCCTTGCCCTTGGGAGCTAGTGGTGCCACCTTGCCCTTGCCCTTGGCAGCTTGTGGTGCCTCCTTGCCTTTCCTCCTGGCAGCTGGTGGTGCCTCCTTACCTCTCCCCTTGGCAGCTGGTGCAGGCACACTGTCAGTGCTTATGGCTGGTTCCCTGAAGCCTCTCACACCTGCAGTAGCTGCCGAAACTACTGTGGCCGTGGACTGGGTGGCTGAGGTGCTCGGCTGGGTTCTGACCACCCTGGCCTGACGTGAAGGACGGGGGGGAGGGATAGGGAAGAGGTCAACGGCAGAGAGGAAAAGCTTCTTAGGGGCACTGGGGTGGCAAGAGGGTGAAGGATTGGGAGTGGAGGAAGAGGGCGGGGTGTGTAGTGATAGGCCTGATGGTGATGGGGTAGTGGATGAGGATGAAGTGCATGCAGGTGTGAGTGGAGACCTCACAGGGAGGGTGATGGACGATAAGGAGGAGGGGGACACAGTGGAGGCAGTGGACGTTGGTGTGTCTGCATCTGGATGGTGTTTGTTTGAGTGCCTGTGGGATGATGTGTGGTGCTTGTGTTTGCCTGAGCCACTCCTGTGTGTTGTCTTGGGTGCATACTGGTCTGAATGTGTGCTTGGGATAGGCTGGGGCTGAGGGGAATGGGACTGGGTAGAGGAAGTTGGAGGGGGGAGGCTAGAGACATGGACAATGGCTGCCATCAGTGAGGAGGCCAGAGCCTGGACTGATCTCTGGTGGGCCGCCATGCCAGAGTGAATGCCCTCCAGGAATGCATTTGTTTGTTGCAAATGGCCTGCCAACCTCTGGATGGCATTCACTATGGTTGACTGCCCAACAGAGATGGATCGCAGGAGGTCAATAGCCTCCTCACTCAGGGCAGCAGGGCTGACTGGGGCAGGGCCTAAGGTGCCTGGGGCGAAGGAGATGCCCACCCTCCTGGGTGAGCGGGCACGGGAAACTCTCTGAGGGGCTGCTGGGAGGGCGGTGCTGGTACGGGGGTGACGGCTGTACCTGTAGTTGGGGTGGGCAGAGAGGTGTCTGCCACCAGCAGGGAGCTTCCATCGGAGGAGGTTTCACTGTCAGAACTGTCCCCTCCTGTCTCCGCCGTGGTGCTCCCTTCGCGCTCCCTCCCACTGGTGCCCTCACTGTCGGTGGATTCGGCCTCATGGGCCGTGTGGGAATACAGCTCCCTCCGTCGCCGGTGCCACGCCTCCTCCGCCAGATCATGCTAATGCACATAAGGACAGGGTGACAAAAAAAAAAGGGCGGGAAGAGACAAAGGATACAGTTGGTCAATGGCTGCCCCAACAACACCATTGGTGTACACAGCACCCTCACACAGGGAACAGGCCTACGCACTATGCAATGCACTACCAGTCACAATGTTAGTCACCAGCCCAAGGACAGGAACACCTAACGCCAATAGCAGCATACCTGGCACCCACAGACCCCTGCCCAGTAGTGGATGCCTACTAGCTTTGTAGGAGGTGGTGTTCATCAGCCCCTGCCCAACATGGGACCTACCCGGCAATGTCCGGCCTCGCCTAGGGGCACCGACAGGCCCACATCCCCCAACCGTAGACCACCCCACCACACACAAGTAGTAGATTTGGAAACTTCTACTCACCCCCTTGTGGCTGCTGTGATGCCCTCAAGCGCATATCCAGCTCCAGATAGGCCACCGCCCGTATGCAGAACATCAGGGGGGTCAGGGTTCGACGGGCACCCCTTCATTGTTGGGAGGCCATCCCCAGCTAAAATAAGGTATCAGCCATACTGTCCGGCCTGTTACACTCATGTCTCACTATAGCCCTCCTATCCCCTTACGCAAAGACATTGCCCACCATACATACAGCACGCTGTCCAGGACCCTCCCACCAACCTCGTCCTTACACGAGGCCCTCACACACAGTACTACATTCATTCATGCCCCATGGATTGTGCTCACAGTGTACTCACCTGATGGTCTGGAGGCCCAAACAGCATTCGGTACTGGGGTAGGACCCCATCCACCAGTCTCTCCAACTACACAGCGGTGAAGGCAGTGGTCCTTTCCCCAGTGACTTGAGCCATGGTCGGTTCCAGATACAGGTCACAGCAGCACTTGCAGTGTTGGTCCTCTCCTGTTGAACGTCAGGTTGCAAGTGAGAGAACAGATAGAAAATGGCGGTCACGTCTGCGGCTGTGCATACCGTCACCGCTGGCGTACTTCACCAATGGCCACTGTTGCACGGCAGTACTCGACTGCCTCCTGCAACGGCGCACAACGTCAGCGGCATTACCTCATTTCCACATGTCCATCCACACAGGACAGGTGGGTGCCATTTCCAGGGGGGCAGGCCGTGGCACCTAACTGTGTCACAGAACACATAGGCACCATTTGGGCCTATCTAAAAACATACTGTTACTGTCACAATATGCAATACAGTGTACAGTTTGGAAATGTGGGATACTGATCAGCTGATCACTCTTTTGCCCCCTAGAGTACAACCGCTGCAGATGAATAGGAGCTGGAGACATCCCCCCGTGTACAGACCCATGGTGGACTTGGCAACAATGGAGGACAGGCACATTATCCTCACCCATAGGCTGGACAGGGCCACAATCACAGAGCTGGGTACCCAATTGGAGCCAGACCTGATATCTGCCATCCGTCACCCCACTGGGATCCCCCCTGTTGTGCAAGTCCTATCAGTGCTCCATTTCTTGACAACTGGTTCTTTCCAAGTGACAGTGGGCTTGGCAGAAGGAATGTCTCAGACAATGTTCTCAATAGTGCTGACCAGAGTGTTATCTGCCCTGTTTAAACACGTGTGCAGCGACATTGTTTTCCCCCAGGTGAAGGATTTGGCCAAGGTGAAAGCTGATTTCTATGCAATGGGACATATCCCCAACATTATTGGAGCTATTGATGGTACACATATTGCATTTGTGCCACCCCATAGAAATGAACAGGTGTTCAGAACTCAAAAGAGCTTTCACTCCATGAATGTGCAGATAGCGTGCCTGGCGGACCAGTACATCTCCCATGTCAATGCTAAGAATCCTGGGTCTGTGCATGATGCCTTTATCCTGAGGAATAGCAGCATCCCATATGTGATGGCTCAACTCCAGAGGCACCGGGTGTGGCTAATAGGTGAGCCCATGGTTCCAACCCAGTATATGTTGGTGTATGGGCATGGTGTTGGCCCTAAAGGTTAGTGTTTGGCTAACAGGTATCCATCGATATTTGCAGGTGACTCTGGTTACCACAACCTCTCATGGCTACTGACCCCAGTGAGGAATCCCAGGACAAGGGCAGAGGAACATTACAATGAGGCACATGGGCGATCAAGAAGAATAATCAAGAGGACATTCGGCCTCCTGAAGGCCAAGTTTCGTTGCCTCCATCTAACAGGTGGTTCCCTGTGCTACTCACCCAAGAAGGTGTGCCAGATCATCCAGGCATTCTGTATGTTGCATAACCTTGCCTTGAGACCCCAGGTGCCTTTTCTGCAGGAGGATGAGGCTGGAGATGGACATGTGGCAGCAGTGGGCCCTGTGGACAGTGACGAAGAGGAGGCAGAGGATGAGGATGAGGACAACAGAACATGAATCATACAACAGTACTTTCAGTGACACACAGGTAAGACACTGTAACTTCACCTTCCATTGACAGTTTTGTGTTGGACATTGTACATGGCAGGCTGATTTTCCCACTACTATGGCCACTTACTGTACCATTTGGCATCTCTATTTTCAAATATCTGCAACCCACTCTGGCTCCTGGTGTGTTGACTGCTGCCAACTACAGGTCATACCTCTGTATACATTACTGTACAGTTGAATTGCAATGTTTACAGCTTGTGAAACAAATACATATTTCAATCAATTGACAGACTCCATACTTGTATTTGTTCCAAGGGTGTTTTCTAGGTGCTAATAAGTGGAGGGGGTATTGCAATGGGCTGGGTTGCTGATGGAGGAAAGTTGAGGATAGAGTCCAATCTATTGGTATCACAGGTGCATTGTCCAAGGGGGCATAGGAAGTAGAGCAATGGTGGTTCAAGGTGGACATGGTGACTGAGTGGGACACAAGGGTGACATTCAGGAGAGTCTTATTTCCTGGTGGGGGTCTTGGTACTGTTCTCTGGCTTCTGCCTGGATCGCAGGGACCGTTTGTGGGGTGGTTCACCTTCTGCAGGGGGAGTGGTTCTGGTGGCCCGTTGTTCCTGTGGCAGGGCCTCCTGTCCACTAGCAGCAGCGGAGGTGGAAGGCTGTTCATCGTTTTGGCTAGTGTCAGGAGCCCGTTGGTGTGCCACTGCCTCCCTCATGGTGTTGGCCATATCTGCCTGCACCCCTGCAATGGTGACCAGGGTGGTGTTTATGTCCTTCAAGTCCTCCCTGATCCCCAGGTATTGTCCCTCCTGCAGCCGCTGGGTCTCCTACAACTTGTCCTGTATCTGGCCCATCGTCTCCTGGGAATGGTGGTATGCTCCCAGGATGTTGGTGAGTGCCTCCTGGAGAGTCAGTTCCCTGGGCCTGTCCCCCACCTGTCGCACAGCAGTCCTCCCAGCTTCCCTGTTGTCCTGTGCCTCTGTCCCCTGAACCATGTGCCCACTGCCACTGACCCCAGGTCCCTGATTGTCCTGTGTTTGTGGGGTGGCCTTGGGTCCCTGTAGTGGTGGACACACTGCTGATTGACGTGTCCTGGGGACAGTGGTATGGGCCCGCTGGGTGGGTGATGTGGTGGTGTTTCCTGAGGGTGGAGACTCTGTGGTGGTATGGGACTGTGCCTGGGTTACCGACTTTCCGGAGCTCCCTGATGGGCCAGGTTGATCATCCAGATCCAGGCATCCAGAACTGCTGTCATCACTTCTGAGGGGGGCTGCATGTTGCTGGCACCTCCTCTCTGGTGACGTTGGATGGGGGACCTGTGGGGATGTAAATGGAGTGTTATTGTGTCTGTGTGTGCCATCTTGTGCATGGGTGTGTTGACCTCTATGTTTTTTATTGCCCTGGGGCATGGGGGGCCTAACTTGGGCCCCCTACATGCCACTGTGCCCAATGACCATGCCCAGGGGACACAAGTCCCCTGGGCATGGCCATTGGGCAAGGGGGCATGACTCCTGCCTTTGCTAAGACAGGAGTCATTTCAATGGGGGTTGTGCATCAAAAAATGGCGCAAGTCCGGTTAGAGCCATGATTTTTTACTCAAACCTGACTTGCACCATTTTTTGATGCACAACCCCCATTTTCCCCTACGCCGGCGCTGCCTGGTTCGAGTCATTTTTTTTTTTACTCTGACCAGCCCGCAGCGCCGGCTAACGTCAGTCCTTAAATAAGGCGTTCGGCTGGTGCGTAGGAATGGCGTTAGCCGGCGGTACATTTTTTGACGCAAACCAGCGCCGGTGCTGGTTTGCATCAACAAGTATAAATATGGGCCTTAGTGTCTAAAGAGGGGACCTGGGACCAAAAAAGGCAGCAGTAGAAGTACTTAATAGTGTGGGATCTTAAAGCTATTCAGCCCCTTTACACTGATATTTGGGTGAGGTTGTGAATTGGGGACAGATCTGTCTTGTGAAGGAATATATATACTTTTCAGGGACTAAAACAAGGCTGTGTTCTGGCACCCTCTCTATTTAGCTTGTTTTTAGCAGATTTGTCTGACAAACCCAAAGTAGTAAACTCATACACACCTAGAATAGCCAGATGTCTATATCTAATCTGCTTTGTACAGATTATGTTATTCTTCTAAAACAAAAACGGATTGGGCTTCAAAGATTATTGGGAAGGTTAGCAGATTATTCTAAGAAAACCCGGTTTATACTAAATTTAAAAAAGACTAAGGTTATGGAATGTAGCTTGAGGATAAATAAAAAGCATAGATGGTTTCTGAATGGAGGACAGGTGGAGCAAGTACAATCCTATCAATATTTGAAAGTACTGTTTGATGAATGTGGATGTTTTATCCAACATAACAAAAGAACTAAGAAGAAAAGGCATACCACTGTGTTGAGCACTTTCAACCTTAAAAAGATGCTTGAATAGCCCTAGCATTTTACTACTATTTAAAGTGATATCAGCCAAATTGGCACTTAGTTTAACTTATGGTAGTGTAGCACTGCGTGGGTGAGATGCAGTATGTTTAAATGCAATTATAATAAAATGATATAGGCAGCCTTTTTTTCTACCGCCAACTGCATCTGCGTCACAAATATGTTTAGAGTTCGGGTTAGTAAACCAGATAATAGCCAGAAAAGTGGTCTACGTGAAAATCTGGTAGAGAATAAAAACAAATAAGAGGACTGATCTGTGCCAGGTATTGTGGCAAGAACTTCAATGCAATAGCGGGACTCCTGCTTCTCTTTACTTGGATCTGGCAATAAATGATTTAGGGTTGCAGAAAATCTGGGAAAGTGATTTATCGGTAGCATGTTTTAAAAGAGTAGTAAATAGTGATATAAAGAGGCTATTCTTATTGAAAGAAAAAGAAGCATTATCAAAAACATCACATACATGGGGGTTGGTAAATGATTATAAGCGCCTCTGACATCAGTGGTATTTGGAAGTGGGCTGGTCCCTCTTTTTGAAAAAGGGGATTCTTGCATTTTTGATTAGTGAAGTTGCCAGGTGATAACAATGACTACTTAAGAGGAAGGGTGACCTTGAATGAAAGTTGCAGGTTATTTAAATATGGGAAGAGGAATTTGATTCTTTTTTTATGTCTCTGCCCAGCCTTAGTGCAAGAAAGAAAATGCGTGTTAAAATCAATTTTTAGTCAACGTGAGATACGAACAAGTAGACAAGCAGTAATAGCATGTTTAAAACCAGATGATCCAATTTTGAATTCCTGTATGGTGAAATTTGTAAAGGAGGCAGAGAAGAAATGTTTAATAAATGAAAGGATACAATCTCTGCTGTAGCAGGATGGTGGATATTAAGATATTGTGAATCTGAACTTATTGCCGTATGAGTCTTGTTAAAGTTTGAGTCCATGTTTTTAAAAGAAATTGCCTTTTAAATCGTAGTTTCTTTTAAGACTTTGTAATATTCATGTATGTTATATGGTGGTATTGTCATTTTATAGGCATAACATTTTTTGTAATGGTTTTTATTAACTGTACAATAAAGATTCATTCATTCATTGGGTGAGGTGTTATACCAGGGGATACAAGCGTTTATGAACTCGCTCCACGACAAACAAAGGAGAGAAGACAGCTCCATCATACACACTTGGGCGATCTTCCATGTAGTTTTCTTCTCTATTCGCCGCTGCTGATTCTGTAGTTCCCAGGACACAGAGATTGTTGCTGGGGAAGTAGGCCTCAATATCTTCGGTTTTAGCCTTTCTACAAGGTGGAGTTTCTCCTCTGTGCTGCCAGCAGCATCCCCTGTATCTGAGACACATTGTTCCAAGTGATCCAAGCGAGCATCATGTTTCTCAAGTTGGTCTTTCATTCTGTCCAGCCTGGCCATGAAACTGTCAATTTTAGAGTCAATTGTTACTTGGCTGTGCTTCATTTTAAGTAGTAAGACATAGAGCTCTTAGTCAGGCAGTGGATCAGGATCCGACTAGGAATTAGCATCTTCCTGCAGTTTGTCAAGTTAGAAGAACCTCTAGGACATGTGCGTCTGTGCATCCCTGTAGCAGACAAAGTCACCTTACAGATTAACCAGCTGCATAAAGTACCATGCTGAGGATATTCACTATTTGTTATTCCCCATGCTCATGCAGTAGCAGCACTGCTGAGGAGGGCAGCAGGCAGGTGCAAAGACCCAAAGCAGTCAATGTAGAAAGGACAAACTCTACACCACACCACAGGTCAGGGTTCTGGAGAATGACCAGAGGAACAACTTGGAAGGAGCACAAGCAAGCTCACCAGGATGCACTTCACTCTACTCCGTTCAGTTGTACACTCTTGCATTGGACACGACTCCACTTACGCCACTCCACTGTGTGCTATTACACTGTACCCCACTCCACTGGGGCAAAGCTCTCCTGGATGCCCCATGTGCCAGGCCGAGCCTCCCGCTGTGAGCCACTGATCAGCTGCCACATGCACTAAAGGCTGGCACTTTAAACAGCAGGATGGAGGGTGAGGGCCGCGATCAGCCCCGCTCTCAGGCAACTCTCCAGCCATCTCTTCTGCCATATGCCCTAGAGCATCACTATCAAGGCTGAATTGTTGTTGGTTGGTCTGACTCACTCCCTCATCAGGCAGACTCATCTTCGTGGTCCCTTCAGATGGCCACTCGCTGATGGAGCCCGTGCAACAGTACCTCAGTATATCAGTAAGAGCCAATGCCAACACGCCTAGTGCAGTCCCATCCACTGCAGGGTTGCAGCTGCCAAGGTCAGACTAGGCCGCACTGTGGCTTAGGTGATGCACAGAAGGAACTGCAGAGCAGTGACTCACTTCAGCTATACGCAACTCCACTACCACCACAATGTCAACTGTTTCCTTTTATCTTTATTTGGAAAGTTGATGCACCCTCATGAGGGGAGGATAGATGTCAAATAAATGCTGCAGCCAGAAAAGGTTTACTATAGTGCAGCCTTCTTGCAGTCCTGGAGTTTGTAGCTGCCAATGTGGCTTTAAGACACTGAAAGGAGCATTGGAATCAGAATACGTTATTGTATGATTAGTTAAAATACTTTACAATTTTAAGAACATGAAGGACATTAGACCAATAAAACACAATGTTCATAAAACCATTGATACCATTTGTCTTGGATGATTAAAATTGCATTGCCGAATCCCTTTAGGATTGGAATGGAGGGCCTAGGTAAATGAGTCTGATAAAAACGACCTTAAGGTAAAGTAAAGGGGAGAAAGGAGTACAAACTAAACAATAAGGAGCATTATCCCAGGCTCTTGAACAGCGCCTTCAAGCATTGTTATGTGTGGCTTATGAATTTGCCAGATTTCGCCAGTTCCATTGACTCTGTGAGAGTGAACACCAGCAAAGTTGCCTTGTTGCAAGTTCTTATTCCATGTGCAAAAGAAAAGTGTTTTAATAAAGTACAACAAAGGTTCAGGAGTGACGGGCAACAACATAGTAAGTGATTAAAGGATTTGTGCTTATAGTGACAAATTCTGCAGTTGGGAGTTTTATTGAGTGACTGTCACTTGGGTTTTACTTCTCTTGTTTGCAGATCCATTAGCCATGCAAACATTATTTGTTTCAGACAAGGTGTCTGAAGTGTGCAATTGAGGGAGGTATGGGGTCTGAAGCAAGCCGGTTGAACGCTAACGTACGATTGCCCCACTGCTACCAATAATTTGGATTTGTAAAGTTTATCAATGTCACTAGCCTTGGACAGTGCTTTTATTTGTTTTTTCAACATTACTTTGATGACAGCACACGAGAGATGCAGATTTTCCAATACCGACTGGTCAATTTGAATGGCGGCCATAGACTTCCGAATATAAAACGACCAGTGGTTCCCTTCTTGGGAAAAAATACCCTGGACAACAGCTTTCAAAGTAAGTGGATGGGCCTTTATAGTCCTACAGTAGTAGTTTACGAAGGACGCCATACTTGCCTATTTTTGGGCCTTCAGACCAAATTCTAGCCTTATTAGGCAACTCCAGAAGTATGTTGATAGTCTGAAAACCAATTTGAATGCTTTGAATTGATACTTCTCCATGGTGTTGGCTAGTTGTCCCGGATAGGCTTCGAGGTGATACCTGATCATTGGTAGGGGAGTTGCTGCTAAGGCTTGTTTATTGGGTCGGTGGAAGGTCTTTGTTTTGTTAATTGAGTTACCAAAGACAAGTACTTTAGTCCTGAAACCATGGGCCACCTTTTTACTGATAGAAGCAATCACAAATATTAGATATGTTACTTGTGTCCATGCACCATCTTCTGCCACCACCTCCCTACATAGTAATGTAAATGTGTACTTGTAAAGCGCACTCTGACCCGGAGGTATCGAGGCGCTGAACGCATACCGCTGTGGAACCCCTCCTGGCTTTCCCTGTAAGATGCCCAGTCCTGGGCAACCCCCAAGGTGAAGCCAGGCATCCCAGCGCTGTTGGGGCCGTTGTGGAGATTAAGCAAGCTATTGCCCAGAGTTGCAGAGTGAGACCCATGAGTTAGTTTAGGCACCGAGGCGAGAAATATCCTGTCCAGGGAAATTGAGCCCAAGAACCGCTGAGGCGGGAATTGAACCCTGGTCCCAGGCCAGATCTCTGCATCAGGGTCTGCCTCTCTAACCATTGTGCCACACTTCTCCATAGTGGCATGGTTAAGAGAGAGCCATAAAATGCACATATTGCTGCACCTGACAACAAATTCCTCTGAAGATCTTGCTCTGCCACAGTCACTATGTTTTGGTTGTTCTACATTTCCAGTTGATGCCAGAATTAAGAAACGCACCATGAAGTAAATTAATATCTAATATCACCCATGACCCTCTAACCTTGGACTTTTAAGTCACGCTATTCACCTGGGGCCAGACGTACGATGGCCTAACACAGTCACAAACAGCAAAAATCGACATTTGCGACCGCAAAATGGGCTGGTACAATGTACCATCCCTATTTTGCGAGTCGGTCACAATTACCGACTCGCAAAATGGGGATTTGCGACTCGCAATCAGGAAGGGGCGTCCCGAGGGCATCCCTTCCTAATTGCGAGTCTCAAGGAGATGTATGATTGTTTTATGACCGCAATTGTGGTCTCAAAACAATCGCAGTTACCTCAATTACAAATTGGTGGTAACCCATTCGCAAACAGGAAGGGGTCCACGGACCACTGCTTGCTCTAAAAAAAAAGAAGGAAAAAATTATTTTTTAAATGCCTGCATTTCAAAAAAATAAAAAACTGATTTATTTAAAAGCAGTCACAGACATGATGGTCTGCTGTCCCCAGCAGGCCACCATCCCTGTGAGTGCAGCCATTCCCAATGGGGTCGCAAATTGCGGCCTACCTCATGAATATTAATGAGGTAGGTCATTTGCGAACCCATCGGGAATTGCAAATAGTGTCATTGACACTTGTGCATTTGGTTTTGCGAATCGCAATTGAGTTGCAAATTGTGAGTCGCAAAAAAATGTGGTCGTACATCTGGCCCTTGATCGGTTTACATATGCAAGGCTTTACAGGACTTTATGCAGCCTGTGCATCCATGATGTATCTCCGCATACTCCTCCACAGTTTCAGTTGCCTCATTCTCAGAATAAACTTTACGATAGACCAAAAAACTGTATATTACAAAATAATATAAAGGTCTTACCCCACTGTAAAATTAACTTCACAAACCTAATAAAAAATGTTTTATGAAAAGGACACGTATTAACAAATTACATAGAAACATTTTGTTACACGCACATATATATATATATATTTTTTTAACTGTGTTAATATTTATTTTTTACTAAAATAACACAGTATATTCGGGATAAATAAAATGCTTTTGTGAGAGTAGTACTAAGGACAGTTTTGTAAATAGATGATACAAAAAAACAATAAATACGTATTGCTACTATCGAAGGATTAGGTTTCAATTCGAGGCAAAATAGTCTATGTCTCACCAGTTGTTAAAATTATACATGTGCTGAACTTCTGAGGAACTGTTTAATTGCTATAAACAGTTGTCAGTATTTTTCGAATGTAACAAAAACACAGTTTCTGCTGCCTTATTAAAGCTAGGTTTCGATCCATACAGTTAGCCATTTATTTCCAGGTGCTGATTTTGAAGCTTAATTTCTATGTTTCCCAAGGGTTATACATTTGTTTGAAATAAAAAAAAACGTAAATATGTTTAATATATATGATAGCTTTGCTGAGAACTGAAATATTACATCCATAAGCACTTTCATTCAAATAATGTGCAGGCAACTTGATTTTGCTTCAATACCAGTCTAACCATTCTACAGAGCCACAGTCACTCATTTTAAGCCTATGAACAAATAATTCCACGTTAATTAGGAATATTATGTTTCTTTTTCATTATATGCAAACTGTAATGATTTTAAAATAAAATTATTTATGTTTAAATAAAACATATTTCATAAAATTATTATTATAGGTTAAACGTTACTGTATAAATGTGAATCAACAGACATATGTCCATGATCTACCTATCTAAGAGTAGTCAACTATATGTTGTATCTTACTTCACTGCCATCGTCTTAATCACTGCCGTCATGCTTTTGTCCAGCATCAACATCACCCTCCGGCAGTGGCTATTATTCGTCTTCTGTGATGAAGCTATGTTGTTCCTTATGGCAATTTGTGTAGCATCCATTCGAGCATTGCAATTTTAAAGACTTCACCAGGAGAGTACATTACAGCACCACTGGTATTACCTAGACGTCTGAAGTGAGCCTTTAGCATGTCAAAAGTATGCTTCACAGGCCCTCTGGTATGTGTGCTTCATTATAACAGACCTAGCCTGGAGTTCTTGGTTGTCAAAAGCCATGTTTGACTTGAATAGGCTGAATCATCTGCCATAAAAATGTATAGGTCAATAATATTTGTATAAACCTTTTAAAATATTGAAGATAAAACGTGAAATTATTATTGTGCACTAATTGAGCAACCATATAGGCTCTCGTTGGTGCTAGGGCTGCAGTCTACTGTGGTACACTGATGTTGATCCTCGAAACCATGCACAGACACTGGTATTAAAGAGGCCTGCAAAGCACACCATCTCCACACCGAATGCATGAAACCGCGCTCGGTACACTTGCTCCCAGTCTAGAGGTGGAAACGTGGTTGGAACTACTGACTGTACGTATGCAACCTTATGTGAAATTCCTCATAAAGCATATAGTTCAGCCTTAATGTTATTCATAATTGTAGCAAAAATAGAGAAGCAGGTGTATTATTCCAAATGCAGAAGCATAACTTTCAGGAACCATTTGAGGACAGAAGAAAGTGTTCATTGAGACATTTCGTTTGATTCTGCAATAGCATCTTGAAATTATCCAGTTCCACAAAAGTACAATACTGCTGTGATCCTAACAAATGGTGATCTTGCAGTTTAAATATTAATATCTGAAATCAGATCTGGTTCCAAATATCTTATAAGGCCAACATTGTGTTGTAGTCCAATCTATATTTCCTAATGATGTGTCTTTCGTGTATGAGATCTAGATCTGGGCGCGCCATGTACACACAGTAGTGGCGTACCCTACCTACAGTTCTTCTCTGTTGGTGAGGATTATGCTGTTTGTGTCTGTTATAAATAAGTGCATACAAAATACTATTACAATATGTACAAATAACATATAAAAAGACGTGTATACAAATAATCAAATAATATGAAATGTGTGGAAAGGTAAAAATACTATATAATTTCTCAGCGGTTTTTCCACCAGGGCAGGGGAGCGTCACCCCCCTGCCCACTGTGAGCCACCGGTGAAAATCATAAAATGGCATTGAAATGATTTCATTGCCATTTTGGTTTTTCCTGATGTGTGCACCGCAGTTCCACCGAGGCAGTAGACTTGTGGGGTGTGTCCTCTGCTGCTGATTGGCAGCATGCAGGGCAAGAGCAGTGGCTGGCTTCTCCAAAGTGTGTATGTCAATGTGGCCGTTTATCTTGACATGGCCAGCCTGACATGCGCACTTTGAAGCTGCCCATCTCGAGTTGTCTTAGAGAGCTGGTTAGAGAGAAAGCACAGGCCTCCAGGGCCTGAAGGAGTGTCCTGCCAACCCCTCCATCCAATCCAGGTGCTTCACTCATGCTGGTTAATAGCATGAGAGCAGTGCCTGGATTGGTTAGGGGAGCTCCACAGGAGGCTGCAGTTTGCAGAACCTTGAGGAGGACGTACAACAGTGGGTAAGTACCTTTTGTTTTATTTTTATTTAAAACTTTAGATTTATTTTGGGTTTTTTGAGGTAGTGGTTGTTTTATTATAGGCTTTTGGAGGGAGGGTGTATTTTATTTTGGGGTTTTGAGGGAGGGAATGTTTTATTAAGGGATTTTGGAGGGGAATGTGTTATTTTGTTTTTTGGGAAGTGGTGGGGTACTTTGCTCACCCCACCACTTTTGAAGGTTACCAGCTGCCCCTGCTTTAACAAGTTTTTAAAAAAATAGGACTATAGGTTATGCATTACTCTCATAAATAAAAATAATACAGTTTAAAATATATATATTGTTCATGATATTACCGATATACTATTAATATTTATATTTTTACATTTCAAATTATGTGTTTTTATAAAATAAATTTAGATTTTGTCATCTGCTATTTGTTGTGTATGCCTCCGTTAGCAACCATGATGGGCCTGCCATTTTTCTGGTTACTTTTAATAATGATGATAAGGGCATCATGGTGGACAAGAAATTAAAACATGACAGCCGTAACATGGCGGATGCCATATGCAGATGCAGGAAATGTCAGTTAATAAAGTCCCTGTTTGCCAGTTTGTTAGAAATGTACCTTTGTGACTATACATGAAAAACATAGCACACTCACCATGGTGGGTGATTTAGTAGTCTGCCATTAATGTACAATCCTCATCCAATAAACAAGCATTATCATTGGTGGATTTAGTTTTGGATTGGTGGAAGTACGTCATCTGCCATGGTATGTCTACCAATGGAAATACTTTACTGTGGCATGCTCGACCTGGCCAGGTTTCTTTAAATGTTCACCTTCCTTTTCATCAATGACTTTCCAACATATCCTCCATTGCTGCTGCCATATTGTTCTGTTTGAATTTAATATGCCTGACGGATGTAGTGACAGCGCACCCAGCTTTACTGTAGAAGATTTAGAGATCTTAGCAGAGGGAGCCCTTGCAAATATTTACAGTTATGTGGCCCAGCAGTCAAACAGGCCAAAAGATAAACCATTATTACATTAAGTTGGTTTCTGTGATATCCAGCTGTAGGCGGTCTGCCCACCACTGTCGCAAGTGGGACCTTGAGATGTCTCCTCCCAGATCAACACTGTAATAGCTTTGCGGTGAGTCCCATGTGTGATCAGCACCCTCAAGCCCGCCGAAAACACAGGCTCTTCATTCATGGTGTCCCAATTTATCTGTACGTGGCCCTGAGTGCATAGTGTAATAAGAAACTACCTGGTCTCCTAGTATGTTGGTTTCTTAATCCCTCAAAGAGGATCCATAGACCTTTGTCAAATAGGTCTCCCCAAGTGTGTATGCCTGCCTCCCACCATGATCTTGGTGATGTGTGAGTTGACAGCAGTCTGGGGGGTCCACAGTGCCAATTCTGGTGCATTCTGGTGTACTGCCCCAAAGTTAAATGCATGTGTCCCAGTTTCATTTTGCCACCACCATGAGTGCATTGCTGGGGAGTGCCAGTCCGCCCTTGTTCCATGAGCCATTGTAACATGTTGGAGCCGTGTAACCATGCCAGGATGTCATCTTGTTCTGGATTTCAGGTACTAGCTATCCAGTGTATTGGCCATTAGAGTTGGGCTGCTGCATAATACAGCTCATAGTTGGAGGCACCCCCCCTCCAACCAAAAGTGAGGTGTAGAGTTTTGACAGTGCCATCCTGCACGTGCCAAAGCATAATATTAATTGGGTCAACTATGAGCACAATTTTCTGGCAAATGGTTGCCTGATTATCACTGACAGAGTCGCAAAAAACTATAACAAGTGCAGAAGGATGAGCATCTAGAAGATAACAACTCTACGCATTGGCGATAGAGGCATGGAGCACATAAGGGAATAGCGTGTTGCTCGGCTGTTACTGCCCTGCCAAGATTACCTTCTAATACGCCCTGTTCATTGTGGTATATATTAATGCTCAACCATTTAAAGATGTTAAATCGCCAGTGCATCTCAACCACCTGCAGTGTTCTCATTTGCATCTCCATCAGTGGTATGAGAGGGAATAAACATGATTTTCCCTAGTCATTAGGAGGCTTGACATTTCTCTGAATTCATTGAGGGAGGCCATCAACAGTTGTAAAATGTGTGAGTTGTTGCAAAGGTACACTAAGGTATTGTTGGCATGAGATACTACGTGCCAACAGTTAGCAATTTTAAAACCCTAGTCTGGAGCTCGGGCCCATAGCAGGCCTGCTAGGACCTCCATAGCTAGAGCAAAAACTAATAGTGAGAGCGGACACCCATGTCTAGTCCCACTTTCAATGAGGAAACTATCTGAGATTACCTTCCCCGTATGGATCTGCGCAGTGAGGAGACATACCCCACCCAGGAACCCCTGGCCTACTCCCATTCTGCTGAGGATCTCCATCAGGAAAAAACAGCTTAGTGTATCAAAGGCCTTCTCTATGTTTAGGGAGGCCACCTAGTGATTTTGTTTCTGTGACTTGGCCTAGTTCATGACGACAAAGAACCTTCCTAAGTTAAGAAACATATTGTGCCCTAGTATGAAGCTTTCTGGTCGTTCTGTACCAGGAGGTGTAAGATAGGCGTCAACTGATTTGCCAGTACCTTTCCCAGTACCTTGCTGTCTAGGTTGAGCAGGGACAGTGGGCAGTAAGATCTGACCACCAGGGGGTCCCTCACAGATTTGGGAAGGACAACTTGTAAGACCTCTTGCATAGAGGAGGGCAGTAGACCCCTAAGTTTAGAGGCGTCTAGTAGTGATAGCAACTGCAGCACCAGTTGTGAGGCATATGTCATATAAAATTCAACTGGCAAGCCATTGTTGCCCAATGTCCTACCCATTTTCATTTGTTTAGGTGCCTGTTTAATTTCAACTAGGAAGGCTGGTACCTCAAGGTCTCCGCCCTACATTTATGTGAGCCTGGGTAGTGCGATTCTATCAAGGAGATTCCCCACTTGGGATTCTTCGTGCTCCTCTGGAGAAGACTACAGGGTGCTGTGATATTCTTTGAATGTGGCAGTGGAGGAGTGTTCTTTGGATGTGTTGCTCTCCTGTGTGACCAGGTGCCTCTTGAACTTGCCTACATCATCCTGGAAAGGGGGTAACTCGAGGTCAAGATAACTAATTCAAGGGTGGCAGAAGGTAGATCCTCATGACAAAACTGTGCAGTTCACCATTTTGGATATTCTGCTCATCCAATATATGTGAAGTACATTATTGTATCTCACCTGTCAAAATATAGGAAAGGCCCTAAATTAGTTTTTTTACATTTTTTGCTGGTGGGCTGCCATCCCAGAAGCTTTTCTGAGGTTTTCCTCTGTGGCACTCTGGTGGATGACTTTTGTCACATTTAGGTCCGTCCACCTGGTTGAGATGTTTGTGCCATCAAAGGAGCCACCTACATAGCATATCCTCTGAAGATATTGAAATCTCCAGCAAGGAGGCAGAGATGTCTTAATTGCATGGGCAATTGTCTGCCTATCCAGTTAAAACAGGGTCCTAAAACATTAAGAGCCTGATTATGAATAAAGTGGTCCTAAGACTGCTGCACCCATGGTGGCGATTCGACCGCTGCAACCTTGGCAGTCCGACTGCCAAATTACAATACTGGCGGTCAGACCACCACAAGAACACCGCCACCTCCAGGGGTGTGGATCCCGACACATTGGTGCTTGTGAAAACCATGTTCAAGCATGGCTTTGCTGTTGTCGGCACTGCCGTGCTGATCACGACTTGCATTTCCACCAGCCTTTTCAGGGTGGGGACCCGCCATGAAAAGACTAGCAGAAACGCAAAGATGGGGCCACAGGGGGGCCTCTGCACTGCCCATGTCCATGTCATAGGCAGTGCAGAGGCCCCATTGCAGAACATTGCGCATTCCGACTGTACTGGCAGCTCTCTCTTAGAGCCAAAGCCAATCCCTCCAAACTGACTGACCTGCCAGCCCCCCGAGAACATCAGAATGCATCAGTCTGGAGGACGCTGGCAGCCTCTAGACTGCTGTATTTGCAGTCCCACAGTCGGACCGCCAAACTCATAATCAGGCTTTAAGTCTTCTGCTACCCTTGCAGGATGGAGGGCTGCCCACCAAAAAGTAAGCATATGTATTAAAGTTTAACAAAATATGTCAGTATATTTTAGAATTTCAATTTTCACGTTTCAATATTATTTTGGAAAATGCATTACTTAATCAAAATCACTGAACAATATCACACCTTCTGTTATTTTTTAACTAGTAATAATATTTATATAAACTTTAAATTCACTGTTTGTCACCGTCCACGACAAGAAGTACCAGTGGGCCATCACAAAAACAGTGCGCTCTCCCTAGGGTCTCTCTGTGCCTCGGCATCGACGTGCACAATTTGAGGCAGGACCTCTGACGGTGGAGTTTCTGGCTTCATTACATCAAATGGGATAGTACACCTAGCAGAAGATGTAGGTGCAGTTCTCAATGACCCCCACTATGCTTCTCATTCTAGTGGTTGCCTGTTTCGTCTTGGCTGAGCAACTACAGGCCAGAATGTAGCAGCAAAGGAGAGAGTATCATAAAAGGAGTGAGTAACCTTAATGAAAAAATTGCTTTGTATGTTGTTTGTGAATAAACTAAAAATGTTGTTTATCCATAGTTAATACATATTTGTTTTATTCATGAAAGAATTCTCACATACAAATCCTTGTTGGCTTGTGTCTACTAAATATTTTAATATTCTGGCCTTTGAAGCAGTAAGCATTTTTGGCCAATATCAATTATATATCAAGTATATTGATAGGTATCTATTCATTAACATTAAAGAACAGGTAGATGTCTTTTGTATTAGGGGTAGCTGGTGGAATGTCTTTAAAAGAGGTTCTTTCCACCTAGCAAACATAACGGCCTAACCAATCTATTTACAATTGGACAACTCTAACTAAATGTCTCATCCTGTGTCTATCGTGTGTATGCCTTCTTTCTAGGGGCAGAGAAGCTTAAATACATTCATCACACGCAGTAAAAAATATCCCTCGTCATTTGGCCAATATATTATTATTTTTATACAAAATGTTATTTTGTGCTATTTTGTGAGTTGGTTACTTGCAAACAAAAAAGTTACAAAATAGGTCTGCTTTCACCAAGATGCACAATTAAAGTGTGGTAAAAGGCTATGCATTGGGTGCAGCTCAATCCACATAAGTGACATACTACCCCACGCAGGAAGCGACATTTTAATATGATGGGCATTTCTCCACCAGAATGACAGATGTGATAACATCTGGTCACATGGCATGACATTGGTCCACCATCCAAGCAAAACATAAGGGTCATTGGGCCTTCTTTGGAGTTTAACCCCTTCGCTGCCAGGCCTTTTCCCCCTCCTGTGCCAGGCCTTTTTTTGCCTATTTGGGGAAGTTCGCGCTTAGGCCCTCATAACTTTTTGTCCACATAAGCTAACCAAGCCAAATTTGCGTCCTTTTTTTCCAACATCCTAGGAATTCTAGAGGTACCCAGACTTTGTGGGTTCCCCTGAAGGAGGCCAAGAAATTAGCCAAAATACAGTGAAAATTTCGTTTTTTTCAAACAATTGGAAAAAGAGGCTGCTGAAGAAGGCTTGTGGTTTTTCCCCTGAAAATGGCATCAACAAAGGGTTTGCAGTGATAAACTCAGCAGCTTCCCAGCTTTCAGGAACAGGCAGACTTGAATCAGAAAACCCAATTTTTCAACACAATTTTGGCATTTTACTGGGACACACCCCATTTTTGCAATTTTTTGTGCTTTCAGCCTCCTTCCAGTCAGTGACAGAAATGGGCATGAAACCAATGCTGGATCCCGGAAACCTAAACATTTCTGAAAAGTAGACAAAATTCTGAATTCATCAAGGGGTCATTTGTGTAGATCCTACAAGGGTTTCCTACAGAAAATAACAACTGAAAAAGAAAAATATTGAAATTGAGGTGAAAAAAACATCAATTTTTCTCTACGTTTTACTCTGTAACTTTTCCCTGCAATGTCAGATTATCGAAAGCAATATACCGTTATGTCTGCTGGACTCCTCTGGTTGCGGGGATATATAGGGATTGTAGGTTCATCAAGAACCCGAGGAACCCAGAGCCAAATAAATGAGCTGCACCCTGCAGTGCATTTTCATTCTATACCGGGTATACAGCAATTCATTTCCTGAAATATAAAGAGTAAAAAATTGCTATCAAGAAAACCTTTGTATTTCCAAAAAGGGCACAAGATAAGGTGTTGAGGAGCAGTGGTTATTTGCACATCTCTGAATTCCGGGGTGACCATACTAGCATGTGAATTACAGGGCATTTCTCAAATAGATGTGTTTGTTACACACTCTCCTATATTTGGAAGGAAAACATTTAGAAAAAGACAATGGGCAATAACACTTGTTTTGCTAATCTATGTTCCCCCAAGTCTCCCGATAAAAATGATACCTCACTTGTGTGGGTAGGCCTAGCGCCCGCGACAGGAAACGCCCCAAAGCGCAACGTGGACACATCCAATTTTTTGAAAGAAAATAGAGGTGATTTTTGCGAAGTGCCTACCTGTAGATTTTGGCCTCTAGCTCAGCCGGCACCTAGGGAAACCTACCAAACCTGTGCATTTCTGAAAACTAGAGACCAAGGGGAATCCAAGATGGGGTGACTTGTGGGGCTCGGACCAGGTTCTGTTACCCAGAATCCTTTGCAAACCTCAAAATTTGGCTAAAAAAACATGTTCCTCACATTTCTGTGGCAGAAAGTTCTGGAATCTGAGAGGAGCCACAAATTTCCTTCCACCCAGCGTTCCCCCAAGTCTCCCGATAAAAATGATACCTCACTTGTGTGGGTAGGCCTAGCGCCCGCGACAGGAAAGCCCCAAAGCGAAACGTGGACACATCCAATTTTTTGAAAGAAAACAGAGGTGATTTTTGCGAAGTGCCTACCTGTAGATTTTGGCCTCTAGCTCAGCCGGCACCTAGGGAAACCTACCAAACCTGTGCATTTCTGAAAACTAGAGACCTAGGGGAATCCAAGATGGGGTGACTTGTGGGGGTCGGACCAGGTTCTGTTACCCAGAATCCTTTGCAAACCTCAAAATTTGGCTAAAAAAACACATGTTCCTCACATTTCTGTGGCAGAAAGTTCTGGAATCTGAGAGGAGCCACAAATTTCCTTCCACCCAGCGCTCCCCCAAGTCTCCCGATAAAAATGATACCTCACTTGTGTGGGTAGGACTAGCGCCCACGAAAGGAAATGGCCCAAAACACAACGTGGACACATCAAATTTTTTCATAGAAAACAGTGCCTACCTGTGGATTTTGGCCTGTAGCTCAGCCGGCACCTGGGGAAACCTAGCAAACCAGCGCATTTTTGAAAACTAGAAACCCAGGGGAATCCAAGATGGGGTGACTTGCGGGGCTCTGACCAGGTTATGTTACCCAGAATCCTTTGCAAACATCAAAATTTGGCCAAAAAAACACTTTTTCCTCTCATTTCGGTGACAGAAAGTTCTGGAATCTGAGAGGAGCCACAAATTTCCTTCCACCCAGCGTTCCCCTAAGTCTCTCGATAAAAATGGTCCCTCACTTCTGTGGGTAGGCCTAGCGCCCACGAAAGGAAATGGCCCAAAACACAACGTGGACACAGCATATTTTTTCACAGAAAACAGGTGTTTTTTGCAAAGTGCCTACCTGTGGAGTTTGGCCTCTAACTCAGCCGGCCCCAGGGGGGGGCAGAAATGCCCTAAAATAAATTCCCCCCCCCAAACCACCCCTGCCCGGGAGCAACCCTTGCCTACGGGGTCGCTCCCCCTGCGTGACATTGGCGGCAAAAAACAAATCCCCGGTGCCTAGTGGTTTCTGCCCCCTTGGGGTCAGATTGACCTAAAATCGGCCAATCTGCCCCCAAGGGGGGCAGAAATGGTCTAAATACAATTTGCCCCCCAGGGGAGCGACCCTTGCCTGATCGGTCGCTCCCCATCTCTAAAAAAACAAACAAACAAAAAAAAATTGCCCTGGCGCCTTGAGGTTTATGCCCCCAGGGGGGGGCAGAAATGGCCTAAAATAAATTTGCCCCCCCCAACCCTCCCCCACCTCCGGGAGCGACCCTTGCCTACGGGGTCGCTCCCCCTGCGTGACATTGGCGCCAAGAAACAAATCCCCGGTGCCTAGTGGTTTCTGCCCCCTTGGGGGCAGATTGACCTAAAATCGCCCAATCTGCCCCCAAGGGGGGCAGAAATGGTCTAAATACAATTTGACCCCCAGGGCAGCGACCCTTGCCTGATGGGTCGCTACCCATCTCTAAAAAAACAAACAAACAAAAAAAAACACAAAAAAAAATTTGCCCTGGCGCCTAGAGGTTTCTGCCCCCCCTGGGGGCAGAAATGGCCTAAAATAAATTTGTCCCCCCAACCTCCACCCCCCCCCGCCGGCAGCGACCCTTGCCTACGGGGTCGCTCCCCCTGCGTGACATTCGCGCCAAAAAACAAATCCCTGGTGCCTAGTGGTTTCTGCCCCCTTGGGGGCAGATTGACCTAAAATCGGCCAATCTGCCCCCAAGGGGGGCAGAAATGGTCTAAATACAATTTGCCCCCCAGGGTAGCGACCCTTGTCTGATGGGTCGCTCCCCATCTCTAAAAAAACAAACAAACAAAAAAAAATTGCCCTGGCGCCTAGAGGTTTCTGCCCCCAGGGGGGGCAGAAATGGCCTAAAATAAATTTGCCCCCCAACCCTCCCCCACCTCCGGGAGCGACCCTTGCCTACGGGGTCGCTCCCCCTGCGTGACATTGGCGCCAAAAAACAAATCCCCGGTGCCTAGTGGTTTCTGCCCCCTTGGGGGCAGATTGACTTAAAATCGCCCAATCTGCCCCCAAGGGGGGCAGAAATGGTCTAAATACAATTTGCCCCCAGGGGAGCGACCCTTGCCTGATGGGTCGCTCCCCATCTCTAAAAAAACAAACAAACAAACAAAAAAAATAATTGCCCTAGCGCCTAGAGGTTTCTGCGCCCCCCCGGGGGCAGATCGGCCTAATAATAGGCCGATCTGCCCCCGGGGGGGCAGAAATGGCCTAAAATAAATTTGCCCTCCCAACCCTCCCCCCCTCCGGGAGCGACCCTTGCCTACGGGGTCGCTCCCACTGCGTGACATTGGCGCCAAGAAACAAATCCCCGGTGCCTAGTGGTTTCTGCCCCCTTGGGGGCAGATTGACCTAAAATCGCCCAATCTGCCCCCAAGGGGGGCAGAAATGGTCTAAATACAATTTGACCCCCAGGGCAGCGACCCTTGCCTGATGGGTCGCTCCCCATCTCTAAAAAAACAAACAAACAAAAAAACAAAAAAAAAATTGCCCTGGCGCCTAGAGGTTTCTGCCCCCCCCCTGGGGGCAGATCGGCCTAATAATAGGCCAATCTGCCCCCAGGGGGGACAGAAATGGCCTAAAATAAATTTGCCCCCCCAGGGAGCGCCCCTTGCCTAAGGGGTCGCTCCCCTTGCGTGAAATTCACGCAAAGAAAAAACTTCCTGGTGTCTAGTGGTTTCTGCCCCCCTTGGGGGCAGATTGGCCTCATCAAAATAGGCCAATCTGCCCCCAAGGGGGAGAGAAATGGCCTAAATATAAATTTCCCCCAAGGGGAGCCACCCTTGCCTAAGGGGTCGCTCCCCACCTAAAAAAAATTACAAAAACATAAAAAAAAAAAAAAAAAATGGTCTCTGGTGCCTAGAGGTTTCTGCCCCAGGGGGAGCAGAAAAGGCCTTCCTGAAAAAATGCCCCCCCCGGGAGCGACCCTTGCCCAAGGGGTCGCTCCCTTATGTGAATTTCACCACAAAAAAAAAAAATCCCTGGTGTCTAGTGGGGTTTCAAAAGCCGAATTGCAAGCAATTCGGCTTTTGAAACCCTGGGAGAGACTTCAAAGGGAAGGAAATACATTTCCTTCCCTTTGAAGCCCCTCCGGGCCTCCCCCAGTGATTGAAAGAGAAATGCTTTTGCATTTCTCTTTCAATCGCGCTGGAAGCAGAGCTTCCAGCGCGATGGGGGAGGCCCCTGTGACAAATCAGCGCGCGCTCGCGCGCTGACGTCACAGGGGGGGGTCGGGGTGGAAGGGGAAGGTCTTGGGGGGAGGGGGGTGCACGGGAGGCGCGCTAGCGCTCCCCCAAGTTCCACTGTGCCTTGGACGAGGTGACCTCGTCCAAGGCACAGGGGAACTGTAGCCTTGGACGAGGTCACCTCGTCCAAGGCACAGAACAGGTTAAGAGAATGGATACTCTGCACTAATGTAGTGGATGATCTGTTCGCCGTATTACAAGTGCATTAAAGCTTATGAAGCTTGTAATATTGTGACTGGGATAGCTGCCACATTCAGTTAGACTATCCCATCTGCAAAACTCTAAGGAAGAACCCATAGAAAAATATATTTTAAAAAACCAACATAACACCTTGATATATGTTCTTAATCTACATGAGCAACGTGTCGGTTCATCCAGAAAAGCTACAATACTTAGGCCCTCATTACAACCCTGGCGGTCGGTGTTAAAGCGGCGGTAATACCGTCAACTGCCCGACAGTAAAAAAAGGGAATCAAGACCATGGCGGAAACCGCCAACACAGACAGCCACTTTAACACTCTGACCACCACGGTGGTAGAAACAAACACTGTGGCGGTAACCGCCAACAGACTGGTGGAAGACAATGTACCACCCACTGTATTACAAGGCACCAATCACCCATCTTTTCCGGGGCGGTACCAACACCATCAAAAGCACAGCGGAAACAGTACACAGAAGGGAAACCACTCACCTCTCAAAGACGGCGGCAACGACCATGGTGAGTACTGCACCTAGCACACAGGGGAGGGGGGGAGGAAAAACAGAGTGACACACACACGCAACACGCCACACCCCCACCACCACCTTCACCCCCAACACCATACACACAAATACATGCAGCAACATTACACATACAACCTGTAGCCCTCTGGAACAGTGATACTCAAAGTACGGCCCGGGGGCCGCATGCGGCCCTTTTGACTTTTACATGCGGCCCCCCAGGGCAGCAGTAGCACTAGGTTGCTGTTTACTGAACTCAACAGGCAATACTTTGTTTAAACATTATTGAAGATAAAGAAAGGAAGTAAGGAATGAGTCCTGAACCGCTTAACTGCAGGAACACTTTTATTTTTTAAAGAAATCTTGCAGCAAGTGTCTGCAACTATGATAAGGGTCCATAAAATTTCAAAAAGTGTTTTTCATTTACACACAGGACCATTTAATCTTAGTACTTCAGATTATATCAGTGCATGGAGAAGTATTTTTTTTTTTTAGAACAACAGATTTCAAATATAAATTCAGAAACATTCATTCATACACCCACCTTGATAACAATGCCAATAATTAATTAAGTCAGTTATTATCTGCAATCTTTGATTGGCCTGATGTGCTACTATACCTGAACAACTTCCTAGTTTTTTTCAATAAAACACAGGAGAAGGATTCGCACAGCACACATGCATTGTGGGGTCCTCCTACATGCAATAATGAAGGGAACGTGAAATATAACAGTTGCCTAGAATCACACAATTTGGTAAAGTGGGGAAGCTTGGATGAATGCCAGATTTTCTGGTTTCACATTGAGTGATTCAGCCGCTAGATCTATATGCTTTGCTGCCCCTTACACCCCCCATAATGCCACAACCCCTCCCCATCCAGAGGCCCCTCCTCCCTTTGATCACCACGCTGCTTGCATCAGTGTGGCCCACGGTCACACCACCGACCAAAGTTTGTGGCCCCTGGGAAAATGTTTGTGAGTACCCATGCTCTGGAAGAACGCAAGGACAAAAGGAAATTATTGTAACGAGTGTAATCATCGAAAATTCAGATATGGAAACAGGTCTGTAACAGATCATTATATACAAATATGTACAGCAACTACACAAGTCCGGATAGTGTTCCATTCATTGTCCGTGGACCAGTGGTCCCAAAATGCATGGGCGAAGTCCACACATGATACCTGCCTCAAAATGGAGAGAACACTGCTGGGGCATCAGGTCGAAAAAAACAGGCACCTCAGGGGGAAGGGGCGGGGGCACCTCAGCCGGATGATGGGACAACGCCACTACTCCTTGAGGGGGCCCCATGCCCACTATTTGGTCCTGGGGAGTGCAAAGCCACAGTCTCACAAGTCTCTCAAGTGGGTGGGTTGCCCACTGTTTGGTCCTGGGGAGTGCAAAGCCACAGTCTCACAAGTCTCTCAAGTGGGTGGGTTGCCCACTGTTTGGTCCTGGGGAGTGCAAAGCCTAGTCTCTCAAGTCTTTCAAGTGGGTGGGTTGGCCACTGTTTGGTCCTGGGGAACGCAAAGCCACAGTCTCTCCAGTGGATGCTGTTCTCCACTGGTTCTGGATGGGGCTTGGTGCCCAGAGTGCTTCATCCTGCCAAGGACTGGGGTAGTGGATGCTGTTCCCCACTGGTTCTGGAGGGGGCTTGGTGCCCAGAGTGCTTCATCCTGCTAAGGACTGGGGTAGTGGATGCTGTTCTCCACTGGTTCTGGAGGGGGCTTGGTGCCCAGAGTGCTTCATCCTGCCAAGGACTGGGGTAGCGGATGCTGTTCTCCACTGGTTCTGGAGGGGGTTGGTGCCCAGGGTGCTTCATCCTGCTAAGGACTGGGGTAGTGGATGCTGTTCTCCACTGGTTCTGGAGGAGGTTTGGTGCCCAGAGTGTTTCACCCTGCCAAGGACTGGGGTAGTGGATGCTGTTCTCCACTGGTTCTGGAGTGGGCTTGGTGCCCAGAGTGCTTCATCCTGCTAAGGACTGAGGTAGTGGATGCTGCTCTCCACTGGTTCTGGAAGGGGCTTCGTGCCCAGAGTGCTTCACAAGGTGTGTGGCAGTTCCCATTCCCGCACCTGGGTGTCAGAGCCACGAGATTTCCTGGGAACAGGTAGCATGATACTCCATGGAGGCAGAGACACACTCCACCCTCTGGCGAGATAGCCTGCTATCTGCTGGTACTGCAAGTGCTGGTTGTGGTGCCTCATGTATACTGTGCAGGGTCCAGGACGTCTCCTGCAGCCTCGAACGACTGCCCACTGGGGATGATGGTCATGTGGGCTGTGGTGGCACAGTCTGAGTACTTCGTGGGGCAAGTGGCGGTGGTTGCGGCGGTGTCAGCGGCGGAGAAGCTGGCGGTGGTGCATGTGTCAGCACCTGCGGAGGGAGACACCAGGACGTCTCCTGCAGCCTCTGATGGTTGCCCACTGGGAATGATGCTGGGGACTGTAGCAGAGGCAGCAGACGGGCAGGTGGGCGTGCAGGTGGCGGTGCAGGTGGCGGTGGTTGCTGCAGTGACCACCGCAGTACAGGTTGCTGTTCTGTCCTGCAGAAGGGGTGTCACCAGTCCCTCACCCTGAGGCTCCGTGCCCTGAGCTGACTTCCCTTTAGCCTTGTGTCCCTTCCCCACCTTGGAAGTCGCTGCTGGGACCTTGGCACTGTCCTCTTTTGTCTTGGAGGAGGCCTTGCTGCTTGGTTGGTGCGGCTTTTCCCTACGGCATGGTGTCCCCTTCTTCACCTTGGCAGGCGGCGGAATAGGGTGATCCTTGGCCTCACTAGGTGGCACACTGGCAGTGCTGATGGGTGAGGCCCGCGAAGTTACAGGACTTGCAGGGACCACAGTGCTTGAGGATTTCGTGGCTGAGGTGCTGGGCTAGGATCTGGACATCCTGGCCCTAGGGGAAGGACAGGGGGGAGAGGTGTAGGGAAGAGGTCAAAGTTAGTGAGGAAAAGTTTTTTAGACACACTGGGACGGGAAGATGGAGGGGGTTTGGGAGTGGAGGAAGAGGTAGTGGTTGTAGGAGGTGTACGTCTACTGAATTTGGGTGAGGGTGCATGGGCTGGAGGCTGTTGTGAGGTAGATGGCCGTTGAGTGGCTGTGTGCTGGCGTTTGTGTACTTTGGGAGGAGGGCTCACAGACACACTGGGAGAGGACACAGGGGAAGTGTGAATGGTAGTGGGGGTGATGATTGCACATGAGCGGTGTTTGGTGATGGGAGTGCTGGTGATGGAGGTGGTGGCTGAGGATGTAGTGCATGCAGGTGTGAGTGGAGATGAGACTGGGAGGGAGGACGTGGAGGAGGGGGACACAGTGGAGGCAGTGGATGTTGGTGTGTCTGCATGGGGATGGTGCTAGTGTGAGTGCCTGTGGGATGTGTGGTGCTTATGTTTGCCATGTCCACTCTTGTGTGTTGATGAGTGTGCATGCTGGTCTGATGGTGTACTTGGGATAGGCTGAGGTACAGGGGATTGGGTCTGGGTAGTGGAAGTTGGAGGTGGGAGGCTGAACACAGGGACAATGGCTGCCATCAGTGCTGAGGCCAGAGCCTGAAATGCTCTCTGTTGCGTTGCCACATCAGAATGAATGCCCTCCAGGTATGCATTTGTTTGCTGCAAATGCCTCTCAACACCCTGGATGGCATTCAAAATGGTTGATTGCCCAACAGTGAGGGATCTCAGGATGTCAGTAGCCTCCTCACTGAGGGCAGCAGGGCTGACTGGGGCAAGGCCTCAGGTGCGTGGGGTGAAGGAAATGCCCACCCTCCGGGGTGAGCGGGCAAGGGAAACTCGATGAGGGGCTGCTGGGAGGGCGGTGCTGGTGGGGGGGTGGCGGCTGTACCTGTTGTTGCGATGGGCTCAGAGGTGCCCGCCACTGCAAGGGAGCTCCCATCAGAGGAGGAGTCGCTGTCGCTGGTGTCTCCTCCTGTCCCCGTCGTGGAGCTCTCCTCGCCCTCTGTCCCACTGGTGCCTTCAGACTCCGTAAATTCACCCTCCAGGACCATGTGGGTTGCAGCTCCCTCCTGCTCCGGTGCCACTGCTTCTCCACCAGATTATGCTATTGCACAGAAGGACAGGGTGACAAAACAAAAAGGGGGGGAAAGACAGAGGAGAGACATGGTCAATGCCTGCAACAACACCACAGTTGGCGGATACAACACACAGGGAGCAGCCCTATGCACTAGGCCATGCACTAACAGTTCAGGGGAAATTCACATGCCCATGGTGGACTGTGCCTATACCCATTTGATGCACACCTGGAACCCACAGGAGCCTGTCTAGGTGTAGATGGCCACTACCACTTTTGGGGTTGGACTGGCACTCAGCCTGCCTTACAATGGATCTACCCTGGCACGCTTGCCATACCCTAAGGGAACCCACAGTCCTCTTCCCACACCCAGAAACCTCATAAAGTGCGCAGAGTCAGCTGCATGAGACTGTACTCACCCCCTTGTGGCTGCTGTGATGCCCTCAAGCGCCTATCGAACTCCTGAAATGCCACCGACAGGATCCGGTACATCAGGGGGGGTCATGGTGCGACGGGCACCCCTTCCACGTTTGGAGGCCACCGAGCTGGACCTTTGCTGTCTTCTTGGTTCAGCGGCGCAGGTCCTACCATCTTTTGCAGCAGTGGGTGCTCCGTCTATGGTAGACCCCCAGGGTCTGCACTTCCTTGGCGAAGGCACGCCAAATACCCTTCTTCTGGTGGCCACAACCTCCCACCCTGGCCCACAAACACATACACTGACCATCCTCACATGCTGGCCTCTGCCCACCCCCCACCTGTATGTTCCATCGACGCCACTCCATACATTCATGTCCCATCCATCATGCTCACAGTGTACTTACCTGTTTGTCTGGTGGACCGCAGAGTTGCGTGTACTGGGGGAGGACCCCATCCACCAGTTTCTCCAACTCTTCCACAGTGAAGGCAGGGGCCCTTTCCCCAGACACTGTAGCCATTGTCGCTTCCAGACTCAGGTCACAGCAGCACTTGCAGCGTAGGTCCTCTCCTGTTGAAGGTCAGGTGTCAAGTGAGTGAACAGATAGAAAATGGCAGTCACGTCCGCGGCGGTGCGTACCGTCACCACCGGCGTACATCGTCATTGGCTCCTGGAACCCATAGGGCCCAATGATAACCAATGCTGAATTGCACTGCGGTCTTCGTCCACCTACCGCGACGTGTACAACGCCAGGGAAGTTACCTCATTTCCCCTTGTCCCTCCTTACAGGTCAGGCAGCCGCCATTTCTGGTGGCCACATGGCAGGCCAACTAACTGCGTCACAGCAGTTTTGTGCAGGAATACAGATAAACAGCACTAAACACAGATTACATCACATTTGTTCTAAACACCCTTGTGAAACCTCTGTGGTGTATGACCCTCTGCTCACCCTTCACCTCCATATGGCATGTCCGCTGGGGCAGATGATGAGATGGCGTCATCCTCCGGTATACAGACCCCTGGTGGACCTGTCGACAATGGAAGACAGACACATCGTTATCACCTACAGACATGAACTGTGTGCCCAGTTGGAGCCAGACCTGATGTCAGCTATCCGCCATGCCACGAGAATCCCCCCTCTAGTGCAGGTCCCGTCAGAACTCCATTTCCTGGCCTGTGGGTCCTTTCAAACAACAGTGGCCATGGCATCAGCGATGTCACAGCCAATGTTCTCTAACGTGTTGTCCAGAGTGTTGTCTGCCCTGCTGAAACACAGGCACAGCTACATCGTTTTCACCCAGGTAGAGGATTTGCCCACATTGAAAGGTGACTTCTATGCCCTGGGACATATCCCCAACATCATTGGTGCCATTGATAGTACACATGTGGCATTTGTCCCCCCCCGCAGGAATGAACAGGTGTACAGAAACAGCAAAAGCTACCATTCGATGAATTTGCATATGGTGTGTTTGGCAGACCAGTACATCTCCCATGTGAATGCCTGGTATCCTGGCTCAGTGCATGATGCTTACATTTTGAGGAATAGCAGCATCCCTTATGTGATGGGGCAACTCCCCGGAGGCACTGTGTGTGGCTAATAGGTTAGCCCAAGGTCCCACCACAGATTACATAGGTTTCTGGGTATGGTAGAGTTCCTAATGGTTGGTGTGTGTCTCACAGTTGTCCCTCGATATTTGCAGGTGACTCTGGTTACCCCAACCTGTCATTGCTACTGACCCCAGTGAGGAATCCCAGGAAAGGGCAGAGGAACGCTACAATGAGGCACATGGGCGAACTAGGAGGATAATTGAGCGTACTTTCGGCCTCCTGAAGACCAGGTTCCGGTGCCTCCATCTGACAGGTGGCTCCCTATACTACTCACCGAAGAAGGTGTGCCAGATAATCGTGGCATGCTGTATGTTTCACAACCTGGCTTTGCAACACCAGGTGCCTTTGTTGCAGGAGGATGGGCCTGATGTTGGTCTTGTGGCAGCTGTGGAGCCTGTGGACAGTGAAGAAGAGGAGGCAGAAGAAGAAGATATAGACAACCGAAACAACATCATCATGCAATACTTCCAGTGAGACACAGGTAAGAGACTGGAACTGCTCCTTTCATATCAGACTACTGTAGGACATTGCATGATTCTGCCTTTTTGCTTCTGTGTATGGACCCTGACAGTTCACTTTGGCTTTCCATTTTACAGATCTGTGTACCAATTTCTGTCTTCTGCTATGTTTACTGCTGCCCAACAACTGTCTAACATTGGTATGTGAAAATGAACATTGACATTGCTATTTTTCTGAGAGGTTGCAATAACAAATTTGTGAAAGTACAGACTGACTCCAGATTGTTTTGTGATTCAAGGGTGTTTATTTCTGTGCTAATAAGTGGAGGGAGCTGTGCAATGGGCTGGGGGTGATGGTGGAGGAATGTCCATGGTGGAGCCCAGTCTATTGGCATCACAGGTGCATTGTTCAAGGGGGCATAGGAAGTAGAGTAATGGCAGTTGAAGGTGGACAGGGTAACAGAGTGGGACAGAAGGGTGACAATCAGGAGAGGCTTATTTCCTGGTGGGGGTCTTGGCAATGTTCTCTGTCTTGTTCCTGGATCTTAGGGCCCATTTGCAGGGTGGTTCTCCTTCTGCAGGGGGTAAGGTGCTGGTGGCCTCTTGTTCCTGTGGCAGGACCTCCTGTCCACTAGCGCCGGCAGAGGTGGAGGGCTGTTCATCATTCAGGCTAGTGTCAGGGGCCCCTTTGGTGTGCCAATGTGTCCCTCTTAGTGTTGGCCATGTCTGCCAGCACCCCTGCAATGGTGACCAGGGGGTTGTTAATGGACTTCAAGTCCTCCCTGATCCCCAGGTAGTATTCCTCTTGCAGCCGCTGGGTCTCCTGGTACTTGGCCAGTACTGTGCCCATGGTCTCCTGGGAATGATGGTATGCTCCCATGATGTTGGAGAGTGCCTCGTGGAGAGTGGGTTCCCTGGGCCTGTCCTCCCCCTGCCGCACAGCAGTCCTCCCAGCTTCCCTGTTATCCTGTGCCTCTGTCCCCTGAACAGTGTGCCCACTGCCACTGACCTCAGGTCCTTGATTGTCTTGGGTTAGTGGGGTTGCCTTGGGTCCCTGTAGTGGTGGACACACTGCTGATTGACATGTCCTGGGGACAGAGGGATGGGCCCGCTGAGTGGGTGCTGTGCTGGTGTTTCCTGAAGGAGAAGGTTCTGTGGTTGTTTGTGACAGTGGCAGTGGAACCGACTGTCCTAAGGTCCCAGATGGGCCGGGCTGGTCATCTTGATCCAGCCGTGCAGAGCTTCTGTCGTCACTGTGGGGGACTGGATATGTGTGGCACCTCCTGTCCAGGGACGTTGGGTAGGGGTCCTGTTGGGGGTAAATGCATAGTTATTGTATCTGTGTGTGCCATCTTGTCCAATGTGTGAGTTACCCTCTACTCCTGTGCTTGGCTTATTGTCTTTGGCCTTGTGTGATTGTTAATTTTGGGACCTGGGTGAGTATCTGTACTGGACATGCTTTGCTGATGGGTGTCCATGCATTGGTGTGACATGCAGGGCTTGGTTTAGGGATGTGTGGATTGTGATAGTGTGGTATCTGTGGGGTTTTGGGTTGATGGGTGTGAGGGTTGGGCTAGGAGTTTGTGATGGCATGCAGGTAGGGTGGGGGGATATAGTAGTAAAGATATGACTTACCAGAGTCCAATCCTCCTGCTACTCCTGCGAGGCCCTCAGGATGCATGATCGCCAAGACTTGCCCCTCCTATGTTGTTAGTTGTGGGGGAAGAGGTGGGGTTCCACAGCCAGTCCTCGGTACTGCTACCTGGTGTCTGGATACCACGGAACGCACCTTCCCCCGTAGGTCGTTCCACCTCTTCCTGATGTCATCCTGTGTTCTTGGATGCTGTCCCACTGCGTTAACCCTGTCGACAATTCTCCGTCATAGCTCCATCTTCCTTGCAATGGATGTCTGCTGCACCTTTGATCCGAACAGATGTGGCTTAACCCGGATGATTTCCTCCACCATGACCCTGAGCTCCTCCTCAGAAAACCTGGGGTTTCTTTGAGGTGCCACGATGTGGTGTGGGTGATGTGTGAGGTGCTGTTTGTTGTGATGTGTGATGTGTTGTGTTGGGGTGTGCTGTTTGAGGTGCATGGATGTTGTATGAGTGATGGTGTTGTATGCCTGTGGATGCTGGTGTTGTGTTTGCTATTCTCTTTCTCTGTGCTTCTTCCAAAAATGTTGTTGTAAGAGGTTGTGGGTTGTGTGGGTGTGTGTTTTATATTGGATTGGGTGTGTGGGTGTGGTGTGTGTGTATGTGTATCAGGTGTGTGTATTTTGAATTGTCCAATGTGGCTGTGTTTTGTAAGTGTGTGTGTATTTTGAGCGCAGCGGTGTGTACCGCTAATGGATTACCGCGGTTGAATGACCGCCACGTTGATTCGTGGGTCGTGATAGTGTGGGTGTAGTTCTGTTGGCATGGCGTTGTAAGTTTTGCTATCGCCAGTTTATCACTGACCTTTGGTGTGATGGACTTGTGTGGGTGTCTCTATTGTGGCAGATTACGAGCTGTGGGTCATAATACCTGTAGCAGAGTTCCGCTGTGGCCATGGCATCTTGACAGCCGTCAGCACGGCAGTAAGCGGGATTTACCGCCATGGTTGTAATGAGGCCCTTAATATGTTGTGACATATGTCAATATTAAACGTTTTTGCAACCTGGAAAGGAACAGAAGAAAGTGCTGATGAGTTTGTAACAATAATAAACTATAACAGTCTAAATTTACACTCTACCAGTCGCATAAGTAGAGGTGATGTGAACTTTTTAGATTTTAAAAAATATATACTATTAAGAGTAAATTATTACAGCAAAAGGTGTGCTTGCGGTAAATTTTGACCATGACTGGTGTGTAATTTTGTGATGTGGCATAATAGCATAATCTGGGGAATTTCACATAATAAAAGTAATGCAAAATTACTTTTCAGAGTTATGGACTGATGTAGAGTTTGGTGGAAGGGTCACTCTGTCACGACGGTGATGGATATCCCGTTAGCCAAACTATAAATCCCATTACATTATGTGGGATTTATATTTCGGCAGGCGGGATATCTGTCACCGTTGTAATGGAGTAACTCCTCTGAAAAACAGTAGATCAGGCCCTGTAGTGGTGGACACACTGCTGATTGATGTGTCCTGGGGACAGAGGGATGGGCCCGCTGAGTGGGTGCTGTGCTGGTATTTCCTGAAGGAGAAGGTTCTGTGGATGTTTGTGACAGTGGCAGTGGAACCGACTGTCCTAAGGTCCCAGATGGGCCGGGCTGGTCATCTTGGTCCAGGCGTGAAGAGCTTCTGTCGTCACTGTGGGCCTCTTCTGTGGGGGACTGGATATGTGTGGCACCTCCTGTCCAGTGACGTTGGGTAGGGGTCCTGTTGGGGGGTAAATGCATAGTTATTGTATCTGTGTGTGCCATCTTGTCCAATGTGTGAGTTACCCTCTACTCCTGTGCTTGGCTTATTGTCTTTGGCCTTGTGTGATTGTTGATTTTGGGACCTGGGTGAGTATCTGTACTGGACATGCTTTGCTGATGGGTGTCCATGCATTGGTGTGATATGCAGGGCTTGGTTTAGGGATGTGTGGCTTGTGATAGTGTGCTATCTGTGGGGTTTTGGGGTGATGGGTGTGAGGGTTGGTCTAGGAGTTTGTGATGGCATGCAGGTAGGGTGGGGGGATATAGTAGTAAAGATATGACTTACCAGAGTCCAAACCTCCTGCTACTCCTGCGAGGCCCTCAGGATGCATGATCGCCAAGACTTGCTCCTCCTACGTTGTTAGTTGTGGGGGAAGAGGTGGGGTTCCACAGCCAGTCCTCTGTACTGCTACCTGGTGTCTGGATACCACGGAACACACCTTCCCCCGTAGGTCGTTCCACCTCTTCCTGATGTCATCCTGTGTTCTTGGATGCTGTCCCACTGCGTTAACCCTGTCGACAATTCTCCGTCATAGCTCCATCTTCCTTGCAATGGATGTCTGCTGCACATTTGATCCGAACAGGTGTGGCTTAACCCGGATGATTTCCTCCACCATGACCCTGAGCTCCTCCTCAGAAAACCTGGGGTTTCTTTGAGGTGCCACGATGTGGTGTGGGTGATGTGTGACGTGCTGTTTGTTGTGATGTGTGATGTGTTGTGTTGGGGTGTGCTGTTTGAGGTGCATGGATGTTGTATGAGTGATGGTGTTGTATGCCTGTGGATGCTGGTGTTGTGTTTGCTATTCTCTTTCTCTGTGCTTCTTCCAAAAATGTTGTTGTAAGGGGTTGTGGGTTGTGTGGGTGTGTGTTTTATATTGGATTGGGTGTGTGGGTGTGGTGTGTGTGTATGTGTATCAGGTGTGTGTATTTTGAATTGTCCAATGTGGCTGTGTTTTGTAAGTATGTGTGTATTTTGAGCGCAGCGGTGTGTACCGCTAATGGATTACCGCGGTTGAATGACCGCCACGTTGATTCGTGGGTCGTGATAGTGTGGGTGTAGTTCTGTTGGCATGGCGTTGTAAGTTTTGCTATCGCCAGTTTATCACTGACCTTTGGTGTGATGGACTTGTGTGGGTGTTTCTATTGTGGCAGATTACGAGCTGTGGGTCATAATACCTGTAGCAGAGTTCCGCTGTGGCCATGGCATCTTGACAGCCGTCAGCACGGCAGTAAGCGGGATTTACCGCCATGGTTGTAATGCGGGCCTTAATATATTGTGACATATGTCAATATTAAACGTTTTTGCAACCTGGAAAGGAACAGAAGAAAGTGCTGATGAGTTTGTAACAATCATAAACTATAACAGTCTAAATTTACACTCTACCAGTCACATAAGTAGAGGTGAGGTGAACTTTTTAGATTTAAAAAAGTATATACGATTAAGAGTAAATTATTACAGCAAAAGGTGTGCTTGCGGTAAATTTTGACCATGACTGGTGTGTAATTTTGTGATGTGGCCTAATTGCATAATCTGGGGAATTTCACATAATAAGAGTAATGCAAAATTACCTTTTAGAGTGACTGATGTAGAGTTTGGTGGAAGGGTCACTCTGTCACGACGGTGATGGATATCCCGTTAGACAAAATATAAATCCCATTACATTATATGGGATTTATATTTCGGCGGGCGGGATATCTGTCACCGTTGCAATGGAGTAACTCCTCTGACAAACTGTAGATCAGGCCCTAAGCCTAGGATAAAACAGATTAAGGGGCTCATTAGGAGTTTGGCGGGCGGGAAGACCCGTCTGATGAACTTCAGAAGGGGAGGTTGCGGCCATACTGGCTACCTCCCTGCCGGACCCATTAAGACTTTTCCGCTAGGCTGACTTGCGCAAACGGAGGTTTCCGCCAGTCAGCCTAGCGGGAAAGTGGTGGCAGCATTATCTCTGGTTCGTAATCGAGCCGGTGGCAATGCTTTCGCCTGCAGGATGCACCAGCACCCTCACAATGTTAACTGTCTACACAGCAGCCAGTGAACATTGTGATGGTGATTGGCAGGGGGACCACTGCACTGCCCATGCCAAGCGCATTGGCAATGAAGGGGCCTCCAGTGGCCCCCTGCACCTGTTCTCCGCCAACCTTTTAATGGCGGTGATACCGCCCTGGCCGATTACAACCTGCACCCACCATCACCCTGTCGGGATCACCGATCCCGGCGAAGACGGTGGACCCCTGGTGATAATATGGAGGTCAGACCACCACATCAGTGGCAGTCCTGACTGCCACCGCGAGGCTGGCAGTCTTAAGACTGCCAGCCTTGTAATGAGGCCCTAACTCACATTTCATCCGGGCCTAGACAAAAGTCTATCCCTGTTGCCTAACATAATGTTCAATGCACTCAGGAAATGGGAAATTAATAGAGTTCAGTGATAGATAATGAGAACTGATGGGAGGTCATGAAGTTGCACCACCATCTGAAGGAATGGGAGGGCTGATCTAGAGGTCATTGGAAGATCTTTGAGTGGAACAAAATGAACCCATCTTGTGAAATGATCAGCGACCACCAAGACTTTGTATAAACTGTCCACAGCTGGTGGTAGGTCAACTATAACATGGAAAAATACTCTGCACCACCCATTGCAGGATTACTTCTATTTTTTTATGCCCATGCTGATATCCAGGTGAGTCATGATGAATTCCAAAAACTTAAGCTGTGAAAAGAAATATGCATTTTTTTAGCTTGGCATAAAAAACAATTGTTTCAGCTCCTGAAACACTGCCTTTCCTGCTGAATGTGTTCAGGGATCCAGCAGGTGTTGATTAAAATGCCACTGACATATATCACTGCAAAGACATCCATAAAGTCCCTGAGGATCTTTTTTTGTTTTTTCAAATAAAAAAAAAAGGTCCAAAAGACTTGTGGTCCTATTCGAACCTTTTCAGGCTCTGACAAGGCATCAAGTGACCAGCGATCTAGTTTCTTATACATTGTCTTATTATACGTCTTTCATCTAGTCTAAGGATATTAGAGCATCAGGCCAGTTGCGAGGATGATGGGGATTTACAATGCCAAATAAAGCCTGTCACCATATTTTCCTTCATACTGGTTTTTGTATTCTCATTTTCTATTTCAATTAAGGGATAGGCCTGGATGCATGATATCAGGCAACCAGCTCATGGACTTTTCAACAGTTATGGTTTCTACTCCACTTCCTTCTTGTTGAACAAATGTTTGATACCTTGTTAAGGAGAAGGAACACATTGGGGGTCATTCTGACCCCGGCGGGCGGCGGGAGCCGCCCGCCTGGAGGGAACCGGCAGAATACCGCTGCGCGGTCAAAAGACCGCCGCGGGTATTCTGGGTTTCCCACTGGTCTGGCGGGCGACCGCCAAAAGGCCGCCCGCCAGCCCAGTGGGAAATACCCCTCCATGAGGATGCCGGCTCCGAATGGAGCCGGCGGAGTGGAGGATGTGCGACGGGTGCAGTAGCACCCGTCGCGAATTTCAGTGTCTGCTAAGCAGACACTGAAATTCAGGGTGGGGCCCTCTTACGGGGGCCCCTGCAGTGCCCATGCCATTAGCATGGGCACTGCAGGGCCCCCCAGGGGCCCCACAACACCCCATACCGCCATCCTGTTCCTGGCGGCCGAAGCCGCCAGGAACAGGATGGCGGTATGGGGGTCAGAATCCCCATGGCGGCGCAGCAAGCTGCGCCGCCATGGAGGATTCTACAGGGCAGCGGAAAACCGGCGGGAGACCGCCGGTTTTCCCTTTCTGGCCGCGGCTGAACCGCCGCGGTCAGAATACCCTGGGGAGCACCGCCAGCCTGTTGGCGGTGCTCCCGCCGACCCCGGCGGTCCTTGACCGCCGGGGTCGGAATGACCCCCATTGTCATTAGCCTGAGCCCCTACCCATAGGGTTGGGTGTGTTTATGAATTTTGGGTGCAGTACAATAAAGGCAGGCCTGCAGTCTCCTTATGGATTATTATGTGGCTCTGCTTTTTACCCAGGGTACCCCGTCCCAAGTAGAGCTTGCAACCGTGGAGTATCAATGGACTTGAAATGTGTTCTATACTGATGTACCTTTCCAATTTGTAATTTAGCAGATGTGTTGCTTCAAAGGGGCCTAATGTTAACTACCTTCTTTCAGTGGCTGGGACAGGTTCTGTTAAGGCCTTAGATACAAAAGTCAGGAATAAGGAATGTGCAGCTACCACATTCATGAAATTACCTGTTTCCCCATAATTATTGTTGCAAGACATAAAAGGCTATTTTTAAATGTAAGTTACATTTGTGAGTGATTCACACATGTAAATTTTCTCTTACACGTTTGAGTAACTTTAATACTTTTGACTAGGCACAAAACGTGAGCGTAAAGTAACTCAAAAGTATAGACCTACATTTCTCAGCCTTTGAATATGGGTTGGAACCTAACTTACAAATGCAAATTGCTACAAAAAAGTGTTTTTACTTCAGATGGGAATATGTATTTTAATTTAACCGCTTTGGTGCAGGCATCGGCCATTGGCCTACACCCACACTACCTCCCTGGTGCCTCAAACGAGGCCTTCCTGACCCGGTTTCCTGGCCCTGGATCGCAGTACAACTGCGATCCAGGGCCAGGAAACCCTACTAGACACCAGGGATTTCACTTGGGGGAGTTGGCCCCCTTGGTAAATTTTGTTTATCAAAAAAGGTAGGATTATCCCTGTGGGTGCAACCGCACCCCATCGCGCCCCCCAGGGATTTAAAAATATATTTTTTAAAAAGGCAATTTTTTTTTAAGAAAAGAAATTGACAGGGGGTAGCCCATGAGCAGGGCGATCCCCTGTGGGAGCAATCATTTAAAAAAAAAAAAATTGTATGGTTTCGCTGGTGGCCACTATGGCCCCAAGGGAAACCATACAGCTATTTAAAAAAATATAGATCTATATATATATATATATATATATATATATAGAGAGAGAGAGAGAGATATATATATATATATATGTATATATATATATATATATATCTATGTAGATAGATATGTCAATATAGATAGATATATCTATCTACATAGATAGATATATCTATCTATACAGATATGTGTATATATATATATATATATATATATATATATATATCGATGCCTATATCGGCCCCCAGGAAAACCACACCCACATATAAAAGTGATTGATATATATATATATATATATATATATATATATATATAACTGTGACCTTGCCCTGGCATCGCATGCTATTTGGTGAGTCCGTTTGGAATCCGCATTGATTGAATAAAGTTCCAAGTTATCAGATTGAGCACCTGCCGTACAGTCGTACACATTCGGAGTGTTTTGCAGCAGGCATTGTTGAAGCTCCGATACGTGTGAGCACCATCAGCGCGTCCGGAGCTTCATTCTGACGGGCGCACACACGTACTAAGATTTTGAAAGTGTGTTTAGCCTACAACGTAGATCTTCCGCTCAAAAGCGCGTTTAAAATTGAAGTAACGTGGGCTTAATTTCAAGCAGGTGTGAGAGGTTTCACATTTCTGCTGCGAAGCACACGCAAATATGGCATCAGTATTCTGAATTGGACGAATGTTTGGAGATATTCATGAGGATCAAGAGCGGAAGCAGAAGAACAGTGCTATACTGCTACTCAGAATGAAAATATCATTTTCAAACAACTTTGAACAGTAGCAAAGGGACTGCTATGATAATGTGAGTACGGACCATCTATCCCTTCTAAGAATTAAATCTATATTGACTTAAAAACTGCCTTAGAGCTGGGACAAGTTTTCTAACTGTAAGTTTGATGTTATTTTTTTTATTTTTTATTGAATAAGAGACTGATGAATATTATACATATATAGTGAATGTGATATATTTATTCAAATTTGAAGAACATCAAGGCATTTAAGCTGGGCAATAGCAGCAGAAGACTCTGTGAGTAAACAGAGGGAGTGTCACTTTAATTTTTGATCCTTTTGATTTTGGATTTACTGGCTGTAGGCGGGTCTCTTCGACCTCACCTTCCAGCTCCTCCGACTGGCGCCTTTCGCACTCCTCGGCCAGAGGAGTCTCGCGTTCCCATGGCGACATGGGAACGCCTACGGACGTCTGGGACTCGGATTTCCGGGTCCCGGCGTTGAAAGAGAGGACGGACACCATGAACGGGGAGGAGGAGTTCTCCCCGCCAGCTACGGTAACAGAGGAAGACCGCAAACAGCCAAGCACAGCAAGAAAAAACACGGAAGACGACGAAGACAGACAACAGGAGATTCCAGGGACCGGCAGAGAGTCTGCCGAGGCGACCAGAGTCCCCGAGAGGAGCTTTTTCCGCCACGGCTCCGGAGGGACGTGGCTTCACAAGGTACGGTCCTTGTTCCAAGGACACCACAAGCCTTTACAAATACGAGGGCACAGGGGAGAGGGGACAGAGACAAGAGGGGAGGGGACTGAGGAGGGCATTTAAAAAGGGGACACCAGAGAGAGACTGTTTCTGGAGACTAGCAGAGCACTTGGGGAAAGCACGGAAAGGGTATTTTTTCATAAACCACACGTGTGCCTAATCCTCCCACCCATTCACAGCCGGGTCTCTCGCTCTCTCTCACTCTCTCTCTCACTCTCTCTCTCACTCTCTCTCTCTCTCTGACTTTATCTCTCTCCCTGTATGTTTAAAACTTTAGTACTACGCAAATATCCCCACAACCAACTTACCTTTTGTTTTCGTTCCTTTTCCTTTTTCCGGTTTCACCTGGGAGTTCACATGAACCGACGCCAGTCAACCAGGAACCTATAAAAGACAAAGAAAAGAGACATTAAAGAAGAAATCCGCTGGAGTACAGCAATCAAAATTCCGTTAACTTAATTATTTCCGTTCCACCTTATTTCAACATCCTCAATAAATAAGCACTCTCACTAAAGAACGTCTCAGAATCCTCCGTACCACTCACCTCACCCCACCACAGTGGTGTCAGAAGTGGGATTGAGTACATAGGTGGTACATAGAGGCAAGACGGGATGAGGGAGAAAACTACGCTGGAGGATATGATTCAGCAGTTGGCGGAAGGTCAGCGACACCTTCAACTGGTTTGGGAAGCTCATCAAAGGGAAGCAAAAGAGGACCGAGAAGCCCTACAAACGGCATTAAAGAGCCAAGCCACCATCATGGCTAATAACCAGCTGGTGCTCCAGAAATTAACTGATACCATCGCAGCCAGCAAAGTACATCCTAATGTCCCGAGTTCTGTCCTACAAAAATTCCAAAAAGGTAAGGACCCTGACGCGTTCTTCACAAACTTCGAACGTGTGGCATCCTCGGCACAATGGCCGGAAGAACGCTGGGGTCAATATATCGCTCCTCTCTTGACGGGTATCCTCCAAACAGCATTCCAGGCCGCTAATCCTGGGGGTACAACCCCTTACAAGGATATTAAGAGCAGTATCCTAGAAAGGGTGGGACATGACTCAGAGTACTATAGGATGAAGTTCAGGAAGGTGAAATGGGGACAGAGCGAGGATCCCCGTACCTTCTACTTCAGGGCTAAGGATCTTGGCCTAAAATGGCTGGGGCCGTTAGGAACAGACCGAGAAGATGTCATTAAAGCCATTATTTTAGAACAATACCTGGATTCCCTCCCAGGCAGCACGAGGAGTTGGATAAGACAACACCCCAAAATAGATACTGAACTGGCTGTAGACCTGGCCTGCGCCTATCACAGGTCTATTGACTTTAAGACTCTAGGGCCCAGAAACAATGCCAAGCCTCCCGTGGGACCCCTCAAATATTCTCCACGACGACCTCCAGAAGAACCCGGGACCCATAGAACCAGAGAGGCAAACCCCATGCAACAACCCCAATGTTTTAGCTGCAGGAGTGGGGCCACATTGCTAGGATGTGCCCAAGAAAAGGCAACCGGGTAGAACCCATGGAAATCGGGGTCACCAGGGGTAGGGTATTATGTACTGGTAGAGGAAACCATAAGTTTAAACAAATTTAAAAGTAAACGGGACCCCAATAGAAGCACTGATCGACTCGGGATGTAGTCAGTCGGTAATACGCAGAGACCTGTTAAGTCAAATGGATCGGACCCCGAACCAATGGGTTACTATCTGTTGTATTCATGGGGATAAAGAAAATTATCCACTGGGCCTGGTAAGAGTAGAGTGGGGAGAGCATCAAGATTTTCTTTCAGTAGGAGTTAGGGACCGATTGGTGGAAGACTGTGTCATAGGTACAGACTATATCAGGTTCACCGATCTCTTAGATAAAACAAGGTCCCCCGTACCGTCACCAGATTGGTGGTCTGAAGCACCGTTTTCTAGCAGTCATATTGAAGGGTCCCCAGCTCTCATAAAATTGACTAGGAGGGAGAAAAGACAAGAGAGGCAAAAGTATCAAATCTCAAGGTCCGGACAAAACCCTGAGAAACTAGTAGCCAGTACAGTCAACCCTACTATCTCTTTCCGAGCTAGTCAGCGAGAGGATCCCACTCTATGTCACGCATGGAAAAATGCCAAAACTGGATCTACAAATGAGGTGGGTCCTTATTTTTCAATACATAGGAATCTTCTCAATAGAATCACCACGTCCACAAACGGAGAGAAGAAACAACTGGTGGTACCCAAACCCTATCGTAGTCAGGTCCTATTCCTAGCCCATAATCAGCCAGGGGGAGGACATTACGGTCAGGAAAAGACTGAGGAGTATCTATTAAGACGATTCTACTGGCCAGGGGTTTATGCTCAAATCAGAAAATACTGCACACAGTGTCCTCGGTGTCAGTTAATAGACCCAGGAGCTCTGAGAAAAGCCCCTTTACAACCCCTGCCCATCATTGATATTCCATTTTGTCGTGTTGGTATGGATCTGGTCGGACCACTCTTTCCATCATCAAAGGGACACACTTATATACTAGTCTTGGTAAATTACGCTACCAGATATCCGGAAGCAATTCCCCTACCTAGTATGACCACGAAATCGGTAGCCCAAGCCATGATAACCTTCTTCTCTAGGGTAAGATTCCCCCAGGAGATACTAACAGACCAAGGCACTCCTTTTATGTCGGCCCTTATGAAACAGATTTGTAAAATCCTAGGGATCACACAGATAAAAACCTCAGTATACCACCCCAAAACTGACGGTTTAGTGGAACGCTATAACCGCACCATCAAAACCCTGCTGCGGAAAACAGTTGAAGACTCCGGAAAGGACTGGGACCATAAACTACTGCTGGTCCTCTATGCCATCCGGACTCATGAACAAGCCTCAACGGGACATAGTCCCTTCGAACTGGTGTTCGGGAGGCAACCCCGTAATTTACTCGATAAGGCCGCAGAAATGTGGGAAGAAGAAGGAGATGAAGAAAAACCCCTATTAGAATATGTCAGTAAATTAAAATCTCAGTTACAGGTAGTGTGGAAAGATGTACGGAAACATCTAGAGAAGGCTCAGGCGAACCAATAGGCATATTATGATCAGGGGACCAAACTACGGTCCTTCCAACCTAATGACCAAGTCCTAATAATGCAACCCTCCTCCGAAAATAAACTGTTAGCTAGATGGCAGGGACCCTACAGAGTTGTCAAAGCAGTTTCCCCAGTCACATATGTAATCGAATTATATCAGCACCCAAAAAGGACCCAAATATACCATGTTAACTTATTGAAGAAGTGGGAGGAACCAGAAGACACTCCCAACCCCTCTGCTACCGGGTTTTTAGTAACCCTGATCACTGCTTTAGATATGGACCTCTATCCAACAAATAGCGAAGAACAACAGGAAGGTCCATGTATAAACGACTCTCTTACAGAAGCGGAAAAAACCCAACTCTTCACCCTGTTACAGAAACATTCACAGTTTTTTTCTGGTACACCAGGTAGAACTACATTAATCCAACACCACATTAGAACACCGGAGGGCCAAACCATCCGCCTACGACCCTACCGAATCCCTGAAGCCCGAAAGCATCTTATTGAAGAAGAAGTAAAGAAAATGCTATCCCTAAAAGTTATCGAACCATCCACAAGCCCCTGGTGCTCCCCGGTAGTTCTAGTTCCTAAACCGGACGGATCTGTTCGGTTTTGTATCGACTTCCCTAAGCTAAACGACCTCTCTCTCTTTGACACATATCCCATTCCACGAGTAGATGATTTACTGGAGAAACTGGGAAATGCCCGATATATGTCCACCCTGGACCTAACGAAAGGTTACTGGCAAATCCCACTCGCCTCTTCCGACAAAGAGAAGACGGCCTTTTCAACACAGTCTGGCCTTTATCATTTTACTGTTCTTCCCTTTGGCCTTCACGGTGCTCCAGGCACATTTCAACGCTTAGTGGATGGGCTTTTAAAACCGTTCCAAGCGTTTGCCGCGGCTTACTTAGATGACATAGTAATCTTCAGTGACACCTGGACTGACCATCTACAACATCTCCATAAGGTCTTCTGCACCTTATATGAGGCCGGCCTTACGGCCAACCCCAAAAAATGTGTCCTAGGGAACACACACATCGCGTCTCTCGGTTACTTTATAGGTAATGGGATTCTACAGCCCCAGAAAAACAAGGTTGAGGCTATATTGCAAGTGCCAGTACCCAAAACCAAGAAAGAACTTCGATCCATTTTAGGTCTGGTGGGGTAATATCGTAGGTTTATTCCTCAGTACTCCACTATTGCCTCCCCTCTCACTGATCTCCTAAAAAACACTATCCCACCAAGTTGCCCACATTCTCAGACTCCCAATTCATCAGCTTCAAACGGTCCCTCACATCCGAGCCCGTTCTTAGGTGTCCAGACTTTTCCAAGACCTTTCATTTATATGCAGATGCTTCCACTGTCGGTTTAGGTGCTGTCCTTACTCAACCAGACGATGAGTGTCACGAACATCCCATAGTATTTATCAGTAGAAAACTACGTCCCAGAGAATGCCACTACCCCGTTATTAAGAAGGAGTGTCTGGCTATTAAGTGGGCCGTGGAGTCTTTGCAGTATTATCTGTTGCGCAGGCCTTTCATCCTGTATACCGACCATGCCCCTTTGACCTGGTTAGCCTCACATAAAGACACGAATGCTAGGGTGTTACGTTGGTTTCTGGAGCTTCAACCTTTTACCTTCCAGGTCTGCCACATTCCAGGTGCCCAGCAGGGTCCTGCCGATTTTCTCTCCCGGTTTCCCGACTCTTCGGTCCTCTACCAGTCCCGATCATGGGATGGGGAGTGTAGGCGGGTCTCTTCGACCTCGCCTTCAAGCTCCTCCGACTGGCTCCTTTCGCGCGCCTCGGCCGGAGGAGTCTCGCGTTCCCATGGCGCCATGGGAACGCCTACGGATGCCTGGGACTCAGATTTCCGGGTCCCAGCGTTGAAAGAGAGGACAGACACCATGAACAGGGAGGAGGAGTTCTCCCCGCCAGCTACGGCAACAGAGGAAGACCACGAACAGCCAAGCACAGCAAGAAAAAACACGGAAGACGACGAAGACGGACAACAGGAGATTCCAGGGACCGGCAGAGAGTCTGCTGAGGCGACCAGAGTCCCAGAGAGGAGCTTTTTCCGCCACGGCCCCGGAGGGATGTGGCTTCACAAGGTACGGTCCTTGTTCCAAGGACACCACAAGCCTTTACAAATATGAGGGCACAGGGGAGAGGGGACCGAGACAAGAGGGGAGGGGACTGAGGAGGGCATTTAAAAAGGGGACACCAGAGAGAGACTGTTTCTGGAGACTAGCAGAGCACTTGGGGAAAGCACGGAAAGGGTATTTTTTCATAAACCACACGTGTGCCTAATCCTCCCACCCATTCACAGCCGGGTCTCTCTCTCTCTCTCTCTCTCTCTCTCTCTCTCTCTCGGATTTTATCTCTCTCCCTGTATGTTTAAAACTTTAGTACTACGCAAATATCCCCACAACCAACTTACCTTTTGTTTTCGTTCCTTTTCCTTTTTCCGGTTTCACCTGGGAGTTCACACGAACCGACGCCAGTCAACCGGGAACCTATAAAAGACAAAGAAAAGATACATTAAAGAAGAAACAGGAGTACAGCAATCAAAATTCTGTTAACTTAATTATTTCCGTTCCACCTCATTTCAACATCCTCAATAAATAAGCACTGTCACTAAAGAATGTCTCAGAGTCCTCCGTACCACTCACCTCACCCCACCACGCTGGCACATAACACTATGGCTTCTGATAGAAATGTTTCACGATTGGCGGCAGCTGAGGCATTATTTAGTGCAATCAATAACAAAAATTCGGATACGGGAAGCAATGGAGGAGGTGTTAAAAATCTGCGAACTTTATGGAATAACTTGTGGAAAAATTCCAAAAAAGAACAGTCCAAATGGTGGGAGGCAGTAACTCTGCAGAAATATATAGACTGTGAAAGAATCCCTAGGGGTCTGAGGATCTTTATTATACCAACCTTTGATAATCCTGACCCGGAAATGGTCGTGGAATGGATGGAGAATAATCATCAGTGCAGCATGAACATGTTAAAAATACTTGTTAAATATGCATGGAAGGACCAAGTGAAATTGAGTGAAAAGATAGAAGCAACGACCAAGGAATTGAAGGACATGTGTACTGCAGAAGAATTTGAAAGGGAAATGGAAAAGTGTAATGATAAATTACGTAAGACCGAGGATTTATTAAAGGCAAGGAAACAACAGAAATTTTTAAGGGATCTTAATGACTATGAGAAAGGACAGATTCTCACCTTTAGAAGAAAATATGAAATGATTAGGAATAGATCTAGAGAAGGTTTTTGGAATATGAGAACAGGGAGTGATAAGAACTTGACATCAGAAGAGGAAACAACTAAAACACAACCAGAAGCGAGTAGAGTAATACAGGACAGTAAAGAGAGTGAGAGTGATATTTCGTATCAATCTGATAGTTGTGGAGTAAAAGACAATGTTTTAAAGGAGTTCGACCTGATAGCCCAGGGAAGATCCATGGGCCAAGTGGGGAGAGGCAGAGGAGTACACGCAGGGCGAGGAAGAGGTGGAAGACCAAGAAGAGGCTTCAGAGACTCAAAGGAAGGTTCAACAGGAGTACAGACGAGGGGCCAATCATCAATGAAGTAATGAAAAAAAAGACAGTTGTTAACCTTTCTACAAGAATAATCTCTGATATGGAACGTGAAGTATTAGCATTAGGTTTATCATTTTGCCCGGTTATGCAGTTTGATTATACACAAAGTCGTATTGATTTTTTTCATTTTGTCAGGAATTTAAAATTGAAAAAATGGTTTGAAACCAAAGTGAAGGATGGTAATACAAATAGTAATAATAGGCCATCAATTTTGGAAATTGGAGATATCGATTTATTGCATACTTTGTGTGAACTTGATGAGAGCACTGTAGCGGAACAAGATCCGATTTTAAATTTATCTCAGATGGGAACTGATATTGATGAAAGATGTCCCAGTAATTTCAAATCTAAATCAACTTTTTTACCACCAGTTAATTGTGAAGCAATCAATGTTTTTGAAAGAGGTGTAATTGGATGTTTGAAATCTCTCAGATATACAAAGAGACCCAAATTTGATAATTTATCAATGGAACATAGAAAAGCAATTCAGTCTCTTCAGAGTGATAAAAGTATAGTGATTAAACAATCCGACAAGGGTGGAAATGTTGTAATTCTATCTAGAGACAATTATCTAAAGGAAGGGTTAAGACAACGACAAGACCGAGAAAGCTACTTAGTAGTAGATAGAAATGAAATGTTAATAGCTAAGAAGGAAGTGTATGATAGATTAGAGCAGAGGTCTTCAAACTTTTTGATGCCGGGACCCCCTCTTAAAAAAATGTAGGTGTAAGGACCCCCTTCTTGATAAAAATTTCTAGAACCTCGTACTCCTCATCATCAACAATAATAAACATCCCCATTTCGCAGAGCAAATCATTTTTACTGTGAGGAAATAATATTAAACAGTGTTTTCGCAAATCAAAGATCAGTGAGTGTGGGGGCGTGGTCAAGGGTGTGGCTAAAAACAAAGGTCCTCATTTATTAGGAATTGACATGGGGCAGAGTTTCAAGGCTTCTTGCTACACTGCCACACTCCAATACAAAAGGGCAGGAATGGACCGTATTTATGAAATACAGAACATTTCTGTCCTTTCCCCCCTGCGCTGGTGCACAATTGCTGCCTAGTGCCAACATAGGCAGGATTGTATTTGTGCAGGAAGGGGCACCTTCCTGCACAAAAACAATCCAGAAAGGCATTGTACCTCTTTCTACATGCGTGGCAGATAGCAGCACACATGGAAAGAGAAAAAAACAAGGAGAAATTAAAACATTTCTCCTCATTATGTGTGCTCTAGGGAGACGTAAGGTTTTGGTACTGCTCCAGTTTACGTGATTTTGTAAATCTGGGGCAGTGTCAAAATCCATCTGTGTTGCATAGGAACACCCACCACTACGCCCGTGGAACGCCTCCTTGACGCAAAGTAAGGCAATGCAGCAACTTGCACTGCCTTGCCTTACTCCATATCTACAAGGCCATTCAATCCACTCAGGGTGGCTTTGAGTCAGCTCATAGTACGATTGAGAGGCTTGTGATGCTGGAGCATCAAAAAAAGTGATGCTCCAGCAGCGCAAGCCTCTCAGAAATAAACCCAAGATATTCTCTAAATTTTTTTAAGTCTTTCACCGCCAGGTAGCTACATATAAAATAATAGCCAGCTGAAATTAAAAATAAATAAAATAAAGTTGTTACTCATTGGGAAATGCACTGTAGTGCATTATGAAACCTCTATTAGTTAATGCACTGCAGAGGTCTGTGATTAACCGGAGAGCAACAGAACTAAATCTTTGTTAGTACAGTTGAGAATAGTGACTTGTGTATGTTTAGTGCCATGAGGTCACAGCCTGTGACAGAAAGCACTGTGAATATATAAAAAGGCATTATTTTATACTTACATTGCACACAGTATAATATAGGCCACTACAAAAAGGTTTATTATAAAACTGTGCTTCCAAAATGTTGATTTAAGTAATATCAGAGCATATGCAATACCTTTTTTTTAATAGATGTCCCTTCAACACCTCCAGGTGAAGTGAGCGCTGTGTAAATACAATTACAAGCATGCACTTCACAGCTCAGTTGTTAACTCTTCGCACTACCCCTCAAAAAAATAAATGTTTGTCTTCACAAAGCTTTGATCATTTAAAGCTGCTCCCAAGCATCCTTTACATTTGCAGATCAGCTCGTAGAGCACATTTGCTCTTCATTCAGGAAGCAGAAGCCCTGGGCTGAAAGTCTCCTTAGCTGTCTGTGCGGCTTTCACAGCACAGGAGACTCAAATTAAAGTTCAGCTGAGGCATTTTAAGGATCAGCTGGGGGAATGTGCGACCCCCTTTCCAGGTCTCCATGGCCCCCCTGGGGGTCCCGACCCCCAGATTGAAGACCTCTGGATTAGAGGAATGGAGGAATTCAGGATTGACTGAACTAGAGGAGTACCAATTCTTGAAGGTAGAATTCCCCAGAACTGCAGCAATTTACTTCTTACCCAAATTACATAAGAATGCAACTGATCCACCGGGGAGACCCATTGTATCATCTATGGGCAGTCTGTTGGAGAATGTTTCGAAATATGTAGATTTTTTCCTGCGCCCATTTGTGGAGTCTCTTCCCTCCTATATTAAAGATACTAGAGATTTTTTACGGATTATTGAAGGAATTGGGTGGGAAGATGACTATATCCTCCTTAGCCTAGATGTCAATAGTTTATATACATGCATCCCACATGAAAAGGGTATTGAGGCAGTGAGACATTTTTTGCGGGCCAGATCATTGTCCTATCTTTTACACACCGAAATGTTACTTGATATGATACGAATGTGCTTGACCAACAACTTTTTCATTTTTGACAATACATTATACCGACAACGCCAGGGGACTGCAATGGGGACCTGTTTCGCCCCCAGCTATGCGGGTTTATACCTAGGTTGGTGGGAGGAACAGGTGGTCTGGAACATCACTGGTTATGAGGACCGGGCAGTCCTTTGGGTGAGGTATATTGATGACATTTTTTGTATTTGGAGAGGTAGCAAAGCATCAGCTCTTCACTTTGTCGAGGAATTGAACAATAACCAGTTAAATTTGAAGTTCAGTTGTACATTGAACTCAGCTGAGCTGGAATTTTTGGATGTGAAAGTTAAAGTAGTTAAGGACAAATTAGAATGTGACTCTTTAGGAAAATCACAGCGGGTAACAGTATCCTCCATGCAACCAGTAGCCATCCAAAAAATTTGATTTATAGCATCCCATATGGAGAACTATTACGGGCTAGAAGGAACTGTAGTTTAGATACTACATTTGAGAATGAGGTTGGAATAATGGTCAACAGATTTCGGGAAAGAGGTTATCCACAGACAGTCATTAATAAAGCACTAAGTAGGATCCGAAAAATTAAAAGGGACGATCTTCTGGTTGAAAAGCTGGATAATACTAAAAATGAGAATATCAAGATAAGATTTATAACCTCTTAACATAATAGGGTTAATGATATTAAAAAGGCCTTTTTACGATTCTGGCCGGCCCTTAAAACTGATGAGAATATAGGCAAACTATTAGATGACTACCCAGCCTTTACCTTTAAAATAAGTCGCTCTCTGAAAGATGTGTTAAGCCATAGTTTGATATCGAGAAATGAACAAACAAAGTCTATTGAAGGATTCTACGCTTGTGGTAAATGCAAAGCGTGCAAGTATAGTATTAATTGTAAGGAGGTGAAGTTTCCAGGGATGAAAAAATCTTTTACAATAAGGAAACATCTCTCTTGTATATCGGATTATTGTATTTATGCTTTAAAATGTCCATGTAATAAATTCTACATAGGTAGTACGATACATATGGCAACAAAACGTATCCTGGAGCATATGAGAGCAATTAAGAACGAAGTCATATCCTGTGGCTAGGCATTTCAAGGAATATCATGACAAAAATGTAAATAAACTACAGTTTATGGTTCTTGATAGGATCCCAATGAAAGTAGGAGGCGGAAACAGGACCTTGGATTTGAGGAAATTAGAATCCAGGCTGATCATTAAATGCAACACGATGGACCCTATAGGAATGAATAAGGACGAAGAATTATCTGTACATTTGCACTAACCAGTCGTGATTCCAGTATTATGCATTTTCTGATATGATTACTTAGATTTAGTATTAGTAATTTTATTGTACGAATTTTTGATTTTCTCTTTTTGATTTGATATTATTAATGTCTTCCCATTTTTTTATCTCTTGACAGGAATTTATATTGAGCATATAAAAGCAAAAGAGCTATTATATCGGTCTAATCTAAGGACTGTACGAAGGGTATGGCTTTCAGAATGTCTATCAATTACAAGAGGTATGATAATTTAGATGATACATTTTGGAACTGATGTATTTAGAAAATGAAGCAATGTTCGGGGAATATATAAAAAGTTAAGTGTTACAGGTACACAACGAGTGGAAAAATGTGTAAAAAAATGTGTATATATAAGTGAATTATAATTATGAGGAATATTCTGTAATTAGGTTGATTTTTTGGTTTAATTGTGGTTCTGTTTATGGTACCAGTAGTACATTTAAATATGACAGCCATTATTGTATAAAAGAAAGTAAGTCAGTTTTTAATGTTAATGATTTAGGTAGTATGTAAAATAGAGAGGGAAATGGGCTCGGAAATATCTCTGTGAACAAGGGTGCTTTGCCTCCTGAAACGCGTTAGAGTTTAGAGTTTTGTTAGCTGTTTTGCTGTTTTTGCCACATTAAATTTACTTTTAGTGACACGAGTGGCTGTAAGTCTCTCTTCTTTTAGAAGTGATTTGTTGCTGAATATATATATATATATGTATTCGCCACCAGTTGTCTTGCAGTTGCAGCTTGCGTCTTCAAAGTGATGCACATACTTCAAATGACGCGTTTCAACTGTAGCTTTTAGGCAGCAATAAAAAAGTCAAGTAAGTCTTGTGATTATGTTTCTGCTACAAAAGGATCAGACTTTTGTCTAATGAGAGTTTTGATGCCATAAGTAGCGCAGAAAGTTTATATGCCTACGGCAAAGATCAAATCTGTATTTGATGTAAATAGCTGAGTACATTAGTAAAGTCAGCCATTGCCTGCGCTAAAATACAAATGAAATGTATGTGCGGGGGCTGTGGAGGGATGAAGGGCACTTTTGCTGGGTGGTAGTGAGGGAATCCGAGGAGAAGGTCATGGGAGTGGGAGCACCAATAGTGATTGTTGGACTGGGCGCTAGAGGCGCTAAAACTGTAACGATTGGTATGTGACAAGGTGAAGTAAAAGTGTGTCTTTTTTTGAGTGTCTTGAAAGAACGTGCTGATTGAGGGAAGAAGTGAAGGTAAGGTGACCTCTACTGTTGCACGTATCACACACACACACCCACCAGCAATTTTGTGACTGTCTATGTAAGCTAGTGTTTTAGAGCAACAGTACCCTGCAAAGCTGAAATGTTGAATAAAAACTCAATATTTTCTTGGATTTCTGCCACACAAACGAAAGGAATATGCTGGGATCCACACAATTCCTACCACCCCGTGTTTCCACACCTGCCCTTATAAAAACACTACCTCACTTGAGTGCCTGTACCTAGTGCCTGCGTCAGGAATGGTTCACCCCAGGGTCAACAGTTGCCCTCATGTAAGGGCCAACATTGACCGTTGTGTGATCAATTCCTGTCTCTGGCACTAGGCCTACCCACACAAGTGAGGTATAATTTTTATCGGGAGACTTGGGGGAATGCTGGGTAGAAGGAAATTTGTGGCTCCTCTCATATTCCATAACTTTCTGTCACCGAAATGTGAGGAAAAAGTGTTTTTTGGCCAAAGTTTGAAGTTTGCAAAGGATTCTGGGTAAGAGAACCTGGTAAAAGCCCCACAAGTCACCCCATCTTGGATTCCCCTAGGTGTCAAGTTTACAAAAATGCACAGCTTTGGTAGGTTTCCTTGGGTGCCCGCTGAGCTAGAAGCCAAAATCCACAGCTAGGCACTTTGCAAAAAACATCTCTGTTTTCTTTGGGAAAATGTGATGTGTCCATGTTGTGTTTTGAGGCATTTCCTGTCGCAGGCACTAGGCCTACCCACACAAGTAAGGCACCATTTTTATTGGGAGACTTGAGGGAACGCTGGGTTGAAGGAAATTTGTGGCTTCTCTCAGATTCCGGAACTTTCTGTCACCGAAATGTGAGAAAAACGTGTTTTTTGGGTCAAATTTTGAGGTTTGCAAAGGATTCTGGGTAACAGAACCTGGTGAGAGCCTCACAAGTCATCCCATCCTGGATTACCCTAGGTGTCTAGTTTTCAAAAATGCACAGGTTTGGTAGGTTTCCTTGGGTGCCGTCTGAGCTAGAGGCCAAAGTCCACAGCTAGGCACTTTCCAAAAAACACGTCAGTTTTCAATGTAAAAATGTGATGTGTCTATGTTGCGTTTCCTGTTGCGGGCATTAGGCCTATCCACGCAAGTGAGGTACCATTTGTATCGGGAGACTTGGGGGAACACAGAATAGCAGAACAAGTGTTATTGCCCCTTGTCTTTCTCTACATTTTTTCTTTCCAAATGTAAGCCAGTGTGTAAAAAAGACGTCTATTTGAGAAATGCCCTGTAATTCACATGCTGGTATAGGCACCCTGGAATTCAGAGATGTGCAAATAACCACTGCTTCTCAACACCTTATCTTGTGCCCATTTCGGAAATACAAAGGTTGTCTTGATACCTATTTTTCACTCTTTATATTTCAGCAAATTAATTGCTGTATACTCTGTATAGAATGAAAACCCATTGCAAGGTGCACCTCATTTATTGGCTCTGGGTACCTAGGGATCTTGATGAACCTACAAGCCCTTTATATCCCTCAACCAGAAGAGTCCAGCAGGCGTAATGGTATATTGCTTTAAAAAATCTGACATCACAGGAAAAAGTTCTAGAGTAAAACATGGAGAAAAAATGCTATTTTTTTTAGCTCACTTTCAATATTTATTTTATTTCAGCTGTTATTTTCTGTAGGAAAACCTTGTAGGATCTACACAAATGACCCCTTGATGAATTCAGAATTGTGTCTACTTTTCAGGAAATTAGCTTTCTGGGATCCAGCATTGGTTTCACACCCATTCCTGTCACTAACTGGAACGAGGCTGAAAGCACAAAAAATAGTAAAAATGGGCTATGTCCCAGTAAAATACCAAAATTATGTTGAAAAATTTGGTTTTCTGATTCAAGTCTGCCTGTTCCTGAAAGCTGGGAAGATGGTGATTTTAGCACCGCAAACCCTTTGTTGATGCCATTTTCTGGGAAAAAAACACAAGCCTTCTTCGGCAGCCCTTTTTCCCATTTTTGTGAAAAAACCAAAATGTTCGTAGTATTTTGGCTAATTTCTTGGTCTCCTCCATGGGAACCCACAAACTCTGGGCACCTTTAGAATCCCTAGGATGTTGGGAAAAAAGGACGCAAGTTTGGCATGGATAGCTTATGTGGACAAAAAGTTATGAAGGCCCACGTGCGAACTACCACAAATAGCCAAAAAAGGGCTCAGCACAGCGGGAGGGGGGAAGGCCCAGCAACTAAGGGGTTAACCTTGAGAAAAGTAGGCTTAATGTAATTTGATATATTTTACATTTTAACTTAGAATGTAGCTAATACTGTTGTCGCATTTTTTCTTTCATCTTTCATTTAAAATGAATATATAAAAGAATTTAAATTGATATTTAACAGAAAATGTTTTTCCAGTGTTTTTCCAAGTTTAAAAAACGTTTTTACTTTTCCCTATGCTTTACCATGCAGAGATATCCAATCCGACTGCAGAGCGCTCCTTGTGGTAAAGGCTAGGCAACTTTTCCCTAATTTTACAATGGCAAGATCTCTGCCTGATCTCTGAGAGCTCCCCATGGGAAAGAATAGGCAACTTTTCCCTAAACTGTACCATACGGAGACCTCTACACCAACTGTGGAGTCTCCCTGCGGAAACAAATAGTGAAAAGTAAAAAATGTTTATTCACCTTGGAAAAAGGTTGTTAAAATTTGTCTTATGTAAAATATGAATGTAAACTATTTTTATTTATTTATTTTAATTACAAACCTAAAGAAATTACTACAGCATGGCTTACTTACAATTTTGACATAAAAACAAAATTATTTAAAATATATTTAAATTATTTTTCACAAGATGAAATTAAAAAAACACCTGAAGTAAAAAATTTTTTTTTTTATTAAATAGTAATAATTATTAAAAGTGATGTATAAAATTGGCAGTCATGTCCGGTTTGTTGTCTATGATGATTCTGCTGTTTCTCTTGTGTAAGCAAGGCTTGGGAATGGGTCCCCGGACTTTTGTTCCCCAGTTGAAGTCCCATAGTGAGGCATCTTTCCCAAAGACCACCACATTGTCCAAGTTCAATTTGAGGAAGCTGGATTTCATCTAGGTTGCTACTCGGGTCATGCATGTGATGAGCTTGTTCGTGGTGTTGGGTATTTTGTCGGAGAGGGACAGTATCAGTTGTGTCTCATCGACATACGTGAGGATGTGTATTTTGAGAGATTGTATGATATCGGTCAGAGGAGTCATGTGGATATTGAAGAGCATAGGGCATGACATTACCAATGAGAAAAATGCCATTGCACCTCTGTCTAAGCACACAGCTGGCAATACCCCTACCAACTTCAACAATGACACTGTAATTGGTCTTTTAACCATTCTACTTTCCGATCAAGCCCATGTTGGGCCTTCCATAATATGCTTGCTAATCTCCCCAAAAGAAGCGCTGTCACCCCAGAGCAGCTTACCACAGAACACCATACCTGCCAATTTCCATGCAAATTAAACTGCAACCAAACCCTTCTCAATCAAATCCACTATAAAATTCACCACATCTCCCAGACTCACAGCTTCTGAGCCATATGCTCTGGTTCTATACTTAGCCTCTGAGGCTACAAAATCCTCCCTTGTATTCTGGTAAGTCTTCCGTATTGAGCTTGCCAATGACCCTTCAATGACTTTGACTACTCTCAGCAGCCTCCATCTGCATCTCTATGACATGCCAATCCTCAATTAATGCAAAACCATGGAACGCTGTCCACAAAAAATGAGACACTGTGTCCGCACTGTAGTTATTGACACACAGCACATGCTGCACTCTGAAAACAATGTTCTAATGCAAACAACCTAAATTGGATATCCATAATACCAGTAATAGGCACAAATCTTTCACAGACTGCCTGTTAAATATGTACACCACTGCCATGTTACCTACATAGAATGCCACTTTCTTGTTCTCAAAATATATTCCCCACATCACCACCGCCACCACCAAAGGGAAGAACTACAAGAACGCAAGGCTCCTACCTCCTGCATTCCAATCATCCTCCCAGCATTCCGCACAGCATTTGCCATCCATAAACCAGCAGAATTCAAAAACATCTCACTTTGCCCTAAGTCTCTGCCTGTTTCACCATGTTCAGAGCATCTTCCACTGAAGCATACATAACTGATGTCAAGTCTTCTACAATAAAAATATTGACGGACACCCCTTCTGACCAAGGCAAACGCTGTATCAATTGAAATTGGCATCTCTCATTTTTGGGAACCACACCCGTGGACGATCTTATGAGGTGCTCAAACGACCAATTTGGAAGCACCCCTAAATCCCCCCCCTCCCTAACTTCTTTGTCCAGCTTTGTCTGCAACTTACCCTGATGTATCTTTGCAGAATGTAAATTCTCTGCTCAGAGTCTCCCCAAGGACCTTCATACCTAACCTAAAACCCTCTGCAAAACCCCTTTCCAACTCCCTGCAACTTTCACCAAAGGATATCTGCAAACAAAACTGAAGTCCATCCACTTTAACTGGTGACTAGTTTTTTCCCTTCTGACCCTGACAAACCCTTCCCCGTTCTCTTTGTGCCTGACCAACATCTCTTGTTGTACTTGGGTCTATTTCCAAAGCAGTGCATGACCAGATGTGTTCTCCACATATAGAGCATTTGTGCATCAATTGGGAGAATTTCCTTTTGCAAAAACCTAAATTAAAGGCTGAACAGGTCCCTCCCTGCACAGTCTGTTCTCTTCCAACCTCTCCCACTCATCCCTGTGTCAGATGCCCTTGGAAGGGCTGATAAAGCAGCGGAAGTCCACTCACCATATGCGTCTTAGGGACTTGACTAGTAGGTGCCATCCACTGAAGCCACAAATCAGTGACCAACTCTCTCCATTTACCATTTACGTCTTCAGCTAATCTGGGTCTAAGTTTCTCATGGTACCTAACTGAGGCTAACCATTCAGAGAATATCTATGTACATAAATAGCACCACACTGTGCTCTGGAATCTTTGTGCAATAAACAGTAGCATATATCAGAAATACCATCGTCCAATTTTTTATACTGATGGGCTATTTTGGTCTTCTAGACAATTCCCACTCCTCTTCCTTCAGCTTTCAAGTAATAACTTGAAAATGTCAATATAATCCCCCTTCCAAAGGTTTTCTTTCATGGGCGCAATCAAATGCACACCCAATGGTTTTGTAATGCCCATGTAGTGGAGTGTCTAATACCTTATATCCTTACTCTCTTATTTACAGCCCTCTTTATCCACCCCATTTGTTGTCTCAACTGCAAATTCTTCTTACCCTCATTTACCACAATAACCTCATTCCTTTTACACTCTGGTCCACAATGTATTTACATTTTATCAACTACCTTCCTACTCTGTCCTCCCCTCTATTCCCTCTTACCCTAATTGTGTGACAGTGCAAGACATCCTTATAGTTTGAAGGCACTAAAATTACATGCAGTGTTAGGACCCGCTCCAAAGCCACCCGCAGCAACGGTATCATCATGTCCACTCTTCCACTTACATGCTCTTGTGTTTGCTTCTGCTCAGACACCTGAAAGACACTAATCTCCTTGCCACTGTTAGACAACACTGCTGACTCCGACCCTATAGTTGTTCTGGCCACCATTGCCACTCAGCTCATTTCCCACACACACTAAGAGGGTCATTACAACCCTAGCGGACGGTGTTAAAGCTGCGGTAATACCGTAAACAGGGCGGCGGATAAAAAAAGGGAATTATGACCCAGGCGGAAACCGCCAACAAAGACAGCCACTTTAACACACCGCCCGCCATGGCGGTACAGACAAGCAGCGCGACGGTCACCGCCAACAGACAGGCGGAAGACAATGTACCGCCCATAGTATCACAACCCGCCAATCCGCCACCTTTTCCGGGGCGGATCCACCGTCGATAAAAACACGGTGGAAACAGCTTTTGCAATGGGAAAACGCTCACCTGAACACATCCCACGAGGAACGAGGACTCCATGGACCCGGAACTCCAAATACTCCCTTCCCTTGTCTTTCTGCTCCTCTACGACCACCATCTACGGAGGCGCCGAAGACAACGGTGAGTACTGCACCTATGACATGGGGCAGGCAAAAGTTAGGGGGACACCCACCAAACACCCCCACCCCCAACCTCGCATAATACAACATACACACCAATGCATCCAAACAAAATCACAGTAACAACCCACAATCACCCCGGAAGAATGAAAAGACAAAGTGAAATCCGTTCAAACATTGTAATGTTGCAATATACATGTCTTACAAAAATATACAGATATATACGATATTCAGTCAGAAATATATACATTACGAGAAGTAGTGCAGATATGTACATAACAATGTCCGTGCACCAACAGTCCAAAAATGCATGGGCGAGGCCCACAAAAGATACCTGACCACAATCGGAGAGAACACTGCCGGGGCATCAGATAGAAATACTACAGGCACCTCAGGGGGAAGGGAAAGGGGGGCACCTCAGCCGGATTACTGCAAAGCCAGATCCATGACGGGGCTCCATGCCCATTGATGTATCCTGGGGAGTGCAAAGCCACAGTCTCTCAAGTCTATACAGTGGGTGGGGTGCCCACTGGACCATCCTGGGGAGTGCAAAGCCACAGTCTCTCAAGTCTCTACAGTGGGTGGGTTGCCCACTGTGCCATCCTGGGGAGTGCAAAGCCACAGTCTCTCAAGTCTCTGCAGTGGGTGGGGTGCCCACAGGACCATCCTGGGGAGTGCAAAGCCACAGTCTCTCAAGTCTCTACAGTGGGTGGGTTGCCCACTGTTCAATCCTGGGGAGTGCAAAGCCACAGTCTCTCAAGTCGATAACATTCTCCACTGGTTCTGGGGGGGACTGGTGCCCAGACTGGATGAGTCTCCGCGTGAAAGTTCCTGTCCTGTCACTGTCCCAGCTGAACATGGGATAAGGATGCCTGATGTGGCGGTCTATTCATTCCTACCCGGTGCTTGCCCTGTTCAGCGGTCTCCACCATGGCGGTCTTTGCCCTGTTCAGCGGTCTTCACCATGGCGGTCTTTGCCCTGTTCAGCGGTCTTCACCATGGCGGTCTTTGCCCTGTTCAGCGGTGCTTTGCCATGGCGGTCTTTGCCCTGTTCAGCGGTCTTCACCATGGCGGTCTTTGCCCTGTTCAGCGGTGCTTTGCCATGGCGGTTTTTGCCCTGTTCAGCAGTCTTCACCATGGCGGTCTTTGCCCTGTTCAGCGGTGCTTTGCCATGGTGGTTCTGGTACGGACATTGGTGTGTGGCATGACGCTCCCTACACTGGGCATTGGTGTGTGGCATGACGTTCCATCATAGCCCACCTGGGCTGTGGCAGCCGGGGCCCTCCTGGGCACTGACTCCGGCGGTGGCGGTGGTCTTCTGACCAGTGATGATACTTGGGCCCTCCTGGGCTGTGACTCTGGCGGTGGTCTCCTGACCAGTGACGATACTTGGGCCCTCCTGGGCTGTGACTCTGGCGGTGGTCTCCTGACCAGTGACAATACTTGGGCCCTCCTGGGCTGTGACTCTGGCGGTGGCGGTAGTCTCCTGACCACTGACGATACTTGGGCCCTCCTGGGCTGTGACTCTGGCGGTGGTGGTGGTCTCCTGACCAGTGACGACAGTGCTGGCGGTTGTGTCTCGACCGCCGGGAATGATGCCGCCCTTCTCCGCCATGACACTCACAACAGGCTGGGCAGACTTCCTCTGGCCCTTCCCCACCTTTGGTGGAGTCACAGCTGACTCTCCAATCCCCTTGGAACCCATGTCAGTTGTTTTCCCACCAGGAGTCTTCACACAGTCCCGTCGTCCACTCTCCAATTTTAGAGCCTTTACAGGGGGTGGGCTGCCAGCGCCTTGGCTCCGGGTCACACTGCCTGCCCTGGTGGCCGGTGCACTCCACAAACCTTGAACAGGCACCACTGGTATTGGAGGCTTTTTGGCTGAGGTGCTACAACTGGACTGATGAATTGGAAGGGGGGGTGGGAGCAAAAAGGTCAACTTTACAGAGGGACTGACGTACACTGGGATGGGTAGTTGGAGGGGGTCTGGGAGTGGAGGAAGACGAGGTGGTTGTCGGAGGTGTCACTTTAGGTGTTTTGGGTGCAGGTGCAGGTACTGGAGGCTATTGTGAGGTGGATGGATGTTGGGTGTGTGGGTGCCCGCGTTTGTGTACTTTGGGAGGGGGTGTCACAGACACACTGGGAGAGGACACAGGGGACGTGTAAATGGCAGTGGAGGTGGTGAGTGCAGGTGAGCGGCTTGGGGTGCTGGGTCTCCTTGTACGATTCATGGTTCCTGTAGATGTGGTGCATGCAGGTGTGTGTGTAGACGAGACTGGGAGGGAGGAGGGAGAAGAGGAGGAGGGGGACACAGTGGAAGCAGTGGATGTTGCTGTGTCTGTACGTGGGTGAGGCTTGCATGAGTGCCTGTGGGTTGTGTGGTGCCTATGTTTGCTTGAGCTACTTGTGTGTGCTGACTTGTGTGCATGCTGGTCTGTAGGTGTGCTTGGATGGGCTGGGGTACAGGAGATTGAGTCTGGGTGGAGGAGGTTGGAGGGGGGAGGCTGGACACAGGGACAATGGCTGCCATCAGTGCTGAGGCCAGAGATTGCAGGGTTAGCTGAAGGACAGCCTGACCAGAACGAATGCCCTTCAGGAATGCATTACTGTGTTGCAACTCTCGTTCTACACCCTGAATGGCATTCACAATGGTAGACTGCCCAACAGTGAGTGACCTGAGGAGGTCAATGGCCTCCTCACTGAGGGCAGCAGGGGTGACTGGGGCAGGGCCTGAGGTGCCTGGGGCGAAGGTGATGCCCACCCTCCTGGGTGAGCGGGCACGGGGTGAACGCTGAGGGGCTGCTGGGAGGGCGGTGCTGGTAGGGGAGGTGGCGGCTGTACCTGTAGAAGTGGGGCGCACAGATGGTGCCGCCACCACAAGGGAGCCCCCATCGGCGAACGAGTCCGTGTCGCTGCTTGGTGATCCGGTGGCCGACGTGAAGCTCCCCACGCCCTCCGTCCACTGGTGCATTCAGAGTCCGTGGTGTGGCCCTCCATGGCCATGTGGGATGCAGCTCCCTCGTGCTCCGGTGCCAATGTACCTCCGCCTGATGATGCTGATGTACAAAAGGACAGGGAGAGCAGAAAAAGGGGGGGGGGGGACAGAAGAAAGAGAATTTTAGTGCATGGCATACCGCTACCGTTGGCGGACAAGACAGACACAGCAGCCCCCTGCATTACGCCGTGCTCCTGCCCTCTGCACATGCAATTTGTGGGATATGGCCTACATGGCAATGGTGGACATCTGCACACATGGATGCCACAGGGGCAACTATACCTGTACTTGGCACTCTGCTGAGGTGGGGTAGAGTGCCACATGGCCTGCATTACGGAGGGGCCTTGCCTACCAAACTCGCCCTGGCCTAGGGACACCCACAGCCCACCTCCCCCACCCAGACACCTCCACTGCACGCAAAGTCAGCAGAATGAGAGTGTACTCACCCCCTTGTGTCTGCTGTGATGCCCTCAAGCGCCCATCCAACTCCGGGTAGGCCACCGCCAGAATCCGGAACATCAGGGGGGTCATGGTGCGACGGGCACCCCTCCCACGTTGGGAGGCCATCCCTAGCTGAGCCTCCACCGTCTTCTTGCTGCAGCGGCGAACGTCCTCCCATCTTTTCCGGCAGTGGGTGCCCCGTCTCTGGTTGGCCCCCAGGGTCCGGACCTCCTTGGCGATGGCACGCCAAATGTCCCTCTTCTGGTGGGCGCTGACCTACATGACAAGCACAAGGAAAGAGGATCAGTCATTACCAACTGTGAGTGGCCCCCTCCCTACTTTGGCCATGTGGCCAATTCATTCCCATGCATTAATGTTCTATGAACTCTGCCCCCTTCCCTCTTCCAACCAGCCCTCTTCACCCAGGCCTAGCCCATACAACGTGCTCCCTGTGTACTAACCTGTTGGTCTGGAGGACCGTAGAGTAGCGTGTACTGGGGGAGGACCCCGTCTACCAGTTTCTCCAACTCCTGTGCAGTGAAGGCAGGGGCCCTTTCCCCAGACGCAGCAGCCATCGTCGCTTCCAGACCGAGGTCACAGCAGCACTTGCAGTGTAGGTCCTCTCCTGTCGAAGGTCAGGTATCTAGTGATTGAACAGATAGAAAATGGCGGTGACGTCCGCGGCAGTGCGCATCATCACCACCGGCGCACCTGTTCATTGGCTCCTGGGACCCATAGGGTCGTATGTCAACCAATGCAGCATTGCGCCGCGGTCTACGACCGCCTACCGCGACGGTGTGCAACGCCAGCGCAGTTACCCCACAATCCCATTGTCCTAGTTTAGAGGTCAGGCAGCCGCATTTCAAGGGCCCACATGGCTTAATTTACCTCTGCGTCACACATAGCTAGGCCTACACTCAACACACATACATGAAGGGTTTTGTGAGTGGTGTAGTCTTGTGTGTAACTGTGGGTACATGCCTGGAGGAATAATGACTGATTCGTCGCTGTTGTCCTTCGTAGGCACCGTCAGCTGGGACATGTGAGAAGATGGCGGAATCCTCCGGTGTACCGACCGCTGGTGGACCTGTTGACAATGGAAGAGCGACATGTCATCGTCACCTACCGGTTTGACCGTGCCACAATCCAGGAACTATGTACCCAGTTGGAGCCAGACCTGATGTCACCAATCCGCCATCCCACTGGAATCCCCCCTGACGTGCAGGTGCTGTCAGTGCTCCATTTCCTTGCAAGTGGGTCTTTTCAGACAACAGTGGCCATGGCATCAGAGATGTCCCAGCCTATGTTTTCCAACGTGCTGTCCAGAGTGTTGTCTGCCCTGCTGAAACACATAAGGAGATGCATCATTTTCCCTGAGGTGGCAGATCTGCCTACAGTTAAAGGTGACTTCTATGCCCTTGGACATATCCCCAACGTCATAGGTGCCATTGATGGGACCCATGTAGCTCTGGTCCCCCCCCACAGGAGTGAACAGGTGTACAGGAACAGGAAGAGTTATCATTCTATGAATGTTCAGATGGTCTGTTTGGCAGACCTGTACATCTCCCAGGTAAATGCTATGTTCCCTGGCTCAGTGCATGACGCCTACATCCTGCGGAATAGCAGCATCTCTGATATGATGGGTCAACTCCAGAGGCACCATGTATGGCTATTGGGGGACTCTGGTTACCCCAACCTTTCCTGGCTATTGACCCCAGTGAGGAATCCCAGGACCAGGGCAGAGGAATGGTACAATGAGGCCCAGGGGCAGACTAGGAGGGTGATCGAACGCACCTTCGGCCTCCTGAAAGCCAGGTTCAGGTGCCTCCATATGACAGGTGGATCCCTATTCTACTCACCGAAGAAGGTGTGCCAGATCATCATCGCCTGCTCCATGCTTCATAATTTGGCTTTGCGACGCCAGGTGCCTTTTCTGCAGGAGGATGATCCAGATGACGGTGTTGTAGCAGCTGTGGAGCCTGTGGAGCCTGTGGACAGTGATGAGGAGGAAGCTGAGGAAGAAGACAACGACAACAGGGAGTCAGTCATACAGCAATATTTCCAGTGACACACAGGTGAGAACATTTTCATTTTTAACATGACATTAACTTTCACACGTCTACCTATATCCTGTCTGTCGATTTCAACCACTATTTGGTAACTGAGTTGTACCTTTCCATTACGGTTTCACAGGTGTGGTTACCAACGTGTCATCTGCTTGCATCCTTCAAGGACTTGTGATGTGTGACATAGGTATGTTAGCCTTAAAATAGGAAACGCATTATAACACTGTCATTGATAATACATATTTACTAAATCACAGACTGACTCCAGATTGTTTTGTGTTTCAAGGGTGTTTATTGAAGTGTTCAGAAATGGGAGGTGGTTGTAAAATGAGGATGGGTGATGGCGGAGGAATGTCCATGGCAGAGTCCAGTCTATTAGTCCCACAGGTGCACTGCCCATCTGGGCATAGGAAGTGGAGCTGGGGCAGTTTAAGTATGGACAGGGTAACAAGGTGGGACAGTGGGAGTACAAACAGGGTGGTCTAATTTCCTGGCGGGGGTCTTGCCATCTTGCTCTGTCCTGTTCCTGGATCTCAGCGACCGCTTGCGTGGTGGTTGTCTGTCTGCAGGGGGTGGGGTGCTGGTGTGGTGGTCCTGTGGCGGGGCGTCCTGTCCACTAGCGCCGGCGGAGGTGGTGGGCAGTTCATCATCCTGGCTAGTGTCAGGGGCCCCTTGGAGTGCCACAGTGTCCCTCAAGGTCTGCTGTATGTCCTTCGGCACCCCTACGATGGTGCCCAAGGCGGAGCTGATGGTCCTGAGCTCCTCCCTGAACCCCAAATACTGTTCCTCCTGCAGGCGCAGGGTCTCCTGCAACTTGTCCAGGACGGTCGCCATCGTCTCCTGGGAGTGGTGGTATGCTCCCATGATGGAGGATAGGGCCTCGTGGAGGGTGGGTTCCCTTGGCCTGTCCGCCCCCTGTCGCACAGCAGCCCTCCCAGTTCCCCTGTGTTCCTGTGCCTCTGGCCCCTGGACTGTGTGCCCACTACCACTGCCCCCAGGTCCCTGTTGTTGTTGGGGTGGTGGGTTAGCCTGGGTTCCCTGTAGTGGTGGACACACCGCTCATTGACCTGTCCTGGGTAGGGAGGTTTGGGCCCGCTGGGTGGGTGCTGTGCTGGTGTTACCAGAGGGTGGAAGGTCGGTGTTGGGCTGTGCCTGTGCAAGGGGAACCGACTGTCCCGAGGCCCACGATGGTCCGGCCTGGTCATCAGGATCCAGTAGGGCAGAGCTGCTATCATCACTGTGGGCCTCTTCTGGGGGTGGAGTGGTGTTGTCTGGACCCTCTGGTGTGGTGACGGTCCTTCGGGTTCCTGCAGGGGCATAAGTGCATGATTATTGCATGTGTGTGTGTAATGGTGTGCAATGGGTGGGTGAGCGTGTACCCCAGTGCAAGCATTCCTGTGTGGGAGCTTGTGTGATGGTGGTTTAGGGGGTTGTATGGGTATGTGCAGTGGGCATGCATTAGTGCTGGGTGTCCATGCTAAGTTGTGTCATGCAGGGCTTGGTGTTGGGATGTGTGGTTTGTGTTATGAGTACATTAGTGAGGAGTTGTAGTGATAGGGGAGGGGGTGAGGGTGGGGGTGTGTGAGAGCATGCAGGTAGGGTGGGGGATATGATAGTTAAGATTTGACTTACCAGTGTCCCATCCTCCACGACTCCCGTGAGGCCCTCAGGATGCATCATGGTCAAGACTTGCTCCTCCCATGTTGTTAGTTGTGGGGGAGAAGGTGGGGGTCCGCCGCCAGTCCGCTGAACCGCGATGTTGTGCCTGGAGACCGTTGAACGCACCTTCCCCCGTAGGTCGTTCCACCTCTTCCTGATGTCCTCCCTATTTCTTGGATGCTGTCCCACGGCGTTGACCCTGTCCACGATTCTTCGCCATAGCTCCATCTTCCTGGCTATGGAGGTGTGCTGTACCTGTGAGCCAAATAGCTGTGGCTCTACCCGGATGATTTCCTCCACCATGACCCTGAGCTCCTCCTCGGAGAAGCGGGGTGTCTTTGGCGTGACATGGGGTGGTGTGTATGATGTGTGGGGCGGTGTGAGTGTTGATGTGTGTGGTGATGTGTAGTGGTGTGTGGTGTTTTGTGCGTGGATGTGGTGTGGGTGATGGTGTTGTTTGCCTCTGTATGGTGGTGTTGTCTTGGCTTTGCAGTCTCTCTGGCCTTCGTCTCGAAATTGTTGTCGTAGGGGTTTGTGGGTGATGTGGGTGGGTGTTTTATATTGTGTTGGGTGTGTGGGAGTGGTGTGTGTATGTGTATCAGGTGTGTGTATTTGTAATTGTCCATTGTGGCGGTGTTTTGTATATGTGTGTGTATTTTGAGCGCGGCGGTGTGTACCGCCAATGGAATACCGCGGTTGAAAGACCGCCGTGTGGATTCGTAGGTCATAATAGCATGGGCGTGTTTCTGTTGGCGTGGAGGTGGAGGTTTTGTTTTCGCCAGTTTATCACTGACCTTTGGTGTGGCGGAGTTGTGTGGGTGTCTGAATTTCGGCGGATTCCGAGATGTGTGTCATAATAGCTGTGGCGGACTACCGCCGCCGCCGCGGTGTATCGGCGGTCTTCTGCACGGCGGTAATCGCCTTTTACCGCCAATGTTGTAATGACCCCCTAAGCTCTTTAGCACCCTCCCTCTCCTTCTAAATCCTCATCATCCTCCAACACATCCAATTTTCTCTCTCAGCCTCTTGCACCTCTCATGCCCGGCAACTCTATGTCTCCCACTCCATCAATCCAAACCGACATGCATTGGTTGACCTTTTAGTGATCATCTTGAAAGGGATCACTCTAAATCTACACTTTCTCTCACCTCTTTTGACCAAAGCCACTTCTGAGTTGGTTGCCAAAGGCTAAACCCTCTTCATCCCGGGGTCTTTGAGTCTTGTGTCGCTGCTGCTTCTGCTGCTGAAGAATGTCTCTCCCCTCAGAGCTGAATCTCCCCACACCCCTACTACCCACCAAAGACTCCTCATGTGCTAGTCCCTCTAACTACTGTCCTCCTATGTCTCATCTTCCACACAAACCCACTCTCCCCTTCCGCCCCTCTTCATTAAACTCCCCCATTCGCTACCCTGACATCCGTCCCTCCACCCAGACCACCTGTTAACTTGAATTGCCGTCATTTGTTGTGCTTCTCCCATGCTCCTCACCACGCCCTCCCTTTATGCCCTATTTCAGCCCCCTCTCCATTTGTCTACCACAAATTTCTTTGGGTGTGTCAGCTTATTCTGCCCTCTATCCTTTTGGCTAAAGGCATATCAGTATTCACCCACACTGCCTGCCACCCTGCTACAGCCAGTCCTTTCCTCTATTACATCATAAAATGCATTACTTAGTTCTGTTATAAATGCTCTCGCTGATCACGTATACTCCCCCTATGTAACCAGTGTGACATTGCATGTTTTAGCCTGCCCACCCTTTGTTCGTTGCAGATCCATTGCGGTGTGTGTGTTGTGCTCTGGATCCTCCAAATCCAATAGAGCATGCACAGCAGTCAACCTCATCCCTGTGTCTCCCAAAACCAAAAACTCAGGGACACCGCCGGCTGCAGCTAATCTGCATGTGGCCAAAGAGTGTTTAATTTTTCTCCTGACAGCTTCAGCCCCGTCTTGTCTCTGCTACTGATGCGTATCACAGTCTGTCAGCCAAAACATGAGGGGGGATACCTGCAAGATATGCTGAAGGAGCCTTTGAAACTCACATCAGTAGGGCCTGAGTGGGAGGCCCTCCAGTGTATGTAAGCCAGTATGGACTAAGGGGGCGTCTTACAGTGTGGATAGGCCAAGCCCCCCGATACCGCAGAAGCTGCAGGGTCCTCTATTACAGCCCTGCTGTCAGCATATCTCTTCCGCAAACCTGCTCCACTCTCTCTCTCCTCAATAGTCCTGGCCTCCTGATATACCTCAGTAAAAAAAGTGATGTCCAGAGATTTTCATTTTTAGTTTCTGTTTTTGTATCTTTAGAGAAGTAATTTAGCTTATGTAGAAATTGCTAATCCGGGCCAATTTTTTCTGGACAACATTTTTAAAAATGGCAGCTGTGTTGCAATGATGATGTAATATTTCAGGAGCAGGGAGACTTATATGCTTCATTTTGGTGTCAGGTTTTAGGGGTAAAGTACTCTTCTAGAGACAGAAAATAATTCCTCAGTGCAAACCTTTGACCATTTCCCAAAATGGGGGCTCTTTAATGATGTTTTACCTATCATATTGGTAATTTATCTTTATATTGTTTTTGTTTCAGGTTTTCCTTTGATTCAAATTCGTAAACATGAGCGAAGCAGGTGGGAGCAGAGGATCTTTACCTCCTGACAGTGTTGTTCACTACAAAATCTGAGGACTCCTTCAACAAAGAAAAATATGTCATATGCCAAACTAATCTGAAAGAAAAGCTAACATCAACTGTGGCTGGACAGAATACAGTTTGAGATGCTGTAGAAATATGGCAAGACAGAATTACCAAAAGATTGAAACAGATGGGTGTAGAGGATCAAATGTTTTATCATTGTAACAGCAAGTGCTACAAGTTGTGTACAATAAAAAAAAACTGGATTTTTTTTTTCAAAAATAGCAGAAATCAGAGAATCACAACAAGAATCCAAGTCTTCTGAGAAAGCGACGACAAACAAACCCAGTGCCCATTCAATTAGAAGATCGATGGCTATCCCTTGTCCACCTCCAAAAACTGTTCAGAAAGGAGAGGATCTTCAGTGTGTTATCTGTGGGTTAGCCAGAACAAGAGCCAAAGCGATTGACAAAAGAACAAAGTACAAAGTATGTGAGTCTCAAAGGGCAAACATGGTATTATCTGCAGCTAGTTTCTTCCAAGATGAGGTTTTCAGCTAAGTAGCTGATCTAAACAGTGAGGTGAATGTATTTGAAGCGGATTTGTATGCCCGCCCAAACTGCATGCATGCACACATTAAAAAATACGAATGTACAACGAGCTCCCAGCAACAACGTAACAGCCAAACTTCAGTTAAGTTTGCAAATTAAGGGTCCGATTACAAGACTGGCGGTCCAAAGACCGCTGTGGCGGTCCAACCACCACATTACAACATTGGAGGTTGGTGCCATCAAAAGACCACCATCTCCACCTGAGTCTCTGATCCCGACGGTATGACGCGGTCATGGATGCAATAAGCCACGGCGGCGGTGAAGTCAGCACCACCATGCTGATTACAGCCATGTTCTAGGCCAGCCTTTTCATGGCGATTCACCTGCCATGAAAAAGCTGGCAGAGAACAAGTGTAGGAGGCCACAGGGGGGCTCCTGCACCGCCCATGGCATTGTCGTGAGGAGTGAATGGGCTTCCCTCCCCAGCACCGTCAGAATACACAATGTCTGCTGTGCAGACAGTGTGCATCGAGAGAGTGCTAGGGGGGCCCCGTGTGCGATTGCATTAGACTTGGCTCCATGTGGAGCCAAGTCCAGTGCCGCTGCACGTTTCCATTGTGCTGGCTGGTGGAAACCTTGGTTTCCGCTAGTCAGCCCAGTGGAAAACTGTTAATGGGCCATTGGGGAGACCGCCAGGTCTGCGGCGATCTCCTCCCCATGGGTCTGGCAGTCGGGTTTCCCGACCGCAAAACTTGTAATCAGGCCCTAAGTTTTAAAGCCACTCTTGAGTGCTGGCTACGGGTTCACACTTAGTGAGATCAGAGAAATAATGGTCAACATTGATGAAACTGTATTGGTCCATAATATTGAAATTTAGATTTGTCTGGTGAAAATGTAAAATGACCGACTTCATTTTTGCCACTTTAACAGAAAGAATGAGCCACTTACGTTTTTCACAGCTGATTTGACTCATGAAGTTCTTGCTGCCAAAATAAGATCACAGGATCATGTAAAATCAGCCAGAACCATTGTAAGAAATGCCCTGAAAGATTCAGATTTTGGACTTAATGACAAATTTTGTGATGCCCAGAAGCTCCGCAAATCATGGGAGTCAACACAAATGCCTGATGTTGTCTTAACATTTTTTACATCATTGTTTAATATCAGTAAAGCAAAACTGTTGCAAAATAAAGTTCTTGAGTTCGGAGCCCACAACACCGATGATGGCTTTGAAGATATAAGCAGAGAAGTGGAAGACAATCCCAAGAACTGAAAGGCTTATGCTGTGCAAATGTACTGTATTTTCCAAATCCTGTTTTATGAATTACATCACATCAAAAAGAAAACTCTGCTACCCATGATGACTGCCCACGCAATCTATGACAAGTGCAAAAGTAGAGAGCTAATCATGTCAATAAATCGGATGGGTGTATCATCAAGTTATAATGACATAGGTCATCATTATGAGTTTGACGGTCCCACCACGGAACCGCCAAACTTGTGGGGATGATGTCACTGACATGGCGGTAGTGTCCCCCCTGCCCTTTTACAATGATCCCACCAGTTTGACTGACGGAAACATTGCAATAGAGCATTCCCTCTGGTCAGACTCATAGAAACAGTGCTATCAGATAGAACTCGGATCCCTATCTCATAGCACAGAGGGGCTGACCAGCACCCTTAAAATGCACACAGTGGTATTCCGATGGTGCTGGGTGGGGGGGCACATCATTACCGTCAGCCTATCTATGTCAGCGAAACTGCCATGGAATGGCTGGCTATGATGGTAGTTGTACTCAGCTAGGCGGTGCTGAGTTCAGCGCCTCCCTGGCTGAGTACAACTCTGACCGCCATCATGCCACCGTGTTCCCAGCAGGGACGGTGGTCATCTGGTGGATCCGCCCGCCACGGTTGTAACTGGGCGATCGGGCTTCCCGGAGTGTGGGAGTTCAACCATAATGAGGCCCATGGCACACAGCAGGAACTTATTAGCAGCTCCTGCTGTAAAAACTTGTGAATCTGACAGCACACCACTTCCAAGTCACTTTCCCAGGAAAGGGTTAACAATTGTTGCTCTTGATAATTTTTATTTTGAAGACAGCTCTTCTTTGTCTGGAACATCCAGCACACATGATACTGCTATGGTTTTTCAAGACTGTACGAATGAAGTAGCTGCTGGAAAACAAACTGTGACAGCTGTAGGCATTAACAAACGAAGCTGCAAACTGATAACTCAACTTCCTTGCCATTGTGTGCAAAATCACTATAAGCAATCCACACGTCCCAGTCTACCAAAAAGTTTCAAAGTGACTGAGGACATGAATCTTCTTCTACTTGATGCTGTGGACTGCAAAGTTGATTTAACTGAATTTATCATATAGCTTATTCAGTGCGGATTGAAGGATGAAAAAATGCCAGTTCTTCTGTGGGCTTAATTTCATGCTCTGATCTCCCAGAATACTGTCCCCCTGAAGAAGGTTGTGGTTTTACCAGTAATACCATCACCAGTCAAACTAAGCAACACTATACACAGCTCTAAAGAATTTCCCAAATGTGCCTGCTCATCTTGAACTGCCAATTTAGTGCGAAGAATGTGTTTTCTGTATTGTAGCTGACATTTTTATGAGCAATCCAGTAGAATTTGATGTTATTTATCCAATAATACGTTTTTTCTACATGACAAATGTGGTATTGTTATGAGCAGGAAGACATCTCAGTGGACGTGGCATAGATGATGCACTTTTTGAGGCTGAAATCTTTGGAAGCAAAACTGTCCGGTCAGTATTGAGTGGAAACCATTTGCAATAAAGTATTATCATCATATCTGAGGCTATAGAAACATTGCTTTGGAATGCTTTCTTGAACAAGAATGACAAATTATATTTTGCATATCTTATCAGAAGTGAACAAGGCACATGGTGCACTTCATTTAAAAGACATAATGCAAATCCAGGCAATGTTCAATACCCTCAGTTCAAAATCAGAAAACCTGAAAACCAAGTTCGTAGAGTTTGTCAAAGAATGAGGAAAAAAAAAATCTGAACTTTGCAAGTACTGGGGAAATGTTTTACACATGATAGCTCTAGTGAAAAACTTGGTACAAGCTGATTGGAATGGTAATTGGGAGTTGCATGTGAAGACTGTGGAGTTACTGATCACTGTGTTTCATTAATTGGATTGCATAAACTACCTGAGATATGGGTCCTAGTGTTTGGAAAGAGTGGAGAAGCAAGAGTTGGTAAAACCATACCTCTACAGAAAATTCATCCAGTGACATTTTGTGGTGAAAGACAGAGAAAGGAGGTTCCATGCTGTGGCTTCAGGTATGAAACTGGAATAGACGATCCAGAGATCACAGAAAAGCACAGAAGGAATTGTTGGTCAGACACGTAAAAGTGAATATGTTGCTCAATGGCAGCTAGTTTACCATGAAGTCCTTTCTCTTTGCAATGTTTTCAGAGAGATGACAAATTCAAAATTAATGGACCATTGTGAAATGGTTCCTCACCACAAACTTGTGGGAAAAAGAGGGTAACATTTTAATTAACTTGTTGACAGCCATCTTCATTTCACGCAGCAGCAAGGAAACCCCTTTGAAATTAGTGAGCCTGTGTGACTACATACCTTCGTGACCAAACAATATGTGGATAACGATATAAAGACATGTCTACTAGATGTCCTGTAACGTCGATCAAAACTATACAAGAACTGAAGCAGGAAGGAGAGAAAAAGCTGTTTGATATAATCACTTAAGCTTTAATTGCCATAATAAGAGTTTCGTCCAACCAGCCACTACAAAACAGATTACATAAAATCAACTTTTGCAAGCACATAGAGAGATGGATGTAGCACAAAAAGGAGTGAATTTATCGAGGACATTCTGTGCATGCTCTTCTTCTTCCAACAAACGCATTATTTGATGGAGATGCAGCAACCAAACCAGTGAAGCACCAACTCGTACAAGAGCTCTAAAAAAAACCTTTTGCCGGAGGAATTTCAATTAAAAAATGTTTCCTCATTGAAAACTACTGGTGTTGTGGACTATAGGTCACAATTGCGAATGCCAGAACTTCGGAGAGAGGTCCATGCAAAACTTCAGAGAGGTCGTTCAGGATTTTTCTACAGATATCAAAGCCAGTGTACACCTCGCAAGGACTGCATATTGTCTTTAACAGTTATCTTGAACTATCTGTCAAGGAATGTGAGCGAATCAGATGAATGTCTACAGGTGGAACAATTGACCTTGCCTACATCAAAAATTCAACAAAATGAACTTGGAGATGCTTCAGTGAGCACTGAATTTCTAATTATTTGCAAGAAGAATGATTCTCAATGAGGAGATGGAGCCTGCAGAGATGTATTCTAAGGGTATGGGCCATATTGTTTAAGAACTTAAAAGGAAATTGGAGGAAGCTGACCTTCGTGTTGTGCCACAAGCTGAGTAGGGTGTTCTAAATGGTTCCAATCGAGTCATTGTACTGTCAAATTATACAGATGCTATTATTGTGCTACTTAGATTTGGCATAATGTTCATAAGTCAAGGATTGTCAGGGTTTTCGATATTTTATGGAGCAGGCGAAAAAACACACTTAGGGCCTCAGTATGAGTTTGGCAGTCCGAGGACCGCCATGTTGGCGGTGGCTGTCAGACTGCCAACAGGCTGGCAGAGAAGACCGCCAAATTATGGCATTGACGGTGAGGCATACATAATCCCACCAAAGCACCGCCGGCACAGCCAAAGCGGTCAGACTGCTGGGGTCAATCGGAGCCATTTTCAGTCCGGTGGAGACCATGTTTCCGCCGGACTCATTACGGGGTTGCAGACAGCCAACATAACTGCCACGGTCGGACCACCATGGAACACCAGGCAGAAACGAACAGCATAAAAGAAGACACTCACCTCCAGGAAGCCATACTCACCTGGAGCCACCATGGAACCACTACTAGACGTTATGCTGCTCTCCTGCTTGCCGAAAGACAACGGAATCATCGCCAACAAGGGAGACAAAAACTGTAAGTACACACACTCACCTGTTACATTTGTAAAATGTATAAATTTGTACTGTAACATAACATACCATAGGGAGTGGGTGCAAGACTATACTCGCATGTAACAGCACAGTGACACACACACCCTCACATACAGCAACAAATATACCCACACATACATAGCATGCACACTGCAGCCAGCACACACACACCACACGTCAATAACACACACTTATGCACAACAACACGGCACAGGGCCAGCCTCACTAATTCATATACAATAAATGAACTCGTAACAACACCACAACCGCACTAATATGAACACATATCAAACACTCACAACACACACACACAGTACACCGAACCTATTTTGCCATGCACAATGCACGCAGACTCAAACAGGTCAAAACACAGAGCCACACAGCACTACAACAAACACATATCAACACTAACACAAAACACTACCATGACAACAACAATTCGGCTACATACACATACCTGTCACACAAATCACACCCTATCCCGGGGGGATAAAAGCACTGCACAGAACCTCACAGACTGCTCAGATAATACTGGAAGCATCAAGCAGCACACACACACAAATACTGCCACACAGCTAATGTCAGCCACAAACAAATCAAACCTAGAAAAGGAAATACAGGACAAAGATGTAACCTGAAAACCAACAACTGCTTGGTTTAAACTTTATGTTAAATATTGTTTTAGAAAACATTGTCCAAGGCCATAGGCCAGTTCTCATTTGCAGAACAATAGCACCAAAGGCACTATATGATGCCCCCACTTGACTCCTGATTGTCATGTAACCTCCACAGGTAGGGGTATCAAGGGGGCAGGTAGGTACTGCAGGAATCCTTGGGGGGTGGTGGTGGGAGTCATGGGCTTAGGCTTGGGAGGGGGCGGAGTTTTTCAGGAGTGGTTGACTTTTTTTGGCATGGAAGGGGCCTGGGTGCTGGCGGGGGGTAGGGAAGTCCTTGGAGGTGGAAGGGATGGGAAACTGACCTTTTAGGGGTGTCACAGGGGAGGAGGAGTAGAGAAGAGGTCAAACTCGGCAAGCAAAGATTTTTTTGGGTACACGAGGATGGTTATCTTAAGGGGGTTTGGGTGTGGTGGGTGAGGGAGTCAGAAGAGATCACCCCAACGGTATCGGAGAAGGAAAAGCCATCGCTCACAAATCCACCCTCCAAAATCCACACCCACACGGATGACACTCTCAAGACCGCCGAACACCTACACTTCCGGATCCACACTGACCCCAACACCACCCTCAGGGGAACGTTCATCTACCGACCCCCAGGACCACGAGCACCCTTCAGCGTCTCCATCGCCGACCTCACAAGCACCCACGCGCTCACCTCTATGGACTACATCCTCCTTGGACACCTCAATTTCCACTTGGAGAACAACAACGACGCCAACACCACATCCCTGATCGACAACCTTTCCAACCTCGGCCTCAGACAACTGGTCAACACACCCACCCACATCGCCGGCCACACGCTCGATCCGATCTTCTCCGCAAGCAACCACGTCACCTTTAGCCACACCACCGAACTCCACTGGACCGACCACCACTACATCCACTTCACATTCAAGAAGCACATCGAACACCACCGCACCCAACTACCACCACACCGCCGCTGGAGCAAAGTCACCGAAGACCAACTGACCAGCACCCTCGCCCAGAACCCGCCCACCGACTCCACCGACCCAGACACCGTCGCTCTCAACCTACGACAGTGGATCAATGACTGCGCCAACACCCTCGCACCACTCAAGAGGTCCACCGACAACCAAGGAAAGAAAAAAGCCGCCTGGTTCACTGACGAACTCCTCACCTCCAAACGCACCTGCCAGAAACTAAAAAAGAAATGGCTCCTCGAACACACACCCGACAGCCTGGCGGCCTACAAGGAGGTCACCCGCAAGCCCCACCAGCTAATCCGACTCGCCAAACGTTCCCACTTCACAGAACGCCTGAACAACAACGCACACGACAGCAAAGAACTCTTCTGCATCGTGAAAGAGCTCTCCAACCCCAGCGCCAACGTCAACGACATCCCACCATCCCAAGAACTCTGTGACGCCCTGTCCACCTTCTTCTATCAGAAGATCGCCGACATCCATGACAGCCTCAACACCACGCCTCCGTCAGACCCCACCCCCGACAACTCCACCTGCGCCAACCGCCTTACCGCCTGGACCCATGTAGACGATGCTGAAACTTGCAAGATCATGAACTCCATCCACTCAGGATCTCCTTCAGACCCTTGCCCCTACCACGTCTACAACACAGCCGACTCTACCATCGCCCCCCAACTTCGAAAGGTCATCAACTTATCCTTCGAAACCGCGACTTTCCCGGACAGCTGGAAGCACCCAAAATCCATGCCCTCCTCAAGAAACCCAAGGCAGACCCCAACGACCTCAAAAACGTCCGCCCGATCTCCCTCCTCCGCTTCCGGCGAAGGTCATCGAGAAGATAGTCAACGCTCAGCTCACCCACCACCTCGAGGACAACTCCATCCTGGACCCCTCCCAGTCCGGTTTCAGATGCAACCACAGCACCGAGACTGCTCTCCTCGTCGCCACAGATGACATCAGACAGCAAATGGACAACGGTGAAACATCAGCCCTCATCCTCCTGGACCTTTCCGCAGCCTTCGACACGGTCTGCCACCGCACCCTACTAACACGCCTCCACGAAGCCGGAATACAAGAAAAAGCCCTCAACTGGATCTCCTCTTTTCTCTCCGGCAGATCCCAGAGAGTCCGACTCCCACCCTTCCGCTCCGAAGCCACCAACATCATCTGCGGCGTACCCCAAGGCTCCTCTCTAAGCCCGACGCTGTTCAACGTCTACATGGCCCCCCTCGCACAACTGGCCCGTCAGCACAACCTCAACATTCTCTCCTACGCCGACGACACCCAGCTCATCCTCTCCCTCACAAAAGACCACACACACCGCCAAAGCCAACCTCCACGAGGGAATGAAGTCCATCGCCGAGTGGATGAGAAATAGCCGCCTGAAGTTGAACTCTGACAAGACGGAGGTCCTCATCCTCAGACGCACCCCCTCGGCCTGGGACGACTCCTGGTGGCCCACCGCACTGGGACCCCCTCCAACGCCAGCCAACCACGATCGCAACCTGGGTTTCGTCCTCGACTCTGCCCTCACCATGTCCAAGCAGGTCAACGCAGTTTCCCCCTCCTGCTACAACACCCTCTGTATGCTCTGTAGAATCTACAAATGGATCCCGACGGAAACCAGAAAAACGGTGACCCAGGCCCTCGTCAGCAGTAGACTAGACTACGGCAACGCACTCTACACAGGCAACCCAGCAAAAGACATCCGTCGCCTCCAACGCATCCAAAACGCCTCCGCCCGACTGGTCCTCGACGTACCCCGCCGATGCCACATCTCCCACCACCTGAAAGACCTCCACTGGCTCCCCGTGGACAAGAGGATCACCTTCAAGCTCCTCACCTACGCTCACAAGGCACTCTACAATGCCGGACCAGCCTACCTGAACAACAGACTCAACTTCTACGTCCCCTCCCGCCAACTCCGCTCCGCCAACCTCGCCCTCGCTCCCCGCTTCCAACGCAAGACCTCCGGCAGCAGATCCTTCTCCTACCTCGCCGCCAAGACCTGGAACACCCTCCCGACCCCCCTGCGGCAGACCCAGGACCTTCTCACCTTCAGGAGACTCCTCAAGACCTGGCTCTTCGACCAGTAGCAGCACCCCCCCCACCTCAGCGCCTTGAAACCCTAACGGGTACGTAGTGCGCTCTATAAATATTGTGATTGATTGATTGATTGATTGATAGGGAGTGGTTGTATGATGTGTCGGTGTGGATGTTTTGGGTGCGTGCTTGAGGGAGGTTTGCTTGTGGGTGGTGGGTGTCTTTTGGGTGGGTTAGTGTGGGCATTTATATGCCTTGGGCTGAGGGGGTGGAGGTGCTGGAGGATGCTGTCTGTTGGGGAGGTGACTGCTGGTATGGTGGATGTGCTGCATGTAGGAGTGTCAGTGGTTCTGGTGTCTGCAGGTGTGGTGACTGGGGTGGATGTCTGAGGGTCTGCTGGGGTGCTGTCTGTGGGTAGAATAGGTGTGGTGGCTGTATCAGTGAATGTTGGTGTGGGGCAGAGGTGCCTGTAGAGAAGGAAACGCCCACCCTCTTGGATGGGAGGGCACGGCCAACTGGGTGAGGAGCTACAGGGAGGGTGGGGTTAAAAAGGGGGTGGAGTATAGAGATCGTACTGAGGTGGTCCCCGATGGGTCCACCACCACTAGGGAGTGGCCACTGGCTGAGGATTCTGAGGAAGATGTACTGGATCTGGTCTCTCCCGCCGCACTCCTCTCACCCTCTGGGCCACTGGGTCCCTCGCTGTTGGTGTTCTCGTGACTGGAGGTCCCGGGCCAGAAGCTTCCTGACTCGGCTGTGCCCTGTCTCCTTCCTCTGCCGGTAATGATGCTGAAAAACAGAGAGTCATGTATGGTCATCACATTCACAAGATAACACTTCCATCATACAGTACACATAAGTCACATTACATGCTGTTCACCAACACCCCCAGGTAGTGCCAGTAAAGTGCCAACATCATGTCACAATAAAATATGATTTATGTCCCTCAATATGAACATTGTTAAACACCAGCTGAGCTACCTAACTGACACCTGCAATACCATGAATTAAGTACACCAATCACACTGACCATACCATTTCAAGGTGACTTTGCCACATGATACAGGTTCTCTATCCACAACAACATGGTCAAGCACCATTGAAGCAATATTTTAGGAATGTGAAATTGCTTTATACTGAGCCAAGACATACCCAACACATACAAATATTTTAATCTGATGTCATGTACCAGGCTATGACACTTGTAAAGTAAAGGCAAGTAAGCCTTGTGTAGACAAGCCAATCCTTCATTTCACATAGTCATTACCATACACAATAGACATATGCAAACCTGTAAGAACTCAAATTTCAATACATTGGAAGTTAAGGTGAAGGTGTCACACACACATGCACCAATAGTGATGTATCAAGGATTGAAAATACAATATGGACCAAGTCATCTAGGTCATTGGTCTTCAGAAATCAAACATCATCAGTCAAGTAAGGGCCAGGTTAGCTCTGACCTATGTCCCACACACAACCACAAGATGTCAAAAAGAGGGTACCAGAAATATGGACAACTGAACTGTGCAGAAAGATGAAAGCAAACCTACGTAATCATGCAATTTGTCCATCATTGGGCCACTGATTGAGTGGGTACATCACTACACACACATCAGACATGGCAAGCCTTACATCTGTCTTTGGAGGATTCTCTGGCCCAAAGCACATGTGTTGCCAACATGACAGGTACACCTACCAAGATGTAAGCCACAAGCCCAGATACACTTACATTACTACTCACATGTGTAGTTGAGCTACCAAACCTGCACCACATAGGTCTCAATTCCAACATTAGGCTTCCAAACAGCCAGAACTCATTTGTCACATCCTTCACAGCAAGTATACATACCTATTTACAATGCTGAGTCTTTCCTGAACCTTTCAAATGATACATGATGTTGATATATTACTGTCAGGAATGTAACTGTGAATAGGCTACAATTGCCAATGTGTTATGCCTACAACAGTATGCCCGAGGACAATGCTGTGTGGCCACTTTCCACTAACAAAACATTAGCAAGGTTGGAACATTCCTAGCTTCTCATATCAATATATGTATGCCCATAGAAATGTTGGAACACCACAATGGTATCCAACATCCAAGTTGTCTATTCTGATGAGGCATAACAAATGTCTACGTACATCCCGCTCTTACCAAGGGGGATTACCTTGTAACTGGTGTGAAGATGTTCACCTTGTAGATCTTGTGACATGTCAGATGGACATCACAGCCTCACATGCTGCTGTCACTTATCAGAAAGCATTAGGAAATTAGTGATGAATAGGAAATACCTGACTCTAAATTGCACATCAACAGGGATCTTGAGACATTGCAGAGGATACAGATCAAGGACATAACACTTTACTACCACGACATTGGGAGGATTGACCTGTTGGTGGGTATCAACAATCCCAAAAGTAGAAAATGCAGTATAGTGGTACACATGACACCGTCATATGTGCACCAATATATGCTATTGTACTGGGGGTGACCACCATAGTTGAGTAACATGCCTCTAAATACCTTTGTATGTGCACACCTGTGTGCTATGGATACCTACGGTATATCAATGTGTACACAGGAGATCTGCGACACTTTGCACTTACCACATTGTCAGAGCCAATATTCTGTTCCCTCATTCAATCACCTAGTAAAAGGACAAACATTAGTTAGGTCTGTACTTACCCCTTGTGGCTGCTGTGCTGCCCCCAAATGCCCATCCAACTCAGGGTAGGACACACCAAAATAGGGGCCATTAGGGGGGTCAGGGTTTGATGGGCACCTCGTCCTCTTTGGGAGGACATCCACAGCTGGGCCTCTGCGGTCTTCCGGGCCCAGTGTCTCAGGTCCTCCCACCTCTTCTGACAGTGGGTGCTCTGTCTGCTGTGGACCCCCAGGGTCTGCACTTTCTTGTTGCTGGCACAGCCAATCCCCTTTTTCAGTTGGGTGTTGATCTGCATGGATGACATAGATAAAAAAGTATGTCATATCCACATATACCATACTATAACAGGCAGGATTATAACCAGTTAGCACATCAAGCCAAACAAAGACTGTCTTCAACATCCCCTCCACTGCTAGATGAGCATATGCAGTCAGGACAGATGTGAGGTGGAAACAGGCAGACAATATGCATCTCCAGCACCATCTGTCATGTTATCACATATGACCAGACAGCAAACACACTTGCAAATATGCTATTTCAGGAGGAGTCTGGTATACGAACTCCGCTAACCTTGTGCAACAGTTACGAGGTGGGTCAGGGAACATACATCAAACACTCTCCACAATGTCTCAGGACTCACAATCTGTCACCAAATGTAAGTTCATGACCAGGAACTCGTCCCTTTCTATCACAACTTTAGACCCCTACAGACTGTAAGGGCACAATCAGAAATGTTGCCCATCAGCCTTTGCTTTGCTTCACAGAGTATAGCTGGGCTAAGGGAATATTTGTGCACATGGCGAACTTGCCTGATCCTCTGGTGCACCATAGAGGTGTCCATACACTGGTAGGACCTCCTCCACCAGCTTCTCGAACTCCTCAGATGAGAAGCCAGGGGTCCTGTCACCTGTAGGACGTGGCATGATTGCTCCCAGAGACAAGACACAGCAGCTCAAGTCATGGAGATCTTGCTGGCAGCAGTATCAGGAGTCAAGTGAGAGATGACGTATGAAATGGTGGTCACGTCCGCCACGTAAGACACCCTCACCACTGGCGGACTTTGCCAGTAGCCCAAGACCGCCAAAGGCAGCAATGTGTTCCAATGGCAATATCCACTGCGGTAGTATCCACCTATCACCATGACGACTTCTGCCGGTAGACGTAGGTCATTTCCTAATGTCAAGTATAGTAGGTCAGGTAGCTGCCATTTTTAACGTCCTTAGATGGTCAGAAAAGTTTAAATAAAGATACATCACAAGGCCAGGAACATATCTACGTCATAGTTTTCAGTGCTGGCTTTGAGCCACCATGTATTTAAATTTGGATTTAATATACATGTTGTAAGATACATGAAATGTGAGTTGTGTATAATTAGTGGCATGGCCTGCATCCTCATGGAAATTGGATGGATGGTATCGGTGTCTATCATATGTGAAACATAATAAGAATGTCATTATCACTGAGACTTTCAGTGACATGCATATCCATTTCCTAGTCATAATCAAGGTAAGGGGATGACATTGCAGCAATAGGTAATTATTTCCCTAGGTATGTCCTGTGTACCATGTTTAACTATTTCATAAGGCATGTCCACGCATCATGTGTGACATATGTGGATTCACACTTACAATGGATACATTGACTGCTAGACATACCATCTGATACTCCTTCATCCAGTTACCCTGCAATGAGAAGGATAAAACAAACTCCAGTGTACCGTCCACTAGCAGACCTGCGGGCCATGGAGGATCGCCATGTCATTCAAACCTACCGCCTGGATAGGCAGACAATCATGGATCTCTGTCGGCAGTTGGAGCCAGAACTGATGCCTTCCATTCGTCAGACAAATAACATACCTCCCATTGTACAAGTCATGTCAGTGCTGCATTTCCTAGCCACAGGGTCTATTCAGAATACAGTGGCCCTAACTGCAGGCATGTCCCAGTCTATGTTCAGTCTGGTCTTGAAGGATGTACTTTCTGCATTGTTAAAATACCTGGACAGCTACATCATATTTCCACAACATTAGGATTTGGCCCATGTGAAAGCAGATTTTTATGCTTTGGCACACAACCCACATATGGTGGAAGCCATTGAGGTTCCCTCAAATGGCAATGAACAGATGTATCGGAACAGGAAATACTTCCACTCCATAAGTGTGCAAGTAGTCTGTTTCGTGGACCTCTACGTTTTCCAAGTATGTGCAAAGTACCCGGGTTCATTTCATGATGCATTCATCATGCAGAACAGCAATATCCCACTGCTGATGACACAACAGTACATAGAGAGGGCCTGGCTGGTTGGAAAGTGATATATGTGATGTGTGTCAGTATCTTATGTTGCTGCCACATGTAAGGATGTCAAAGATTTATATTTTCACACATGTAACGATTCCTTTCAGGGGATTCTGGCTACCCAAACTGCCTCTGGTTGTTGACACCAGTCAGGTACCCAAATACGCCAGGGGAGGATTGTTCACTGAGGCACACAGAAGGACAAGGATTGTCGAGGGCAGATTTTTTACTCCTAAAGGCTAGATTTCATTGCATTGATAAGTCTGCTGGAGCCCTCCTCTACTCACCCACCAAAGTGTGTCAAATCATTGTTGCCTGCTGCATGCTCCACAATCTCGCCCTGAGACATCAGATCCCATATATTACAGATGAGCGGGAGCCAGCAGTTCCAGCGAATGAGAATGCAGAAATGCCAAGTGAGGATGACTGTGATTAGGATGAAGGTGGAGACAGCTGGACAGATCTCATAAATCAGTACTTCAACTGACTGCAGGTATGTGTTGTTCTGTTACATACTTGACTCAGTGGGTTATTGGGGGGCTTAGAGATGTTTGAGAAGGGTCTTTGTACGACCATCAGACATCTCATTAGTTGCTTAGCAGAACATAGCTCAGGTGTGCATGCAAACTTGTACTTGGAGTTGTGATTATCACGATGATCTCCTTTGTTAATGTTTGTCACATTGCACAATCAGTGTTACTATTGTATTTGGGACATGTCTTTATAGGTCTCCATTACCATTCTCCATTACCTTTACCTGCCTATACCTTTTGTATCACATTTATACTCTGCAGATTTCTTCTCAAGGTCATCCTCATGTGGTCAATTCTGAATTGTGTCACAGGCAGGTGGGATATGCAGGTCTGACATGTGAAGTGAACATGAATAGTTCCAGGTACTTTATGGCATCATATTGGTGGTGTATGAGTTCCATGCCCAGACTGTCAGGACAGTGGGATGGAAGTGTACTGTTCCACACATTCGACCTGTGTGCCATGTTATCTGGGTCAAGGGGGTCAAACGTGTGATCTTGTGTATCTGACACATGTCATCCTGTGCAATCCGTAACCTGTCCCTTCTCATTGGTTTGATGATGATGCCATTTCACTTGTATGTAGCTGTCACTGTGTTACCTCATTTGTAGTGAAAATAGGTAGGTTTGACCACTTACTTTATGTTTCACCACTGTGCATATTAGTTGTTCAATGTTCACCAGTTGCAGATTACATTTTGTATTCAGTTTAGCTGCCTATTGGCTTTATCGTGGCATTTGACATTGCAGTTGAGACATTGCAGATGAGCTGTGTTTTTCCACATGGTAAACTAAGTTTGTGTTCTTCGTATTTTCTCTTACCGAACACAATAGCATGATAAGAGAGAACATATATATTTTTTTTTTTTTCAGAGCAGGGAACAAGTTGGCCTTGGAAGAGGGAGCCATGAAATCTTGGCCAATTTTCAAAGTTGTTTCTTCCAACTCTGACCTACAGTAGCCAGCATGTTTTGAATATTTACATCTGAGAGGGAATGGCCTTTCAGAAGGCTTTTTCCATGATTGTTTAAGCTATTAAAAGGTGGTCCTGGTTGGCAAATAGGGCAATTTCCGAGACCTCAGTCAGGATTGGACGTCAAATACCTGACATTTTCGCGTGAGGGTGGAAATCTCTTTCTCGCAGTTGAACAGGGGTCATCAACTTGCTGGCATGAGAAAGATGAAGAGCATTGGCAGGCCCTACAGTGATGAATTTTGACTTTATTCTGTGCTTTGCAATTATGCTATAATATAATCACATATATTTGCTGTGTACATTGCAGTTGAGGATCACTCTGATATATTTTCCTTTCATTGCTGTGACTATTTTTAAACGTTTGCCTCCGACCTACTAATCTCCTTTTTCAGGAACCTCGTGGTGAAGTAATAATAAATGTCTTCTTTAAACTAAGAAGTGCATTCCAGAGATTTTTGTCAGCTCGGTCATTAGTGAAAGCAAAACATCATTGCAAGACACTGTGCATGTGTGTGACGACTGACCTAGGTTAGTAGCATGCCTACAGATACCTGACCATGATAAGTGGAAGGTTCAATGACTGGGGACAGTTGTACTGACCTCTGTCTGTATCATGGAGTATCATCATTAGAGTCGTATGATATGGGAATGAGATAAGACTTGACCAGATGACTAATAGAACCAATCTGTTTGCCTATTTGCATAGACAAAGACTGACATGTCCCAACTACATTAGTCTGTGGGGTGCTTGTTATTCACACCTATGCTGAAACATTACATTGGAAAGCTGTACTGCACTGTGTGCTATTTGGCATGTTGTCAACCTATGTACAGGAGAGTGCAACAAATGGGATTAGGAGTGTGTCCGTTTGTTTTAATGTACATATATCCGAACCAGATTCAACAGTGCATGTGACATGGGACTTAACAGATTTGATACATATGTGAATATCATGTGTGAGCAACACATTTCACAGTTAACTGTTCAAAATAGCTGAAATATGACTCCCAAACATGATATGTGGTTTAGTTGTACGTATTTACAAGTGCACATGGATATTTAAGGAATGTGATCAAATCATTTAGTGCAAACTGTGGTGGATGCAATCATGAGGGTAGCTGCTACATTTGGAGTCCCTTGTTCAGTGTCCTTGTGCCATTGGAAAATGGATAGTGGCTGTAACACAGTCAACAGGATGTATCTGTGCCACAAGGGGGACCAATTAGTAAAGGATCACTTCCTGGCAGTGGTTTAAGTCTTGGCATCTGCTCCTCCTAGATGTTTTGGTGGACATTCATGTTTGCAGGGGGGTTCTTCAGCCACAGAGGCTGGGGTGTCTGAGGCATGTCCTTCCCCTTAGAGAGCCTCCATTCTACTGGCTGCCACAGATGATGAAGGGAAGGGGCAGTTACATTGCCAATGGAAGGGGTCTGCTGTTGAGGACATGACCTACTCAGGGTGGTATTAATGTCTCTCATCATTCCTGTTATGGGGGACATGTTGGCATTGTGGGCCTCACTTTTGCATGAGTTCCTGGTGGTTGTCCCTCTGCAGCTGCTTAATCTCCCCCATCATGGCAAGTACCTGGCCCATCACGCCTTCAGACTGTTGGTAGGCTCTCAAAACTTGGGAGATGGTGTCCTGGCCAGTTGTATCCCTAGGAGCTTCAATCCGCTGGTCTATACCATCCTTCCCACGCACCCTACCCCCACGTGTCTGTTGCCTTGGCACAGTTTGCCCACTCCACTGGAGCCAGGTACTTCATTGTCATGGTCTTCTAGTGGCGATTCCAGTACCTGTACTGGGGGGGTACATGATGGTATTAATTGTCAATAGAACACAGGTTTAGGGGCGAATGGTTGCTTGGGATGTAGATACAACAGGGGTGGGAGGGGTCGATGCAGGCAGGGTGAGGCTGACAGTTGCAGACTGACCAGATGTCCCAGATGGGCCAGAGTCATCCTCAATGTCCTCACATCCAAGCGTGTTCTCCTCACTAAGGGCTTCACCCAGGGGGCAAGTGGCTGTTTCAGGTATTCTCTCCCTGGTCACAATGGGTAGGTGGCCTTTGAAGAAGTGGAACAGACAGTTACTGATTGTAATGCAACATATGGGATCAAACATTGACAAGTAGATATGATATGCTTTGAGCCATGTACAGAAAGGCTTAGCTTGATTCCCTGATATGACAGTGACACCTGCCTTCAAGTCTGGGGTAGAGCTATACGAGATACAGGGATTTCCTATGACATATACTTTGCTACAGAATACCAGATTAGTTTGACAGTTGGATGTCTGTTGATAAGCTCATATCTTGTCTGCTGTGTAGCTTAATATTATTGTACATGTTAGCTCCCAGTTAGCAATGGTTCAGTATTGAGACACCAGACAGCTGCAGAATGTTAAATGGAAACTGACCTGTACATCAGCTTAGGGGTAACCAATCTACCAGGCCAAAAATATCAGGTTACACCTAGTACAGCACACTGCAGATGAGTGTGTTCCTCCTAAGTGAGTAGCTTTCAATGGGTGATGGGAGCTAAAAGGGACATTTTAGAACTGGACACAGCTATAGCTGTGTGTTGGTGGTATTGTACCAGCAGATGCCCATGGCATTGCTATAATTGCCCTAGACTGTGATGTTGTGGACCATTCTGGTGGGTTTAGTCAATTGTGTAGTTGACATGCAAGGCAATTTTCATTTTGATACACAGACACTGTGTCCCCAGGTGAGTTTAGTAGACATGTGGTATGCCAGAGAGAGGTATTTAGACCGTTGGACAGAGGGATGGTGAGTGTGTTGGCTGCGAAGATGTCAAAAAGTGATCAGTGAGCATGCAAGACAGAACTCAGGGTGACATTTTGAGTGTTGTGACTTACCTGACTCGACTCACCTATGTATTCCTGCCAAGCTCTCAGGATGCAGAATGTCCAAGTCCTTCTCCTCCCATGATGTGAACGTTGGGGGAGGAGGTGGCCCAACACCAATCTTGAAGACAGCCAGCTGGTGCCTGGCGGCCATGGAACTTACCTCCCCCTGAGGTCATTCCACCTCTTACTGATATCCTCCCCTGTGCATGGATAGCTTCCTACAGAATTTACCCTGTCAACTACATTTTGTCACAACTTCATTTTCCTGGCAATGGAGCTTTGTTGGACCTTTGCTCCAAATAGGTGTGGCTCTATCCTGATGATTTCATCCACCATGACCCTCAACTCATTGTCTGTGAAGAGGGGATGTTTTTGTGGGGACATGGTAGAGGTGGACAACACAATAAGGTAAAAAAACTGGTGATGGGTTGTGGGTGCTATGTTGTGAGTGGGTGACGAGTGGTGTCTGAAGTGTGGAAAAATGTTGTGTGATGAGTAGTATTTGGAGTTCTTAGGGGTACCTATTCTATGGTTCCTAATTTCTGTGTGCAGCCTCTATCTTGCTGTGTATACCGTTTTTGATGCAAAGGATTTTGGGGTGTGAACGGGTGTGTTTAGTAGAATGGTTTGTAGGTGTGTTGGGTTTCTGGATATGTGTCAGGTGTGTGGAATTCAAACTATCCAATGTGGTGTGGTGTATTGCCATGTAGGCCGCCGACCACCGCGGTTCGCACCTCTATTGGATTACCACCGTGGGAGAACCGCTATCGTGTTTTGTTAGTCATAATTGGTTTGTAGGAGTTTTGACAGGCTGGTGGTGCTGGTGGTGGAACTGCCTTTTTCCCACCCTCCAGAGTCCTGGCGGTGTCAGAATTTTTTCTGGGTTTAGGAGGTCCTGGCTGGGTAACTCCTGATATGATATGGTAGTCGATGTGCCCGCCAACATGGTGGTCTTTTGGTGGCTGCCTCCGCGGTGGTCTTACCATCAGACCGTCAAACTTGTAATGAGGCCCTTAATCCCGCTTCATATTCTGTGCAATCAATCATTCAATCAGGGATTTGAAAAGTGCACTACTCAACCGTGAGGGTCTCAAGGCGCTGAGTAGTGGGGGGTAAAGGCAGGTGGGGAGGTGCTGCTACTGCTCGAACAGCCAGGTCTTGAGATAGTTTCCTGAAGGTAAGGAGGTCGTTGGCCTGGCGCAGGTGGGTGGGAAGAGTGTTCCACGTTTTGGCGGCGAGGTGCGAGAATGATCTACCCTCGGTTGTAGTTCTGCGGACGCGTGGGACGGTTTTAAGGGTGAGGTCGGTGAAGCGGAGATGCCGGGTCGGGGTGTAGAAGGAGAGTTGTCTGTTGAGGTATTCTGGTCCGGTGTTGTGCAGTGCTTTGTGAGCGTGGGTGAGGAGTTTGAAGGTGATTCTCTTGTTGACTGGGAGCCCGTGCAGGTTTTTCAGGTGGTCTGTGATGTGGCAAGGGATGTCCAGGATGAGGCATGCAGAGGCGTTCTGGATGCTTTGCAGCCTCTTCTGGAGTTTGGCTGTGGTTCCTGCGTAGAGGGCATTGCCGTAGTCCAGCTTGCTGCTTACGAGGGCTTGGGTGGCTGTTCTTCTGGTTATGGTGGGTATCAATTTGTAGATCTTTCGGAGCATGCAGAGGGTGTTTAAGCAGGAGGAGACGATGGCGTTGACTTGCTGGGTCATGGATAGTGAGGGGTCCAAGATGAATCCTAGGTTGTGTGCGTGGTCGGTGGGAGTCGGAGCGGTTCCGAGAAGGCCACCAGGAGTCATTCCATGCGGTGGGGGTGGAGCCGAAGATGAGGACTTCTGTCTTGTCGGAATTGAGTTTGAGGCAGCTGCTCTTCTCCCATTCGGCGATGGCCTTCATTCCTTCGTGGAGGTAGGTCTTGGCGGAGTCTTTGGTGAGGGAGAGGATCAGCTGGGTGACGTTGGCATATGAGATGATGTTGAGGTTGTGGTATCGGGCGATGTTAGCGAGTGGGGCCATGTAGATGTTGAAGAGGGTCAGGCAGAGGGACGAACCCTGGGGTACGAAGCAGATGATTTCGGTGGCCTCTGAGTGGAATGGGGGAGGCGGACTCTTTGGGTTCTGCCAGTGAGAAAGGAGGTGACCCAGCCCAGGGCTCTGTCATGGATTTCAGCATTGCTGAGGCATGAGTGTAGGGTGTGGTGACAGAAGGTGTTGAACGCGGCTGAGAGGTCCAGGAGGATGAGGGCCGTGGTTTCGCTGTTGTCCAGTATGGTTCTGTTGTCGTCCATGGCGCCAATGACAGCAGTTTCGGTGCTGTGGTTGCTGCGGAATCTGGATTGGGAAGGGTCCAGGGTACGGTTCTCCTCTAGGAAGCGGGTTAGTTGTCTATTGACGGCCTTCTCAATGACTTTTGCTGGGAAGGGGAGCAGGGAGATAGGCCGGAAGTTCTTGAGGTCCTTTGGGTCCACCTTGTTTTTTTTAAGGGGGGCGTTGATCTCAGCGTGTTTCCAGCTCTCCGGGAAGGTGGCGGACTCAAAGGAGCTGTTGATGATCATCCGTAGTTGGGGTGCGATGATGGAGCTTGCTTTGTTGAGGATGTGGTGAGGATAGGGTTCAGATGGAGAGCCGGAGTGGATGGTGTTCATGATTTCGATGGTGTCGTTGATGTTGATGGGGGTCCAGGAGAGCAGGAGGTTGGTCGGAGGTGAATTTGTGGTGTTGGTGGTTGCCAGAGGGGTCTGGGTGCTGGAGCTGTCGTGGGTGTCTGCAATCTTGTGGGGGAAGTAGGAGGCTAGGGAGTCGCAGAGGTCTTGGGATGGCGGGATGCCGTTGGCGTTGGAGTTGAGGTTGGAGAGTTCCTTCACGACGTTGAAGAGCTCCTTGTGGCTGTGTGTCTTTGAAGGCGGTTCTTTTGGTGGCCAGGATGAGTTGGTGGTGTCTGCGGATGGAGTTTTTGAAGGCTGTGTGGTTATCCAGAGTCTGATCTTGGCGCCACTTTCGTTCGAGTCTTCGGCAGCTTTGTTTAGATTGCTGGAGGTCGGAGGTAAACCAGAAGACCTTTCTGTCGGTGCGTCTATTGGAGGGATTCTTGATTGGGGTGAGAGTATTGGCACAGGTGTTGACCCATTGCATGAAGTTGCGGGCGGCTGCATCAGTGTCGGTGGTGTCGATGGGTGGGTTCTGGGAAAGGGTTGCGATAAGTTGTTCTTCGTGACCTTGTTCCAACTACTGTGGGGGATCCGTTGTGGGTGGTGGTGTGTTGTGGGTTTCTTGAAGGAGATGTGGATGCAGCGATGGTCTGTCCAGTGGAGTTCAGTGGTGTGGCTAAAAGAGACGTGATTGCTGGCGGAGAAAATAGGGTTGAGTATGTGTCCTGCAGTATGGGTTGGTGTCATGCTGAGCTGTTTGAGGCCGAGGTTGGAGAGGCTGTCGAGCAGGGTGGCAGTGTTGTTGTTGTTGTTGTTGTTGTTGGTGTTCTCGAGGTGGAAGTTTAAGTCTCCGAGGAGTATGTAGTCAGTGGATGCGAGAGTGTGTGTGCTAGTGATGTCGGTAATGGAGTCGCTGAATTGCTGTCATAGGCCGGGGGGCCTGTAGACAAAGGTCCCTTGGAGGGGTGGTGTTTGGGTCAGTGTGGATTTGGAAGTGCAGAAGTTCGGCGGTGCTGAGGGTGTCTCCGGTGTTGGTTGTGATCCTGAGGGTGTTCTTGTGGATGATGGTGATGCCTCCTCCTGGTTTGTTGGAGAGGCATCGCAGGTGATCTTGTAGCCGTCCGGGATGGCTATGGTGATGTCAGGCTTTGAGGAGGGGTCCATCCAGGTCTCGGTCAGGAAGGCGACGTCTTGGGAGGCTGAGTCAAGTAGATTCCATAGCTCTAATGCGTGCTTGTGGACAGAGCGGGTGTTGAGGAGGATACATCTGAGATGGTTGCGTTCTGCCATGGTGGGGGGGTTGTTGGCGTGGAGGCTGGTGCAGGTGCAGTTCCGGCAGGAGAAGGGTCCGCGGGTGGTCTGTGGGAGACTTGAAGGCAGACGGGAGAACGGCCGGTGTTGAGGGCGCGGAGGGTTGCGACGTCGTAGTGAAGACGTGCATGGCAGCGGTGGGCGCTGTCCAGGCGCGGACGGGTGTGGACGGGCGCAGACGGGTTTGCCTTTGGTATGCCTTTAGCACGCCCGCTGCGCACGTCTGCTGTGCACGTCTGCTGCGCAACCATGCATCGCCCGCCATTAAGTAGGAAGGTGGGGGGAGGAGAGGACAGCTGGGAGGCGGGGGGAAGAAAAATGGTGCGGAAAAGAGCGTGGAGCCGAAAAGGGGTCGGGTAGCAGGGGCAGCAGCGGTGGGGGAGAGAGAGAGTGGGAAAACAAAAGTGAGAGAGAGAGAGCAGAGTGAGAGAGAAACTAGGAAAAGGAGCACTAAGGGACAGTAGTGGAGCAGAGAGCAAAGCAAAAGTAGGAGAGAGGCAGAAGGTAGCCTAGTAGGAAAGCAGAGCTCTCCCACTAGACACCAGGGATGAGGCGCAGGCAGAAGCCTGCGGGTGGAGGAGGGCCTTGAACTCTCGACAGCGGTCAGGAGTTCCGAGGAACCAGGGAAAGGGCTCTACTTAGAGGGTGGAGTCACAGGAGGTAGAGCAATGCACTGACCAGGCAAGAAACTTGACCCAGAGATGGCCAGTGTTCTTATCAAGGCACATATTTTTACAGGTGATGACATTATGAGCAAAACTGGAACAAAGTTTGGAGTTTTAACTGTTGAACCTGTGAAGTTTCTAAAAGGATTTGCTAAGACACATGAAGAACATTACTTTAAAGACGTAGAAAAATATGTTGTGCATGTGTGGAAAATGAGTTTTGACTGTCACACATTTGACAATCTTTTGTATAGTGAGCTCAAGAGATCAGTCCTGCTAAGTGACCTTCTACCGACATCATATTCTGTGCATGGACACATTAAAAGAGCATTCTAATTGATCAGATTTGTACATGTTTTGGATCATGCATATGTAGGGAAAGATCTTTGTGAATTTGGTTGGTGAGAGATTGATGGGGTGCCAAAATCTATGAAATTTCTAAAGCCTCTACCCACAGAACTTACACGTACACGTACTTGCAAAATCTGTGCTCCAAAAAGATGTCCCTGTCGATATGCTCTTTTCAAATGTTCAACATTCTGCAAATGTACCATAAACAATTGCCGGAACAAATAAATAAAGTGAACTATGAAAATGTGTCTAAAACAGGAGTGATAAACATTATTTTTTCATATTCAGATCATAAACATTGTTTGGTGTATACATAAAAGGATTAAACGCCATTATGATTTGTTTAATTTCTATATATGACTCTTCTTCCTCTATTATAGTTGCCATTTTGAAAAATGGCTGAAGGGTTGCTCTGAGGAGTTTTTAGCTGCCTATAAGACTACTTAACCCCCAAAACCTATGTTTTCACACCAAAATGAAGTATGCAGGTCTCATGGTTCCTGAAATATTGCATCATCACTGCAACACATTCGCTCGGATCAGCAATGTCTCCCCAGGCTAAATTACTTCTCTAATGATCCAAAAACACAAATCAAAAATGAAAATCTCTGGACAACAATTTTTTATGGCGTTATATCAGGAGGCTGGGATTACAAAGGCTGGCCTTTTCCAAACACTTTTGGATATTTTGTAATCGGAGCAGAGCAAGTGAGCACCACTGCTGTTACTCCCTCTGCTAATCTCCTGACAGGATAGGCCAGATGCACTACCCATACCTGTTCCAGCACACCAGGGACTATTATGGCCTCTTTGAGAACAATGCCATAACCAAAGTAGACATTTGAAGGGCCAGGCCAGTCGATAATAACCTTTGGCCCTCTGGGCACACTATTTATCAAAAGTCATTTTAGTTAGGAAAACTGCATTCGCGTTTGAATGCATACATTGTATAATAAACACATATAGCCTTGAAATGATACAGCTTTACTTAAGGAAAAGGCGGTGCTATGGGGCACCTTTGAAATCAAAGCAATTTGCTGCTGACAGTAAAAGGAAGGGGTGGCCTTGACTGTCTTATATCCTGGGCAAAGGCCTAGAAACGCAGCAGCAGCAGTAATGATGCAGGACACTGTGCACTTCGGGACTGCCTGCGGTGCAAATCCACAGGTCCATTTATTTGCTCAGAGCAGGGGGACCAACACCAGGAAGGGGAGGGAACCTCCTTGCAACATAACATTCCTCCCTTACCCATGAACAACAAAAACCCAACAAATGCAAAACATCATGACATAACAAACATTCCAGTCCTCACTTAATTAATCAAGGGTACCACCCATAGCCAGACATGAAATATTACACAATATGCCAGGTCATAGCAATACCAAGTCTCGTAGCTTAGTTGATCACACTGGGTGAGGCCTGAGACCATATCTTCCAGCTCTGGCCCTCAGAGGTGCACTCACCACAGCCTCATCAAAGACAGTTTGTCCAGTGTTCTCTTGTGGATCATTCTTCTCCCGTACATCAGGTGGACTTCCAGGATGGAGCATGTTCTCCTCTTGGAGATCACCTCGGGTTGTCACTCTCTCAGACCCAGGAGTGCAGACGAGGTCCTTAGCCGTATTCTCACCATCCGAGTCAGGAACAGTGAGTGTGTCACAACCCTCCTCAGAGACAGATGCCTGGTGGTAGCGCTTGAAGAAGGAAATGTTCTGAGTCACCGACTCCTGTCCTTTGTTGGCAGTGACCATAGTTCCTCGAATCCTCACCACAGTCCAGGGCATCAGCTCAAAAGGGAGTTTGAACTTCCCACCTGAGTGTCTGCTCCGCACCAGCACCTGATTTTGGAGAGGCGAAGCACGTCAACGTCTCCTATGTGACATACAGTCATTGGCAGACCCATGCTGTTGCAGCTTCTCACCCTCCTGCTCTTGCAGGGGAGTGGGGACATCACAGTGGGGGATGGTATCTCCCACGTGTCGGTTTATGCACATGAACTTGGGAGTACTTGAGTAGTAGTGTGGGGTGTGAGACGGTACTCCCTTAGGGGAGCATATAAAGCACAATCAATGTTATGTGACTTGGCCACCACAATCCTCATGACTTTATTCAGTGTCCGCATGAACCACTCAGCCTCACTATTAGCTTGCGGCCAATATGGGGTGATTTTCCGGTGAGCAATGCCATGAAGAGCCAGGTAGTCTGCAAACTCCTGGCTAGAGTATGGCAGGCCATTATCAGTTCGGAGCTCCCAAAGGATGCCATGAGTAGCCATTAATTTCTCAAAACAAGGAATTACATGTTCAGCCGTGGTCATGTCCAGTATTTCCACCTCTGGATACTTGGAAAAATCGTCAATGACCACCAGCATGTGTCTGCCATCAGGCAGAGCACCCAGGTCAGCACTAGCCCTGTACCACAAGCTGGATGGAATTTGCTCCGTAATGATGGGTGCTAACATCTCAGAGGGGTCTACAGCCTGACAAAGTTGACATTGTTGCACCACTCGCTCCACATGATGATCCAGCCCCAGAAACCACTCTTTGCATCGCAATCGTGCCTTGGTTTTGACCTACCCTTGGTGGGCCACGTGAGCTAGGTCCACCTAGTGACCTGGGAACCACCAATTGCACATCCTGGAGTAAACATCCCTCTGGAGACACAGATAGATCCTGTTGAACATGATGAAGCGTAGCCAATGTACTACGAGCATCCTCGGTCCTTCTAGAGAGATCGGGACCAACTCATGCCATCTTCCAGTACGGACACTGGCTATGGCTTGTTGAATGCATTCATCATCTTGGGCCGTGCTCCGGAACTCTTGCATAGACACAGGTAGAAGTTGAGACCTATCAACCACCAACCGCACATAGTCCTCCACATCATCTGCCTCCACTTCCTCTTGAACCGTCGCCGACCTAGCATGCCATGACAAGTAATCTGCTGGATTTTGGCACCCTGGCCAATATATTTAGCAAGGTGAATTGGTATTCTTTTAATTACAAAATCCACTTCTCTATCCTGGGAGGGGAGGTGGACGTGGACCGGTTGAAAAGGGGTATCAGGGGTTTGTGATCCATCACCACTGTGAAGGGCTGGCCATACAGGTGAAGGTGGAAATGACGAGAGCCCCAGTGATCAGCAATTGCCACTTTTTAAATGTGGGAGTAGCGTTGTTCCGTCTCCGTTAGGGCTCGGCTGGCATAGGCCACAGGAGCCCACTCCCCCGTGTCACAACATTGAGACAGAATAGCCCCTAGGCCCAGCGGGCACGCATCACCCGACAGCTCAGATTCTTTTGCTGGATCAAAGTACCACAACATGGTGTGAGCTGATAGTGCCTTCTTAATGGCACGGAAGGCTTCTTCTTTTGCGGATCCCCACTCCCAGGGAGTATTGGTCTTCGTCAGTTCTCTGAGGGGAGCAGTGAGAGACGGCAGGTTCTGAATGAACCTCCCGCAGTACGTGAACATCCCCAGAAAACTGCGGACACCGGTGACGGATGTAGGGGCCGGCGCCATCTGGATGCCTTGTACTTTTTCAGGGTCCGGCATGACTGCTTTGTCAGAAAGGTGATACCCAAAGTACACTATGTGGGTTTGTAGAAAAGCACACTTTTCTCGATGCAGAGTGAGCTCACGTTCTTGTAAATGCTTGAACGTGGGACAAAGTCTCTCAAGGTGTTCCTCCATCGTGGGGGCATGTACCAGGATATCGTCCACAGGATGCTGGCGTGCAGGGAGCGTGATGTAGTTGTCACACGGGGTCTCCGGGACGCTGCCAGAGGGGCGAGGGCCGCACGTTGTGAGTAGCACGGTAAGGAAGTGCTGCGAGCGGAGAGGCAGGACCACCCACTACTCGTCACCAATTTGTTATATCCTGGGCAAAGGCCCAGAAACGCTGTTCATTTCGGGACTGCCTGTGGTGCGAAACCACAGGTCCATTTATTTGATCGCCCCTTATGTCAGGGACCTACCACTGCTCTGGCCGGAGCAGGGGGACCAACACCAGGAAGTGGCGGAACCCCCTTGCAACATAACAGACTGAACTGTCAAAATAGCACTATTTGGTGCTTTAGTTTATTCATGTGTTTTGTGAAGAAGGCTTGAAGTGCTGATTGCATCCTGTCCTGCATCTAGGGTCGTCACCATTCACAGACAAAAATACCATTAAATTGTTCACATTTTAAGTTTCTGCACAGGCCCAGACACCATATTTAACTAGAACTTTAAACAAAGTTGTCAGTCTTCACTTTTAGGGTGGCTTTTCTGTCTTTATCAAGTTTATCAGTCAGCCGTCAATAAAGGAGCTCTAGAACACCTTTTAAGGTGCTTCCTTCGTATAACTACTGATTTACATATGCACTGATAACGGGTAAAACACCGGTTTTAGATTTTTTTTTACCGGCTGGGACATAAAAATACTGGTCATGTTGGTGAATAACCGACCAGGTGGCAAGTGGCAAGTCTACCTGCATTTATTTTGTAAACTTGACATGCTCTGCAGTCTACATATTGCCCTTTTGTGCGAGTGAAGTTTGCATAACTGGTGTCCATACTGTATATTTTGCGAAGGCGAGTTTCATTGCTTCTTGCTTCCAGTGTTCTACAAGCACATGCTATTTATGTTTTGTTTGAAAGTGGTTTACACACAGCTCCTACCATCCTCTACCTATTTTGTGAGGGAGGATCCTACTGCTACGTCTTGTAACAATGTGAAGGAGGGTTGCACCACAGTTTACAGTGATGCACCATGTTATGTGAGAGATGCCTGTCCAGCTCATTTCCTTGGTGCAGCTGCTTTGACTGAGAGTGATTTTCTTGGTCACAGTCTATACTGTGCCTTTTTTTTCTAGCCTAAAGAAAGTTTCCCCTGCACCTGTCCATGTTTCTATGTGTTAAGGAAGATTGCATAGCTACTTTTGTGCTTTAGTTCAACTGGGTGTGTGAGCGAAGCCTGTAGTGCTGCTGCCTAAGGTATACCTCTCCTCTGTGTGATGTAATCTTGCCTTCTAGCCCATGTTCCACCTGTTTAATGTATACATGAAGCTTGTGATGCTATCTGTGCAGCACCTGTACTACATATGAGCTAGATTTAAAATGCTACTGCTTGTGCTAACCTGAACCCTATAAGAGAAACTTTATTTTCTGCTGCCTTTGAATCTTTTTGAAAGCATGTCTGTGATCTCTATGCCTACCCCTCCCCTCGACTTTGAACTCTGCACTTAATCGCAATGTCATATGTCATCTGGATAGGAAAGTGATTCGACTGGGCTAAAGCACTACAAACAAAAGGACTGCAGAGTTGAGACAGAAAGACAAACCAAACCGGGTATTGTTAAGAAAGTGGGGGGACACCAAGCAAAGATGGGAGGGTATGAATGCAATGAGGAGAGTGTTGATACAGATATGCTAATTTGAAATTATTCATAAATGTGTATATGTTATGATTTATCAAAGTTCATAGAGAAATTAATTGTAGAGAAAATTAATGTGCATGTTTTAAAATGTGCCCACGGGTATGTCAGCCACTTATACAAACTTGTACTATAAGAACTAAAAATGCGTGAAATAATGAAAATGTGTAATAATGATGTAGTAATGTGCCATAATGAGATGTATAACCTATGTTTTGCATTATATCATAGAAGCTAACTTAGCCAAAGTTGTGGCCCACTTGCCAGGCCTCATGCAGAAGCAGAATTAATAAATGCACGGTGTAGAGGTTGCTAATGCCTATGAACTGACCGTGAACTGTGTGCTTAGCTAGAATTTTCTGCAATTTACCGACAGATAGGAGATGATGAAGTCAATTTGATACAATTATGTGTACAGGAGGATGAATGTACTTTCCCAGGACTTGAAAAATAGAGACACTGACTAAAGAGTAACATGCAACATTTTCGATACCTGGAGAGCCGGATAATGAATCGTACAGTGGACCAATCCATGAACTGAGAAAGACGAAATACTAGAACTCATAGATATGTAGAATAAAAAGTATTGGGTAACGTCACATATGGAGAACTGATTGACCAATTAGAAATTAGGGGGGTGGACTGAAAAACTCTAATAAAAAGTCATGACGAGGGGCTTAAACTTCAGATGAGAGGGCAAATTCAGATGCGAGAGGTGAATGCTGATGACGTCAAGAGACGCGGTTCGAGATTCTGCCTTTGGGCTCATACTCTTGAGAGCCTGATGCGTTGCTGATCGATTGATGACCTTAAGACGAAGACTGACTTTGTTGCTGATCCATTTCGTGGATAGGTAGCTATGACAATGTGACTGATTAACTTTTATGCCTTTCTTTCTAGGTACCAACTGCGTTGTTTTACAATATTCCTCTTAGCTAGATGGTTTCCAAATTCACGTTTTCTGAATTGTTTTTGCATGAAGTCCCACATGCTAAATGCTAATCTGGGTTGGGTGACGTTGACAGTGACAAATGATTGACGGACTGATTGCTGAAGTCTGCTATTAATGCTGTTATATTCTTCTTTGTTGACTTATGCTGAAGCATTCGAGCATATGTTTTCTCAAGTTCTGATTAGATTATGTTATTGGTGTTCATTAATGAACTAATTCTGAGTTGATTGAATAAAGTTTGATCTAACCTGATGACTTAGTATTGTAACTGATAGGGAATAAAATTGATAAAACGTATAATTGAGTTGTGGTTATTCATGAAATGTTGATTAATTGTCTCATGCTTAATGATTCCCTTAGTGGTTGTTGATTGAGTACATTGATATTTGATGTTCATCGATTACTGCATAGCTAGGATACTTCATGCAATCCAAAAGGTTCATTGGCCTATACGCGTCCCTTTGTAAGTTTACTTACTAAGGACCAGGTGCGCTTGCAAAAGTAAAATGAAAAGAAAGCAAAATGAAGAAGCCAACCCTTGATTTGATAAACCACTGCAACTACCCCCCTAATTCTCTCCTTCCCTTTTCACAATAAACTTTAGATTAGACACCTTGTTCTCAAATTAATACATTTATCTTGTGCAGGCATACTTTCTTCCATGCCTTAGCATTTGACTGATAGTTCTATCGATCTTGGGTAAACTGAGAGCAGAGGTTTATGCTGGCTGTGTCAGTGCCCAGAGTATTTTATATCTGTTGACAGCATTCACATTTGATGTGTTTTATAAAATATTTTACAGTGGTGGTATTTAGGGCACTGTCTTAACATACATTACTAATGCAGTGCCTTAAATATCCATCTATAACTGAATTTTAAAAAACCCATGCAGCTGTAGTTTGTCAGTTTTGCTAGCTGGAAGTAATTATAGTATTAAAAGTACATCACTGCAGAGTATGTAAGAGCGCTGAGGAGCATGCAGTGATTTCCAAACACTGCAGGAAAGGGGGCGCCCTCATCCTATGTTTAGAAATCACTGCATATCACCTGGCATCCTTATCAGGGGTGTTTGCAGTGTTACACTCCCCTAATAAATGTATTTTCTGGTACATAGTCTGGCACAGGTGCTTTTAGTTTGGTATAGTGAGGTGTCTGTCAGATTTCAGCAGGACTTTTCCATACATACACACAAACCTCCATCTCTGTTTTTAAAGTATTCAAAAATGTTGTTTATTTGACAAAATGTTGTGTTTTCTCTCATTTAGTACCCCTATCAATTTGCATTTCTCTCCCTTTCAATTGCCCCATAAGCCCTTCTCATGCACCCTGCCTGTCTTATACTGTTTCTTAACATCACATGCCAGTGTGAATGTTGGAAACTCTGACGTTCACACCACCCCAGTCTTAGGGCCTCATTACTAGTTTGCCAATCCCACCACGCGACTGCCAAACTCACGGCGAGGATGACACCACCATAGCGATGACATTCCCACCGAGCATATTACAATGTTCCCACTAGGCTGAAGGCAAGGGGCATGGGCAGTGCAGGGACCCCTCTGAGGCCCCGAGCACTGGCTTTCTGCAAGCCTTTTCATGGCAAGGACCCCACCATGAAAAGGCTGTCGGAGAGACGACTTATGATCAGCACGTTGGCACTGAACTCAGCACCGCCATGGCTGACCCCACCGGGATCCATAATTCTGGCAGTGGCAGCAGTCCCCTGGTGGTCAGACAGCCAGGGTTGCAATCTGGCAGTCAGACCGCCAGGAGTGCGGCAGTCCAACCGCCACCGCTGGTTTGACGGTCCTCGGACTGCCAAAATTGTAATTTGGCCCTACATTTTTTTCTATAATTATAACTATATATGTTCAAAATGTAAAAATATGTATTAAATAAATGATGAAAAAAATAAAAAACAGTGAAAAATGCTACATATCTTTTTTTCTACGAAACTATGTAAATAATAATGGTATTTATTACAAGTATACAACCAAATACTATGCTAACAATCTTTCTAAATATTAACAATACTAATTTGATGACATTAAGATACTCCTACTACATAGAAATACATGTTAAGACAGTTATAGATCACTAAAAGTTTGGAGAAAGCTATGGACACTAAAGGGGTAACATTCACTATTCCCATTCCAGTTGAAAACATTATGAGGATGGTCTTGGACTCTAAAAGGGCAACATTTACTCTTCCCACTCCAATCTGAAGTATTTTGAGGAATATGTTGGTAACTAAAGGGGTAACACTATTTCCACTCCAAACTAAACCTACTACATATAAAACTATTTGTATGATTGTATAATATATATAAATTGTATTACATTAAATTCATATATTTTAGAATATATATATTCCTTACAGCAGAACTTATTTCAATAACAAAAATAATAACAATAACATTATTCATATTTTATATAATTTCAATAAATAAACATGACATTTCATTATGCAAACAAATACTAAATCATACATCGTAAATAACACATATTTATTCTATTTTCACAATTCAATTATAAATAATTCTGAATATTTTAAAATAAATTTAATAATTAAACAAATCCAGCAATTTCACAATGAGATAATTTCAAAATTAAAAAAGTACATTATCAAATAATATAAATATAAATAGTCAATATAAATAATAAAAGTATCAAAAATATTATCGAATTACCAATTATCAATTACCAAATGTATTAAATTAAAAATATGTAACAAAATTACATTTCCAAAATGTTCACATTATTATATTTAACTGTAATACATTTTAATATCTTCAAAAAGTTTATTATTAAAATAATCATTTTTACAATAAAATACAGTGATTTCAATTTTGATATATCAATACAATAAAAATACATGTGACATTATTTATAAAAATAATAATTTACCAAAATACATTTACTAATGTTTCAATATTATTTTGCATGCTATTAAAAAAATGAAAATTACATTTAGATTCAAATATTCACTTTTTAAACATCTCCTCACTCTCATCCCCTAAAAATCCAACATTTGTTTTTACTAAAAAACTTACATATACATTAATTTCACACATTAATGCTAAACTAAAACTAAAAATTTCAAAATTGTCATAATTAATCAATTATCCTATTAAAGACATGTATTAAACACATAAAAGCAAACACTACAATAAAATAAATATATTATAACACAAACAACATTGTATATAATATTTTAAAAAAATATATCTTTACAATGGTATTAAAAACAACACTTAAAAAGATATTATTAACTTCGATATTCTTGTCCACAATATTTTTGCCATCCAGATATTCTTGACGCACACTATGGGCCTGATTACACGTTTGTTAGTCATACCGCCAGACCACCGCTGCAACGGTCCCCAGTACACCATTGAGTTGGAGGTCTTTCCCCCATCCAGTTCTGATGCATGCAGGCTGAACTGCCAACTGCATCGACAGAGTGTGTCCTGCCTGGAAGCGGCGGACTGCAATGCTGGCTATTCGTACTCCATCACCGTCAGGGCCAAGGCTTCCCGCAGAGCAGATTACAAAAATACAGTGGCGCTGGTGGTCCCCTTGTGGCAGATCCCTGACAGCAGTAGGCTGTCACTGTACACGCTCAGCATAGCACCACAATAGTGGCCATTGGATGGATACAAATACACATCTGATGTCCACTGGCCAAGTGGATACACCTGCAAATCAAACTATAAAACACACCCTAATCCAGACCATGATACTTTGTCAATCCACTGCATCACCACTATTTGGACACATTTTGATGAGAAAAGGCAGATCTTTTTCCACCATCCCTATTACCACTCACCACACACTCTGCCAGCACATTTTCTTATAATTCCTTTGTGTACTTTTGTTGCACTGTCCCACTAACTTTAATGTGGGGTATGCCACGGCCACAAAATCCATGTTTCTCAGAGGTAGAGTTGTCAGTCATGGTCAATGAAATCATAAGGGTAGAGCCACAATTGTTTGGAGCACAAGTCTAAAATACCATTAGTCAGAAAAGGGACATGTGGTCCAGAATAGTAGACAGAGTGAATGCTGTAGGTACCATCTTGCGCATGCAGAAGATAATTAGGAAGAGGCGGAATGACTTTAGGAGGAATGTGCATTCTCTGGCCTCCAAGCAACACTTGGAGCCAATAGTACTGGTAGTGGTCCTTCTAGCATCCAATTAGATGATTTCCGTGGGAGAAGAAGGTCTTGCAACCCCTACATCCTGAAGGCTTGACAGGAATACCGGTGGGAGTAAAGTCTCACTAACTGTCACAATACCTCATTGTGCTGTCTACCTAGTTTCCTCACATAATATCCCCAAAGTATTAGAGATGTTGATTTTTCTGTGTCAGTGTGTATTGTTGCATTTGAGATCACGTGTATCAATCAGCATCACATACCATATGCTGTAACTGTGTCTGTAAGGGTATTTTCACAAAGATCTAATTTCAGGACCCATGAAATGTGTCAATATGTAAGCATATGGTCCATGCCAACTGCATTTTGTGAACTGGTATATTACACTAAGGGTCTCATTATGAGTTTGGTGGGCCGACCGTCGGCCCGCCAGACTTTTGGGGAGGAGAACACCGTGAAGCTGGAGGTCTCCCCCTCGGCCCTATTACAATGTTTCCACCAGGCTGACCAGCGGAAACCTCCGATCCTCAGGGAGCCCCAATGCCTTTGCACAGAGGGTGCCCGCAGCATGCTAGAATGCGCACTGTCTGCCGAAGCAGATAGTGCGCATTCTGAGGCTTGAATGTTTGGGAGATGTCATGTTCACCCCCAATCCAAAAACAAAATCTAAGGACATCTAATGAGCTGCTTAATTAAAGTATATGTATTTAACTTCTATGAATGTCTTGTTAAAAAGTTTAATACTACTGAAATATATTACAATAGTAATCTCTGCCTATTTTGTCTTCTTCTAGGTTTCTACTTACTGTGTCACATAAGATCAGGATGTAGATACCATACTTTCCATCAATAACAATGTTCTCTATTTCACAACAGGTCTATCTGGCAGAGCACATGCGCAGAACTCCGACACAGAAGAGACACCCACTCTACCCCAGGACCAAGCTTTCAGGGATGACAACACTCCTGGTGATCTGGATGAGGATGGTGGTGCTGGTCCATCTGGTCAGCCTGGTCAGAGGGCAACAGTGAGCCTCCTTCCACCACAGATATAACACCTTAGCCAACATCATCCACCGAACCTGTGTAACTAGCACTGTTACAACCATTGTGTGCCCCCTGTGCTGGATCCTTATGTGACAATTACCACCCCAGTTACAGGAACCTCCTCCAGGAGTGGGCAGCTTGGGCCAAGAGCACAGGCTTGTGGTGGGAAGGGGTCATGGGAGAATAACTATGGGTGATCATAGTGAGGCCACGGGTGACACTCACACCCAGGACTCCATTGTCCAAGTCTACCATGAGTCCAGAAGCATGATGGGCCAAGTACTCACTGAAATCCAGGAGATGAAGCAGCTGCAGAGGGACATACATCAACAGACGGCGGTCCATAACTCCAACATGGGCTCCCTAATTGGGGTGCTGCAGGATTCACACCCACCTGTGCAGGATTTTACCAGCACCATTTACCCCTTCCTATGGTCCAATTACATCAGGACCATCAACATCTGCTGCAGCCACAGGAAGGGAGGCTTTGCCAGAGGAAGACACACCTGCAGACACTCCTGTCCCTGCAGCTGTGGATCCCCTCTGCACTGGCAAGCTGGGATATTCCTGCAAATTACCAGGTGAGGATGGCAAGACCTCCACCACCACCAGCAAGAAACCTCAAACCTAATTTTCTCCAGTGTGTGAAACACATTCACTCCGTAGACTATTTCTGGACATATTTACCTTTCTAGATGACAGTATTATTTTGGGCATTGGTCTCCAAACGATTTTGTAACTATAACTATGGTTTCATTCACCATGACTGACTTCTTCACTTTTCAGTTTCCTGATTGTTTTTCACAATGTTTCTTTTCCCCATGCTCACTAAAATAAATCCACTAGTCTGAGACTCATCGCCGGCTGTAGTATATCTCACATCTAGCAGTGCATTTATCTACTTCCATACAAACTTGATATCTACTTGTGTAAGCATGAATACTTTGGATATTCACAATGTTTATCTCTGGGTCACAACTATGTCTCACGAAAACATACATACAAGTGTGTTTTCATATACTATCTTTGGTCCATTGCACCACAACAGCTTGGCATTATGCCAGAAACATAGCAAATCATACATAATATCAAATCTGTGCCAGTGGTCACAATTATATTTGCAGACCTTAACAACAGAGAAGGACGGGCTAGATCTCACAATTTCCTATTGGATAGGCAAAATGAAATAGGTCTATGTCATCAGGTGGAGCCATATTGCAGCAATAGACAAACACACGGCAGTACTACATTTTCTGAACACAAAATCATTTCAATCCATATTTCCATTATATGGTGAAATGTCACAAAAAAGATTTGTATTGTGCTATAAGCACTCAGCCCTACAATTATGAGACACATCAACAGCTACATACACTTTGCACACAATGAGAATTTCACCACTTCGAAGAGGTAGTAGCATGATTTGGCTCCACAAAAAAAGATTGTGTGAGCACATGATGGCACACATTTTGCATTTTTTCCACCACATGACAAAGAAAAGTCCAATGGAGTCCTCACAACTTCCATCCTATCACTGTGCAAGCTGTCTTGGTGCAGGATTTGTACTTCCAAAGTTGGTGTCTGCCACACCCAGGAACAACCCATGTCCCCAATGTGCTTCCAGACAGCATCATATACCCACAAATGTCACAACTCTGAAATGTCCAAATGATGATGCCATGATACCTAAAACAGACAAAAAAAGACAATTAGCTATCAAATCACTCGCCAAAATGGCGGCTGACTGACCTCACATATTGGACATTGTGCACCTGACACTGCCGGTAGATAAGACAATTGACAAAGTCAGCTCCTGGAGAACACAGTCCATGTCAAAAATCTGAGCAAAACAAAGCAACACAAACAAAATGACCATGGGTCATAACCTTGTTCACCAAACACCTTTCACGGTTTTTCCCACTTACATACTCCTCTCATCATCACAACAAGAGTTGTACACCACCACATTATGAGTGTGGTGGGTTGACCGCAGCCAACCCGCCACATCTCCACTCACACCACCATGGTGGCATGAGCCGTCGGGCCGGAGAGGTTAATCTCCGACCTAGCGGCCCACAGAGTACAGCTACAGCCGGAGGCATGAAAACCATGGCAGTAGGGCCTACTGGTGACAGGAAATTCCTTCCCTGTCACCGGTAGGCGGCTTCCCCCCAGCAAGCACCTAACCCCCCCAGCAATCCCCCCATCCAAACTCACCCCCCAATTCAAACACCCCCACCCCCGATTCAAACACACACCCCCACCCCAGATTTAAACACCCCGACCCCCTCCGATACATACACACACCCCACCCCCTCAGATACATACACACAACACCACCCCCTCTGATACATACACACACACCCCCACCCCATACATGCACACCCCGCAGACATGCGCACACACATGACACCCATTCATGCATTCGCAGACACGCACCCACCACACAACTGCCCCCACAGCCAAACACGCACACAGCCACACACGCTCGCATCACCCTCCTCCGTCCACCACCCTACAATCACAGCACCCCTCACCCCACAACCCCCTCCCCGCATACACACACACAGACACCCACATGCACCACACATACACCCATTCACCTACACTTCCATACAAACATCCACTCACACTCATCCATACACACATTCACTCATACACACCAACACTCATTCAGGCACGCATACATACAGACATACTGAAGAACCAGAACCTTATGGGCCTGGCGGCGCAGGGTACGCCTGAAATCTCCTTGGATTCACCTGCCTCAACTAACAGAGACACGGGACACTCTGTCAGGCGTAAAAGATCAGATTTTATTAGCTGCAGCTAGTACAGTTGTCCAAGAAGTACACAAGGTATGTTCTCAGGAGACTGCCACTTTACTTTGTGGCGCACAATCTTATATACCGTATAAAAACCATTTATTAACTACATACACTCCTAGAACACATAGAAAGGAGCCAGTAAGAATAATGTAAAGATAGAACAGAGCCAATAGAAATGTCGGAAAACAAGACAGCACCAATAGAAGGAATTGGAAAACAAAGTATCAAGTGACTTAAGGTTGCCTCCCCTCCAGCTGTGTTTGTCACCCCTCCCTTGAACTAATTCATTAACCGATCCACAACGAAGTTGCATGTGGTGCGATAAGTTTGTGTGCGTTTGGAGGACAGTTGTGAAATGAGAGAATACTAGCAAAGGACAGCGAAGGCCAGACGATAAGATAAGATCGGCGGAGAATAGTGTGAGCCTACAGATAGTTGAAACAAGGATTAGAAAACCAGACAGGGATTAGTGTACTCGGTCAGACCTTAATACCAGCCTTGTAAAGATAGAGGCAGAAGGCTGTTTTGAACACCATGTTGCAGAATAAGCAGAAAAGGCAGAATGGACTTCGTTCGCTGTGCTGCCTGAGTGAAGGCAACATAAAATGGCGGCGGGCCACAAAATGGCGGGTCGATACGATCGTATTAAAAATCGAATTTCCTCAGACCCTCCTTTTGCCAGAACTCAGGCAAGATACACAAACTCATGTTAATCTGAGTCGATGTCTATGGCCATGAGGTCATCAAGCTGTTGCTGTACCATCATTTTGATATTCTCTGCTCTTTGTGACTTGGGTTTGGGAATACATGCAGTAGCACATAGGTTGCAGATGGCAGGACCGCAGTGCATACAAAGACAACAAGAGAATATAAAAGCTAAAATTACTCCAAAGAATGTCAATACCTTCCAACCCCATTTGGACAGTAATTCCCAAAACCACTCTGAAAAGGACCAATCTCCTTCGTCCTGATGAATCGACTCGGAGATTATGTGTAACTTAGAGATAGCTTGGTATACTGTCGGAGCGTCATTAGGTATGAAAATACAGCAACTTGATCCGATCAATTTGCATACTCCACCACGGTCCGCAAGAACAAAGTCTAAGGCAACACGGTTCTGCAAGGTCATAAGACGATCAGCCTGTAGTTCAGCTGTAATGTTACTTAAAGCTCCTACAGTGATGTCTATGGTGGTTTCTACGACACGAACCAATTGCCTTATATTTCTGCTGTTGGCCATTGGACCCCAGAAGGGAAGAAATCCTTTGAGGAAATCTCCTCCCTCTTGTCCTGCTGTGTCTTTCGAATCCACAATCCCTCTGCCATATCTATTTTTATGATGGTTCGCAGGAGCGGTGTATGTAGGGGGAAGAAGAAAGGCTATATAACAAGTACCAGAGAAATCAGCTGGCAACCATGTATAAGCCCTATCGTGGCAAACGAAGTATGTACCTTGAGATGGTACTAACGGCAGTGAATTCAAGGCTGAATAAACATATGTATGGGAACATAAACTTTCTCTTTGTCCGGTGTTTGGAGTTCTATCATTTATTTGCAGACAGAAATTTCCTTGTTGGGGTATGACCCGTATCGGAGGAGATTTTCCTTGCTTAACCTTATCATTGAGGCTGGAAATGTAATTAGTTATGTTCCAATTGGTATATGCTTTTCTTTCATCTATGGAAGCTTCACTTTTTTCCATGATTTTAGCCATAGCTACCATTCCCTTTATCAATAAACTATGACTGAAATCTGAACCAACACTATGTGAACTGACAGGTTGTTTAATTTTACTTTGATATGCATTATTGAAAATGACAAAATAAGCCCAAGCGGAACCTTCATAGGAGAATGGAAGAACTAAATATGGCATTCCTTTTTCTACCGTATGTGGTATGAGTCCACACACCCAACAGTCAGTTGTATTGATCACTAACTGATGTTGATGTAACAACTGGACGAAGGAATTGTTAAAGTATTCAGTTCTTCTGATGAGTTCATGCTGGGGAAGAGTGTGAAATAGGTGCGGAGAGATAGTAGAAGAAGATGTAGAGGTAGGAGAAGAGACAACTTTTTGCTGCAGAGTAATAATGATCCAGTTTACAGATGCCAAAAGAATACACGACAATATAATGACGCATAGAGCAATACTACAACGACTATATATTTCTTTACAATTATTCTTTACATTTTTACTTTCTCTTTTATCTAATGTAGCCTCCATCTTTCTAAGTGGATGCTCACGGCAATCTTCCTCAATCACTGTAGTCACGATTATCTACCGTCCTATGACACTGTGAGGTCCTGCAGGCCTATTGCCACTTACTCAGGTCGTAACTAAGACTCCTACCGTGACCCTGCAACCGGGATAGAGTACTACATAGGAGAGAAATTTACAAGTTCTTTGGTCTTGGTCTCAAATTATAGCGTTCCTGTCCAGAGGCAGTCTGGTTTTGAAACAATGTTCCTGGATTTGTCGTGTTCAAGCGACGATGCGATGGTATTGCTTCTTGAAGGATGTCGTCGTCCTCTTTCTCAGAAAGTGTTCCAATTAGACGCGCATCACTGAATGGTACAAATTGCGGAACTTTCTCACTTTCAGAGTCACTGATGCCTCTACGGACCCACTGATCGAAAGGCAAGGGCAAAGGCACTTTCTTGCAGTGCACGGCATGCACCCAGTTTTTCTTTCCTTCGACTTTAACTGCTGTTCTTGTGGTCAAAAGAACCAGGCGTGGCTCTCTCCATCTGGGCTCCAAATTTCTCTGTCGTTGGAAATTTTTCGTGCAGACCCAGTCACCTGGTCGGATGGAATGACCTGGGTCTGTGGAAGCCTCTGGTAGAGCACTCTGAACCTGTTGATGAAGAACACGCAATTTAGTTGTAAGGTCATGCAAGTAGTCAATCAACATCGGGTATGGCAAGTCTGAGTATTTCTTAGGGCGAGGAACTCCCCATACATTAGCTGGGCGACCAAATATCACTTCGTAAGGGCTAAGCCCCAAACGAGAGTGTACTGCTGTTCTGGTGGACAGAAGAGCCAATGGTAAAGCATCAGGCCAATTAAGTCCTGTGCTAGCTTGCACCTTAGCAATTTTAAGCTTCAAGGTTCCATTGTAGCATTCTACTAAACCAGCCGACTGTGGGTGATTCGCCGCGTGGAACTTCTGTTTTATGCTAAGACCTGCACAAACTTTTTGCATGACTTGACCCACAAATTCGCTCCCATTGTCACTCCAGACAATGCGCGGCAAACCAAACCTAGGGAAGAATTCTTTCAAAAGTATTTTGGCAGTTGATAAAGCAGTATTGTCCTTCAGAGGGTAGGCTTCTACCCATCTAGAAAAAGCACATACTACCACCAGAACATATTTGAGGTTGTTGCATCGTTCCATGTGAATATAATCGATCTGCAACACCTCAAATGGATATGTTGGAGGAGCAAAATGACCTGCTGGAGTTGGGGTTCCCTTTCCCGGATTGTACATCAAGCAAACAATACAATGTTTTACCACATTATTTGCACACTTTGGGATCCCCTCATTTTGCCACACTGGAGCCAGAAGTTTACATATTCCTTTTGCACTTAGGTGAGCTGGACCATGTGCCATAGTAACTACAGGTAGTACATAAGCATCTGGTAACAGCCAACGTTGATGTTCTGATAATTCAACTCAACATCCCATCTCATCTAACATTCCTGTACTTTCCTTCCACTTTCTCAACTCATTCTCCGTAGCCTCTCCTTGAATTGATTTCACACTCTCTACTGTATCTTCACACATTCCCTTTTCTCTTACGCAGTTTGCGGGACCTGCAACATACATTCGACTTGTGTTGTCTCTGGCTGTCTTTTTCGCTACCTCATCTGCAAATGCATTTCCTCGACCAACATCGTTCACAATCTTTTTGTGTGAACTACACTTCACGATCGCTATCTGAGTAGGCATTGTAAGTGACTCAAGAAGTTCAGTCACTAATTGACCATGTTGTATCTTAGTACCATGGGAAGTAAAGAATCCTCTTTCCTTCCATAAGCGCCCAAAGTTAAACGCTACACCAAAAGCGTATTGGCTATCAGTGTACACGTTTACTCTTTTTCCTTTGGATAACACACACGCTCTAGTTAAGGCTATCAATTCAGCTGCCTGAGCTGAATTATGTCTAATGCGTGCTGTCTCCACAATCGTATGCAAAGTAGTAATAGCGTAGGCTGAAACTGTATCTCCATTCGGGAGCTTGAAACAAGAACCATCTACCCATAGTGTTCCATCTGGATTCACTAATGGCGTGTCTTTTAGGTCAATTCTACCCTTAGTCTCTTCTTCAGTACGGAGAAAACAATCATGCTGTTCAGAGACATCTCTCTCTTCTGGAAGAGGCAACAAAGTAGCTGGATTCAGGGTATTACATCGTTTGATGTGTATGTGACTAGCCAAAAGCGTCAGCTCATATCCGGACAACCGAGCACTTGTAAGATGCTGCGTTTTTGTCCTATTTAGTAAAATATCCACTGCATGTGGCACCATAACAATGAGAGTATTATCTAGTACTACTCCAGCAGACTGTCGAATAGAAATTGCTGCTGCCGCTGTCGCCTTAAGACAACTAGGCAATGCTTTAGCTACTGGATCTAACGTAGCTGAGAAATATGCGCATGGTCGCTGTTGATCTCCAAAACGCTGCGTTAAGACTGACAATGCACAACCCTCTCTTTCGTGGACATAGAGCGTAAAGGGCTTACTGTAATCAGGAGTACCCAATACAGGAGCAGAACACAAAGCAATACGCAACTCAGTAAAACTCTTCTGACATTCGTCAGTCCACGGAAGAGGCTGAGGCGTATCTTTTAAAGTTAGCGCCAACAGCGGTTTAGCCAATAAAGAGAAACTCGGAATCCACTGTCTACAATAAGAAGTAATGCCCAAAAAGGCACGTACCTCTCTTTGTGTGGATGGCACTGACATTTGTGCAATTGCCTGAATTCGTTCGGGGGTCAATCGTCGTCCCTCCTTTGACAAGAGATGACCCAAATAAGTCACCTCGCGACAGACATATTGTAATTTAGAAGGAGAAACCTTGTGATTCAGATCAAACAAATGACGCAACAGTGCAACGGTCACGTTTTTGCAAATCTCCTCTGAATCAGCGGCAACTAATAAGTCATCCATGTACTGAATGAGAGCGGCACCGGACGGTAAGGAAAAGGCATCAAGATGACATTTTAGAGCTTGACTGTAAATAGAGGGACTTTCACAATAACCTTGAGGTGCGCGTTTAAACCGGAAGCTTCGGCCTCCGAGGGAAAAACCAAAAATATCTCTACTCTCTTCGGCGATGGGAATACTAAAGAAAGCATTCTTTAAATCAACAACTGAAAACCAAGTCGCTGTAGAAGGTATCATCGTCAACAGAGCAGTGATATCTGGGACTACAGGAAACTGCGGTACGACAATCTTGTTTACCTCCCGAAGATCAATTACAAAACGATAAACAGGAGGCTGAGAAGGATCAGTGCGTTTAAGAACCGGAAGAACAGGACTGTTACATGTATTTCCTCTCGTTTCCTCAACCACACCCTTCTGAATCAAATCATGGACAATTTCCAGAAGTGCTTTCTCACCTTCAGTAGAGATTCTGTATTGCGGAATACGTGGCATTTCAACATTGGGCTTAAGAGTAACAACATAAGGTGGGATCTCAAGACAACCAACGTCATTCGGACCCGTAGCCCAAAGCGTTTCGGGAAGAGAAAGCAATTCAGGTGGGAATTGATCTTTTGATAAGTACATTGGACTAGTCATTTTCTGTCCTAGAGTGAGGTATACACCAGAAGGTGAACAATATATCGTAGCATGCATTCTTTTTAATAGATCTAAACCCAACAGATTTTCACCACAACCATTCGTCAGAAGAAGCGGAGCTTCTAAATCATAAGGGCCTATTGAAACAGGCAAAGGGCAAGAAACTGGATTGCGAACAGGGGCGCCAGAAAATCCTACAGATACATTCGTTAAGCCAGACAAAGGTGCGCCAGGGAGTTTAGAATGAATGATAGAGCTTCTCATGGCACCAGTATCTAAAAGAAATGGCTCTGAAACACCCATTGTAGTGACATTAACATAAGGTCCATTCTGATCCACTGGAATTGACGTAACCCCCTTACTTTGTCCATGGCTGTCCTATTCAAAATGAAGACTTTCATTCCCTCCTTCAATATACTGATCCTCACTGTAATACTGTGTAGACCTAACATTTTGCTGGTCAAAGTAATTTCCGGAATTTGGAGGAACAAAAGAACGCTGCTCTTGGGTTAACACACCTCGACCTCTACCTCTATTTGCTGACTGAAGACCACCACGACCTCGTGAAGCAGATGTTGCTCCATTACGCTGCAACAATGCCGGACAATTGTTCTTAAAATGACCTTCCTCCCTACAATAAGCACATTGATTGGGACCTAGCAAAGGTCTTGGAATGAATGGTTCAGGCTTTTGATACAACCTCTGAAACTGCGGAGGCTGTTGAAACTGAGGCTGAACATAACGAGGAGGATAAGCCTGTTGCAAGAGAACTTTAGTTTTTAATTCTTTCGTCTTTTTCTCTTGTTTTTCCCTTTCTTCTTTGTCTCTATTTTCATAATATTGTGCAGTAGCCAATATCTGGGCGGAAGAAGAAACTGCCCATGAACTCTCGGAGTCTTTTAGCTTGTGTGATAGTTCAGGAAGCAAGTTATATACGAACTTATCCACAAATAATCGCTGTCCCCCTTCTGTAGCCATATCTTGACCACTGTGATCAATGAATGTCTCCTCGAATCGGGTAAAGAAATCGGAAACACTTTCATCTTTCTTTTGTTTACATGCTGCTAGCTTATCCCAATTAACTCTCAAAGCAGGCATCATTGTTTTCATTAATGTAATAATCCTACCAGGGAGTTCTGAGATCAAAGCGTCGGGCTTTGCACCACCTACTTGACCTCTATCTGCGGCAATAATAGCGTTCCAATCGCCGCCTAATTCTTGAGCGTGATCCTCTCTACGAATTTTAGCCCATATTGTCTGTGGAACTACATTTCCCATCAACATGTCAATATCTGCTAGATTCATAGTACATGCATCAACTGTTTGCGACAACTCTTTATAGTAACCAGCAGGATTTTTGCGTGGATCTGGTAGTGACTGTTTAAGTGCTAAAACTTCAGACCTTTTCCAGGGGACATGTATCCATATGCGCTGAAAATGCGCAGGAATAGCTGGATTAGCACCTGCTGCTGCAACTTCTTCCTTCCATATTGGAGAAACCTCTCTCATGGGATAGTTTTTCAGTGCTGTCCTAACTGAAGGATCAGAATCAGGAAAAGTCTGTGAGAACAATAGGGATCTGAAAGAAATAAGTGTTCTGACAGCGTTTTCAACCTTAGGACCCACAATAAGTCCTTTGTCAAAGTCAGCCTGAACATCTAACAGATCCTGTGGGACCGAACCCAAATTCATATCCTCCCATTCTTTAGCGAGAGTATCGCACATAACTTTAAAAACATATCTCTGCGTAGGTGCATTCCATTGCAGAAAGGTGGACATAATATCAGACGTACTATATTGGGGACCCTTCTTGATCCATCTACAAGCAAGTGAGTCCAATTTTTCTCGCTCTTCGGAGTCTGGGAATTGACTACGAGACTGTCTTCGAGAAAAAGCTGGAGACACATTTAAAGCTTCAAAGAAAGGTGATAAGAGACCAGAGACAGTATCTGCAAATCGCTTACGCATAGATGGAGAATTTGACATAAGGATAGGGGACAAGGTATTAGGTGAACTAACTAAAGGAGCATTAGGAATTGCCAAAGGAGCAGAAGGCAAAGGAGTTAAAGGCAAAGCTGGCATAGGCAATACTTGAGGAGGCAAATGTGGAAAAGCTGGAACAGGCGGAAGCACAACTGGCGGCTGAACAGGCTGTAACATCGGGGGTGCATTAGCACCTTGTACATAGGGCGGAGGCAATTTCAATAAGTGGGACATTAAGGAATCTTCCTCAAAATCTTTTCTCTTATCAAGGGAAGAGATAGGCAACGTCGGATAGCATTTATCTATTGCCATTCGATGCTGTCTGTCTGAAATTTCCATTGCATTATCTATTTCATCATCTTTGAATTGCTGAGCAGCCTGTATAATCGTCATTCCCTGTGTTTTCCTATCTCGTTTCGCTTGTTTAATTTCTCTCTGTTTGGCTTCCTTACGCCAAAGGCGAAAAGAGTCAAACATTGCCGGCCGGGCTTTTCTTTTAAATAACGTTGCTTCTAAATTATCTAGCACATCAGTTTCGAAACTACCATTTTCTGGCCATTTTAAAACACCATCTTTCTTTGTATATCGGGTCCATGTCTTATTAAAGGCAATAGGACCAACACCATGTTTAGAATAGAGCTCATATGTGGGAGTTCCAACCGAAGGAATCGGACAGGAGTCCTCAAGCTGGGAGTCCCTATTACAACCAAAGCAACAAAGTTTTCCAAACTTAGTCAGACCAGACATCTCACGATTTTTACTGGCTGTTCACAAACATCAAGGGGGTAAAACTTTCAGTTTACACAGCACAAATGCACTTCCCCTCGGCTTTGGCCACTGCAATGGCCAAATCTAAGGACCTAAGGACAAAACAAAGACCAAAATTTGTGGGCGCAACCCACCAAATACTTAACTAAGGATGTCTTCTTACACCAACAGAGGCCCGTCTATCGTCTCGCTTTACCATACATCATCAAAGAAAGGGCCAAGGCAGGGCGGCAGTCAGGGCAGCAGTCGTCAGTAGCCGTCAGGAAGGAGTAACCGCGCTGAAAAAGACCTTCGGACCACTTCGACATACAGGGGTCGCTTGACGTGGCTCGCGATTCCTCCAGAATTTTCTTGCGGGGTTCCTCACGACCTTCAGGCAGAACCGGTACCGCTGAAGCCGCCCCACGTTGGGCGCCAGTTGAAGAACCAGAACCTTATGGGCCTGGCGGCGCAGGGTACGCCTGAAATCTCCTTGGATTCACCTGCCTCAACTAACAGAGACACGGGACACTCTGTCAGGCGTAAAAGATCAGATTTTATTAGCTGCAGCTAGTACAGTTGTCCAAGAAGTACACAAGGTATGTTCTCAGGAGACTGCCACTTTACTTTGTGGCGCACAATCTTATATACCGTATAAAAACCATTTATTAACTACATACACTCCTAGAACACATAGAAAGGAGCCAGTAAGAATAATGTAAAGATAGAACAGAGCCAATAGAAATGTCGGAAAACAAGACAGCACCAATAGAAGGAATTGGAAAACAAAGTATCAAGTGACTTAAGGTTGCCTCCCCTCCAGCTGTGTTTGTCACCCCTCCCTTGAACTAATTCATTAACCGATCCACAACGAAGTTGCATGTGGTGCGATAAGTTTGTGTGCGTTTGGAGGACAGTTGTGAAATGAGAGAATACTAGCAAAGGACAGCGAAGGCCAGACGATAAGATAAGATCGGCGGAGAATAGTGTGAGCCTACAGATAGTTGAAACAAGGATTAGAAAACCAGACAGGGATTAGTGTACTCGGTCAGACCTTAATACCAGCCTTGTAAAGATAGAGGCAGAAGGCTGTTTTGAACACCATGTTGCAGAATAAGCAGAAAAGGCAGAATGGACTTCGTTCGCTGTGCTGCCTGAGTGAAGGCAACATAAAATGGCGGCGGGCCACAAAATGGCGGGTCGATACGATCGTATTAAAAATCGAATTTCCTCAATACTCACACGCATAGATACTAATATCCTGTTTTTCTTCACTTTTGACTCAGCCAAAATATACACGCTGAAAGGCATTGAAAAGATTCTCTAGAATGCACTTCTTAATCTGAAGAAGACATTTATTATAACTTTTCACAAGGCTCATGAAGGAAGGCTTGAATAGCAAAAAGTGTTCTTTTAAAATGTGCAACAATGAGGTAAGGCCATATATAAAGAATCTTCAATCTATAAACAGCAAATATATACATGCAAGAATACAAACACTCATATTGATATATATATATATATATATATATATATATACATATATATATATATATATATATATATATATTCATACACAATGCAAAGCGAATAATTAATCAAAATGAATCACCGTAGGGCCTGTCAGGTGCTTTATCTCTCTCCTGCCAGCAAACTGATGACCCCGTTCGACTGTGAGAAAGAGAGATCTCCGCCCTCATGGGAAATCTATATCAGGCATTCGAGGTCTGAATCCTGATTGAGGTCTCCGAATCCCCACGGTCAATCAGGGACTCTTTTATATCTTTAAAAAAAACAAAGAAGGAGCTTTCTGGAAAACCTCTCCCATTGAGAAGTATTCAGAAATGCTGGCCAGTTTAGGAAAGCTTTGAAAGAAACACGTTGGGAATTAGCCAAAATCCAGAGGAGTCCCTCCCAAAGCCAAACCGTTCCCTTCTGTACCATACACATCAGTCTAGTACATCCTTATCGTCCTGACTGACTAACTCCCCCATATTATGTCCTAGCTCTTCAGTGAGAAAGAGAACACGCAGAAATATAAAACACGTTGAATAACTAGTTTGTAAGTAAACTACTCGCACCTCTAACGTGGCAGTGACGCAGTGAAGCTAAGGCTAAGCTGAATACAAAATGGAGTCTGTAACTGGTGGCCACTAATGTGACAGTGGGCAGCTGAGCCAAGTGCAAAGTGGTGCAACACAAAGTCATCGGTCCAAATACAAATATCACTACACATCCTAACACCCATTCAGGCATGCATACACACTTACATGCAGACACGTACTCACTTCACCTTTCATACACGCATTCACTCACATGCATACGACGATGCATACACCACAACACTCACAGATGCATTCACCCACGCACTCACACATTCATATACACACGCAGACACCACACACGTACACACAACTCCCCCACCCTCCCACCCCTCTCCCCGGTCGGACGCCCTACTTACCTTGTCCGGCGAGGAGGTCGTCTGGCAGGGAACAGTAAGAGGCACTGCTACCCCCAGCAGCGCCCCGCCAGCAGGACACCACCAGGCCATATTAATGGTCTTAATACGGCTGGTGGCGTCCTACTGGCGGGGCGGTGTTACCAGCACCAGGGCGCCACCTTCCACCAGCATGGCTACTACAGGATTACTGCCCTTATTGTGGCGGAAATCCTGCAGTGGGCATAATATGGTGGGCAGAAGACTGCCAGCACTGGCAGTCCCCTGGCGCCCGTCATATCAGTGGTATTCCCAGAATACCGCTGATGTCAAAATGAGGGCCATTATGTGTTAACTTTTGATTTATGCTTGTGCTAGTTGTAGACAAATTATTTGACAACATAACAGAGATCCAATAAATTGCAGTGATATACTGTTTTTTACTCGCTTGTATTCACACAATTCACACATTCGCCCATCAGAAGCACACATTTGGAAGGCCATCGCCCGGAAAATGCAGACCCTATTGTCAGTGCAACATCCTTTGCAGGAAAAGGAAGGGGGACCTGAGGCGCTGGACCCGGAAGATCGCAGAGGGCCAGCTGGAGAAGTCCACCCAACATGGATGGGGAGCGTGCGACAAGCTGACCCCCCCAATGGCCAAGCATACTGGCTGTGGTATATATGGAGCTTGATGGGCAACTGAGGGCCCAACAGCAGCTACAAGCAAGTCCATTTTTTCTTGCCAACTTTTTTTGGTAGCAGGCAGTCATTTGTCCATCAATATTGAGGGTGTATCATGTCCAACGTACAAGAAGAATCCTGGATTGTGTAGGTCTGGTAGTAGGTTCATGATAATGTGCTTTGCCTGATGTCTTTATGACCAGGAACCCAGCAGAGTCCAGTCCACTACTAATTTGCTGTCTCTAGCAGACACATGGCTGAGTAAATTCATAATCACCTCATGTTGTTTGATGTTCTAGATGAAGGTTGTACCAAGCAGGCCACTTGTCTTCATGGTGTCAGGAGGGATGCTCCCTCACTACTGTGTCACATGCACTTTTGCTGCAGTGACTGAACAACACTTTCCATTGGTACTCTGGGATTCAACAGTAACATTAGTGTGCAATCATCACTGGTGGCATCAGCACTAGTGCCTTGATGTTGCCCGGTGCACCTTTCCCTGTTATAGTTTGCTGTGTAATACTGTTTCAAGATTCATTGACTTACTGGTAACATGCATCAGGGAGTGAGATGTTGAAATGTAGGGATCATATGTGAGTCTTTACACTCAGTTTTACAAGGCCATCGGTGTTTGCAATACTAAATGCTGCAGTGCTCTGCCATCCGATTAGGACTGAAGTGTGTCCACCTCTTCATGTCATAGGTATTCACTGACACTCAACAAACTTCAAAGTTGTATTGGATTTTAGGAATGCAATCTAAGAATTGTGTTGTCACAGGTATCACACAGGACTGGGGATGTTCACAGGTTCATATGGACTATTATGATGTGGCCATTTGGAGTATATATCTCCCAATGCTTTGCCCTGATTCTCTCCAGCCTACGTTTCTATGCTACAGGTGATATGTTGCAGAGCTATCTCAGCACAGCTTTCAATTTACTTTCTTGACAATGGACAGATGAGGACGTTTCAAGGAAAAAACATAACATCACTGTGAACTGAGCCATTGCAAGTGACATGATTTCTGCTACAGCACGTATTGCAGCTACATTGCTGAATGACTTGCTCATCATCATATCATAATGTTTCAGGGAAATGAGCATTAGCTGAATTCAGGGGCTTGTATGGTCACTGTGGAAATGTATGTTTGGTAGCCATCATATCTTGTGACATCAGCTCAGTATGGTATGCTACAAGGGTCAAGGTATATAAGGTGAGCAACTGTCCTAGTATAGACATGAGGATGGAGTGTAGACAGGTTAATTCAGGGTATAGGAACTTTTTGGGCTTATGACATCACTGTGATCAACTGTTTTCACCTAATGTTGCACGAATGCACATGCTCATGCTAATGTTGAAGCCCATGTAGTGAAACATGCAGCTGGGTTAACCTGTGCCCTTCTGTAATGTTTTGTGTTTGAATCTAATGGTCAGATGTGTTCAAGCCGATGTAATCAACCATTTTTATGTGTCATTTCAGATTCATCTAGGGCAATTGAAGGAGGCAGGGTCAACATTGTTGGGACAGCAGCTGGCCACAGGGGTTCTGGTTATAATTCCACTGACACAGAGGGAGCCAATGGCCGAGAGGGTGTGGAAAGTGCCATGAGGGATGCAAGCTCGACATCATCATCTTCCAAGTCACCCTCCAGTGGACACTCCTGAGTGGTGGGTACCCCACAGGATCTGTTCCTACTTCGTCCATGTCTGACACCCAGTTCCATCTCCACCCAGTTGGCCAGGCCCACTCTCCAAAGAGGGAAGCCGTCTACTTTGCTCCAGCACCTCAGCCCCTTCCCGACCCCCCCACCACTGCGCAGGGTGAGGAGGCTATTGACCTCCTAAGAAACGTCACTGTGGGACAGACTGCTATTCTGAATGCAGTCACTGGGTAGAGCCATTATGGAAGGTTATACTACACATATGTTTATTGGGTACTTTGATATGTACATGCAAAATTTAAAATGGTATGTGTTGGTGACAGGCTTTTCTGCGTAGGCTTTCATCATGATGCTGAGCACGTGCACCCACTAATTGCTGTGCTTTGATACACTGGGATGTGGGACTGCAGGTGTGTTATTTTCACCCTGATTGCTCATCAATATGACCAGGTTTGTATATTTAAAGTTTGGGACCAATGCAGGACTTAACACAAGTCAATGGGGCTTTTCCATGGATGGATATGTGGGATGTATTCAAATTTCTAATGGAATTTCAAATAGTAATGGTTTCAGCTTGTCTTGTGCAATGTCAATCTCATGGTGCTTGCACTTCACCCTATGATGTATGTTGGACATGTGTTTACTGTTGCAAGTTTGTTATTTGTATATTCACATCTGGAGGGTGGTTGGTTGGTTGTCATGCTTTTTTGTGATGTACCAATTGTTTTGTGTGTACCTTACACCTACATCAGTTGCCCGGTGGAAACATTTTAATATGACTGGGGTGAGGCCACTGGTATGACGGCAGCCTCACCCCCGCAGGTTTGGCAGTCCGCCAAACTTATAATGAGCCTGTGAGAAGAGTGTACCTGTGCAGTGTCAGTGACCTGGCCAAAGAGGGCATCAAAGAGCTGGCTTGGGATCATACATTGGAAGCTGTTCCGAACAGGGACCCACAAAATAGGTTTAGTCCAAGTCATCCGTGCACCTTAGGTTGCATCTGTCTTTGCATTTGTTAATTGAACAGTCAATGGGAACAGTTACGATTGTGGATTACCGTTGATTGCGCCCACAAGGGTGTTGGTTTTGGACGTCATCAGGCAGCAGCGGCAGGACGTGTACTATTGGCTCCATGGCGGCAGAGGTGTCCAGGTGAGTAGAGGTGAGTTTCTGCTTTATAACCTTCCCTTTCCACTGGTTCAGGTGTGGAGGTTTTACCTTTAACAGTCAAGTCGGTGGGAAAGGACATCGTGATTGGACTGGCGGTGTACCTGGCGGTTTGCCCTGTGACATATGCATTGGCCTATACTGTGGTTGGGATTTTCTGGCAGCGGTGGTCTTTAGTCCATGCACCTGTCTGGTTTGTAATTGGGTGGGTGGCCCACAGAGTTGCCAGGCAAGGAACCCAACACCATTTCAATAGCGGTACCCTTTCGGCTAAACTTATAATTGGGCCCTATATTTTTGTACCATTCTGTTTTTTATTCAATATTTTGTCTAAACACCATGTAGATGGCTTAATTCCTGATAAGAGCTGAGGTTGGGTCCCAGCATGACTCTAAGAGCAAAAAGAACCCTTGAATAGGAACATCATGTGAAACCTTTTGCTTTCTCTGATCTTCCCTTTCTCTCACAATCTGCCTCATCTTTCTTTTTCTCTTTCTTTCTGCCTCTCTCTCTAATTGTCCATGTGCCTCTCTCATTTTCTCTCACTCTCCTGTCCATTTTTATGTGTGCTTTCTCTTTCTGTCTCTTCTACCCCTCGCTTTCTCACCCCTTTATCCACCAAGTTTGCCCTCTTTTGGATCTTTCTGTATGTCCCACTTGCTCTCTACTATTGTCTGCCTTTCTCTTTCTCTTTGTTTCTCCTTCTGTCATTCTTATTATTAATTTCTCTCTCCTTCCTATAACTCGATGATCAGCCCCCTTAAGCTCATGCTGGATATATGGGTTACATTGGGCCCATAGATAACTCTGGTGTCTCTGTCCACACCAAGATGTGCTCATACACTCATCTTCTCTGCCTTTTTCACCTTTCTGTGTCCCCACTCACTGTAGGTGCATTCAAGATCTTTGCTTAGTGCCAGCAGCAGGGCCAGCCTTTAACATGTGTGATCTGGGTCCAAGTCCAGGGCTCTGACTCTAGAGGTGTGCTGAACCACCCTCCAGCAGTAATCCTGTGATTTAGGACTAAATCAAAATGTGTTTAAACACTTTTTGAGAAGGGTCCCGGGGCTCTTGTCTGTTTTTCTTGTGTTTTTCTGTTCATTGTTCTCCTTGGTTTAGCTGATCTTACCCATTCCAACCAGTGTTCATATCATACAAAAATAGGATGAGTGTGAGAGGGCACCAAATTTAGTTTCACCCAGGGTGCTCGCTGAGTGAAGGCCAGTTCTATCCAGTACCAACAGACAACCAAACCAACCCTAGCACCAACCCACCACTTCCACTGCCTCTTCTGACCCTCAAACTTACAGTGAGTATTCCATGATCAGAGTCAGCCACACATGCATCCTGCATTCAAACAGCATTCTATACTTACACAGACACCAATGTCCTTCCTTTCTGTCTCCTTATCATCCCTCTTCTGCACTTGCATACATCATTCTTCAAGCCCCACTGGTGCAGTAGAGGAAGGCTGAAAACTGACACAGGAATTTTGGATTTTGATTGTAGAAGTGCTTAAAAATAGGTGCTGGCCAGTGCCCCCTGTGCTGCACTCTTAGGAGCTTGGAAATGAGGTGAGAGTGCATGAGTGGATACAAGAGACAGAGAAGCAACGAAGAAACATGGCTCGCTTTTTGTTTTGTTTGAGAGTCCCAGAGGACCATGGACCATGCACTCATGCCCTCACCTGTGTATAGTGCACCCTGCCTTAGGACTGTAAGGCCTGCTAGAGGGGTGACTTACCTATGTCACAGGCAGTGAGAGGTGGGCATGGCACCCTGAGGGGAGTGCCATGTCGAGTTAGTCATTTTCTCCCCACCAGCACACACAAGCTGTGAGGCAGTGTGCATGTGCTGGGTGAGGGGTCTCCAGGGTGGCATAAGACATGCTACAGCCCTTAGAGACCTTCCCTGGCCACAGGTCCCTTGGTACCAGGGGTACCATTTACACGGGACTTATCTGTGTGATAGGTGTCCGCCACCACTAGGGAGCCTCCATCGGAGGAGGAATCAGAGTCAGTGTTGTCACCTCCTGTCTCCGCCATTGTGCTCCCCTCACCCTTTGTCCTCTTGGCGTCTTTGGACTCTGACTCCTGGATCCTATGGGTTCCAGCTCCCTCTTTCGCCTGTGCCCCTGCTCCTCTGCCAGATGATGCTAATTCACACATGGACAGGATGACAGAAGAAAAAAGGGGGGGGGGAGAGAAAAGGAGCACCTGGTCAATTGCAGCACCAACACCACAGATGGTATACACATTACTGTCACACACAGGGATCAGGATTGAGCACCATTCATCGTACTGGCATTCCATTGGCTAGATACCACAGCAAGATGTGAGCCAATCCCCACCAATTGCACCCCTCCTGGGAGTCACTAAGCCCTGTCTGACATGGAATGCAACCTAGCTAGTTTACCAGATCTAGCAATACAATCATTCCCCTTGAGCTGGATCACGCTGCGATCTCTGACCTAGCATTAAGGGGCACCCACTAACTGACACCCACCACCAGGATCCCATGCCACCTACCAACTGTATCCACCCCCATGTGGCTGCTGTGATGCCCTCAAGCGCCCATCCAGCTCTGGGTAGGCTACCACCAGTATGCGGGCCATCAGGGGGGTCAAGTTCCAACGTGCACCCCGCCCTCGTTGGGAGACCATCCTCAGCTCGGCCTCCGCAGTCTTCTGGGCCCAGCGTCTCAGGTCCTCCCACCTTTTCCTACAGTCGGTGCTCTGCCTGCTGTAGACCCCCAGGGTCCGCACGTCCTTGGCGATGGCACGCCACAATCCTTTCTTCTGATGGACACTGACCTGCAGAGGAAACACTGACAGGAGGACACCATTTCACATACAATCCAGCCTGTCACACATATGGCCCACAAATCCCATTTCCATCTCCACTGGCAAACACATCACCCAGCGCCCACAATGTACCCTACCACCAGACATACCACCCCCCCCCCCCAAATGACACGAGGCTTGCACACACATCTCCATGCAACCTTGTCATATGCATCGTGCACACGGTGTACTCACCTGTTGGTCTGGAGGCCCATATAGCTGTTCATACTGGGGTAGGACCCCATCCACCAAGCTCTCCAACTCCTCCGAAGTGAAGGCAGGGGCCCTTTTCCCGGTCACATGGGCCATGGCAGGATCCAGACACAGGTCACAGCAGCACACACAGTGTAGGTGTTGTCCTGTGGAAAGTCAAGAATCAAATGAAGTTATAGACAGAAAATGGCGGTCACGTCCGCAGCGGTGTACACCGTCACCAACACCAGTGATCCCCATTGGCCACTGTACTTCATAGAGCCCGGTGTTAGCCAATGAGGAATATCACGGCAGTGCAAGAGCGCCTTCCGCCATGACACCCAACACCGGCGGAGTTATCTCTCTTCCACCTGTCCCTACATACAGGACAGGCGATTGCCATTTTATGGTGGTGGACAACACTCAGATAAACGAGAACTGTGTCATTTCTATAATTTACACATACATTGCCATTCCCACTGTCCCATCACATTAGTGCTCTATGTAAACTGAGGTGGTGGCTCCATTGTTCAAATTGTGACACCCTACTCACTCTTGTGTCCCTTAGATACCTACCACTGTGGAGGAATCGGAAAAGGAGACAAGACCCCATGTACAGACCCCTTGTGGACTTGGCTACACTGGAAGACAGGTACATAATACTCACCTATAGACTGGACAGTGCCACTATCACAGAGCTGTGTGCTCAATTGGAGCCTGATCTGATATCAGCTATCTGTCATCCCTCTGGGATCCCCCCTCTGTGGAGGTTCTATCATAGCACCATTTCCTGACTACTGGTACTTTCCAAGTGACAGCAGGCTTGGCAGAAGGAATGTCTCAGTCTATGTTCTCAATCGTGCTGGCAATGGTTTTGTCTGCCCTGGTGAAACACATGTACAGTTACATTGCTTTCCCCCAGGTGGGAGATTTGGCCACTGTGAAGGCAGGATTCTATGCAATGGGACAGCAACCTAATGTTATTGGGGCGATTGACGGTACACATGTTGCGTTTGTCCCCCTTCCCACCAGAATGAACAGGTGTTCAGGAATCGGAAGAGTTTCCACTCACTCAATGTGCAAATGGTGTGCCTGGCTGACCTGTACATCTCCCTCGTCGCTGCCAAATATCCTGGGTCGGTGCATGACGTCTTCTTCCTGAGGAATAGCAGCATCTCAAATGTGATGGCACAACTACAGATGCACAGGGTGTGTATAATTGGGCCCATATTTATACTTTTTTTAGCGCCACATTTGCATCATTTTTTGACACGAAAGCAGCGCAAACTTACAAAATACAATCGTATTTTGTAAGTTTGCGCCGATTTTGCATCAAAAACCGACGCAAATGCGGTGCTAAAAAAGTATAAATATGGGCCTTAGGGAGCCCGACTCCCCACCATGTATGTCAGTGTATGCCTTCTGGTGTTAAACCCAGACCATTGTGTAAGGCTAATATTTGGCCCTCAATACTTGTAGGTGACTCTGGCTACTCAAACCTATTGTGGCTCCTGACCCCAGTGAGGAATGCCAGGACAGGGGCTGAGAATCGTTATAATGATGCACATGGGTGAACCAGGAGAATTATTGAAAGGACCTTCGGCCTCCTGAAGGGCAGGTTCAGATGCCTCCATCTAACAGGTGGATCCCTGTGCTATTTACCCGAGAAGGTCTACCAGATAGTAGTGGCATGCTGCATGTTGCACAACCTGGCCCTCAGACAACATGTGCCTTATCTACAGGAGGAGGAGACTGAAAATGCCCCTGTGGCAGCAGTGGACCCTGAGGACAGTGGGGATGAGGAGGCAGAGGATGAGGATGTGGACAACAGAACATCAGTTATACGCCAATACTTCCAATGACAAACAGGTGAGACAGTAGAACTGACCATTCCTCTGATTATTGATGTTTTCTGTGTGGCTGTAGCAGGATGGTATTCACTTCCTTTGCATCTCTACTTACTGTCACCTATGGCTTCTCATTTTGCAGATGTTGGTGATGTAACAACTGTGTACTGATGTGATGACTACAGACATATACAGGTAATTAAATGTATGCTATCACAGTGTTAAGATCCTTTGCACATGATGTGACTGTTTCTGTATATGCACATTTTCATCCCATAAAACACTTTCACTCAAGTTGTGTTCAAGGGTGTTTATTGTAGTGCAAATAATTGATGGAAAAGTGCAATGGAATGGGGTGATGGTTGAGGAAAGTCCAGGGTAGTGTTCCAGTCTGTTTGTAGCACAGGTCCAGTGTCCAAGGGGCCATAGGAAGGGGAGCAAAGGCAGTTTAAATTTAGAAAGGTGACAGGGTGGGACACAAGGGGGACATTCAGGAGGGTCTCATTTCCTGGCAGTCGTCTTGGTCTTGGCAAGTGTCTCTGGCTTCTGTCTGGGTCGCAGGGAATGTTTGAGTGGTGGTTCACCTTCTGCTGGGCGAGGGGTGCTGGCGGCCTGTGGGTCCTGTGGCAGAGCCTCCTGCCCACTAGCTGCATCAGAAGTGGTGGGCTGGTCAGTAGACTGGCTAGTGGTAGGGGCCCACTGGTGTGCTATCCATTCCTTTATGATGTTGGCCATATCTGCCAGCACCCCTGCTATGGAGACCATGGTGGTGTTGAGGGCCTTCAAATCCCCCTTGATCTCCTGATAGTGTATCTCCTGCAGCTGCTTGTTCTCCTGCATGTTGGTAAGGGTCTGGCCAGTCTTGTCCTGGGATTGTTGGTAAGCCCCCAGGACATTAGTGAGTGCCTCCTGGAGAGTTGGTTCCCTGGGCCAGTCCTCCCCCCGGCGCACAGCGGTCCTCCCAGTGTCCCTGTTCCCCTGTGCCTCTGTCCCCTGACCGGTGTGCCCACACTGCCTCTGACCCCAGGTCCCCGATTGTCTCCTTTGGGTGAGGTGTGGACTGGGGTCCCTGTACAGGTGGGCACACTGCTGATTGACGTGTCCTGGGGACAGAGGTCTGGGCACGTTGGGTGGCTGCTCTGGTGTTGGATACTAATAGGGGAGGCTCTGTGGTGGACTGGGAGTGGGCTGGCCGACTGACCAGTGGTCCCTGATGGGTCAGGTAGTTTATCCAGATCATGAAGTCCAGAGTTACTGTCATCACTGGGGGCATCTTTTGTTGGCACCTCTACCACCTTGGAAACATCGTGGCACCTCCTTGCCACTGAGATTGGCTGGGGCACCTGTGGGGATGTAAGTGGTGTATTATACTTCATGTCTGTGACATATTGTAGATCCCTATCTTCACTCTCTATTTTTGCTGTTGCCCTGCCACCTTTGTTTGTGTATGGTGATGTATTGTGGGATTGTTAGTTCTCCATGCTGTGCATGCTTTCGTGATGAGTGTACATCCAGGGCTGGGAGCGCTGTCCATGCATTGGTAAAGCATGCAGGGCTTGGCAGTGGGGTTAATCAGGTGTGTAGGTGCAGTGTGTGGGATGGAGTGGAGTGATGGGAGTGGGGGTGACGGGGTGTGATGGCATGCAGGTATGGGGGGTGATGAGTAGTAAATATTGGCTCACCAGCGTCCAGTCTTCCGGCTACTCTAGTGAGTCCCTCAGGATGCAGTATTGCCAAGACTTGCTCCTTCCATGCTGTGAACTGTGGGGGTCCACAGCCAGTCCTCTGGATGGCGAACTGGTGCCTTGCTGCCACAGAACTTACCTTCCCCCGTAGGTCTTCCACCTCTTCCTGATGTTATCCTTTGTTCTTGGATGCTGTCCCACGGCGTTCACCCAGTCCACTATTCTCTATAGCTCCAACTTCCTGGCAATGGATATTTTCTGTACCTGTGCTCCAAACAGCTGTGACTCTACCCTGACTATTTCCTCCACTATGACTCGCAACTCCTCAAATGTGAAATAAGGGTGCCTTAGTGGGGACATGGGTGTTGTGTGGTGTGTGTTGTGCAGAGGGTATTAAGTGATGTGATGGGGTGTGGGATGTAGGGTGCGTGACAGATGGATGGGTGTTTGTGGTGAGTGTGTGTAGCTGTCTCAGTGGTCTTCGTTTTAGTCTTGTGGTGATTATTGGTATTCATAAAGGGTTGTGGGTAATGTGGGTGGGTGTTTTATAGTGCTGTGGGTGGGTGGGTTTGGTGTGTGTATCAGTGTCAGGTGTGTGATTTTCGTTTAGGCCAATGTTTTGTTGTTTTGTATTTGGGTGGCAATTATAAGCGCACCGATGTGTACCACCAATGGCTTACCGCCATTGAATGCCCGCTGTGGTGATTCATGGGTCATAATGTGGTGGGTGTTGTTTTGTTGGCGTAACGGTATGGGTGTTCGTACCAACACTGTAACACTGACCTTTGAGCTGGAGGACTTGTGTTAGTGGCAGTATTCTGTCGGTTTGGTGTGTGTGTGTCATAATATGGCAAACGGACCGTGCCACTGTGACGGTAAGCGGCATTTACCACCAATGTCATAATGAGGGCCTATATATTTTATTAATATTATTATATTTTTTACATTTCAAAGTTATTTTTTTATATAAAATATTTATGTCTTTTAATATATTGTTTTAATTATTATCTAGTTCATATCATTATAGAAATTGGAGTACTTAATAGATAAAGTTTTATATTTAGTGTTCAACACTTTTACAAAATTATTTTAGTGTGGAGTGGAAATAGGTAATGCGACCAAATTATTGTACACATTTTTCCCTAACGGTTTTAGATTGCAGTTGGAATCACAAAAGTCACCGCTTTGGTGTCCAAACCCTTCCCCTACATAGCTTAGATTGGATTGGGTATACTAAATGTGATCACTGTAGTGGCTAACACCTTCTCCTAAATGGCTTTGGTTGGAGTGGGAATATAATATGCCACTCCTTTAGTGTCCAAAACGTTCCCCTAAGTTGCATAAATTGGGGTGGGAATAGTACACTCATTTAGTGCCCTAAATTGTCTTCTAAATGGCTTTTATTGGTGTTGTAATAGACTACTTTAGAGTCTAATACATTGTTTCACATATTGGTATGTCTCATATTTTTTGGAACACAAAACATGTCATATTTTTAACATTGTTTCATATTTTGGTATTTCGCAACAATTTTGCAAATATGGTCCATCTTTTTAAACAATATACGTTAGTTATCCGTAATTCTTTTTAATAATAAGTTTAATAGATTTTTTTTAAATATATTATAAATAGTACTATATTATATTATTTTCCTAGTACTATTTATTTTAGACATTACATAATTAGATACATAATACACGTATTGATATGTTTGCATATTTTATAACATTGTTATATATTTTTTTTTTTAGTTCCATTGTTTTTCATAGGGAGATAGTCTTTTTTTTATTTTCATTTAGCTGCAATTATTTTACTGCTATGTCTACTTTTGTAGTCTGTTTATGTCATTTTCCGTCAGACTTGGTGGGAATGAGTTGCTGTTACCTGCAGCTGATCGTTAGATAAGTAAGACCTTTTAAAAAAAAAGAAATTATGGGGCTTGAAGGATGAGGGAGATATAGACAGAATTAGTTTGTTGGTATAGTGTTACTTTTGATTTTGAGGCTTAGTTAGTCATAGTTTGTGTTGGTTAGTTGTGTTGTGCATTAGGCCTGTTGAGTTTGTTAGTAGTCTTGTGTTATTATTGATATTATAATTTTATAAATGAAGTTTATTAAATGAAATTTGTTATGTTTATTTTGTATTTGAATGTATTTTTACAAGTTTACAGATCAGAAGTCATCCCGTGGACCTGTGAGTTTTGCATTTTTTTAAAAGGAAGTTAATTTGGTTTCTAGTAAATAATTATTTTTAGTTTTAATTTGTTTATTCAGCTTTTCTGGACCATTTCTTTTTTGTTGATTTTTTTTTTATAACCAACTTTATTGTTTTATTTGGATAATGACATCTCATAGCGCGGATTAAGCAGATTAAGCAATTTGCGATGTTCCCATACATTACCATACTTAATTATGATATAGTTTGTTATGTAAAAGATCAATAGTCCACAGTGGCCAAGCCTCACCAAATCCTCTACATATAAGAACATTTACATTTCCTGTTTTGATCATGTAGTCCCCAACCATTTAGACCAAATCTTATCATATTTTCTCAGGCAGCCCTTTGCCTGATACACTGGCCAATCCATTCCCTGCCTCCACTTTGATGGGGAAGGAGGAGTGCTCATCACCCATCATGTAGCAATATCTCTTTTGGCTATGAGCAGTACCGTGGCCAATAGCGTTTTTAGTGCTCGTGATCCATCAATTCCCTCCATCACCCCTAGAAGGACCATCAATGGGGAGGGCTCCAGGGCAAGCTCCAAAACCACGGACAGTTCTTTCAGGATTTGCGACCAATAACGTGTGATGATGGGGCAGGGCCAGACTACATGGAAGAAGTGAGCAGGTGAGTGGGAACACCTATTACATCATGGGTTACGTCATAGCGCTGCTCGATAGAGCCTGTTGGGGGTTAGGTATGCACTGTGTAGATAATATGTTTGTATCAAGCGTAGTTTGGCTGATACGGTAACAGCACATAGTGCCATCAGCGCATCTCTCTATCCTCATCATCTATCTGTCCGATCAAGGTTTCCCAATGGGAGCATAAGGATTGGAGAGATGGAGAGGCATTTAGTACTAAGGAGCGATATATCTGTGATACCCCCCAGTGCCCAGGGCCCCCATCGTAGTCTTGGCCTCCCTGGGGCTAAATTCAGGTATAAGAGTATTTTTGGAAATATGTACCTTCAGTGCATGTCTCAGCTACAGGAATTTATGGATTTGTGTCTTGGCCAGTGCGCCTGTCTGCTGGAGTTTCTGAAAGGAAATCAAGTGAGTGCCTTCCCAGATGTCAACCACTAACGTGAGGCCGATGGCATCCCATCGTGAGAATCCCTCTAGGGCCACTACTTCCCATAGTCGTGTACCCAACCATAAAGGAATGTGCTTGGTGATCTGGCTCCACTCCTGTATGTTTTGGGCTGGGCACCCGCTAAGGACCTGGAATGTTATCTCAGGAATAGCCCTGGGGAATGGACTACTGTACAACATATCCATGATACATGAGAATCCCGTGGTTGACAGCTCCAGGCGGTAGGCTGGGTCATCCCAACCCCTCGTAAGCCAATCACTGATGGTCAATACTTGCATGGCTAAATGGTAGAAGTCCCAAGAGATGCGTTGTCTGTCGTTATGCCAGACGAATGTGTGAGAAACTGCGTCCATCTCTCGGACCCACTGGTGTGAATGGGGAGATTCTGAAGGATATAAAGGAAACGAGGTAGGATTAACATCTTGTACAATGCTATACGGCCCATTCCATTCAGAGGCAGTGTTTGCCACTGCCAGAGGTCGGTCCTCACTCTCTGGGTAAGGGGGGGTGATATTTAGGGCACAGGTCATGAACAGCTCTAGAGCTACTCTGATGCCTAAGTAGGTGAAGCTAAGGAGCCGGATGGGGATATTTGAGAGGCTGTGAGAGGGACCAGAAGAGATTTTTTGTGGTTCACCCGGAGGCCTCTTAGAAGACCCAGAGCAAGTACAGGCATCTGGGACTGCTCACTGCTGGGTAGGATAAATAAAGTAGCACATTGTCAAAGTATAGCGCGATGTGGTCTTCTTCTCTTCCCGCCCACCGCCACCCAGTAAGAAAAGCATCTCGTTGGATTAAGTATGCCAAGGGTTCTATGGGAAGGGCAAAGAGGAATGGGGTAGAGGGCAGCCCTGCCTCATCCCCCTACCAACAGGACAAACCTCTGAAAGAACCCCGTTGACAAGAACAAGAGCTGTCTGTGTTTGGTATAGAAGTTGCACCATATTAGGGAAGGCGCGTCCCAGACCCATTTTTCAGAGAACAAGGTCTATGTACCCCCAGTCCACTGACTCAAACGCCTTTTCAAAGTCTATTAATAGTAAGACCAGAGGAGAAGAGAGTTTGTGTCGATGTGTCAGGGCAACATGAAACCTTCTATGGCATTGGTGAGTACCAAGGGTGGGCATTAAACCGCACTGATCGGGATGGATTTGATGGTGCAAGACTGTCTTCAGGTGAGTAGCTAGGATAGTGGTGTATATCTTTACTTCTCCATTTTTTAGCTAAATAGGTGGGTAAGCAGCACAAGATACAGATGGAGGATTTTGAGAGTACTACAATTGTGGCCTGATCCAGATCATAGGGCAGAGCGCCTCTTTGTAAGGCATCGTTATGAAGGTCATGAAGGTGGGGTATCAATATGTCTCTAAATTTGGAAAAGTATTCGGCAGGGTAACCATCCGCGGCAGGAGTCTTGCCCAACTTCAGGGCTGCTACAGCCTCACCAATCTCTTTGGGCATTATGGGCCCCTCTAGAGTTCGACTGACAAAGGCCGGGAGGTGAGACAAAGGTATCTCGTTCAGGAGTGGTGTAGGAGGCTGGCCTGGCTTGTAGTGGGTACCTTGGGTACTTCTCCGTACACCAGGTCCAGTTATCCCTTGTTAGTGAATGTAGTAGTGTTCTAGCAGCTTAGGCTGATAGAGGTAGCTATAGCAGAGCAGCTTAGGCTGAACTAGGAGACATGCAAAGCTCAGGCAATACCACTTATAGTTGCACAGTACTTATACACAAGTAAAGACAATACTTAGTGTTACCAAAAATAAAGGTATTTATTTGGGTGACACAGTACCAAAAATATCTTAGAGACAATACTCCTTCTCGAGGTAAGTATTATACACAATATGTACACCAGACACCAAAATTAGACAAGTAAATAGTCATAGAACAATGCAAACAGTAGGAAATCCTATAGAATGCAATGGGAGAAAATAGGTCTAGGGGCAACACAAACCATATACTAAAAAAGTGGAATGTGAATCACGAATTCCCCCCTAGACAGTGTATTGTGTGCAGAATCACTGGGAGAGTGAGAATACAGTAAAGGTAAGTAAATTACCCAACCCCAGAGCCTGGAAAAGCAGGAGTAAAGTACTGCAAGTTTCCTTAGGACACACTACACCTCTTTTTGGGGATTTTGCAGCAGCCAACCAAGTCTGCAAAGAACAACTGCTGGATTCCTGGACCTGAAGACCTGCAAAAGAAGGGGACCAAGTCCAGAAGTCAAAAGAAGTTCCAGGAAGGACAGGAGCCCCTGCCAACCCAGAAGAGGGTGCAAAAGAAGAGTCCCTGGTTAGCCAAAGACTGCAAAAATGCACTCAAGGAAAATGCCAACGGGTTTCTGCATGATACAAAAGATGTCCCACAGCGTGAGGATCGTTGCAGATGAGATTTCGTGTTGGAAGTGGCCAACAAGCCTTGGCTACGACAAAAGTGTGTTTGTTTGTCAAAATGGCACTGGATGGACCTAGGAGGGACCTGGGGGCCTCACCTCTGTGTGAGAAGGAAGAGGGGGCTCTCACTCAGCACTTTAGAGAGCCCTCAGGAATGCCAGTCAGCACCCCAAGAAGCTGCAGGATCCAGCTTCAAAGGAGGTGCAAAATGCGGTTGATGCAGCACAACAAAAGAAGGTCCCACACTGTGGAGAACAACTCAGCGAGTTGAGCGTCACAGGGTGGAGTGCTGGGGATCTGGGCCAGGCTGTGCATGAAGGAATTTTGCAAAGAGCACACAGAGGCCTCAGGAGGCGAAGAAGACACAATACACAGGGGTGCTGTCGTTCTCAGGGAAGGCAAGGTCTTACCTCCTCCAAATTGTGTCAGCAGGACCTCAGGACAGTCTATGTCGATGATGTCCACCCTCTGGGTCCTTAGGAGCACGCTCGTTGCCGTGAGAGGAGTCCCAGGGTACCAGTTGTCACCTTCGAAGGTGCCTGCTTGGAGCAGGGGAGTGACTCCGTCATTCCACGTGAGATTTCTTCAGTCCTTCTTGTGCAGGATGAAGACAGGGAGTCCCCAGAGCATGCACACCATGGAAACTGTTATAGTTGCTGACTTGGATCTGAGGTTGCTGAAGAAAAGTGTCTCTTGTAGACACTTTGTTGCAGTTACAGCGTTTCTTGGAGCAGACTGCAGTTGATCCGAGGTCAGACGAGTCTGAAGTTGTTGCAGAGGATTCCTGAAGGAAACTTGCAAGCAGAATCTGAAGAGAACCCAGAGGAGAGACCCTAAATAGCCCAGAGAGGGGGATTGGCTACCTTATGGACCCGTCAGGAGGGGTCTCTGACGTCACCTCCTGGCACTGGCCCCTCAGAGCCCTCCAGAGTGCCCCCACACCTTGCCAAGCAAGATGGCTGAGGGCTGGGACACACTGGAGCAGCTATGGGCACCACCCCTGGGGTGGTGATGGAGAGGGGAGTGGTCACTCCCTCTCCTTTGTTCAGTTTCCCGCCAGAGCAGAGAAGAAGGGCTCCCTGAACCTGTGTAGACTGGTTTATGCAAGGAAGGCACCACCTGTGCCCTTCAAAGCATTTCCAGAGGCTGGGGGAGGCTACCCCTCCCCAGCCTGTAACACCTATTTCCAAAGGGAGAGGGTGTGACACCCTGCCCTCAGATGAAATGCTTTGTTCTGCCTTCCTGGGACTGGGCTGCTCAGTTTTCAGGCGGACAGAACCCTGTCTGTGAGGTGGCAACAGCTGTAGCTGCAGTGCAAGCCTCAGAGAGCTGGTTTGGCATTACTGGGGGTCCATGGTGGAGCCCCCAGGATGCATGGAATTGGCTCCCCAATACCAGATTTGGAATGGGGGGGACAATTCCATGATCTTAGACATGTTACATGGCCATATTTGGAGTTACCATTGTGAAGCTACATATAGGTATCGACCTATATGTAGTGCATGTGTTTAATGGCGTCCCTGCACTCACAAAGTCTGGGGAAATGGCCCTGAACTATGTGGGGGCACCTGTGCTAGTGCAAGGGTGCCATCACACTTAGTAACTTTGCACCTAACCTTCAGCAAGTGAAGGTTAGACATATAGGTGACTTATAAGTTACTTAAGTGCAGTGAAAATGGCTGTGAAATAATGTGTGCATTATTTCACGCAGGCTGCAATGGCAGGCCTGTGCAAGGGTTTGTCCGAGCTCCCTATGGGTGGCAAAAGAAATGCTGCAGCCCATATGGATCTCCTGGAACCCCAATGCCCTGGGTAACTAGGTACCATATACTAGGGGCTTATAAGGGAAGTCCAGTATGCCAATTGAAATTGGTAAATGTAGTCACTGGCCTACAGTGACCAATTTA